>NC_134353.1:861887674-862487674 GCF_048569485.1 Anomaloglossus baeobatrachus | reverse complement strand
CTCCTCTAAGCGCAGGCGGAAGAAGGCAGTATCCTGACTCGGAAGTTCCCGAGGTGCTCGAGTCCCACAAGAAAGTGGCAAAGAAAATGAAACCCAAGGGACTGCGCCATGGAACCAGTTAATCCTAAGCACGGACGGAGGGACGATGATGAGCAGGTTGTACCCGTCCCCGCCGCGGTGGAACCGGAGGAGTCGGACTCGGATTCTAGAACCCCGGAGGCTACATGGGTTCCGCGCACGGGGGTAATGGCTTCCGTGCTGTCCTCACGATGCGGTCCTTGCCGGAGGTCCTGGAGCCGGTGCCAGATGATGGACCTGTTGCCCCCCGAGCGATGTCCCACTACCAACTTACCATCGATGCAGCAAACCGGGACACTCTGCTTGTGTGTGTCCAGCGGATTTGCAGAGCCTCGGGGCTGAGGTCGGTTCCCAGATGCAACCCTATGTGCCAGCAGAGCTCGTTGCAGAGGAACCCGCTCCCACTTCAGCACCCACTTTAGCACTAGTCCCTCAGCTACCGCCAGGAGGCACTGCAGGTGAATGGGACTAGTGCACACAGACCTTAAGTGCTGATCCCAGGAGGCCAAGTGAACCAGATGGCCCCTATCCAGCACCCTGGTAGCCATGACCTAATATGCTACCAGTTAAATTGTTTATTGCTTTGTTGTTTGAACATTGGACTGTTCCAGATTGAAAAAGTTACCAGTTGAATGTGTTGATATAAAAATGGATCCCAGGCTGCAGGACTGGCAGTCGCCAACACAAACTTGTGTCTTTGTAACAAGTTGCACCAGTTTTGCCCTACCAGGGTACACTCATTTAACGGACATTGCTGTGAGCACCACCACCAGGAGAGGCCAGGTGCAGGAAAGGTCCGGGACAGAGATGGTCTGGACCTGGTCACCAGTGCAACCGGTGACCTGCCTCCTTAGAAAGGTTCTAGTACCAGTATCTTTGGGTGGTGGGTGCAGGGAGGAATACCCCAGGTTTGAAACATTTAAAGGGATGAACCTTCCCTGTGTGGGATGACACGTTTTGTTTACCTGTCAAACAAAAAAAAAAAAAGAGTAACCAGTTTTACCTTGCAGCCTGAGCACGTGCTGGAATTAACCAAGGGGGAATGTAGCGCCCCTAAGACCATCAGGGTGCTACAAGGTTCTGCATCCCCACAAGAATGCGGGGCCTACCCCCTTAGGGACCCAGAACCCCAGTGTCGGTAACACCAAAAACCCAGGTAAGCCCAGTTCTCCTGAATAATCCCCCACACAATGGTACCCAGCTAGGGTGGGACCAATGGATGGCCGTCTAGAGGTGGCGTCACTCCAGTCCACTAGTTGACCAGGTGGGAGGGGCAGACTGTGGAGAGTAGTCGGGAAGATAGGAGTTAGAACGTGGGTGACTGTTCAAAGTGTCAGACCGCAGGAGTGTGAAGGTAGAAGCGAAGTGACATCCTGGTTCGGGCTGACGGTGACCTGGTACCAAGGAGAAGTAGTTGCGGTGGAGTACGATGGAGTACTCCCGGAACTACGCACCTACGGGGTACAGGACCTAGGACAGGAAAGAGCTTCAAGCTGACCTGTTAACACTTGCACAGCAAAGGGAACCATCAAGGACCTTGCTGACCCTAATGAATCCGAAGACTCAGTAGCAAAGGGAGACCCGGGTACAGGACCAGAGACTCCAACCCCACAGGGTTCACGCTGCTACCGTCAGGCAGACAGAAGTGGACAAACCACAGAACGGGGACCCCCAGTTGTTCTATACCACGGGTATCCACTTACCAGAGACGTGCAGGGGAAGGAGGTACCAGATAAACCAAACTGGCACTGGGACGAAGGGGACCTGGAGGCGAAACCAGCCGGCCTCGGGCAACAAGTCAACACTTACCAGCAGTGAGTAAACCAGTTGCACTGAACACCTGTGTGGACTACCTTCTTCAGACGCCCACTGCACCATAAACCCTTTGAGGCAAAACCCTACTTGCAGAGGCTCTACCATTCTAGCTGCCAATTCCACCAGCCCTAGTAGAGACATTCTGCAGCGCGCGGCTCCTTACACTTAGCCGCAACACCGCAAGTGGCGTCACAAGTGAACACTATCTTATTCTCCCCTATAAATATTCTCATTACAAAAAGGGCCCAGGACACGGAACAGGACAATGGCCAGCACCGTGACATTCCCAACAGAGACACTACCCAGGACCGAGTACCCCATATCCCTGGGCACGACTTAAACTCCAGTCACAGAAAATATTAACCAATTTTATGCTTTATCTTCTTCTGAGTTTTGTTTAAAGCCCCACTACAGCGTATTGGGGTTGTTTTATTTCAGCGCTGGAGTGATGCTTTAAATCTAAGTCCCCTGTCCCGGTCTTATACTCACCCTCCTTTGTCATGATCTGTTATCAGCATAGCTCCAGTCAGTCTTCAACACTTGTGATCTGCTAGCAGCTCTAGTGTTTGTGAAGCGTGTCGGAGATCACAACTCCATACAAGTCTACAGTCATGGCCAAAAGTTTTGAGAATGACACCAAAATTATATTTTCACATGATCTGTTGCCCTCTGGTTTTTAATTGTGTTTGTCTGATGTTTACATCACATACAGAAATATAATTGCAATCATATTATGAGTACCAAAAGGTTATATTGACAGTTAGAATGAGTTAATGCAGTAAGTCAATATTTGCAGTGTTGACCCTTCTTCTTCAGGACCTCTGCAATTCTCCCTGGCATGCTCTCAATCAACTTCTGGACCAAATCCTGACTGATAGCTGTCCATTCTTGCATAAGCAATGCTTGCATTTTGCCAGAATTTGTTGTTTTTTGTTTGTCCACCCGTCTCTTGATGATTGCCCACAAGTTCTCAATGGGATTAAGATCTGGGGAGTTTCCAGGCCATGGACCCAAAATCTCTATGTTTTGTTCCATGAGCCATTTAGTGATCACCTTTGCTTTATGGCAAGGTGCTCCATCATGCTGGAAAAGGCATTGTTGGGCACCAAACTGCTCTTGGACAGTTGGGAGAAGTTGATCTTGGAGGACATTCTGGTACCATTCTTTATTCATAGCTGTGTTTTTAGGCAAGACTGTGAGTGAGCCGATTCCCTTGGCTGAGAAGCAACCCCACACATGAATCGTTTCAGGATGCTTAACAGTTGGCATGAGACAAGACTGGTGGTAGCGCTCACCTCTTCTTCTCCTAATAAGCTGTTTTCCAGATGTCCCAAACAATCGAAAAGGGGATTCATCTGAGAAATTTACTTTACCCCAGTCCTCAGCAGTCCACTCCCTGTACCTTTTGCAGAATATCAGTCGGTCCCTGATGTTTTTTCTGGAGAGAAGTGGCTTCTTTGCTGCCCTCCTTGAAACCAGGCCTTGCTCAAAGAGTCTCCGCCTCACAGTGCGTGCAGAAGCACTCACACCAGCCTGCTGCCATTGCTGAGCTAGCTCGGCACTGCTGGTAGTCCGATCCCGCAGCTGAAACAGTTTTAAGATACGGTCCTGGCGTTTGCTGGTCCTTCTTGGGCGCCCTGGAGCCTTTTTGGTAACAATGAAAGCTCTCTCCTTGAAGTTCTTGATGCGATAGATTGTTGACTGAGGTGCAATCTTTGTAGGTGCGATACTCTTCCCTGTTAGGCCATTTTTGTGCAGAGCAATGATGGCTGCACGTGTTTCTTTAGAAGATAACCATGGTTAACTGAAGAGAAACAATGATACCAAGCACCAGCCTCCTTTTAAAGTGTCCAGTGGTGTCATTCTTACTTAATCATGACTGATTGATCGCCAGCCCTGCCCTCATCAACACCCACACCTGTGTTAATGGAACAATCACTAAAACAATGTTAGCTGCTCCTTTTAAGGCAGGAATGCAATGATGTTGAAATGTGTTTTGGGGGTTAAAGTTCATTTTTTTAGCCAATATTGACTTTGCAAGTAATTGCTGTTAAGCTGATCACTCTTTATGACATTCTGGAGTATATGCAAATTGCCATTCGAAAAACTTAAGCAGTAGACTTTGTAAAAATTAATATTTGTAGCATTCTCAAAACTTTTGGCCATGACTGTATAAGAGCCTTGTTCTGGTATTTTTCTGGCTCTCATAGACTTGCATTGAGACTTTGTGACGTAACGTCTGAGTTCCAGCCATTCAGAAGCTGCAGTCACAAGAATGGGCTCCACTCTTTATCAGGCCCCAGTCAGAGCCGCAACAGAGGGGCCCGGCCGTGTCACCTCGGCTACTACACTGGCTAATTTGCATGAAAACTAGCATTTCAGGGGCAGCGCATGCAAATTAGCCATGTGGTTGAGACAAGGTCAGTGGAGCAGGGTGCCGGCACGTCATCCCTCGGCCCAGTGTGCAGCAGCATGATGAGGTCAACACTCTGCAACCTCATCACACTGCGGCAAGTGACAGAGCCGTGGAGGTGGCAAAGACGCAGCAGCTGGTGGGGAAAGGTAAGCTCTCCGTGAACTGAACACAGGAGCGGGGCGATCCCTGTACTGGTGGGAGGGCCCGCTGATCCAAGTCTCTGGCAGCGCACATTCAGCTGAAATGTATCGTTGCTCAGAGTGAATTCTCTGTAATGTGGCAGTCGGGAAGGGTGAGTAAAATGTTTTGTTTTTTGTTTTTGTGGCATACAAATATGCCAAGAGGAGCCCAGGAAGGGGACGTATATGCCAGGAGGAGGACAAATATACCTGGAAGGGGACAGAAACCAGGATGGGGACAATATACCGGAATGTGCCCAGGAGAGAGATATATATACCAGGAGGTGCCTAGGATGAGACAAATATAACAGGATTAAAAGAAATAAACCAGGATGGGGACATATATGCCAGGAGGAGGACAAGTTTTCCCATGATGGGGGGCAGAAACCAGGATGGGGACATATAAACCAGACTGTACTCAGGAGAGGACTATATATACCAGGAGGAGCCCGGGAAAGGGACATATATAGACCACTGCGCAACCAGCTCTGTCCTCACCTATTGTACCATCACCCATTCCCTGTAGACTGTGAGCCCTCGCGGGCAGGGTCCTCTCCCCTCCTATACCAGTCTGTTTTGTACTGTTAATGATTGTTGTACGTATAACCTCTTTCACTTGTAAAGCGCCATGGAATAAATGGTGCTATAATAATAAATAATAATAATAAAATAATATACAAGGAGGATGACATATATACCAGAAAAGGGACATATATACCAGAATGTGCTCAAGAGAGGCCTATATATATATATATATATATATATATACCAGGAGGAGCCCAAGAAGGTAACATTTATACCGGGAGGGCAACAAATATTCCAGGAAGGGAACAGAAACCAAGATAGGGACATATATACCAGAATGTTCCCAGGAGAGGGCTATATATACCAGGAGGATCCCAAGTAGGGGACATATATACAAGGAGGACATGTACACCAGGAAGGTGACAGAAACCAGAATGTGCCCAGGAGAGGGCTATATATACCAAAAGGATCCCAGGAAGGGGACATATATACTAGGAGGAGGACATGTATGCCAGGAAGGTGACATAAATCAGAATGTGACCAGGAGGATCCCAGGAAGGAGACATATATACCAGGAGGAGGACATGTAGACCAAGAAGGGGACAGAAACCAGAATGTGCCCAGGAAAGGGTTATATATACCAGTAAGAGCCTAGTAAGGGGACATATATACAAGGAGGAGGACATATATATCAGGAAGGAGACAGAAATCAGGATATGGACACATATACCAGAATGTGAGCAGGAAAGGGATATACATACCAGGAGTGGCAGAGAAGGGGACATATATACCAGGAGGAGGACATATATGCCAGGAAGTAGACAAATAAGCCAAGATTGGGACAAAATTAACAGAATGGGCCCAGGAGGGTGACATATATACAAGGAGGGGGACATACATGCCAGGAAAGGCCCATGATGGGGACATATATCTATATCTACATAGAGGCAGTGTGTGTGGGGGATAGTATACAGAGGAGCAGTGCATGTGGGGGCTATTATACAGAGGGGGAGTATGTGGTGGATATTATGCAGAGAGGCAGTGTGTAGCAGAGATATTATGCAGAGGGGCATTGTGAGGGGGATATTATAAAGAGGGGCAGTGTGTGGGATATTATACAGAGGAGCAGTGTGTGTGGGGGATGTTATACAGAAGAGTAGTGTATATGGGGGATATTATATATAGGAGCAGTGTGTATAGGGGGATATTATACAGAGAAGCAGTGTGTGGGAGAGATATTACACAGAGGCATTGTTTGGGGGGTATATTATACAGAGGGACAGTAAGTGGGGGGATATTATACATAGGAGCAGTGTGGGAGCGATATTATGTAGCGGGTATATTATGCTGAAAGGTGGTGTAGGGGGTGTATTATTAATAATTTCCTGAGGGGAATACTTCCTTTACTGGAACAACTTCAAGGGTGCTAATGTGTCGCCCTGGGCAAGCCAGGGGACACAGATAACAACACCACTACACCCCACACTCCAGGTAGGCACACCTGCTAACCAGAAATCCTTGTTGCCTCCCTCCAGGAGTCTGTGATGCACACCAGGGGGTGGGCCAGGCGGTTGGCTCCGCCCACCAAGGAGCTCACAACTCTGGAGGCAGGAAGTAACCAGGCAGAAAGCTCAGGGACATGAAGGAGTGAGGAGCAGATTAGCCCGGGCAGGGCTTGAGTAAAGAAGCAGAGTAGCCCAGGCAGGGGCTAGAGGAAACAACCAGAAGTGAAAGTGAAGGAAAGGAAAGTGGTAAAGGAGGAAAGCAAGAAGTGGTGACAGAGCAGAGAGAAGGAGAAGCCTGAGAGCCCAGCTGTGTGTAGGGCTAGAACAGCAAGGTCAGCGACGGCGGTGACTGTCCGGAGGGGGACCGTTTGGAAGTTCCTGGAAGGACCCCGTTGGCTGTGTGCCCGGTGGTCTGGAGCAGTGTTCCGAAGGACAGTCAGCACCAGGGCAGGGGCCTCTCGGACCCCGGCAAGGCTAGGAGTCGCCCAATTTGCCGAATCCGTCAGTGAAGGGGACGCAGATCCCCCAGCAACAAAGTCCCGATTGACGGCAACAGCCCGACCATTACCGGGGAGACACCGCCACCGCCAAGGCACCAGTTTCCCCAGGGCCAGCGCCTGCGGGCAAAGTGTAGAGCTCCTCCGGCCCAGATTGCAGTCGGGGAGCGGGTAACCGGAGGGAATCCACCGCTACCATCAGTCAAACAGGTGCAAGGAAGAGAGACGTCACCGTCACCTACCGGGAGTGCAGGTGCAACCGTCTGTGGGACAGTCCTACCAGCCGTTGGTTTACCGTACAAACTGTGTCCGTGTCTCAGGCTGAGTGAGTACCACAGTGCCGCAAGGCATAGCGCTGCCCCCGCGTCCCTGCGCCCTCCAGGCCCTACACTTCACATCTCTTCACCGGGCCCCGGGATCACCAACCCCTACCCACGGAGGGGCAACACAACACCTGGCTGCTCCCATCACCATCCCCGGGACCCTCACACTGAGCAGCGGTGGTGCCATCACCACAACCGTGGGTGGCGTCACGAACTATAATCCCAACAAACACCCCCCTTTTCACTCACAGGCGAGGAGTGCCGCTCGAGACACCCCGGGATCCGGCCCGCAGCTCGAGCCACCAGGAGCAACTGCTGGACCCGAGCAGAAGGGGTGAGCGCGGTGTGCTGACACCCTCCTCCCCGCCCGCGACAACTTGGCGTCACGAACAGGATCTTACCGCTCTGCCGTCTGGTAGAGGTGCGCCTTGTTACCGCCGGAGGTATCCGGCAGAAAAATTTCAGAAGCCGCCATCTTTGGCGCGAAAAGTTCCCGCTCGAGCGTCTTCTCGAGCAGTAGAGGCGTGAAGGCCAAAACCCCGCCCCGAGAGAGGAGGGGCCGAAAAGAGCTAAGGGGGACGCGATGGCGGCTGGACGCATGTAGCCGCGGCTACAGAAGCAGGGACGCCAGGACTCTGCGGCCATTTACTGGTTCCTGGAAGAAGCCGCTGCTAAGGATGCTGAGTCCGACCAACAACACCGTGGTCCCCGCGCCTTGCATCGCGGCGCGGGTGGAAGTCCGGACCGTCCAGCTAAGCAGCCGTCTGCAGGTCCGCATGCAGCTCCTCCTGGAGGAGTGGGAGGCCGACATGGTGGAAGTGGTGGCGGCCATACGGAGACGCGAGGTGGAGGGAGTCTTGGAAGGGAGGGTAAGTGACCCACGCCCCTGTGCCCCTAGTGGGTCGGTCATCGCGGCTGAGGGACCCGGTCCATACCCGCTCGCCCTGCTACCTCCCCCGCCACCCGTGTTTGCTGCTGCTGCCCCGCCACTAGGCCCGCTACCACCACCACCGGTAGCGGTACCCTGCCAATCCGCCCCGGCGGACCGACCTGCAGCAGAAGCTCGTGACCATTCTGATACACTCCCCTGGGAGAAGCCGAAGGCTGAGGCCGTCAGCAAAGATGCACCGGAGGCACGGCGGGGATGCAGCTGCCAGGAGGCAGAGGAGGCCATGTCACAGCGGGGTCCCTCGTTACTGAAGGTGCCGGTCGTAGCCGACACGGAGGGACTCTGGCTGGGTCCGTCCCCCGCACACGCTGAACCGGAGCAAACAGAAAGTGCTCCCGGCTGGGAGCGGCGGCAACAGCAGCTGCGCAGGAAGATCGATGCCCGAGAGGGGTGTAGAGCGGATGTGCATGCCCGCATGTATATGGAAGAAGATCGCCTGCAGCGAGCTACCATTGGGGTCCAGAGCGGTGCACCATGTGAAGGTGGCACTAGAGCCCCTCGAGTGAGAATGGACTGTTGAGCCGCAAAAGACAGCGGATGCCTGCTGCAGCAGTCCCCGTTGGGACCACCTGCTTGTTGTTGAAAGTTTTGAAAAATGAAAAACACTGATTGAACCGAGTTTTCACCTGATTGTCAGCTGTGATTAGCAACCGGCAGGAGCCGGCACCGTTGTCCCCGTGGGGACCGTTTAAAGTTAAAAATGCATGGGAACTAGCCATGGACAAGCCCGTGAACTCTGCAGGGCAACCACAAACGTTAGTGGCTTGTAAATATGTTGGGTACCGTTACCGTTTCCGCAATGCCGCCTCCGGAGAGGCAGGTTGGAGGGAGGGCCCTGAGCAGAGCAGGCCAGGGCCCAGCCACCAAAGGGACCGGTGGCTACCCTCTGGAGGGAAGGACAGATCCCGCTCGGGTGACTTGTGCTGGACTGTGGGTCAAGGGGTGCTGCCTGGGTTTTAGGGGCAGCATCAGGGCCAGGTTGCTTGGGTGGGAGAGAGCGGAAACCTTGACCGTACACCGTTGAAACGTTAAAAGTAAAATGTGCCTCCCGTCTTGGGAAGAGTTGATTGAAAATGCTTATGTTATGTTTAACCCTGTTATCCCCTTTTTACAGAAAAATAAAACCGGTGTAGGACGGCAGCCCGCGGACGGTCTGCATTTTGCTAGGGGGGAATGTGTCGCCCTGGGCAAGCCAGGGGACACAGATAACAACACCACTACACCCCACACTCCAGGTAGGCACACCTGCTAACCAGAAATCCTTGTTGCCTCCCTCCAGGAGTCTGTGATGCACACCAGGGGGTGGGCCAGGCGGTTGGCTCCGCCCACCAAGGAGCTCACAACTCTGGAGGCAGGAAGTAACCAGGCAGAAAGCTCAGGGACATGAAGGAGTGAGGAGCAGATTAGCCCGGGCAGGGCTTGAGTAAAGAAGCAGAGTAGCCCAGGCAGGGGCTAGAGGAAACAACCAGAAGTGAAAGTGAAGGAAAGGAAAGTGGTAAAGGAGGAAAGCAAGAAGTGGTGACAGAGCAGAGAGAAGGAGAAGCCTGAGAGCCCAGCTGTGTGTAGGGCTAGAACAGCAAGGTCAGCGACGGCGGTGACTGTCCGGAGGGGGACCGTTTGGAAGTTCCTGGAAGGACCCCGTTGGCTGTGTGCCCGGTGGTCTGGAGCAGTGTTCCGAAGGACAGTCAGCACCAGGGCAGGGGCCTCTCGGACCCCGGCAAGGCTAGGAGTCGCCCAATTTGCCGAATCCGTCAGTGAAGGGGACGCAGATCCCCCAGCAACAAAGTCCCGATTGACGGCAACAGCCCGACCATTACCGGGGAGACACCGCCACCGCCAAGGCACCAGTTTCCCCAGGGCCAGCGCCTGCGGGCAAAGTGTAGAGCTCCTCCGGCCCAGATTGCAGTCGGGGAGCGGGTAACCGGAGGGAATCCACCGCTACCATCAGTCAAACAGGTGCAAGGAAGAGAGACGTCACCGTCACCTACCGGGAGTGCAGGTGCAACCGTCTGTGGGACAGTCCTACCAGCCGTTGGTTTACCGTACAAACTGTGTCCGTGTCTCAGGCTGAGTGAGTACCACAGTGCCGCAAGGCATAGCGCTGCCCCCGCGTCCCTGCGCCCTCCAGGCCCTACACTTCACATCTCTTCACCGGGCCCCGGGATCACCAACCCCTACCCACGGAGGGGCAACACAACACCTGGCTGCTCCCATCACCATCCCCGGGACCCTCACACTGAGCAGCGGTGGTGCCATCACCACAACCGTGGGTGGCGTCACGAACTATAATCCCAACAAACACCCCCCTTTTCACTCACGGGCGAGGAGTGCCGCTCGAGACACCCCGGGATCCGGCCCGCAGCTCGAGCCACCAGGAGCAACTGCCGGACCCGAGCAGAAGGGGTGAGCGCGGTGTGCTGACACCCTCCTCCCCGCCCGCGACAACTAACACTTTTGGCCATGACTGTGTGTGCATATATATACAGTATATAAACACACATGTTTTTCCAAGAGTGGTAGTGAGACTGGAAGGTTTGAAGGGTGGAGGCGGAGCTGGGGTGGAGCCTGAGCAAAGTCTCAAGGGGGACTGAAAATTTTGCAGGTATGGGGCCCTGAGATTCCTAATGGCAGCCCTGGTCATGGTGCTCATATTACAGTATCATAGTATTATGTATGATGGGCGTTATTGCAACCCGTGGTCCATGTTATACAGCCCCAATTCTAAAAATTATGGGTCGCTGTATAGAATGTAAAGAAAACTTAAATGTAATGATTTTGAAATCTCAAATAGCCAGGCTTAGACTGGCGCATGGGGGAAGAGGTGAGTTCCCTGATGGGCCCCTGTTCAGGAGTGGGCCCCCCAAACCTTTTACATTAGCATTGCTTAGCACACTATGCTTAGGGCAGCATCTCAGTATTAATTTAACAACCTACACAATTTTTATTTTTCTATAGAAGCATAGCTACATTTGTGAACAAAGTTCAGGTAATATTGCATTTCATTAAACAGTGGGCTCCAAAATCAATTTCACTGGTGGCCCTTGGCTGCCACTGCTTATAGCCACATATATTCATAACAGAATATATATCAAAAGTTGACAGTTAAGGGGGCTTTACACGCAGCGATATCGCTAGCGATGTTGCTCGTCAAAGCACCCGCCCCCGTCGTTTGTGCGTCATGGGCAAATCGCTGCCCGTGGTGCACAATATCTCTAGGCCCCGTCACACGGACTTACCATCCCAGCGACGTTGCTGTGGCCGGCGAACAGTCTCTTTTTTTTAAGGGGGTGGTTCGTGTGGCGTCACAGCGACGTCACACGGCAGGCGTCCAATAGAAGCGGAGGGGCGGAGAGCAGCCACATTATCGACACGCCCACCTCGTTGCCGGAGGACGCAGGTAATCTGCTGTTCATCATTCCCGGGGTGTCACACGTAGCGATGTGTGCTGCCTCAGGAACGACGAATAATCTACATCCACGTCCAACGAGATTTTGAAAATGAACGACGTGTCAACGATCAACGATAAGGTGAGTAATTTTGATCGTTAACAGTCACTCAGAGCTGTTACACGCAACGACGTCGCTAACGACGCCGGATGTGCGTCACGAATTCCGTGACCCCGATGACATATCGTTAGATATGTCGTTGCGTGTAAAGCCCCCTTTGAACTTTTCATGTCCTGCAGCGTCTTCAGACTTTTCTCCCATGGACCACATCTGTAGCATTATTTGTTTGCCAAGGCAGCTGCTAGCAGTGGATTTTGATGATTTCCACTTAGTTTGGCTGAACACTCCTCAGACAATAACCTCCCTGATAGCTGCCTAGGCTCTTCGGTGCTAATATTTCTGTGCATGATGCTCATACTAGATACTCTGTAAATTGAGATGTTTTAAAATGTTTGCTCCCATTTTTTCATTATTTGCATATAATGAAAATGTATATGGATCCTGTGATTTTCATAATCCCTCTTCTCCGTCTTGGTGTTGCAATGTCAATGTTGAGTAGTCCAGTATTATTCTCCAATTTGTCCTATTGGAAAACATTATAGTCAGTATGTACAAAACCAAAATTCATCAGCTATAATTGAATGTTAGTGTCTCTTTAAGTGAGGTGCGTCTTTAGTTACAAATGACCAGCTCTCCTTTAAAATATGCATGTACCATACTCTCCTACAATCAGATAGCAATTAAGGTAAGATTGCAGAAAGACAAGAAGAGATAATTGCTTTACATCTGCTATTATCAAGATGTGTTTAGAATTTGATGAGGAAACGATGAGCAGGGAAAAAACAGTGGTTATTTTAGAGAATGCGTTCTGATGTGAACCGACTGTGCGTGCATTTCCCAACGGGGTTCAAAAAGATGCATTCACTTCACTATTTTGTCTACATTTGTAATGTTTTAAGGGATGAAAACTTTAAAAGTGTAACAATCAATTTAATTTTCTTTTCATAAATCAGTAGTAAACCTGAAAATAATTAATTTTATAACATGTTTTATTACAGAAATCTGCTTCTATCTCCTCGTTGAGTGATCATTGTTCTCAAAAATCTTCGATTCACAGGTAAAAATCTGAATTCATTGAACACATACTGTATATTCCCATTACTGAGATAGGGCATGACATGTTGTGCTTATTAAGTTCTATTGGGAATTGTAACTGTTTTTCCAGGAGAACTTGCAGCAGAATGTGTGTGTCCTCCTCCATAGAGTATTGAAAGCACCAACTGCCATCTCCTATCTCACTAATTGGAAAATTTGTCTTAGATTTTACCTATAAATTGAGAATGACTAATCAGTTCAGGAGGAGAAAGTGTCCGGGAAGAAAATGTCCAGGGTGAAGGAACGTTGGGCATGTGGCACAACAGGAGGAGTACACCAGGGAATATGTAAAGGAAGGGCCTGGTGATAGGCGAAGGGGTCTGCATCTTACACCTGTGTCTGATCCTTACGCTCCCTAATGACCCTAGATAGGTCCTTTCTCCCTGTGCACATTCATGTGCCTAGTCCCTGGCTGAACCTAGACTAGCAAATTTTTACAAAAAAAAAATAAAAAATCCAGCAACTGCAATATTCAGTAAGGTTAAAACGTAGCATAAATAATGTCCATTAAAACAAGATTAAAAGCATATGTAGACAAAAAAGATCCGTCTATGCATTTTGAGCAAACACAGACTTGCTCTTAATCATAGATTGGTGAGCTGTTCATTCCCTCTTTCCTTTGATCCTAGACTAGCCCTGGCTAGTGAGCAGATCAGCAAGACACTAGGCTTACTACTAATGTAACTACAACACAAGGGATGGGAGACAAACAGGGAGAAGAATATCAAAGAACTTAAAATCTTTTCCAGAAATGGAACTCCACCGCATCCACTGAAAAGATAACCACAACTTTCTTCAGAGACTACATCTTCACAGGTCAGCATAGAATGAACTATTACTCGTATATGAGAGAGCCAGGGAAGAGTTTAAATAATGAAGGGGCGTGGCATTAAGGTGCAGCAGCTGAAATTAGAGCTGGGGGTCTGAGCCCGGCCTTGGCAGCCAGCGCTGTGTGCGCTTTCACTTTCATCATTCCCAGCAGGGGACTAGTTACCAAGCAGCTGATTAAGACCCCTGTGGCTGGCACTGTTTGTATAGCTGCAAGCTGGCTGCAACACAGAGATGCAGACTCACCCACACTGCACACTAGCAGGGCAGCATCTTCTTCCAGTCGGGAGCTGTGAGAGATGCCAGGAGGAGAACAGCCAATCAGGAGAGGGGGCAGAGCTTAGTCAGTACAGCGCAGGAGAAAAAAAATATGAAAATTAAACAAAGCAGAGCAAATGGGGAGAAGGAGCAGAGAGCAGAGGGAGCATAGCAAACAGGGAGAAGTGGAGAACAGAAGGAATAAAAAAAACAGAGGACAGGATCTGAACACCGCCAGGAAGAACGACAGGAAGTGCAACAGGGAGGCCGGAGCCACTAACATGATCTCTCACAGCACAGGAGCAGGTGAGTATTATAATGTACACCTGTCTGTCTGTAACACTACAGAAAGAAACCGCCCTGTCCTGTGACATCACTGTGTGTATTATCCTTGCGCTGTAACATGTGTATTATCCCTGTACTGTGACATCACTGTGTGTAATATCCCTGTACTGTGACATCACTGTGTGTATTATCCCTGTACTGTGACATCACTGTGTGCATTATCCCTGTACTGTGACACCACTGTGTGTATTATCCCTGTCCTGTGACATCACTGTGTGTAATATCCCTGTACTGTGACATCCCTGTGTGTATTTGTGACGCTCTGGACCCCAGGGGTCACAGGTAACAACACCTACCACATTACACACACCCCCCCATCCATTGTGAGGACACACCCATCACCCGAAAGGGAGACCTGATGCCTCCCTCAGGGCCAGTAGGGCACACCAGGTGGGCGGAGTCAGGCAGAAAGGCACGCCCACCGAGGAGACTACTGGACTGAGGCAGGAAATACAAACAGGACCGTTGTAGAGTGTGACAGTGAGAGGAGTGGAGTTGCAGAGCTGTCAGGGACCCGGGTAGGAGCCTGGGACCCTTGAAACATCAGGCAGACAGACGGTGGTGGCCGTCTGCAGGAGTACCGGTACAGCAACTGGCAGAACCGTAGGGACCGGGCCAGGGTTGGAGCCCGCCAGCCCTGAACCGGGGAGTCAACCATATACCGGAGCACCAGAAACCGGGTACTCAGACGCCGTCCTAGCTTAGAAGCCACTGAGTTTAGGCAAATTGACTGATTGCTGGCTGGACCTCACGGGTTCATCTACACCCAAAGTCCCGAAAGAAGGCAAAAGCCCACCGATACCAGATGAGAGCCACCGCCAAGGTCCAAACATCCGATGGGCCAGCGCCTGCGGACAACCGAGGGCTCCTCCGGCAGCTCAACGCCGGGGAGCGGGCTACCACTGTCCAGGCAGGGGAGCCGAAAAACTACAACAAGAGGTGCAAGGGAAAGGGGCCACCATCAACCTCACAGGGGACACAAGCAGCCGGCTGCGGGACCCGACCATACCCGAACTTTGGTTTACCAGTGACTCTGAGTGTGAATTAATCGTGAGTACACCAGTGCCATCCGGGTACGACACTGCACCGCAGCACGGCACCCTGCACCCTGACAACAACACCGTCGCCATCAGTCCTCCCCCAACGGGCCCCGGGACACACCGCCCCTACCCACAGAGGGGTTAACATCTAGGCTGCGGCCGCAACACCGATCCCAGATGAGCTCACCTTCACTACAGCCGCAGTGGTGGTGCATCCCGTCACCACGACCCGTGGGTGGCGTCACGACCCGTAGGACGACAACGTGGCCCACCCGGCTGGGAACCTCGTCCCACACCACCACCACCCCACTGCCTCCCATTTAACAGAGCGACGTGGCCCCCGGTCAGGAGGCGCTCGTGCCACCGACAACCCGAGCCCGGACCTCCAGCAGCTCGGCCCGAGCAGCGGAGAAGCGGCCGGGCCCCTCTCAGGGTAGTACACATCGACTCTTCTGGCGTCACGAACAGGATTCGGACAGTCCACTTACCTGTGGAAGTGTGCCTTAGAAGTATCCGTCAGCGGCATCCTGCCAAAAAAGTTGAAGTCCCGCCATCTTGGCGCGAAAGTTTCCCGCTCGAGTCGTCTTCCCCGAGCAGTAAAGTGAAAGTGACGCCCCGCCCCCGAAGGAGGAGTGCTAAGAGAAAACCAAGGGGGAGGCGAGCGAGAAGGCTGCCTGATGTAACCGAGAAGATAAAAAGGCAGGGACTCCAGGACCCTGCATCCGTTCCGTTCCTGGACCCCGACTGTGCAGCATGGCGACTCCCGTCCAGCGTCCCGATACCCCTCCCCTTTAACAGAGCAATGTGGCCCCCGGTCCGGAGGCGCTCGTGCCACCGACAACCCGAGCCCGGACCTCTCAGGGCGGTACATATTGTCCCTGTACTGTGCAGAGTTTTATTATGATTTGTAAGTCTATAAAGAGGGTCATAATCATTATCATTATATAAGGGAGATGGATGTGAAAATATTTTATTGTGTGTGGTGAGGGGCACGAAGGAGGACATCGCTACTTTAGGCCAAGTTCACTCACTGCACATTTTTGGGGGATTCGCGGTGTGAACCCACTGGTCTTTGTGCAGTGGACTTTGCTCAGTAACAGGATGGTGGTTATATTCAGACTCTATGTGGTGATAATATTTGGGAATGGTGTGGTGGCATTATTTTGCAATGTTTAGTAGTATTATTGGTTTTGATATGGTGGGTGTGTTCAGTAACACTATATAGTATGTGTTATTTGGTAATCGTATGACTATTTTGTCTATGCTTTATTATTAAAAAGAAATGTAGATATTAATATTTGTATTTAATTGTTTTTATGGTGGCAGTAAATGTATCACTAATAGTGATGGGCGATCCCCCCATGGTCGGGATCGGGAGCCTAGCCCGATCGTTTTGTAAAGATCGAGATCGAGATAACGCGAACTTGCGTCCGATCACCGAACTCGGGCTTTATAGTTATGGGATGGGGCGGGGCTGGGGGGGGGCTGTAAAATAAAGAATATAGTTAATAATAAACATTATCATTATACTTACAGGTCCTGCGACATGTCCTGCAGACTCTGTCTCCCGTCCGCTTCTGCTTCAGCGTCCGATCATTGCTGTGCCCCCCAGTAAGCACCACTGCCTAAAGGACCTTCCATGATGTCATAGCCATGTGACCAGTCTGGTGTGAATGTTGTACAGACATTGGCTTACAGACTGGTGATATGACTATGACGTCATTGAAGGCCCTGTTAACTGAAGTTTGACTGTCACTGTGCGAGTGTCGCATCGGCATTACCCAGTATGGCCACACACTCTTCTGATAGGAACTGCATGTATTTCCAAAACCGAACACATAGAATTTTTTTTTTCTTATTAGAAATAAAACAAAAAAAAACATTTAGAGACTCCATCTTTATTATAAAAAAAATCCTTAGTCCGACATAGTTCACAGTGACAGCAATGTCAGCTTCATCACTCTGCACAGACAATGTCTATACAAAGTGAGAAGCAGAGAGAGCATTGTCAGCTCTGCTTCATCGCTCTGTACAGAGCGAGAAGCAAGCTGACAGTGAGGGTATGATTCCACTTGCGTCTCGCATTGCATCACCCCACAGACAGGAGTGCCTCAGCTGCATGGAAATACATGCAGCTGACCTGCTCCTGTCAGGAGATTGAGCGCCGTGATGCGATGCGACATTCTCACAGTGACAGTCAAAGTTCGGTTAACAGGACCTTCGATGACATCATAGTCATGTGAGCAGTCTGTAAGCTAATGTCTGTACAACATTCACACAAGACTGGTTACATGGCTATGACGTCATGGAAGGTTCTTTAGGCAGTGGTGCTTACCAGGGGGCACAGCAATGATCGGACGTGGAAGCAGAAGCCGCCAGGAGACAGAGTCTGCTGGATATGTTGTGGGACCTGTAAGTATGATCATAAGGTTTTAGAATAATGTGCTTTTTTTTACAGCCCCTGGACCTGAACTGGACCTGAGCTGTAATAAGACCTTCCCAGGAAAGCTCGTGTTTGAGATCGTGTAAGTGATCGCCAAACTTTACAGTTCGGGATCGCCAATCACTAATTACTGTGAGGCACTTTGGTAGGACTATTTTTAGTACTGTTTACTCTGGCGTTCTTCAGTTTGTTGGCTGTGGTTGATTCCATTGTTTGCAGGCACTGCGGTGCCCAGCGAGAGTCAGTGCATCGCACACAGTCACAGAATAGGAGCACAGGTGCACAGCACTGCCTAGACTGGTGCTCTGTAGATGGAGCTGGGGAGGTAATAGTCTACTTACTGAACTGGTAGATGTAGAGCCTGGCTAGGATAAAGAATAATTCATAATGTGTTTATATGCCCCCTAGTAACTTGTATGCCCCCACACTGGCCCCTAGTAACTTGTATGCTGCCCCAAGTAACTTGTAAGTCCCGACCAGTAACATATATGCTGTTTATTATATTAATATTTTATTGTATTATTTTATATTAGTTGGCCCCATTCAGATGCTTGCTAATGGGGCCCCATGATTTCTATGTATGTTCCTGGTTATGGGGTTACCTTTTGGAGGATTTTATATTATGATTTCAACTTTTCGAAGTCTGGCAAAAAAAGGATATAAAAAAAATCATCTATACAGTGCCTTTTCATAAATACAGTCACAGTGACTAAAGGGCCCGTTACACGCGTCGAGTTATTGTGCGATCGCATGAGCGATCACACCCGCCCCCATCATTTGTGCGTTACGGGCAATTTGTTGCCTGTGTCGCACAAAGTCGTTAACCTCCGTCACACGTACTTACCTCTCGAACGACCTCGCTGTAGGCGGTGAACATCCTCTTCCTGAAGGGGGAGGGACGTTCGGCGTCACAGCGACGTCACACAGCGGGCGGTCAATAGAAGCGGAGGGGCGGAGATGAGCGGGATGTAACATCCCGCCCACCTCCTTCCTTCCGCATTGCCAGTGGCCGGAAGTAAGCTGCAGTTCATCGTTCCCGAGGTGTCACACGGAGCGATGTGTGCTGCCTTGGGAACGATGAACAACCGGCGCGCAGAAGGACGAGCGATTTTTTGAAAATGAGCGACGTGTCAACGAGCAACGATAAGGTGATATTTTTGCTCGTTCACAGTCGCTCGTAGCTGTCACACGCTACAATATGTCAAATGATGCCGGATGTGCGTCACGGAATCTGTGACCCCGACGACATATCATTAGATATATCATAGCGTGTAATGGGGCCTTTAAGCCTCTTTCACACGTCAGTGATTCTGGTACGTATGTGACAGTTTTTATATGTACCAAAATCATGGACATACGCAGACCCATTATAATCAATGGCTCTGCGCACACATTAGTGATTTTTCACTGACTGTGTCTCCGTGCAGCGTACACGTGTGTCTGTGATTGCCGCACGGAGACATGTCCATTTTTTTCTGGTATCACTGATGTCCCAAGGACCACACTATGGTGTGGTCCATGAAACACACATCAGAAAAACACAGACATTGAAAATAAAAAGCTTTTTATACTCACCTTGTTCAGCGCTGCTTGTCTCTGGCCTCTGCATGCTGATGCTTTAGAGCCAGCTGCTTATACTCATGCATATTCATGTATGCAGCCACAGCCAACCCGGAAGTAGCTGCAGCAGAGGCGGAAACACAGCAGAGCCGAAGAGTTCAGCACCACGGACAGCAGGAATGGGGACAGGTGAGTATACGTCCATGTGCAATCATGGATGACGGATCACGTCTCACTGATTGCACAGTGACAACTCATGCGTTTTTAACACGTCAGTGAAAAACGTCTGTGTTTTTCACTGACGTGTGAAACAGGCCTTAAAAACATTTTTAACTTTTTATTAAGATGCACAATCATTGTTGTATCTGTAGAGTTTGAGCTCTGGGTGCCAATCATTCAGCACAAATATAGTTAGGCTATGTGCACATGTCGCGGGCGGGGAGGGCGCCGCCGCCGCTGTGCTCGCTAACGCTCGGGTCCGGCGCTGCTGCGATGGCTGCTTGGTGGCTCGAGCAGTGGGCCGGATCCGGGGACTATAGCGGCGCTCCTCGCACGTGAGTGAAAGGGGGTAGTTTGGTTTGGGTATTTGGTCCGTGACGCCACCCACGGGTTGTGGTGAGGTTGGGCACCACCGCTGCTGGTGACGGGGATCCCGGGAGCGATGGCAGGGAGCAGCTGGGATGTTGTTTTCCCCCTCCATGGGTAGGGGTTGGTGGTCCCGGGGCCCGGTGAGATGACAGGGAGGCAGGGTTGGATGGGTGCAGGTTCACCTGGACTGCGCAGCGCAGTGCCAGACGGCACGGTAGTACTCACTCAGCCACAAAGGTATGCAAAGTCTCTGATAAACCAAACGTCTGGATGGACGGGTCCCGCAGCCGGCTGCTGTGGCTTCTCCTGGACGGTTAGTGGTGGCTGCCTTTCCCTGCACCTTTGTGTATGTTCGGCTCCGATGGCTTCCCACCGGTAACCCGCTCCCCAGCGTATATATGTGCCGGAGGAGCCCTTTTGCCCGCAGGCTCTGGCCCTTGGAACTCTAGCTGTGGCGGTAGCTGTATTTCCTTTTGCTGGTCGGACGGTTGCCTTCAAATCGGGTCTTGGCTGTTAGGAAACCCCTGGGGTTCCGGTCACTGATGGATTTGACCTCTAATGGCGACTCCAAGCCTGGTCGGGGTCCGCAGGCCCTGCCTGTGTGTGCTGGCTTCACTTCGCTCCCCAGTTTGGTACCGGCGGGCTACCGCCCGTCCCCGGTCCTACAGTTCCGCGTTGATCTACCCCTCCTGCAGATGGCCACCACCGTCTGCCAACCTTGCTCTTGGTGCCCGGGCCACACACCCGGACACTGTCGGTGTGCTCCTCTCCTACCACTTCCCTAACTCAACTCCTCTGACTCACTTCCTTCTCTCGCCTCCAGGACTGTGAACTCCTCAGTGGGTGGGGCCAACCACCTGGCTCCACCCCACCTGGTGTGTACATCAGCCCCTGGAGGGAGGCAACAAGATTTTGTGTCTGGCTGATGTGCCTGTCTCAGGGTGGGGGTGTATGTTGTAGTACCTGTGACGACCTGGCTAGTCCAGGGTGCCACATTCCCCCTTGGTTAAATGCAGACCGTCCGCGGGCTGCCCGTCCATCACCGGTTTTATTTTTCTTTTCAACTGTAAAAATAATAAATAACATGTAACAGTAAACATTAAGCACACTTCAGGTCATCTTGAACGTTGCAAAAACACATAGATATTTACATTTTTAATAACAACGGACGGCTTCCGCTCTCCCACCCAAGCAACCTGGCCCTGATGCTTCCCCAAAGAAAATGGGCAGCACCCCTTGACCCCAGTCCAGATCCAGGCTGCCCGAGCGGGAATGGGTACGGTGTCTCGCACCTGGCTGTCACTTCAGGGGACCCCACGTTCATGGGGGACCCCTGACCCCCGGAGGATCGCCACCGGTTGCGGTAGTGGCGGGCCTGGGCCATCTCTTTCCTCCAGGCCCATCCTCCAAATCAGCCTCTCCGGAGGCGGCAACGGAAACATGCCCCAACATATTTACAATCCCACCAGTTCGTGGGTGCCCTGCAAGTTCTCAGGCATGTCCATGAAGAGTTCCTCATGCAACGGTAGCAAAGGGTCCCTACGTGGACTACTTGCCGGCAACGGCCGGGTCAATCACGGTGTCAATCAGGTAAAACTTCGGTTGATTCATTCATTTACACATTCAACATATAACACCCCTAAATAATGGTAGTTTCCCTGTACCTAAGCGGGGGTCGGCCTAGGTTGGGGCGTGTGGACCTTCGAGGCCCAATGTCAGTGGTGACAGGCAGTGGGGCAGATGAAACAACTGGTTCCTCTTCCCGTCTATCATGTGGGGCAGGCGGAGACATAGGGGAACTGGGTACAGGTGCATCCCTGGGCACTGGTTCATTGGCGGCCACTTCCATCTCTTTTTCCTCCACGGCTTGTGGGAACAGTATCACTGGAAGAATCACTGCGCCGTTCTGCATAGGCCAATCTGCCGGGAAATCGCTCATCATGGTGTGGATTACCCTTTTTTCTTTCTCCCCAGCCGGTCTGGGGGCCAGGACTTCAGTTGCCACCCTCAACGGTGGTGGGCACCTCTTCAGGTGGTCCCCGGAAACCGTAGCCAAAGTCTTCCCCTGGTCACGACTGATCTGGTAGGCTTTCCCATTCTCCCATTCAGTGGGTTGTATAACATATGGGGTCTTCTCCCATTGATCATCCAGCTTATGGATTCTTCTCTTTCGCTTCAGTACTATATCCCCAGGCTGAAAGGGCCCTGCAGGGGCCTTCCTGTTGAAGCACTGTTCTTGCTGCCCCCGACTCCGGCACAAGTTATTTTCTACGTATTCTTGGACCTGTCGGTACTGCGCCCTCCACCAGGCGTCCCAGTCAGCAGTGGAAGGAAGGGCCTCTGGAGCCTCCAGATCCATTTCTAGGTCCACCGCCAACCGGCCTGGTCAGGCTCTCATTAGGTACGCGGGCGTGCACTTGGTGGAGCTGCTAGGAATATTATTGTACATGTCTACCAGATCGGGCAGCTTTTCCGGCCATAAGTTCCGCTCTTCCAACGGCAGGGTCTTAAGGAGGTCCAAGACCAGATGGTTCATCTTTTCACACATGCCGTTAGTCTGGGCGTGGTACGGGGTGGTCCGGATCTTTTTACAGCTGTATAACTGGCAGAATTCCTGAAACACTTCTGCTTTGAAAGCTGGACCCTGGTCGGTCAGCACCCTCTCCGGGTACCCATGTGGTCGACAAAAGTAGGCATGGAAGGCTCTGGCTGCAGTACGCCCGGTCAGATCTTTAACTGGGACAACCACCATGAATCTCGAATAGTGGTCTACCATGGTCAGAGCGTAGGTGTACCCACTTCGGCTAGGGGTGAGCTTCACGTGGTCGAGGGCGACCAGCTCCAGCGGTTGATTGGTAATTATTGGGCGTAGGAGGGCCTTCTGGCTAGCTTCGTCCCTTCTTCTCAGCGTGCAGGGACCACACTCCCGGCACCAGGCCTCTACCGACTCCCGCATCCCACTCCAATAGAACCGTTCCCTCAACAGCATCTCCAGCTTCTTACACCCAAAGTGCGCGGCACCGTCATGGTATGCTTGCAGAACAGTGGGCACGTTAGCCTGGGGAACCACCAGCTGGCGAACCTTTCTCATGGGTCTTCGGGTTGATCAATTCCCGATACAGCTTCCCCTGGTGCAGGTACAGCCGGGCTCGTTCTCTCCACAGTCGTTGGGCCTCGGCGGGAGTGGCAGGATCTATTCCGGCAGAGCCTTGTTCCACCAGGGTCTTGACCAAGCGGACAGCAGGTGCTTGGTCCTGGGCTTCTTGCCACCCTTGGCTGGGCAGCGGATCTAAGTTCACTTGTTGTTGCTGGACATGCAACTTCTCGGCTGGCGGCCGGTGGAACGCAGGCAACTCGATTTCTTCGAGGTCATCATTGTCCGGCCCCTTTCCCAACAGGTGGGGCATCCGGGAGAGTGCGTCTGCGTTAGCATTTTTCCGGCCGGCTCGGTACTTGATGGTGAAGTCATAGTTAGCCAACCTGGCCACCCACCGCTGCTCCAATGCACCCAGCTTAGCTGTATCCAGATGGGTTAGCGGGTTATTGTCCGTATAAGCAGTGAACTTGGCTGCCGCTAGGTAATGGCGGAATCGCTCGGTGATGGCCCACACCAGTGCTAAGAGCTCAAGAAAGAGCTGTAGTTCTCAGGGTTCCTTTCTGTAGGTCGGAGTTTCCGGCTAGCATAGGCGATCACCTTCTCCCTTCCGCCCTGGACCTGGGATAAGACTGCTCCCAAACCTACATTACTGGCATCGGTGTAGAGGATGAATGGGAGACTGTAGTTGGGGTACGCCAGGATTTCTTCCCCGGTCAAGGCCGTCTTCAGCTGATGGAAGGACTCTTCATGCTTTTCTTCCCACGCCAACGGGGTTCCAGGGGACCTGTCACCCTTGGTCTGTCCCACGAGGAGGTCTTCCATGGGGGCGGCCATCTTCGTGTACCCCTTAATGAAACGGCGATAGTAGCCCACCAGACCCAGGAACTGTCTCACCTCTCACCGTGGTCGGCCTCGGCCAGTCCTGAATGGCAGTGATCTTTTCGGGGTCTGGGGTGACGCCTTCCGCGCCCACCACATGTCCGAGGTACTGCACCCTGGGCTTCAATAGATGGCACTTGGAGGGCTTCAATTTCATCCCGTACTTGGCAAGGGACGCGAACACCTCAGCTAGGTGCTCCAGGTGGGCTTCATACGTCTGTGAGAATTCAATTACATCGTCCAGGTACAGCAAGATGGTCTCAAAATTCAGATGGCCCAGACAGCATTCCATCAGCCGTTCGAAGGTTCCAGGGGCATTGCACAGCCCGAACGGCATGCTGTTGAATTCACAGAGTCCCATGGGTGTAGCAAAGGCAGTCTTCTCGCGGTCCTCGGGCGCCACGGCCACCTGCCAGTACCCACTGGTGAGGTCCAGGGTGGAAAAGTAGTTAGCGGTTCTCAGTGCGGCCAGTGACTCTTAAATACGGGGCAGTGGATAGGCATCTTTATGTGTTATCTGGTTAATCTTCCGGTAATCCACACACATCCTCATGGTGCCATCCTTCTTCTTTACCAGCACCAGCAGGGCGGCCCAGGGACTGCAGCTATCCCGAATAACCCCGCCTCCTTCATGTTCCTCAACATGTCTTTGGTGCATTGGTAGTGTGCAGGGGTGATAGGTCTGTATCTCTCTTTAATGGGGGGATGCTCGCCGGTGGGGATGTGGTGTTGGACCCCTTTAATCCGCCCAAAATCTAGTGAATGTTTGCTGAAAACCTGCTCGTCCTCCTGTACCACCCTGTATACCCCTTCTTTGTGGTGTGTGGGGGTATCATCAGTGCCTACATGTAACTCTTGACACCACCCATCTAACCGCTCCGGGGATGGGTAGTGACTGGCAGGAGGTGGTGAGGTCGGGGGAACGGCCTCCTGGATGGTCTAGAGTAAGCAGCTTGGCGAGGGTAACGTACCGGGGAAGCCTAACCTCCTCCTCCCCGCAGTTTAACACCCTTACGGGTACTCTCCCTTTCTTGACGTCTACCACCCCTCGGGCGGCTATTACTGTGGGCCAGTCTTCGGAGGGCATGGGCTCTACCATGGCTGGGTAATCCCGTCCCTGGGGACCTACCGCTGCCCTGTACCAAATCATCACCTCACTCCTGGGAGGCACAATCAAAGGGGCCGCATCCATCACTCTCACTCCCCCAATCTCCCCTCCTGTTGAGTTCACTTGCTGCCGATACATCAAGGCCCGGATCTCACGCTGCACAGCCCTCTGTCGGCCTCCCGCTGCTGTGGCGGCCAGCTGCTGCAGTAGGGTCAACACCTCACTCATGCAGTGCTCCATCACATTAGTCCCTAGCACTACCTTCGGGTTATGGTCGCTGGGTTCATTTATTATCACAATCATTCCCTGGTGCTGCAGTTCAGCCCGTACTACGGTCATGGCCACTTGTTTGTATCCCACTTGGGTCAAGGGGAGTCCGTCGGCTGCAACCATTGTCACGCTACCGTCTGGAGAGGCAAGTTAATTTCCCCAATACCGCTGGTACAGCGTGTAGGGTATCGTGGTTACCTGGGATCCAGTGTCCAGGAGTGCCATCAGCGGGATGCCGTCCACTGCCAGAGGGATGATGGGCCGGGCTCCGATGTACCGTTCCCGCCAGTCTGGGGGGCCACTGGGTTCTACTCCTGAGGATTGGCCCTTGGCCCCAGGGGTTGCTCGTTTAACGGACACCGTCGGGAGTAGTGGCCGGGCTTGCTGCACCTGTAACAAATTGGAGGTCCATACCGTTAGTCATTGGCCCTTCTCCGCTGCATCCATGGGACGTCCTCTGGGCTGTCGGCGAGCTGCATCCTCCCTGGGGGCTTGGGTCTCGTCGGAGGCTGGAGTGCGGCGAGGATCTTGGCGAGGTCTCCATCCATGCGACGGACCTGGGCAGCCAGCTCCTCCATCATTCCGCCATGGGCTGCTGGCGCCGAGGGAGCTGGGAGAGAAGGGGCTACCACGATGGGAGCCGTCTCAGCTGGCCATGGGGCCGCGTCATGGACGTCGGATGCTGGGGGCTGCAGGGCTTTGATGGGCCGTTCTTTCAGCACGGCAAAGTCCACATTAGGGTGTTCTAGGGCCCACAGCCGGAGCTGCTTGCGGTCCTCCGGGGATCCCATCCCCTGCACGAACTGCTCAACTAACATTTTGTTGCTGTCCGCATCATTAATGGTGTCCACCCGCTTCAGTGTACGGAGGGAAGTTTGCAGGCGCAAGGCATAGTCTCTAATACTATCTGCAGGCCGCTGTCGACATTGATAAAACTGCATCCGCAGCTCGGCTTCGGTGCGGGTCTCGAAGGCAATCTGTAGCTTTTCAAAGATAGTGGCCACGGAGGACCGGTCCCCCTCGGTCCAGGTCTCCGTCTCCTGCTCAGCAGCGCCGGTTAGCTGCCCCAGCACTACCGCTGCACGTTGCTTATCGGTCAGGGGATACAGTTCTAGGACCGGGTTAAGCTTCTTCCGGAAGACCTGTAAAGCGTCAGGCTTCCCGTCATACTGCGGCAGCCAGGTAGCTCGGGGCACATAGGGCAAGGAGAACGGCATCACCTGAGCAATGGCGGGGGCCGCGGCCTCCCCTGCTCGTGCGACCAGAGCACGGGCTGGCCCATTCCCATCCACAGGCGCCGCTGTGGCTGCGACCGCCGCTCCTCCAGCAGCTCCGTTGGGCGCAGACATCTTGTTTCTGCCCCCCTTGGTCTTTTCTCGGCACCTCCTCTTCAGGGGTGGGGCTTCGGCTTTCGCGCCTCCACTGCTCGAGAAGATGCTCGAGCGGGAAAATCTTCGCACCCAAGATGGCGGATTCTGAAATTTTTCGGCCGGACACCACCGGCAGGGCACAAGGCGCACTTCTACCAGCCGGCAGAACGGTAAGATCCTGTTCGTGACGCCAAGTTGTCGTGGGAGGGGAGGGTACCGCCGCCGCTGCGCTTGCTAACGCTCGGGTCCGGCGCTGCTGCGATGGCTGCTCAGTGGCTCGAGCGGTGGACCGGATCCGGGGACTCGAGAGGCGCTCCTCGCCCGTGAGCGAAAGGGGGTAGTTTGGTTTGGGGATTTGGTCCGTGATGCCACCCACGGGTTGTGGTGAGGTTGGGCACCACCGCTGCTGGTGACGGGGATCCCGGGAGTGATGGCAGGGAGCAGCTGGGATGTTGTTTTCCCCCTCTGTGGGTAGGGGTTTGTGGTCCCAGGGCCCGGTGAGATGACAGGGAGGCAGGGTTGGATGGGTGCAGGGTCGCCTGGACTGCGCAGCGCAGTGCCGGACAGCACGGTAGTACTCACTCAGCCACAAAGGTACGCAAAGTCTCTGGTAAACCAAACGGCTGGATGGGCGGGTCCCGCAGCCGGCTGCTGTGGCTTCTCCTGGATGGTTAGTGCTGCCTTTCCCCTGCACCTTTGTGTATGTTTGGCTCCGATGGCTTCCCACCGGTAACCCGCTCCCCAGCGTATATATGTGCCGGAGGAGCCCTTTTGCCCGCAGGCTCTGGCCCTTGGAACTCTAGCTGTGGCGGTAGCTGTATTTCCTTTTGCTGGTCAGACGGTTGCCTTCAATCGGGTCTTGGCTGTTAGGAAACCCCTGGGGTTCCGGTCACTGACGGATTTGACCTCTAATGGCGACTCCAAGCCTGGTCGGGGTCCGTAGGCCCTGCCTGTGTGTGCTGGCTTCACTTCGCTCCCCGGTTCGGTACTGGCGGGCCACCGCCCGTCCCCGGTCCTACGGTTCCGCGTTGATCTGCCCCTCCTGCAGACGGCCACCACCGTCTGCCAACCTTGCTCTTGGTGCCCGGGCCACACACCCGGACACTGTCAGTGTGCTCCTCTCCTACCACTTCCCTAACTAACCTCCTATGACTCACTTCCTTCGCCCGCCTCCAGGACTGTGAACTCCTCAGTGGGTGGGGCCAACCGCCTGGCTCCACCCCACCTGGTGTGGACATCAGCCCCTGGAGGGAGGCAACAAGGATTTTGTGTCTGGCTGATGTGCCTGTCTCAGGGTGGGGGTGTATGTTGTAGTACCTGTGATGACCTGGCTAGTCCAGGGCGCCACACACAAAATGCTTTTTTTTTACAAATCTGCATAAAAATCTGCATGCCTTTCCTGAAACCAGCAAAGTCTATGAGATTTCTGAAGTGCCGTGCGCATGTTCCTTTTTTTCCTTGCAGATTTGGTGCAGATTTTGTCGCAGAAAAAAATCTACAACATGTCAATTGTTGGGGCATTTTTCCCTGCATTTTTTAGCCCTTCCAGTCATTGACTTCGCTAAAATAAAAACACTGGGAAAAAAAAAAAATGCACCAAGACCACATGCGTTTTTTGGTGGGTTTTTCTGCCAGAAGGTGCAGATTGGATGTAGAAAATGTCCACACCAAATCAGCAGTGTGTGCACATACCCTTAGGCTGGGGTCACACGGTACGATATATTGGGCGATATGTCGTCGGAGTCACGGATTCCGTGACGCACATCCGCCATCGTTAGACGGAGGTACCATTGGAGGTACCATGTGACACCTCCAAACGACTGTGAACGAGCAAAAATACTCACCTTATCGTTGCTCGTTGACACGTCGTTCATTTTCAAAATGTCGGTCCTCCTTCTGTGCGCCGGTTGTTCATCGTTCCCATGGCAGCACACGTCGCTCCGTTTGACACCTCGGGAACGACGAACACAGCTTACCTGCGTCTCGCCGGCAATGTGGAAGGAAGGAGGTGGGCGGGATGTTACGTCCCGCTCATCTCCGCCCCTCCGCTTCTATTGGCCGCCCGCTGTGTGACGTCGCTGTGACGCCGAACGTCCCTCCCCTTTCAGGGAGAGGATGTTCGCCGCCCACAGCGACGTCGTCCGGGAGGTAAGTGCGTGTGACAGGGGGTTAACGACTTTGTGCGCCACGGGCAACTAATTGCCCATGACGCACAAATGACGGGGGTGGGTATGATCGCTCGTGCGATCGCACGATAGATCGTCCCGTGTGACGCTGGCCTTAGGCTATGTGCGCACGTTGCGTAATTTCATGCATTTACGTTGAATATTGCACTGCAATGTAAACGCATGCGTCCTGCATTCCTAGCACAATCTATGAAAATTGTGCATAATCCATCCGCATGTTGCGTTTGAGAGTGTAGCGATTTGCATGCTGAAATTTTGATTCAAATCACTGCGCTCAAAAAAGCAACATGTCACTTATTTCCTGCACTTTAGATGCTGCTCCAACTTTGTCTATGGGAGAGGCAGCATCCAGAGCGCATGTGTTGCGGACGGGGGCCGGGCCGCTGCAGGGGCTGCTCAGATCCGGGTTCGTTACTGCGGCTCGAGTGGTAGCCGGACCCGGGCTCGTGCGGCCGTCCATCCTCACAACCGTAGGAAAGGGGGGTATTTACAGGGGATAGAGTTTTTGTCAGTGATGCCACCCGTGGTTGCGGTGAGAGTTGGTAGTACCGCCGCTGCCTGGTGATGGTACGCCCGGGGCTGATGGAGCAGGGCAGCAGGATGGAATCCCCTCCACGGGTAGGGGAGGTGTAGTCCCAGGGCCCAGGGTGTACGGGAGCAATGGCTGCGGAGACTGACATGCAGGGTTGGACCGGGGATGAATAGTGTACTCAAAGTTCCAAAAAATTGCACACAAAGTCCAGTGGTAAACCAAATTGCCAGTGACCGGTCGCCTCCGGCGGGTGTATTCGGGTCCCACACCCGGGTGTAGCAAACAGGGGTCCCTTCCTCCTGCACTTAGTGTTTGTGTCTTCAATGGGACAACTCTGCTTGGATTGGGGAAGTCCACTCCTGGTATTTTGTACATTGGGAGCTGTGGCTCGCGAAATCTGTCTCTTGGGATCTCTGTGGGTTCTGGCAGACACCCTATCCCCCGCGTTGGGCTTCCGTTTCACTCTCTGGGCTTACGGTGGAACAAGGCCTGAAACCTTGTCCCCGGCTGGTTAATTAACAAGAGGCTTGCAACCTTCCTCGTCCTAGGGTCCAGGCACCCCGACTGTGCACGACCTCCGGACCGGATTCCCACTGTCGGCACCGGCGGGCTACAACCCTGCCCCGGTCCATTTTAGGTCTCCCGCGACCGGATCTCCGTTGCCTGTGGTCCTGCTTGCCGTCTGCCACCTAGTCTGGTATTCCAGGGGCCCCTACCCCTGACTCCACTGTCACTCCACACTTCTCTCACTTCAGCTGTCAGAACTCAACTGTCATGTTCCCACCCAGAACACCTCAGGACCCCTAGGTGGACGCTCCCATCCGCCTGGTCCCGCCCACTGGTGTGTCCCTAGTGTCTTGGGGGGTGACTAGGCTTTACTGGCTGATGTTGTGCACCTGGGTGTAGGGTTTTGTGTTGGACTGTCAAGGAGGGTGGAGTATTGTACCTGAGTGATTTGTATAACCTCTGTGACTACCTGGTTTTGCCAGGGCGTCACACATGAAATCGGCATCTATTCTGCAGACACACTACATCCATTACGCAGTGTTTCTGCAGCCATTTGAAGCGCACATGCACTGCCAAATCACTGCAGATTTTTCAGCATGGACACTACGCAACGTGTGCACATAGCCTTACAGTGACTTGTTCATGCAGGAAGCTGTGCCTGCTTCTACAACCCTTTCCTTTTAAAAAGGATGTTTCACTGGATTTTTTTATATACCTCTTAGGGTATGTGCTCACACAGAAGTTTTATTTCTTGAGCCAAACCCACTGGACGAAAAACGCAACACAGGCCGAAAAAATGCATAAAAAAACGCATGCCTTCTTGCTGTGATTTTGGTGCCTTTTTGACGCGTTTTGGTGCATTTTTGCCCATGTGCTATTTCACTATATTGCATGGAAAAATGCAGGGAAAAACGCACAAAATAATTGACATGCTGCTTCTTTTTTCTGCAACGAAAACTGCAGGCAAAAAAGAAGCAACATGTGCACAGCCTTTCGTATTTCTCATAGAATTTGCTGGGGAAGGTCATGCATGCAGTTTAGGACCACAAACTGCACCAAAAAAGCACAAAAATGCAGCAAAAAAAAAAGCAGTGTGCGCACAAGGCCTTACAGTTGCTTCTGTTTCACTGATTGTGGAACAGCTTTTGCTTTTTTTTTTTTATCTATACCCATCATAGTAATAAAAAGCTAATTTTCCTTTCAATTTGGCTTAAACCACAGAACTTCTGTCATAGAGGAATAAGAGCAAACACCAACAAAGTTCTGCGGTTGAAGAGAAAATTAGCATCTTTCATACAGTGGGTGATCGGGGGCATAACTGGAACAGGGGGCACAGAACAAAGACTGCCAGGACCCAAACACCACTTTCTTTCCCCCTAGAAAGACACCACACTGTTCTTCATAAGTTAAATTGCTTTATTTCACTTATTCAATTTTGGAGAGGCATGGGGAAAAAACACTCTCATCTTTTCCTTTGGCATAATTTTTTGGTCGCAGCTTTTAAATTAGGCATTACCAGCCAACACCAGGGGGTTTTGGTTTTGGGAAATGTTCCGCCACCGGCCGTCCGGCGCGGGTATTTCACCACCACTTTTCCTACCCCTTCCACTGCTGCGACTTAACCCAGAGAAACACAACAAAACTCATAAAAACCAAGGGGAGGGAGGGCGGGAAACAGGTCCGGGTCCTGGAACAGAGAGACCGGAAGCTGGGCAGCGCGGTGACATATATCCGGAAGGCAGGGCAAGAGCCAGTCATACCACAGGAGGCGGGGGCAGCTGAACAGTGTCTTTCCAGGGGGGAACTCCTAATCTAGCATAGGGGGCCAGTAGTCAGGGGGCAGCATCTCAAATTTGGCTACAGTGTCCCTTAAACTGAATCAGTGAAGCAGCTCCTTCTAAAGCAGGTGATCATTTTTTCTTAAAAAATCCAGTATAAGGTCTTTAAGTCATTCTTGGAAATGGTTGCGAATGTACGGCCAGGAGGACAATGTTTTCAGCAGGTAACCAGAAACTTTCTCTTCATGGCGACATGCCTTTTTTTGGTCTCTTCCAGGCAGCTTTTTTTTGCCTCTTCACACATACTGTAACTCAGTGCTGCTCAATATTATTGGCACCCCTTCATTTTTTTAATAGATTGGTACATTTCCATTCTGAAGATACTGTACAAAGTTATATACTCAGGACTTTCTACTGAGTGGTCCAAAATAATACAACAATAAAACATTGTTTATCAACTTACATGTGACAGCAATAAAGGCCCCTTAATTAATACTTGGTTGCACACTCTTTGGCATTAATGATAGCCTCATACCCTTTCTTGTAGCTATGTATAAGTGTCTTGCACTTGTCAGCTGGTATTCTATCCTGCTCTTCCTTTGCAGTTTGTTCAAGCTCTTGAATGTTTGCAGGGGTCTTTTTTCCCAATGGCAGATTTCAGCTCACCGCAAAGATTTTCAATGGGATTGAGCTCAGGAACCATTGATGTCCATTTCAAAATAGTTCATATTTTCTTTTTCAACCATTCCTGTGTACTTTTGGATATGTGCTTTGGGTCATTGTCTTGCTGGAGGACCCATGACTTTCCACTCAAACCATGTTTTCGTACACTGGGTAGGTCATTTTGCTTTAAAATCTCTTGTCAATTCTGTGATTTTATGATTCTAGTGATACGGGCAAGTCCTCCAGCACTTGGCACAGCAAAGCAACCCCACATCATTATGGATCCTCCACCATGCTCAACTGTTGGTAGGGTGTTCTTTTCCTTATAAGCTTCATTGCGCCATCTGTAAACAAACTGTTGTTTTGCATTGCCAAAAGGTCTATTTTTGTTTTATCTGTTCACAGAACACTTTCCCAGAAGGATTGTGGTTTGTGAAGGTACTCGCAATAACTTTCGGCCCAAACACCTCTATGTCTAGGAAACACAACCTTCCAAAACTCAAACCAGGTATGCAATTTGGGTGTAGAAATTGACAAGGAACTTTCACATAGTAGCTATTATAATGTCTTATTTTTTTAATCTCAGAAGCATTACCAAAATTAAGCATCTCATACTACCAGAAGACCTATCTAAACTAGTACATGGCCCTCATAACCTCTGGCTGCACAACTATAATGCCCTATAGCCTTGGCCCCCAATATAAAGCAAAGTATACATAGTCTTCAGTAAGTCCAAAATGCAGTAGATAGGGGAATAACTAAGCAACCTTAACGTGCTCCAATTAATCCTGTGCACATTGCACTGGCTCAACGTAAAATGGGGAATATATTTTAAAATTTGTTGCTTAAAGCAACAAACAACTTAGGCCCCATCTACTAATGAAGCCTCGTGTTGCCTGCCAACTGCTCAGATCAGGAGGAATAGATTTACTGTCCATACTCAGTAACCAGTTTAAAGGGAATCTGTCAGTTGGATCCACTCTTCTAAGCAGTTTATATGGGCATGTAGGTCTTAGGGAGCTGAATAAAATGATACCTTGATATCTGTGGTCCAATGTCTTATTCCAGAGAAATCCACTTTTTTATTATATGTAAATGTGGCGCCCCAGGACCTGGTCTCCACAACAGCATTGCCCTCCCAAAGGGTTAATGCTGAGCCTGGAGGTAATGGGGAGGTCCATTGGCCAGCAAGTTTAACACCCAACGCAGTTCTCCCTCCAGCCAGCAGGGGGAGCTCTGAACCTGGAATTCCAGGGAGCTTTCCTCAAGTCTGGCCTGAGGGAGGAAGTAGTGTTCAGTCTGTAGAGAGAAGTGGAAGGAAGCAGACGCAGAGTGAGCTGTCCTGTAGATCTGGGGCCTAGAGCTAGAGTAGCTTGGCCCAGGGAAGCAGGAGTAGCTGAGAGGCAGCGGAGAGACTCGGACATCGGAGTCTGTGGCCACCAGGGCTTAAAATACTCCCTGGTAGCCGAATCCGAAGGGCAGGAGGGCTGCAAGCACCTGGCCCATAAACATCCCAAAGGTACAGCTGCAGCATCAGGGCCCGGTGTGGACTCCAGCAGAGAAGCACCAGAGAGGGCCTGCGCAGCCTGCTACAGAGGGAAAGGGACGTACCATCAGTCCCAGCAGCGAAGAGGGCCATTGCTGGATTCAGAGAAGCAGGGTCCTATCATAACAAAGAAAAGCACAGGAGTAGGCCTCATACTCAGCTGGCCAGAAAGATCACCCCAAGTACTTCCAGGCCGACCGGATCCCCATCACCACCTGTAACGGACTCCCAGGACTGGACTGTTCCCAAAGTAAAAGAGTAAAAGGTAAAGAGACTGTTGTTTGTGCCTGGTTCTTTCATTGCCTGTCGGCCCTGCACCGTGTTAGCCACACAACCCCATAGACTTTCACGAGCACTAACAGTGTCCCCGGGGCTCCGCTCCACCTGTGGGGAGCCGTACCACCATTGCTGCCATAACATCACCCCGGAGGCCTCACACAGCAGCGGCGGCTTAATAGCCGCAGACCACAGGTGGCGTCACGAACACAAACTTTATTCATCAAGCCACATATTCTACTGACACCCACCAGGGCCATGGAGCCGGGCCCAGCCACCACTGACTACCACCGGACTAGTCCGACCCGGCACCGGGTGTCCCATTGCCCTGGGGTGGGCGAGTCATAAACAGCATTCGACTGGCTACGGGAGGAACTGCAGTAATACCAGTGCCGCCCCTGTTCCAGCAGCCATGCTGCTCAGATCCAGATCTGCGGTATGGCTCGAGGGACTTTACCGGACCCGGGGGTCACGCGGACACTCAGAATAAAAGGGGGACGTATTTGTACGGGGGTTGTTGAAAACTGTCTGTGACACCACCCACGGTGTGTGGTGAGCTGTAGCACCACCGCTGCTGTTGTGGGGCTTCCAGGGGCGATGGGCTGGCAGCTGGATGTTAACCACTCCGTGGGCAGGGATGGATGCCCCGGGACCCAATGTCTCTGTGCAGGGGATGATAATGGCAGGGGCCGGCGCACCCGGTCAGACCGGGGATGTTACTCACTGTTGAATCAATCACACGAGTCTTTTGGTAAACCAAGGTGATGGTGACTGGCTGCCGCAGACGGGTGTATCTGGTCCCACACCCGGGTTGATGGTCACTGCCTTTTCCTCTCTGCACTTTGTGTTTGGTTGTGTAGACTTCCCGGTGTGTAACGCAGAAGTCCGCTCCCGGGCCTCTGGTTGGGAGCCGTGCCCGTCAGACGCTGACCCGTGGGATCTACCGGGCCCTGGCAGATGTCCTATCCCTCTCTGTGGGAGGTTGTCTACATTTCGGGTCTTAGGTTGGGACAGGACCTGGAATCCTGCCCTCAATCAGTTAATTAGCTAGGCCGTCGGTGCTGGTCCTGGCTTCAGGGTCCGAGTACCCCCTGGTGTGCACGGTTTCTGGGACGGTTCTCTGGTGTCGGTACCGGCGGGCTACAACCCTGCCCTGGTCCACCTCGGATCTGCCGAGCCGTCTTCCCGTCTCCTGCTGGGGGTGACCACCATCTGCCACCTAACCTTTGTGTCAGGGCTCCGAACCTGACACCTGTCAGCTTCACCACACTCCACTCCGAACTTGACTCGAGACTTATCTAAGCTTATCTGACTGTTTTCCCGCCCCGGGCTCTCCAGACCCCTAGGTGGGCATTTCCTTTCCTCCTGGTCCCGCCCACTGGTGTGCCTGTCCTTCCCTGCGGGGGTGACTAGGGTTTCAGGTCGGCTGCTTTAACCCTGTGTGGGAGTGGTGTTATGCGGGGACCTAACCTGTGTGACTACCTGGTTTTGCCAGGGCGTCACACTGGTATTACCGGAAACCGACGATAATACCAGTCCTGGCTGCGGTGAGCTCCAGAGTCCAGCCTGGCCTGTCTGCTGCTGTCATGGTCTGAACTGTGATAGCCAGGGAATCAGTCAGCGCTCGCAGTTCAGTCCTGCAAACCCGCGGCTCAGTCCAGGCTCCACTCCGGAGCTCAGGTGAGCGCTCCGGACTTCAGTGCAGGTAGCCACGGCCAGGACTGGTATTACTGCAGTTCCTCCAGTAGCCAGTCCGACACGGTATGTAAATGAACTGTTGCAGATTAGAGCAAATTATGCCAGAATTCTGTAGGAACTGTAGTGTTTTAGAGTTCTGGAATTCAAATGCATAACTTGAAACTTCTGGGCCCCATTACAGTATCTGCTGTAAGGTGTCTTTTCCATAATATGCATAAAAATGGCTGCTTAGTGCTTAAACATCAGGGATTTTATATTCCGTACTATGGATCAACATAGTAGAAGAGTAAAAGGAACTAGATGGACTTGTGTCTATTTTTAACTTCAAACATTTTTGTCAAAAGGATATTTTGCTTTGTCCCTCTCGGGTTCTAGGGTACAGTATGGTACAACTTTTTTTTATAAACCGTCATATCCCTGATTTGTTGTGATGAATGGGAATAAATAGTTAGATTTTTTTTTCTATGCCAGGGATGTCAAATTGAAATACACAGAGGGACAACATGAAAGACTTGGACAAAGTCGCATGCCCCAATCTAGTCACATGCCCCACATAGTCTTCTATACAGAATAATGGACCACACATAGTCCTCCATATAGAATAATGTGTCCCACATAGCACTCCATACAGAATAATGGGCCCCACATAGCCCTCCATACAGAATAATGGGCCCCACATAGCCCTCCATACAGAATAATGGGCCCCACATAGGCCTCCATACAGAATAATGGGCCCCACATAGCCCTCCATACAGAATAATGTGCTCCACATAGCCCTCCATACAGAATAATGTGCTCCACATAGCCCTGCATACAGAATAATGTGCTCCACATAGTCCTCCATACAGAATAATGTGCCCCACATAGTCCTCCATACAGAATAATGGCCCCACATAGCCCTCCATACAGAATAATGTGCTCCACATAGCCCTCCATACAGAATAATGGACCCCACATAGTCCTCCATACAAAATAATGGACCACACATAGCCCTCCATACAGAATAATGTGCCACACATAGCCATCCATACAGAATAATGGACCCCACATAGTCCTCCATACAAAATAATGGACCCCACATAGTCCTCCATACAGAATAATGTGCCACACATAGCCCTCCATACAGAATAATGTGCTCCACATAGTCCTCCATACAAAATAATGGACCACACATAGCCCTCCATACCAAATAATAGACCCCACATAGCCCTCCATACAGAATAATGTGCTCCACATAATCCTCCATACAGAATAATGTGGCCCACATAGCCCTCCATACAGAATAATGTGCTCCACATAGCCCTCCATACAGAATGATGGGCCCCACATAGCCCTTCATACAGAATAATGGGCCCCACATAGTCCTCCATACAGAATAATAGACCCCACATAGCCCTCCATACAGAATGATGGGCCCCACATAGCCCTCCATACAGAATAATGGGCCCCACATAGTCCTCCATACAAAATAATGGACCACACAGTCTTCCATACAGAATAATAGACCCCACATAGCCCTCCACACAGAATAATGGGCCCCACATAGCCCTTCATACAGGATAATGGGCCCCACATAGTCCTCCATACAGAATAATGGACCCCACGTAGTCCTCCATAAAGAATAATGGGCCCTACATAATTCTCTATACAAATTAATGGACTCCATATAGTCCTCAATACAGAATTATGGGCCCCATGTAGTCCTCCATACAGAATTATGGGCCCCACATAGTCCTCCATACAGAATTATGGGCCCCACATAGTCCTCCATATAGTATTATGGGCCACAAATAGCCCTCCATATACTTTAGATTAATGTGCCCCACAAAATAATAAAATGAATGTAATCCTTACAAAATAATGTGCTACATATAGTCTTCCATATAGTATTATAGACCCCATATAGTATTAAGAATCCCACATAGTCCTCCATATAGTATTATGTGCCTCACATAGTCTTCCATACAGTATAATGGCCCTACATAGTCCTCCATACAAAATAATGGGCCTCACATAGTTCTCGGCTCCCCTCTTCTATTAGTGGTTTCAACTGTATTGGCAGCTAGAATGCCAATAGAATTAAAAGTGCAATTACCTGCACATGAGACCTAGTCCTGTAGTGATAACCTCCTGCTGATAAAACAATGATTGTAAATGACAAATCACTGGAATCAGGCTATCTGCCCTTACATTATGTTGCTCTCTGATTAAATAGCAAAAACCATGTAATAGATTGAATTGACTGATCATCATATTTATTACAGGGGCTGATACACCCAATTCTGTAGTATGCAATATTAGACTACTGATAAAAGTACTACTAGTGATAAAATTCTAGGGGTAGTGGGGTTTGAGGTTAGAAAGTAATAAACCCACACGGATAAACCCACAAAGTGACTAGTATATTAAATATATTGAATCCATAGGTGCACCTTTGTAAATAAATACAGATTGTACAAGATCCGCCCAATAAAACTTTAAAACATTGTATATATTCACGAAAATAAATAGATTTTGTAGGGTAGGTCTTGAAAAAGGATCACCTACCTCTATGGGAATTACTAGTTATAATCTTTATGTTATCCCTCTAAGTAACCTCTCATAAAACGCATACTGTACATTTCTCTGTAACTTAATGATTTTGGAGGTATGGCATTCTTTTGTCCTGCAGCTGACGGGAAAGTCCAGAATATGACTTGCTCATAAAGCCACTTGTGGGAGGATATTGAATACTACCATCTGTTAACTGCACACAACTAGGTAAGGATATACCGTACTGTACAGGAAAATACCACTTGTAACCGAGGTGCTATATTAACAGAACCTCAGCATCAAAGGAAGCTTAATCTTTCCTAAACCACAACCACCCACCCTGCCCTAATGTTCCTCCCTTCTGGTTTAGAAGCTGGCATTCAGCGAGGCTCGGGTAATTTATAAGGAGTGTGAGCTGTATAATTTCCATTTGCTACACACGCACTGAAGACGCATGTTCAATACTTGTTCCCTGTGTCATTTCTCATTATTAAAACTCAATCTATGGACACCTGTGGTTTGATTTCTTTGCCTGTGTGGATTGGATGGGTTGTTACCGACATCCGGTAAGAAATCCATGTGAATAGCACCTTTCGAAATATATTGACTTAGAAAACTGGTGACTTGTTCAATACTTATTTCATCCGCTATATTCTGGATACTTCATGTGACCAGGAATAGACACAGTCTTCTTATAAATTAAAATATTTAAATTACATATATGAGCAAAATTATTAAGATACAGTCTGCATGGAAAGTCTGCAGTCAGTCTATGTGACTTTATACTGCCGGATGGTGACAGTGTGAAATCTCTCTGAATTCCCTATGGAAATGATCGGTCATACAATTTCCATACTTGTGGTAAAGTCGTGACTAGGCGCGTGCATCTGCTCTCAATAGAAGAGAATGGAGAGAAGCGCAGGAGTCTAGTTGGTGTGTGACTGCAAGTATGAAATCTGCATGGAAAATTCAGGTGGGATCTCACCCTATGGAAATGATCAGCCATACAATTTCTATGCTTTTGGTAAAGTGGTGACTAGGCGCGTTCATGTTCTCTCAATAGAAAAGAATAGAGAGAAGCGCAGGAGTCTAGTTGGCATGCGACCACAAGTATGAAATCTGCATGGAAAATTCAGGTGGGATCTCACCCTATGGAAATGATCGGTCATACAATTTCCATACTTTTGGTAAAGTGGTGACTAGGCACGTGCATCTTCTCTCAATAGAAGAGAATGGAGAGAAGCACATGAGTCTAGTTGGCGTATGACTTCAAGTATGAAATCTGCATGGAAAATTCAGGTGGGATCTCACCCTATGGAAATGATCAGCCATACAGTTTCCATACTTTTCGTAAAGTGGTGACTAGGCGCGTGCATGTTCTCTCAATAGAAAAGAATAGAGAGAAGCGCATGAGTCTAGTTGGCATGTTACAAGTGAAAAGGTTTTGGTACCGTGTTAGCCAGTTGAAAAATTATTGAATGTTCTCAGTGAGAGGAACCAAATTATAATCTTGTGATACCTTTTAATGGCTAACTAAAATAAAATAAAGTGATGTTACAAAGCAAGCTTTCGAGACATCTCAGGTCCCTTCATCAGGCATGGTATGACAAAATATCTGAACACAAATATATGCACAAATAGAGCAGAGCTCTAAGCTCAGTGTTTGTTTATTTAAATGTCCTTTTATTATGGCATGTCTCTGCTCTGTTTGTGTATATATTTGTGTTTCTTCAGATATTTTGTCATACCACGCCTGATGAAGGGACCTGAGATGTCTCGAAAGCTTGCTTTGTAACATCACTTTATTTTATTTTACTTAGCCATTAAAAGGTATCACAAGATTATAATTTGGTTCCTTTCACTGAGAACATTCAATAATTCTAGTTGGCATGTGACCGCAAGTATGAAATCTGCATGGAAAATTCAGATGAGATCTCACCCTATAAAAATGATCGGCCATACAATTTCCATACTTTTGGTAAAGTGGTGACTAGGTGCATGCATGTTCTCTAAATAGAAAAGAATGGAGAGAAGTGCAGGAGTCTAGTTGGCATGTGACCGCAAGTATGAAATCTGCATGGGAAATTCAGAGGGATCTCACACTGCTACAATTCAGCAGTGTAAAGTCACATAGACTGACTGCACATTTTTCATTGTAGCTTGGATAGCCCCAACAATTATTGAATTCAGGTTTCTCTCTTTGCCGCATTACCACAGGTGTACAACATCTGGCTCCTCCTCAACATGCCATCTGACTTTACAGACAGTTGTGACAGAATGACGGTGATCCCAGCTCAGTCCTGTAATAGGAGCCACCAGTGTAACAAGTCAATTATTAACATTTCTTCCCTCCTAAATATCCCCTGTGAGTGGTATTATAGGAGAGTGAAAGCACAAAAATTCAGCCAAAAAAGTGGAGACCACATAAAGTTACAGATTGGGGTAACCGATTGCTGAGGAGCACAGTGCAGAAAAGTTACCAACGCTCTTCTGACTCCATAACTGCAGAGTCAAAACCTCTCTCAGTATTAAAATCATCAGAAACACTGTGCGCTGGGAGCGTCCTGCCATAGGTTTCTATGGCCGAGCAACTCAGTGCAGCCTTACACCACCAAGCACAGAGCCACACAAAGGATGAAGTGATGTAAAGCTGCCTCCTGGACCCATGATTACTGAATTGAGATATCCACTATTATTATTAATTTCATTATTTTTTGTCTAGAGTCGATCAGGATAAAATGCGGTTGACTTGAAGCTAAAAACCTGAACCCAACTTTACCAGCATTAGAAAACTTTAAGTCAAAATACAGAGATGATAAAGGTAACATCTGTATTTCCTCACTTGCCAATAAGATTCCTTTAATTCCGAGTATATAAATCTTGGTGGCTGAAGTGAACTTAGTGAAGAATACATTTTTCTTTCAATTTGTAAGGATGAGATCAATGTATTGTCTAATACAGCAATTTCCTACAGGTTGCATTGAACATATTGCCCTGGGTATTAGTGCATTAATTCTGATTGCTGGCTATGGATGCTCTTATCCTAGAAAACATATTGGGGCTATATATCTTTGCGGTATGCATTTTTAATAAACTAAACGTGAAATAGGAAAAAAACAAGTGGTTAGGCAGTCAGCTTAATATAATAATAATAATAATAATTTTATTCATTTATATAGCGCTATTAATTCCATAGCACTTTACATACATTGGCAACACTGTCCCCATTGGGGCTCACAATCTAGAGTCCCTATCTGTATGTCTTTGGAATGTGGGAGGAAACCGGAGTACCCGGAGGAAACCCACGCAAACACGGGGAGAACATACAAACTCCTTGCAGATGGTGTCCTTGGTGGGATTTGAACCCAGGACCCCAGCGCTGCAAGACTGCAGTGCTAGCCACTGAGCCACCGTGCCGCCCGAATAATATGAAAACTATGTACAATACTGCAAGGTTATGATGTCAAATATTGATTAAGGTGTTGTCATGAGTGTGTCATGGCTTAATGGGATCTTGGGGGATCTGGGATCAGGAGGTCACAGCGTATTGATGATCTCTCTTTAGTGCCAGATCATACTGTAGTTTACCCTGAGTCAGAATATATTTAATTCCATCTAGTACTAACAGAGTTAAGCTTTATTTCTATCGTGCAGTGAATTAGCAGGTAGTTGGAACCTCAACTGCAACCACTGCCTTCTGCTAGAAACATCCACTCCCCATTCCTCCCTATGCTGGTTATAACTCATACCTATGCTGTCCACTTTAAAGGAGCCAGTATCTGGAGAAGCTGAGAGTCACTTCTATTGCAGCTTAGAAGTTTCTCCTGGAGAAGCTGAGGGTCACTTCTGTTGCAGCTTAGACGTTCCTGCTGGAGAAGCTGTGGAGTGTTATTTGTTGTGTGTTTCCCCACATGTTTGTCTTTCCTTCCTCATGTTGTCTTATTGCATAAGTCAACACATCCTTCCAGGACCCCGTTTTTCATGTAGCGTGCCAGGGAATAAAAAGACAGCACCTCGCCCATGACTACCCCACTATGACACAATACATAATCCCAGACAGACTGGATGATGTTAAGATCAGAACTTTGTGAGGGACATACAGTATCACTTCCATGACTCTTTATTCTTTTTTGAGATAATCAGTGGGACCCAGATACATCCATCTACTGTTCTCAGAAGTCTGACCAGAATTGGTCTTCATTGAAGAATTGTTGTGAAAAACTATACAATTTATAGTTAAAACCAGATTTTTACATACACTATCTAAAAAGACACATCTGCAGGTGTTTCTCACAATTTGACATGAAATGAGAATAAACCTTTTCTGTTTTAGATCAATTAGGAACCAAAATTATTTATATTTGCCAAATGCCAGAATAATGAGAGATAACAGAGGAAAATAGAGAAGGGTGATAATGCCGCGCCAATGATCACTTATGGAACCGTAAGATTAACGTATCTTTATTGGCATAGGTCTACGCGTTTCAGGAGCTCTGCTCCCTTCCTCAGGACCGTAAAGAACCAAGAAACATCAAATCTAAAATTGTGCCTACTGACATACATTAAATAGCCACATTGACATCACAAGGACCATCCCTCTTTAAAAAAAAACGAGCGGGAAAACAGGTTGCAGTGAAACATGACGTATTAAAAGCATTTGCATATACCAGATAATGAAGTATGTATATAAAAATCATATAAAGAAAATAAACCAAAAATAAACCAATATGCACAAAATAAAACAAAGGTTGTGATGGGAAATAAAATCGAAGTGTATTATATTTAAAGGTGAATCAGGTGATTCACCTTTAAATATAATACACTTCGATTTTATTTCACATCACAACCTTTGTTTTATTTTGTGCATATTGGTTTATTTTTGGTTTATTTTCTTTATATGATTTTTATATACATACTTCATTATCTGGTATATGCAAATGCTTTTAATACGTCATGTTTCACTGCAACCTGTTTTCCCGCTCGTTTTTTTTTAAAGAGGGATGGTCCTTGTGACGTCAATGTTGCTTTTTAATGTATGTCAGTAGGCACAATTTTAGATTTGATGTTTCTTGGTTCTTTACGGTCCTGAGGAAGGGAGCAGAGCTCCTGAAACGCGTAGACCTATGCCAATAAAGATACGTTAATCTTACGGTTCCATAAGTGATCATTGGCGCGGCATTATCACCCTTCTCTATTTTCCTCTGTTATCTGCCATCGGGTGGCTGCAGCCGGGATCATTGCTATACATGCGAATAAAGGGGTTGTGACTTGCACAACTATATCTGGTGAGTATTTACTCCCCCCTCCTCACCCCACATTATTGGGGTAATACCCTATCTGCGCTTCTTTTCCACAGCTTCGTACATTTAGAATAATGAGAGAGAGAGAGAGAGAGAGATATGGAAGAGTACTATGCCTTTAAACAATATGGGACAGCCCACATGATGATGTCATGTCTTTGGAAGTTTCTGATAGGTTTATTTGCAACATCTAAGTTAATTAGAGACACACCTATGGATGTATTTCAATGCACATCGGCAGCTACAGTTAGAGTAGTCATATTGTAAAATGCCCTACCCCAAGAGGTAGTAATGTCAGACACTATAACAACTTTTAAAAAAGGACTGGATGATTTCCTTACTACACACAACATTCTCAGTTATAAATGATTCAGTGACAAAATATATAATTGGTAGGGAAAGGTTGATAGATCTAGGTCTTTTTTTCAACCTATGTAACTATGAAATACACTGCTTCTTTGTGTAACTTCATGGGAAAGTCAGAAGAAATCAGCCAAGATCTCAGGAAGAGAATTGTGGACTTGCACAAGTCTGGTTCATCCTTGGGTGCAATTTGCAGATACCTGAAGGTGTCTCCTTTATCTGTACAAACGATTATACGTAAGTACAAACAAGATGGAAATGTCCAACCATCATACCGCTCAGGAAGGAGATGAGTTGTCTCTACCAGAGATGAACTTGCTTTAGTCAGACATGTGCATACCAACCCAAGAACTAAAGCAAAAGACCTTGTGAAGATACTGGTGGAAGTTTGTAAGTGTGTCATTATCCACAGTGAAACGAGTACTGTATCAACAGTGGCTGAAAGGCCACTGTGCCAAGAAGAAAGCATTACTCCAAAAGAAACATAAAAAAGCCAGATTAATGTTTGAAAATGGACATAGGAGCAAAGACCTTAATTTTTGGAGACATATCCTGTTGTCTGTTGAAACAAACTGTTTGGCCATAATGACCATCATTACGTTTGGAGGAAAAAAGGAGAAGAGCTTTGAAGCCTTAGAACACCATCCAAGCTGTGAAGCACGGGCGTGGCAGCATCATGTTTTGGGGTTGTTTTGCTGCAAGAGGGACTGGTGCACTTCACAAAATAGATGGCATCATGAGGAAAGAAGATTATGTGGCAATACTGAAGCAACATCTCAAGACATCAGCCAGAAACTTAAAGCTTGGGCAGGAATGGGTTTTCCAAATAGACAATGACCCAAAGTATACTGCCAAACTTGTTACAAAGTGGCTTAAGGATAACAAAGTCAATGTTTTGGAGTGGCCATCACAAAACCCTGATCTCAATCTTATTGAAAATTTATGGGCAAAGCTGAAAAGATCGGTGCGAGCAAGGTGACCTACAAACATGGCTCAGTTACACTAGTTCTGCCAACTATTATGAGAAGCTTGTGGAAGGATATTGAAAACATTTGACCCAAGTAATACAATTTAAGGGCAATGGTACCAAATACTAATGAAAAGTATGTAACTTGACTTTGCAGAAAGTGATAAAAATGAACATTCTCTCTCTCATTATTCTGGCATTTGCAAATATAAATAATTTTGGTTCCTAATTGACCTAAACCGGGAAAGGTTTTTTTTTTTTTATTTCACGTCCGATAGTGAGAAAAACATGCAGATGTGTCTTTTTAGATAGTGTATGTAAACTTCTGGTTTCAACTATACATGGAAACAAGGCCAAGTGACTCAACTATGTATGAAAATATAGGAACTGTAGTGCAGAAAAATGGAAGCTGGTGCTCTGGACTGTGAGAGAAAATGGAAACTATTTGGTTGTTATTAAAGGTAGTTTGTTCATGAAGGGCCAGTAATAACAATAATAATAATAATAATAATCTTTATTTCTATAGCGCCAACATATTCCACAGCGCCGTACAATTCAGGAGGATCATATACAAACAAGTAGCAGTTATAGAAAATACAATAATTAGAGAGAAAAAAAAGAGACCACCCTACTCGTGAGAGCTTACAATCTACAATGAGATGGGGGGGCAAGGTGCAAGTGCTTATTTACAATGATAATCCAGCCATCTCAAGGAAATGGGGGATAGATAAGAGATGCCTTACTAGTCAGCCAGAAACTTGAGATGCATTTGGAGCGGTGGAGTTTGACGTGGAGTTATGTTCTGAGAAGTTGTGGAGGGACTATGTGAATTTAATTCAGTTAGGGAGTGTGATAGGCCACCCTAAAAAGATGCGTTTTTAGGGAGCGTCTGAAGCTGAGTAAGTTGTGATCCATCCTAACTTCTCGGGGTAGAATGTTCCAGAGGATTGGTGCAAATCGGGAGAAGTCTTGGATCCTGGAGTGGGAGGTTCAGATCATTTGCAGAGCATAGAGAATGGGTAGGGTGATAGACAGAAATAGGGGTGGAGATGTAGGGGGGTGCCGCACTGTGGAGAGCCTTGTGGATGAGAACAAGCAAATTGAATTGGATCCTGTGATATATGGGCAGCCAGTGCAATGACTGGCACAGAGAGGAAGCATCCGAGTAGTGGTTAGCCAGATAGGTGACCCTGGCTGCTGCACTAAGGATGGACTGTAGAGGAGAGAGTCTAGTTAGGGGGAGACCAATTAATAGTTAGTACAATAATGACTGCTGCAACTACAAGGAGGCATGGTGGAGGTGCTATGCAAGTATTTATTGGGCTGCATTTCAGTTAAAGGAATTGGGATGTGGTCAAGATTAATAGTGTCTTCAATGCTAAAAAATTCTTGCAGATACTTATCCATCATGCAATGCCATGAGGGAGGCATCTTATAGGCTCCAATTTTATTCTGTAGCAGGACAATGATCCCAAACATACAGCCAACAACGTTAAGAACTATCTTCAGCATGAAGAACAACAAAAAGTCCTGGAAGTGATGATATGGCCTCAACAAAACCCTAATCTCAAAATCATTGAGTCTGTGAGGAATTACATGAAGAGCCAAAAGGATTTGTATAAGCCTACACCTCAGATCTGTGGTTAGTTCTCCTAGATAATTGGAACAACCTCCCTGTCAAGATCCTTCAAAACCTGTGTACAAGTGACCCTAGAAGAATTGATGCTATGACGCTGTCTGGCAGGTAATGGCTGGTCACACCAAATATTGATTTGATTTATATTTTTCTTTTATGCATTCACTTTGCATTTCCCTCAATAATAAAAAAAAAACAACTATTGCCACTTCTATTTTTTAAAACATTCTTACTTTGCAGCACTTTTTCCACACTTACCTAAATATGTTCCCCATTACTATACATATGATAAGAGAGTGTCCATCTGATGGGGACCCTAAAGATTAGGAAACAGGAGGAATCCTCAGATTTCTATTTAGCTAGGCAAGCAGGCTATCTCCAAATATCTAATGAAAGATCTTGCCATGCCCAATCTGTGGACATTTTTATAATGCCCAAACAGATAATTACCATAATATCTAAGGTGGGAAAGCTCTTTTAAAGGGAATCTGCCAGAATAATCAAGTGACGCACCCTAGGGCTGTGGGCTACTTGGTCCCAGGCCTTAAATCACAGGGATATGTGACAGGACTGGCCGATGCCAGTAAAAATAGAATAAAAATGTTTTTGGGTATGCAGCTAGGTGTGGAATGCCGACGCTGCAAAGTCTCTCACTGCTGGGGCTGGTGGTATTGAGCAGCTTGAATGGTAGGGCCCTCCACATGTAGGGCTGAGCCCAAGGGGGAGAATAATGGTGGTTGTAGTATGGTGAAACTTGGTGAGAGAGGTGCAGGAAGAATTCAGACAACACAGGGGCTGCGGTTTAACTTATTCTTTACTCACTGGTTCTGTGGACCTGCAACCCGGCTGGTGCTGGTCTCTACCAGTCTGGGCCTCAAGTAATCCAGTATTCCTTTTTTCCCAGTACCGGTGTTGTGACCTGGTGAGCATTACTTCTGTGACACCCTGGACTAGTCAGGTCGTCCCAGGTAGTCCCATGCACACACACACCCTCCCCCTAGAAAGGTGACAGCAGCCAACCGACAAACCCTTGTCACCACCCTCCAGGTTTGATGTCCACACCAGGGGGGTGGAGCCAGGTGGTTGGCTCCGCCCACCGAGGAGTTCACAGGCCTGGAGGCGGGAAAAAAACAGTACTTCTAGAGAGAGTAGTCTTGACAGTGACTGTGACCAGGTCTGCCATAGACTACTAGGTGTCTGGGTTGGAGCCCAGTCACCTCTGGCAAGGAGGCAGACGATGGTGGCCGCCTGCAGGAGCTGGGATTACAGCCGGTGAAACCGTGGTGACCGGGGACAGGCGGTGGCCCACCGGTTCGGACTGGGGAGACGATTGGAAACCGGAGCACCAGGAGGGTGGTGTTACGGGGGGCTGTCTGATAACCTAAAGGAGTATCAGACAGTCAGGGTCCACCGTGCAAAGACTCTGCTGCAGACTATGGCAGAGTGCAATACCTCTGTTAACTCACAGAAGGATATAATAAGTAAGTAAAGCAATTCCTCCCTTACTTGGAGGGTGTGTGGAATGATCTCTGTTAATAATCACAGAGACAAAGGCAATGTGTGCGAAATGGCACCTACCTAGGTCCGCTCTTCTAGTGGTGCAAAAGAGACGAACAGCAGCGTAAGCCGCACAAAGCTCCTACCTGCGTTCGCTCCACTAGTGTGCGAGGACACGAACCACTAGATATGGCACCTGCCTAGGTCCGCTCTTCTAGTGGTGCAAAAGAGACGAACAGCAGCGTAAGCCGCACAAAGCTCCTACCTCTGTTCGCTCCCCTAGTGTGCGAGGATACGAACAACTGCCAGACGCAGTATAAGGAACGTTACCCTAGCGGCAACGTCCACCTACGAGTCGAACCACAAGGCCCAGCCAGACCATGTGCCTCAGGCACCTGCCTATGTCCGCTCCCCTAAGAGGTAACGATACGGACAGCAGCCGAAGCTGTAAGGTATAAGAACGCTACCCTGCCGGTAGCGCTCACCTAGCATAGACAGAGGAATGCCTAGAGGAACGCGCACAGAGCGTCTACTCTTATGCATGAACCAAGAGGACTGAGCGCCATGCTGCGTGTGTCAGGGTCTTATATAGACTCTGTGCCTCATCCAAGATGGAGGACACCAGAGCCAATCCGCTGCCAGAACGACAGGAGTGACGTCATGCTGGCCTATCACCGAGCAAGGCATCACAAGCACATGACCAGCGACCAATCGGCATAGAAGGTGTCAGAGACATGTGACCTCGTGTCAGCGATAATGTCACCCGCACATGTGCAATGGCTCCAAGATAGGACTTAGTCTCCGGCGCTCGCACATGTGCAGTAGCAAGAAATCTGGACTTAGTCTCCAGCGCTCGCACATGTGCAGTAGCAAGAAATCTGGACTTAGTCTCCAGCGCTCGCACATGTGCAGTAGTAAGAAATCTGGACTTAGTCTCCAGTGCTCGCAGCAACCGTAACAGGTGGACTCAGACCTAGTACGAAGCCCCGAACCAACAGAGCTGAGTCGAATCACCTGACTGAGGAATGGACTTTAGGACCTTTCCCACACAAGACCCGACTGAAGACAACAGCCCAACCATTAGGGTAAAGCCACCGCCAAGGCATAGAGACCCAAGGGGCCAGCGTCTGCAGGCAAAAAAAGGGCTCTCCCGACATACAGCAAGCCGGGGAGCGAACTACCATTGCTTAGGCATAAGAGTCACAATGTTCACATTAAAGAGGTGCAGGGGAAAGTGTGGCGCCCTGGCCTAGCCAGGTCGTCACAGATAACATACAAACAACCCCCACCCCCATCAGACAGGGACACCAGCCAAACAAAAACCCTTGTTGCCTCTCTCCAGTGTCTGATGTCCACACCAGGTGGGGCAGAGCTAAGCGGAGTTCACAGGCCTGGAGGCGGGAAAAGTGACAGTTGAGTGTAGGAGTGTGAAGTGAGAGGAGTAAACACTTGGGTGTCTGGGTTTGTGGCCCAGGCACTAACAGCAAGGTTGGCAGATGGTGGTGGCCGTCTGTAGGAGTGGTGGAGCAACGCGGAACCGTAGGACCGGGGACGGGTGACAGCCCGCCGGTACTGACCGGGGAGCGAAGTGAAGCCAGCACACACAGGCAGGGCCATCGGACCCCAACCAGGCTTGGAGCCACCGACAACAGTCAGATCCGAATGTGACTGGAACCCCAGGGGTTTCACAACAGCAAAAGTCCCGATTGAAGGCAACAGCCCACACCGTGAGGGTATACAGCTACCGCCTAAGGCTAGAGACCCAAGGGCCAGCGTCTGCGGGCAAACAAGCTCCTCCGGTACCCATACACCGGGGTGCGGACTACCGTTGGGAATCCATAGTAGTTAGAAAGAGAACATCAAGGTGCAGGGAAAGACAGCCGCCATCACCTGTCTGGGGAGAAGCACTGCAGCCCGTCCATCCAGCCCTCTGGTTTACCGAGGACTTTGTACCTTTCTTGCTGAGTGAGTACACCCGTGCCATCCGGCACCGCGCCACGCTGTCCCTGCAACCCTGCACCTCACCAACCCTGCCTCCCCGTCACAACATCACCGGGCCCCGGGACCACCGACCCCTACCCACGGAGGGGGAAAACAACATCCTAGCTGCTCCTTACCATCGCTCCCGGGATCCCCGTCATCAGCAGCGGTGGTGCCTATCTTCACCACGTCCCATGGGTGTCGTCACGGACTAAATCCCCCAAACAAACCACCCCTTTCACTCACGGGCGAAGAGCGCCGCTCGAGTCCCCGGATCCGGCCCACCGCTCGAGCCACCGAGCAGCAGCCACAGCAGCGCCGGACCCGAGCATTAGCGAGAGCGCAGCAGCGACGGCGTCCTCCCCGCCCGTGACAACTGGCAGAAACCACCAACCTGTTAAGGGGAAGCTGCAGCCGGCTGTGGGCACCGTTCATCATCCCGTTTGGTTTACCAGAGACTCCGGTGTGTTGTGTCATAGTGAGTACACCAGTGCCTTCGGGCCGCACACCGCGCCGCACCGCATCAGCGCCCAGCACGCACCCGCTTCCCCGCCTCAGCACCTCCCTCGGGCCCCTGGGGCCATCACTCCCCTACCCACGGAGGGGTCAACATCAAGCTGTGCAACACCGTCCCCGGGAGGCCTAGTCAACAGCAGCGGTGGTGTCCATCTATTCACCACAACCCGTGGGTGGCGTCACGAACTTAAATCCCCTACAAACCAGCGTGGCCCCGGCCGTGGAACTCCCCACCAGAGTCCCTGCGTGTAGCGCAAACCCCCTTGCAGAGCGACGTGACCCCCGGGTCCGTGAGGAGCTCAAGCCACCCACAGTATGAGCACGGATCTGAGCGGCTCGGCAGCTGGCCGAGCCCGTGGGGCGGTACACATCGACTCTTCTGGCGCCGTGAACAGGATTGAACCCATCCACTTACCTGTGGAAGTGCACCTTGAAGTTATCGTCAGCTGAGACCCCGTTGAAAAATTGCATATAATCTTATGGATCAATACGTCCAGGGAATACTACAAGTTATACAAAAATTCACCAGATATTCCCAATATAAACATTTATTATTATATTAAAAATCCACACCACAGTGTAAATAAACAAGTGATCTCTAGATCATGTACATATAAAATGTTCAAAAAAGACAATAAATATGACAAGTTGACAAGGTTCACAGACCACTTAGAGCACAGGACTTAACTTAGGCTGGAATTATATCTTTGTTCAGCACCAGAAATTAATTGGAGCATATCAGTCCATAAGGTCCAAGCATATATGTGCCATTGCTCTTTCTGAAGTCCTTTGAAATGAACAGTCCACTTGGATGTCATACAGATATATTCAATTCCTCCACCTCGACGCGTTTCCCCACACAGCAAGTATGGTTCATCAGGAGGCTATGAGTTTAAATACATTTAATCAGCATCAAAGTATATAGGGATACACAGTTTGAAGACATTATCACAATAGCATGAAGAAAATAGAGAATCAGTAATACATTTAGTACTTGCCTACAGATGAAGGATAGGTGTACAGGTCCATGGCATCAGAAAGACAGGATCAGCAATGGTACAGACAATGCTGTGTAGATGACCACCACTGTCCAAGTGATCGCCATGGAGCTGAACCACCATAAGGGTATATATATACCACACATAATCCTTAACACCTGAGGGCACAGCAGGGCGGACGCTACCGGATGTCCGGTGTACGCCCCCTAGATGACACGCGCTTCATACACGTGCTAAACGGAGATCAAAACATTTGCCGTCCAGCTATATCCGGCTAGACCCGGCCGCGCATGCCCAGTATCGCGGGAATACTGCGCACGCGCCAGGACGGAAGCCTGCCCGGATCATATTACATGGACGGGAAAACAAACGCTACCGCGCATGCGTGCGGCCTCCGTCGATACAGCTTAAGCGTCCTAAGAGACCGCATCACATTAACCAATAAAGAGATCCCCAGCACGCATGCGCCGTGTCATAAAAGCAGGACTTAGATGATTTTTACAACCGCCGTTGAGAATCACTCAAATAGCGGTGTTAGATTTATTTAATTAGACACCGCATCTATCAAAGCTACCGCCCCAGGCCCTGAGGTATACATAGGGCAATACGACATTAGAAACCATTACATAACTACACAGATTGCACAAATATACATATGGCTAGGAACACATGCATAGGCAATCAGTTAGTTAGTCATGTATTCCTAAGGCAAGCATATACAGAGATAATTCTGATGATAACCAATAATATAGAAACCCCTTATAATAAGTGGGCAGGCTTCCAGAATACAGTAAGAAAAAGACCTTTAAACAGTATACGCCCTGTCAATGCTATGTGGGAAGAAAGCAACTAAATAAAAGCTGCTCATTTAGCCCTCCTGGTGTCAGGGAGCCCAGCTTAAAAATCCATGCTGACTCCTTCTGTAGAAGGAGCCTATCAAAGTCTCCACCTCTAGGGTTAGGTTTAACTAGCTCCAATACAGAAAAAAGAATATGAGTTAAATCACCCCTATGAGTCGTATTTATGTGACGGGAGATGGGTGTATCCCGTTTATTCCGAATATCGGATAAATGCTCCCCCACTCTCCTCCGGAGTTCTCTTCGGGTCTTGCCCACGTAGTCCAAAGGACACGTGCAGCGTGCCCTATAGACAACTCCGGAGGTCCTACAATTACCAAAATCACGCAGATAAAAAGTTTTGCCATTGGCCGAACTCTTTATTCCCTTGCATTGTTCCATTGATCCACAAAATTTACAATTACCACAACGGAACATGCCAACAATCTTTCTGTCCAGCCAAGTTCCTTCTGGTCTAGGTGCCTGGTACATGCTATGGGTAAGCTTGTCACCCAAAGAACACCCTCGCCTGTATGTTATAGATGGTAATTTTGAAATGTGTTTGGAAAGATCAGGGTCAGCCCTTAAAATACCCCAGTGTTTTTTTATGACTGAAAACACTCTATCAGATTGAGTGTCAAAAGTACCGATTATACGTGTGATATTAGAATTCTCTTCACGTATCCTCGGGGTCATAAGCGAATGTCTATTAACACTTTGAGCATAGGCATAAGACTGCTGTAAGATACGCCTGGGGTAGCCCCGCTCCAAAAAGCGATCAAAAAGGTCTGCAGCCTGTTTTTTAAAATCATCCTCTCTGGAACAATTCCTGCGTATACGCAGGAATTGTCCCTTTGGAATACCTTTTCTAAGGGCAAGAGGGTGATGGCTGTCCCATTTTAACAAAGAATTCGTTGCCGTAGGCTTACGGTGTGTAAGTGTCTGGATTCTGCCTCTCCCATCTTTTACTATTACCAAGTCCAGAAAGGTAATTGAGTTATGATCACATGTATACGTAAACCTAAGCCCTAGGGAATTATTGTTAAGACCCCCAACAAACCGCTCAAAATCAAAAATGGACCCTGTCCAGAGGATGAGGATGTCATAGTTTTGATCTCCGTTTAGCACGTGTATGAAGCGCGTGTCATCTAGGGGGCGTACACCGGACATCCGGTAGCGTCCGCCCTGCTGTGCCCTCAGGTGTTAAGGATTATGTGTGGTATATATATACCCTTATGGTGGTTCAGCTCCATGGCGATCACTTGGACAGTGGTGGTCATCTACACAGCATTGTCTGTACCATTGCTGATCCTGTCTTTCTGATGCCATGGACCTGTACACCTAACCTTCATCTGTAGGCAAGTACTAAATGTATTACTGATTCTCTATTTTCTTCATGCTATTGTGATAATGTCTTCAAACTGTGTATCCCTATATACTTTGATGCTGATTAAATGTATTTAAACTCATAGCCTCCTGATGAACCATACTTGCTGTGTGGGGAAACGCGTCGAGGTGGAGGAATTGAATATATCTGTATGACATCCAAGTGGACTGTTCATTTCAAAGGACTTCAGAAAGAGCAATGGCACATATATGCTTGGACCTTATGGACTGATATGCTCCAATTAATTTCTGGTGCTGAACAAAGATATAATTCCAGCCTAAGTTAAGTCCTGTGCTCTAAGTGGTCTGTGAACCTTGTCAACTTGTCATATTTATTGTCTTTTTTGAACATTTTATATGTACATGATCTAGAGATCACTTGTTTATTTACACTGTGGTGTGGATTTTTAATATAATAATAAATGTTTATATTGGGAATATCTGGTGAATTTTTGTATACCCGTTGAAAAATTGCAGAATCCGCCATCTTGTTGCCTTCCTGTGGCGCGAAGTTTCCCGCCCAAGCCGTTTTCTCCAAGCAGAAAGGGCGCGAAAGTGAAGCCCTGCCCCCTGAGAGCAGAGCGGTGCAGAAAGCAAGTGAAGTGCCCCGAAAAGACCACGGGGAGCAGATGGAAAGATGTTGGCGTTCCCGGACGGGAGCGGAGGGGCACCCGCCACTGGAGCAGCGGGACTCCGAAGGAGCAGAGGTGGAGTAGCCTTTGATGACTGCGGCCCGGGTGAGCTTCCCGCTGGAACCGCTGACTGGTTGGAGCGGGAACTGGGTCGGTTCTGCATGAAGGTGAGGGCGCAAAGTCTGCAGCAGTTACTCGACTGGAAGGCGGAGGTCCGCAGGATGGTTGCCATGGTGTGGGCCCGTGAGCAGAGGGCCGCCGCAGCCGTAGAGCACCGAGATAAAGCCACGCAGACTCCCATGTCGTCCCTCATCAGCTGCGAGCTAGAGCCTGCCAGTACCATAACCAGCGAGCCCAAGGTAGCACAACTCATGGAGGAAGAAGTACCATGTGCGCTGCCCGCGCCGCCGTTCCCGGTAGTGGCCTACAGCCCCAGAACCTACTGCACCTGGAAGGGGAGCCCGATTGATCGTCACACCGTCGGCAGATCCAGTCCCCTGCAGTGGTAGCCGCTCCAAAATTGCAAGTTTTTCCAAGTTTTAAATGTTTTAAAGACCCGCTCCTGCAGTAAACCTCCTGCCTTTGTTGAATGTCCCCATGTTCCCGGGAGACGCCATCCAGCACACGTGTGGAAGGAGGTGGACCCTGCTCTACTTGTTGAACGCCGCCGCGGTCAGAGCCGTGGAGGGCGCCATCAGGGGACGGAGTGTCGGGGGCGGGGCCAGGTTGCCCGTCGCGGGGGCTGCTCAGGGAGATCGCGCTCGGATCCAGTGCCTTCTCCTCGGTGGCTTGAGCGGGCCGGACCCGGGGCTCGAGCAGCGCTCCTCGCCCACGAGTGAAAAGGGGAATTTGATTTTTGGGATATATAGAGTTCGTGACGACACCCACGGGTTGTGGTGATGGTGGGCACCACCGCTGCTGATGACAGGGTTCCCGGGAGCGATGGCGGGGGAGCAGCTAGGTGTTGACCCCTCAGTGGGTAGGGGCTGTTGGTCCCGGGGCCCGGTAGGAGGGAGGGTTCCGTAGGATGGGTTTGCAGGGTGCAGGGTTGCGGTGCAGCGCAGCGTGGTGCCGGATGGCACAGGTGTACTCACTCAGACACAGATGGACAGAATCTCTGGTAAACCAAACGGCTGGATGGACGGGGCCCGCAGCCGGCTGCAGTGTTCTCCCTGGTTAAGTTGATGGTGGCTGTCGTTTCCCTGCACCTGTGTTTTGTATCTTGACTCCAATGCCTTGGCACCGGTAGTCCGCCCCCCGGCGTATACGTGTCGGAGGAGCCCGTTTGCCCGCAGACGCTGGCCCTATGGATCTCTGACCCCTCGGCGGTGACACTTATCTGGAACGGTTGGGCTTTTGCCTTCACTCGGGACTTGGGTGAGAATGAACCCCTGAGGTCCAGACCGCAATAAGCAAATTTGACTAAAGGTCGGCTTCAAGCCTAGTCGGGGTCTGAGTACCCTGCCTGGTGCTTGGCTCCAATCGGCTCCCCGGTTCGGTACCGGCGGGTTACCGCCCGGCCCCTGTCCTACGGTTCCGCTGACCGTCACCAGCTCCTGCAGACTGCCACCACGGTCTGCCTACCTTGCTGAAAGTGCCTGGGCTCCAACCCAGACACCAACAGTTTCACTCCTCACTCTCCACTGACCACAACTGGACTGACTACTGTGTTTTCCCGCCTCCAGGCCTGTGAACTCCTCGGTGGGTGGGGCCAACCGCCTGGCTCCGCCCCCACCTGGTGTGGACATCAACCCTGGAGGGTGGCAACAAGGATTTAATGTGTGACTGGTGTGACCTGTCCAGGGAAGGGGGGTGTATGATGTTGTGTCTGTGACTACCTGGCTAGTCCAGGGCGTCACAGGAGCCCCTGGTGGAGGACGGCAGGGAGTTAAAGGAGTGAGGACAGTTCCCGTTCCAGAGCCCGGTTACCGTACCCACACTGCAGGCAGCGAGAGACGGGGTCTTTCTGGACAGTGCCACCATGAGTAAATGTGGCATTGGGGACCCGTGCTGCCCTGTAGTGGACTGTGGGAAAGTGGCTGGAGGAGGCTGCGCCGGCAGCCAGAGTCCCGTTTCTAAATAATCCCCTAACCGGCCTTCCCGTTTCGCAGCCTCCGGAGAGGCAGACTGGAGGATGGGCCTGCGGGAAACAGATGGCCGAGGCCCGCCACCATTGCAACCGGTGGCCATCCTCCGGGTCCAGGGGCCCCCTGGACGTGGGGCCTCTGAGAGACAAGCAGATGTGAAACCTGCACCCGTCCCGCTAAACAACGCCTGGGCCCGTTCCTGGACTGGGGAAAAGGGGTGCTGCCCGTTTCTTAGGGGCAGCATCAAGGCGAGGTTTGTTTGGGTGGGTGACTGAAGCACCCGGTCCCGTCCTGCATTAATAAAAGTGTTACCGTTTGCAACGTTCAAGAATGTGCCTCCCGTAAGGGAAGATTCAAAAAAATGCATAATTTTTAAAAAATGTTTTATCTTTTTGCAGTTACAAAATAAACCGGTGATGGATGGGCAGCCCGCGGATGGTCTACATTAAACCAAGGGGGAATGTGACGCCCTGGACTAGTCAGGTCATCCCAGGTAGTCAAAGGCACACACACCCCCTCCCCTTAGAAAGTTGACAGCAGCCAACCGACAAACCCTTGTCACCACCCTCCAGGTTTGATGTCCACACCAGGGGAGCGGAGCCAGGCGGTTGGCTCCGCCGACCGGGGAGTTCACAGGCTTGGAGGCAGGAAAAAAACAGTAGTTCTAGAGAGAGTAGTCTTGACAGTGGAGGAGAGAAGTCAAGTTCAAGGGCAGACCTGTGACCAGGCCTGCCATAGACTACTAGGTGTCTGGGTTGGAGCCCAGTCACCTCTGGCAAGGAAGCAGACGGTGGTGGCCGCCTTCAGGAGCTGGGATTACAGCCGGTGGAACCGTAGGGACCGGGGTCGGGCGGTGGCCCGCTGGTACCGGACCGGGGAGCCGATTTGAAACCGGAGCACCAGGAGGGGTACTCAGACCAAGGACGAAGCCCCGAACCAACAGGGCTGAGTCAAATCACCTGATTGAGGACTGGACTTTAGGACCTTTCCCACAGAAGACCCGACTGAAGACAACAGCCCAACTATTAGGGTAAAGCCACCGCCAAGGCATAGAGACCCAAGGGGCCAGCATCTGCGGGCAAACAGGCCTCTCCTGATATACAGCAGGCCGGGGAGTGGACTACCGTTGCTTAGGCATAGGAGTCACAATGTTCACATTAAAGAGGTGCAGGAGAAAGGCGGAAACCACCAACCTGTTAAGGGGAAGCTGCAGCCGGCTGCGGGCACTGTTCATCATCCCGTTTGGTTTACCAGAGACTCCTGTGTGCTGTGTCATAGTAAGTACACCAGTGCCTTCGGGCCGTGCTCTGCGCCGCACCGCATCGGCGCCCAGCACGCACCTGCTTCCCCGCCTCAGAACCTCCCTCGGGCCCCCGGGCCATCACTCCCCTACCCACGGAGGGGTCAACAGCAAGCTGCGCAACACCGTCCCCGGGAGGCCTAGTCAATGGCAGCGGTGGTGTCCATTTATTCACCACAACCCGTGGGTGGCGTCACAAACTTAAATCCATTACACCCCACTGAAGTCCCTGCGTGTAGCGCCAACCCCCTTGCAGAGCGACGTGACCCCCGGGTCCGTGAGGAGCTCGAGCCACCCACCGTACGAGCACAGATCCGAGCGGCTCGGCAGCCGGCCGAGCCCGCGGGGTGGTACACTTCCATGCACCCGTGTGTAACTGGTGGGTCCCTGTGGCCTGAAGTGTTCTGGGGTCTGCTTTTGTTGTCACAGTCTTGGCCCGTATGGCATGCAGCTTGAACCTCTCTTGGGTTGGACCTCTGTCTCAGTCCCTGGGTTCCCTCTTTGCTGCTGTGCTTCGGACACTAACATTGGTGAGGAACCTTGATGATTGCCTCATTGAGCAGATTTATCAGGTGAGCTTGAAGCGTCTTCCTGAAGTAGGGCTCTGGCGCCGGTGCCTGGTCCGTTGAGTACTCACCCCGTACTCTCCTGGCGACCGTACTCCTTTTTGCCCACCAAGTGACTACACACTTTTCGTCTGCATGCCAATAACGCGGGCGGGGAGGACGCCGTCGCTGCTGCGCTCTCGCTAACGGGTCGGGTCCGGCGCTGCTGCGGCTGCTGCTCGGTGGCTCGAGCGGTGGGCCGGATCCGGGGACTCGAGCGGCGCTCCTCGCCCGTGAGTGAAAAGGGTGGTTGGTTTGGGGGATTTAGTCCGTGACGCCACCCACGGGTCGTGGTGAAGATGGGCACCACCGCTGTTGGTGTCGGGGATCCCGGGAGCGATGGTAAGGAGCACCTGGGATGTTGTTTTCCCCCTCCGTGGGTAGGGGTCGGTGGTCCCGGGGCCCGATGATGTGACGGGGAGGCAGGGTTGGCGAAGTGCAGGGTTGCAGGGACAGCGCGGCACGGTGCCGGATGGCACGGGTGTACTCACTTAGCAAGAAAGGTACAAAGTCCTCGGTAAACCAAAAGGCTGGATGGACGGGTCCCGCAGCAAGCTGCAGTGTCTCTCCCCGGACAGGTGATGGCGGCTGTCTTTCCCTGCAACTTGATGTTCTCCTCCTGACTACTATGGATTCCCAACGGTAGTCCGCTCCCCGGTGTATGGGTACCGGAGGAGCCCATTTGCCCGCAGGCGCTGGCCCTTGGGTCTCTAGCCTTAGGCGGCAGCTGTATACCCTCACGGTGTGGGCGGTTGCCTTCAATCGGGACTTTTGCTGTTGTGAAACCCCTGGGGTTCCAGTCACATTCGGATCTGACTATTGTCGGCGGCTCCAAGCCTGGTCGGGGTCCGATGGCCCTGCCTGTGTGTGATGGCTTCACTTCGCTCCCCGGTCAGTACTGGCGGGCAGTCTCCTGACCCCGGTCCTACGGTTCCGCATTGCTCCACCACTCCTGCAGACGGCCACCACCGTCTGCCAACCTTGCTGAAAGTGCCTGGGCCACAAACCCAACACCCAAGTGTTTGCTCCTCTCACTTCAAACTCCAAACTCTCTCTCCGACACTTTTCCCGCCTTCAGGCCTGTGAACTCCTCGGTGGGTGGGGCCAAGCGCTTGGCTCCACCCCACCTGGTGTGGACATCAGACTTTGGAGGGAGGCAACAAGGGTTTTTGTTTGGCTGGTGTCCCTGTCTAATGGGGGGTGGGGGTGTTTGTGTGTTATTTGTGACAACCTGGCTAGTCCAGGGCGCCACACCAACTTCAGACTCCATCTTAAGAATGTCTTACTACTGTCAACTGCTCTGACTAGTGTACCGCCCCATGCTTGGCTGCAGCCGAGCCGCTCGGATCCGGGCTCGCTGGTGGGTGGCTCGAGCGTCTCCGGACCCGGGGGTCCTGTGGTCACTCCGATCTGAAAGGGGCTGGCGGTTTAGGGGATGTAGGTGTACGCCCGGAGCCGTGGTTAAGTTCGTGACGCCACCCACGGGATGTGGTGAAGGTGGACACCACCGCTGCAGTTATAGGGCACCCGGGGGAGATGTTATGCAGCAAGTTGTTAACCCCTCCGTGGGCAGTGATGGTTGCCTCGGGACCCGTTGGGTGTGTTTGGCGGTGCAGAGAGATGGGCGGCCGGAGGGCACTGGTGTACTCACGATTAGAAACACACACAAGTCTCTGGTAAACCAAGGTGATGATGGTCGGTGCCCGCAGCCGGCTGCAGTCTCACCCGGTTGGTGGTCTCTGCCTTTCTCCTGCACCTGTTTTGTGATGATGGACTACCTGCGCCTGCAATGTCAGGAGTCCGCTCCCCGGCTTGTAGATGTCGGAAGAGCTCTTTGCCCGCAGACGCTGGCCCGTGGGATCTCTCTGCCGTGGCGGTGGCTTTCTATCCCCTTCGTTGGGTTGTTGTCTTCAGTCGGGACTTTGGATGGGACAGGACCTATAGTCCTGGCCGCAATCAGTGAATTAGCTGGCCCCCAGTATCTTCTGGACCTAACTTCAGGGTCTGAGTATCCCCCTTTCTGCTCTGGTTTCCGAGTCGGTTCCCCGGGTCGGTACCGGTAGGCCACTACCCTGTCCCGGTCCACCACAGTTCCAAAGGGCCATCTTCCTGGCTCCTGCAGACAGAGGCCTCCATATGCCTCCTAGCCAAAGGTGCCCGAGCTCCAACCCTGGCACCTGTTAGTCCGCTGCAGGCCTTTCATACAGGCCTGACCTCCTCCACTCAACTCTCAAACTGAACTGTTTACTTTTTCCTGCCTCAGGCTCTCTGAACTCCTCTGTGGGCATGCCCACCGCCTGACCCCGCCCCCTGGTGTGTCCATCAAGCACTGAGGGAGGTGACTAGGTTTCAATGGTTGGCTGATGACACCTTGTTAGGGAACTGGTGTAGTGCGGGGCTCTATCTGTGACTACCTGTCTGGTCCAGGGCATTACAACTAGCCCCTCCCTCTCCCGGGTTTCTGACTAGCGGATTGGATAAGTCCCGACTATAGGTGGCCATTCATCAGGTCCGTCTCTAGCCTGTGACTCAATCCGGGAAAAAGGGTAAAATTGTATGTGTTTGGTAGGTTTTATTTGGTTTTTACCGGCATTGGTTTTCCAGGAACTTGAGGTTAGCACTGCACCTGTTACTGGATGCAATACCCTGTGGCACCTGATGCGTTAGGGGCACCACACAAGCCCTACAAGCTGTGTATACAGTCACATTGCTCTATGTAAAATAATGTTATTAATAGCTTTACTTTGCAATCTGTAGATCCTGGGCTGACAAATCAATGTTTTAGTTCATATGCAAATGAAGATGAAGTGCTATGGCCTTGTAAAAGCTCTTCCCAAGTGTCTGGATCCTTGCCTCTATTCTCTGATCAGCCCCACCTTTCTCTACATCATTGATATCTCCCTGTTTGTGTAGTCAAGGAGAGAAAGGAGTGGCTGGCTGGCTGGATGGGGAATACAGCCATTAAGTTAGAGGCTTGTGAAGTGCTTTGACATGCACGGAGCACTTGCACATAATTTGCATCTGGATTAAAACATTTATTTTTCAGCAACAGATTGCATCAGTTAAGCTATTGATGACATTATTTTTGTTGGTATATGCAACAGATGAGGACTTCTTTGACTATGTGAAGGAGGACTTTATACTGATCTAACAGTAGATGGTGATGTTGTGTAAAGTTTCCTTACTCACTGAATTGTAAAAAGTCTTTGTTTTTCTTTCTGGTTTCACTTTCTCTTCCTGATACAATGCTGTGCATACCTTTACCTCATGTTCCAGAAGTAAAGAGCTTGTTATCCCATGTAATCTGCTGTGAACTTTCTTCTGCAACTGGGAAGCTAGAAGCTGTGCAACAATTTTCAGAGAGCCTCATGACCATATAAAAACAGTTTGAGGGTGGTGATGGGTGGACCGTTATGACTGATTCAGTTTCAGGGTAGATCTGTGTAGATCTGTGACTGGTGCTGGTTGTAAACATTTCTGCAAAACACGTTCATATTCGCATTTTATATTGCAGCATCCACCAATTCAACAATAAATAGTTATAAATAGAGTGAATGCAGAAAGACTGCTGGTCCATAGATAGATTTCACTCATTTCGAAACTCAATAATATTGCCTCCACTTTCTAGGGGAACACTTACTAGAATAGTCTTAGAGGTCCTGATCAGGGGAAGTTTATAGTTAGGTCCAGAAATATTTGGACAGTGACACAATTTTCGCGAGTTGGGCTCTGCATGCCACCACATTGGATTTGAAATGAAACCTCTACAACAGAATTCAAGTGCAGATTGTAACGTTTAATTTGAAGGTTTGAACAAAAATATCTGATAGAAATTGTAGGAATTGTACACATTTCTTTACAAACACTCCACATTTTAGGAGGTCAAAAGTAATTGGACAAATAAACCAAACCCAAACAAAATATTTTTATTTTCAATATTTTGCTGCGAATCCTTTGGAGGCAATCACTGCCTTAAGTCTGGAACCCATGGACATCACCAAACGCTGGGTTTCCTCCTTCTTAATGCTTTGCCAGGCCTTTACAGCCGCAACCTTCAGGTCTTGCTTGTTTGTGGTTCTTTCCGTCTTAAGTCTGGATTTGAGCAAGTGAAATGCATGCTCAATTGGGTTAAGATCTGGTGATTGACTTGGCCATTGCAAAATGTTCCACTTTTTTGCACTCATGAACTCCTGGGTAGCTTTGGCTGTATGCTTGGGGTCATTGTCCATCTGTACTATGAAGCGCCGTCCGATCAACTTTGCGGCATTTGGCTGAATCTGGGCTGAAAGTATATCCCGGTACACTTCAGAATTCATCCGGCTACTCTTGTCTGCTGTTATGTCATCAATAAACACAAGTGACCCAGTGCCATTGAAAGCCATGCATGCCCATGCCATCACGTTGCCTCCACCATATTTTACAGAGGATGTGGTGTGCCTTGGATCATGTGCCGTTCCCTTTCTTCTCCAAACTTTTTTCTTCCCATCATTCTGGTACAGGTTGATCTTTGTCTCATCTGTCCATAGAATACTTTTCCAGAACTGAGCTGGCTTCATGAGGTGTTTTTCAGCAAATTTAACTCTGGCCTGTCTATTTTTGGAATTGATGAATGGTTTGCATCTAGATGTGAACCCTTTGTATTTACTTTCATGGAGTCTTCTCTTTACTGTTGACTTAGAGACAGATACACCTACTTCACTGAGAGTGTTCTGGACTTCAGTTGATGTTGTGAATGGGTTCTTCTTCACCAAAGAAAGTATGCGGCGATCATCCACCACTGTTGACATCCGTGGACGCCCAGGCCTTTTTGAGCTCCCAAACTCACCAGTCAATTCCTTTTTGCTCAGAATGTACCCGACTGTTGATTTTGCTACTCCAAGCATGTCTTCTATCTCTCTGATGGATTTTTTCTTTTTTTTTCAGCCTCAGGATGTTCTGCTTCACCTCAATTGAGAGTTCCTTAGACCGCATGTTGTCTGGTCACAGCAACAGCTTCCAAATGCAAAACCACACACCTGTAATCAACCCCAGATCTTTTAACTACTTCATTAATTACAGGTTAACGAGGGAGACGCCTTCAGAGTTAATTGCAGCCCTTGGAGTCCCTTGTCCAATTACTTTTGGTCCCTTGAAAAAGAGGAGGCTATGCATTACAGAGCTATGATTCCTAAACCCTTTCTCCGATTTGGATGTGAAAACTCTCATATTGCAGCTGGGAGTGTGCACTTTCAGCCCATATTATATATATAATTGTATTTCTAAATATGTTTTTGTAAACAGCTAAAATAACAAAACTTGTGTCACTGTCCAAATATTTCTGGACCTAACTGTATGTAGCGATCCTGAAGCCATAAGGTACTGCATCCCCACCAGGATGCGAGGCCTACCCCCTAGGGACCCAGAAGACCAGTGCCAGTAACAACAAAAACATTTCCGTTAATCCCTGTTTTTACCCCCAAATTCCCCATGGTGTAGCGCCCCTGAACCCTCAGGTTCTGCAATTTAGATTTCACTCATTTCGAAACTCAATAATATTGCCTCCACTTTCTAGGGGAACACTTACTAGTATAGTCTTAGAGGTCCTGATCAGGGGAAGTTTATGTAGCGATACGAACATTATCGCTACGGCAGCTTCACATGCACTCACCTGGCGTGCGACGTCGCTCTGGCCGGCGGCCCGCCTCCTTCCTAAGAGGGCGGGTCGTACAATGTCAGAGCGACGTCACACAGTAGGCGGCCAATAGAAGCGGAGGGGCGGAGATGAGCAGGATGTAAACATCCCGCCCACCTCCTTCCTTCCGTATAGCCGCTGGCGGCAGGTAAGGAGATGTTCCTCGCTCCTGCGGCTTCACACACAGCGATGTGTGATGTCGCAGGAACGAGGAACTACATCGTACCTGTCTCTGCAGCGGCATTATGGAAATGTCGGAGAATACACCGATGATACGATAACGACGCTTTTGCGCTCGTTAATCATATCATCTAGAATTTACACACTACAATGTCGAAAGTGACGCCGGATGTGCGTCACTTTCGATTTGACCCCACCGACATCGCACGTGCGATGTTGCAACGTGCAAAGCCGCCCTGAGTCCCGAAAAGTAGACAACCAAACACAGAGAGGGATAGGGCTACCGCCAGGGCCTGTAGATTCCACGGGTCAGCGTCAGACAGGCACGGCTAATCAGGTACACAAAAGACAGGGAGTGGACTCCCATGTTGCATACCGGGAAGTCCAAACAAACAACAACAATAGTGCAGAGGAAAAGACGGCGACCACCAGCCCGAGTGGGGGACCAGAGTACAACCCACCACGGCAACCGGCCACCAGCACCTTGGTTTACTAAAAGACTCGTGTGATTCATTTGATTGTGAGTAACCAAACACCCCCTGGTACGTCCGGGCGCGCAAGCCCCTGCCATTGCCATACCCTGCACAGAGACACTGGGTCCCGGGGCAACCATCCCTATCCATGGAGGGGTTAACATCCAGCTGCCACTACATCTCCCCTGGGTGTCCCACAACAGCAGCGGTGGTGTCCAACTTCACCACACACCGGGAGTGGCATCACGACACGAATACAGCCAAGGCTGTATAACTACGTCCCCCTTTTTATTTGGCGTGTCCGCGTGACCCCCGGGTCTGGAGGATCCCTCGAGCCACACAGCGGGTCTGGATCCGAGCAGGCGTGGGGGCGGCACACAGGGGAAAGAAGCCACCAGGTCACTAAACCGGCACTGGGACTAAGGGGACCTGCGGTCAGCACCAGCCTTCCTCGGGTGACCAGTTTCCACTCTGCCGTGAGTAAAGGAACCAGTTACACTGCAACCCCTTGTGTGGCCTACCTTCTTTCAACACCCATCTACATCACCTATCCTCTGGGGCCTGACCCTGGTTGCGGAGGGCCTAACATCCAGGCTGTCACTAACACCAGCTCCAGTAGCGAGAACTGTGCAGCGGCGGCTCCATCCATATAATTCCCTTGTAAATATACCCCCTTTAAAAAGCACCCAGGGCACGGAACCGGGCAATGGCCACAAAGTGACATTTCCCCAGTTATACACCGCCCGGGACTGAGTACCACATAACCCTGGGCGACATATTTACACATACATCAAGCACTCTGTATGTGTCTATATTTGTTGATGCTTGACGGGTGAATCATAAATTGGTGTCTGCCTTGCCCCAAATTTTAAGGTAAAAAGTGATGCTGTCTGAGACATACTTACCCCAGTTTTACTTGTGTCTGCACAGGGACTGTAATTTACTCTAGAGGTAGCAATGAATGATTAGTGGGATGACTAGTCGAAGGAACCCAACGCCCCACGACTGGTTGGTCACCCATTAAGTAGTATATCACCACGACAGTTATAAAATTGATTTTTGACAAGATACCAGAAATGGCTTGAGGGCTTGTTAGGAGGAGTATGAACGTAGCAAGGTAGCAATAAACACATGGTGATAGATGGGGACCTGAGCAAACTGCAGACTGTTAAAGGCCCTTGCCTTAAAGCACCACTACAGTGTTTTGGGGGGTTTTCAGAGCTGAAGTAGTGCTTTAAATGCCCCATTCTTATATTTACCCTCCAGTGTTTTCATTTTTTTCAAAGCCACTTCGGTCCCGTGGCGCCATCTTGTCCCTTTAACATCTTTCTGGCTGGAAGTCAAAAGATATGTCAATTTGTTTGTCGCCAACACGTCTCATAATAAAGGCAATACAATGTATTTCTAGCTTTAAGAATATTTGATGTTGGGTCTTTTTCTACGTTATATCCACATTACAAAAGCATAATGCGCTGACACATCTCCAAGCATTTTTAATGGTAACACAGCTAACAAGAGTAGTAATACTGCGGATACCATTGTCCTGTAAAGACCTTTTCTCATCTTGTTCTGTAGATTTTCAGGTCATGGAGGAGACGTGTGAATATTTTAATATTTCATTTCTATATCCTGTGAAATCTGTTGAAAATGTCTGGCTTCTACTTGATGCAAGGCATACAGCGAATTTTGCCGGAGGCAACTAATTGTATCTCTTGAGAAAGATCTCCAGTAGGTTTTGTAGTGATATTGAATAGTTTTAATATGCAGTAAAAAGTTTTGGATGATAGAACACTCGTAATATCCTCAGTTCTGTATAAGTAGTCCAGAAGTCAATTCTCCAGTACCACAGACTCGTACAAGCAGGAAGTCTGAGCCCGTCCTATTGACCTCTTCACAGTGGTATGGATTATGTCCCCAGGTGTGGGCAGGTCACCACCAGAAATATCTCTGCCCTACATGTCCACACAGTGCCATAGCTTCAACAAGCCTGTGTACCCCAATGCAAAATCTTCAATAGGGTCCCAATTATCACAGGTCACCAGACTTTTGCTATCTCTTTTGAAAGCAAAACAAAAAACATCTTAGGCTGTGCGTGCATGGTACGTTTTTTTAAGTGGTTCTTTTTCCAGTTTTGTGACAAAAATGCATGCTTTTTTTGGTGCATTTTTTTGCCATAAGGTGTAGATTTTGATGCAGAAAATTTCTGCACCAAAAACTCAGAGTGTGCACAAGGCCTTAAAGCAGCATAATATATGGGTGGAGACCCTGATTCCAGCGATGTGTCACTTACCGTATATGCTCGTGTATTAGCCGACTTTTTCAGCACAGTTTTTATGCTGAAAAAGCCCCACTTGGCTTATACTCGAGTGAAGGTCCCAGATCCGAATTATAAGACGCATTTTTCCCCCAACAACTGGGGGGAAAATAGGGGTGCGTCTTCTAATGCGGATACAGCTTACCGGGTTGGCGTGGTAGAGTGGGGTCACAGGACGGAGGGTTGGCGATACTGTGGCTCGAGGATGTTGTGGCTGTGTGGTGGCTCTTAAGGGTCGGCGATTCTGGGGGCTAATGGGTGTCACAGCGCGTACCATTGAGTCTGCTGGTGGGTGGAGGACCCCGTTGAGTCGGCTGGCCATTGACATGATAGACTTGAAGAAAATGGCCGCGCAAGTGGCGCGTGCGCAGATTGAGATCTCAGAAGGCCGAGATCTCAATCTGCGCATGCGCCACTTCTGCGGCCTTTTTCTTGAAGTCTATCACATCAACCGCCAGCGGCTCAATTGGGTCCGCCACCCACCGGCAGATTCAATGGCGCCCGCTGCAATACCTCTGAGCCCCCAGTATTGCCGTCTCTAAAGAGCTGCCACACAGCCCTGAGCAACAGTATCGTTAACCCTTCGTCCTGTGACCCTACACCGCTGCGCCAACCCGGTAAGCTTTAACAAGATTATAAGACAGACCCCCATTTTAACATTAAAAAAAAAATTCCAATTTTTCTTCTCTAAATTTGGGGTGCGTCTTATTATCCTAGGCTTATACTCGAGTGATTAAGTTTTCCTGTTTTTTGTGGTAAACTTAGGTGACTTGGTTTATTACTCAGGTTGACTTATACTCAAATATATACAGTACTTGGCTGCTTGCTGCAGTTTTAAAAAACACTATTATCTGCTGCAGATTTTCCAGTTCTCTGAATACTGAGAGCTTTATATAACCCCACCCACATCACTTATTAGCAACTTTCTGTGTATACTGTGCATAGGCAGAAAGCTGCCACACAATGGTGTTATTCAAAGCTTATTAATATGGAGGACTACAGGACTACATGGCAGCAGGGTTCCTAGTCCTCTAGTGATAATCTTTTACTTATATCTACAACAAGCACATCGCTGGAATCAGGTTCTCTGTCTCTACATTATGCTGCTCTAAAATTTGGAGCCAAGAACCTGGTGACAGATTACTGATCTTATATGGAGCAAAGAGACCTTTTGGGTTTCCATAAGTTCCAAGGCCCATGTGCGACTGCGACCTCTACAACCACTATAGTTACACCCCAGTGTGTAACTATAATGTGAACCCCCTAAACACAATATCATGCCCCTCATTTTCCATCTTGTACAATAAGGCACACTTTTTTAAATTTTGTTTCTTTAATAAAGTATTTTAGCATTTTATAAAACCACAGATAATAAAACCTCTCACCCACCCTCCTCTCTTCCGAAGAAAATTCCCCATAAAATCAGAACAAAATGATCATTGTACACTGTTACAGAATGAGTAATATGTTATATAATAAACAGAAAATTACATAATGAATACATAGGAAGCTCAATAAGACAAGTGATAAATCTACCACAGGACCGCACCTCCCCCTCTGTTCCGAAGTACGTAAGAGATGGATCACAGGGGGGTCAGAAAGTCTCATATATTCCAAATTACATCTTCATATCCATGAATAAAAAAAACACATACAGGTACCAGTACAGGGCCCAAAGCGCTGCATTGCCGTACTGATCCAATCCCAAGCGACATCACCAGAACCAAGTTTTGAGTACTTGATCTATACTTGTAGCACGTATGTGTAGTAACAACTCGTCGCCGGGCCGGTGATGTCTGGTCCGGGATGTCACTGGTGGCCCTGCCCGGCTTCGTGGCCCCCGAGGTGTACAATAAAAGGGGTGATGAGGAATGGGTGGTGGATGTTGTGAGTAGTAGTTGTCTCTTGATGCCACCTGCGGTACGCGGCCACGGATTAGCCGCCGCTGCGGTCACTGTCCTCTGGGGCGGGTGATGTCGCAGCTAGGATAGATAATTCAGCTTCCCGGAGGTGAAGCTAGGCCCCAGGGAGGATGATGGAGGTAGCAGTGGCCATTAGCGCTGAAGCGCGGGGCGATGGCGCCCGAAATGAAGGGGACGGACAAAGTAGTTGCGATTTCAGGTCTTTACTCACTGTCCGTGGGTTGACGGGGGTGTAACTATAGTGGTTGTCTTTGCCGTCTTGGGCTCCAGCCAATCTCAGGTAAGTTAGAGGTAGCCACCGATGCTTGAAAGTGTCCTTTCCTAAGGGATGCCCCTCCAGAAGGGAGGAACCGGGGCTGAGTTTCCTGCTCCAAGCCTCGGACCCCATGAAGAAAAGAGAGAAGAAAGTGGTGTCGTGTCGTCAGAACTGAAGTCCTGACTTGACTGCAGATTGTGTGAGGTTGCTCCTACTTCTACCCTAAGTGGTGCCCGCCCCCCAGGTGGTAGTCCTGATGTAAAGCCCCGCAGGTGTAGTGTCGGTGCATTACCTTCAGGGACTCCACGTGGAGGAACACTCTGGTCACAGGTAGGGAACCTTCTTTTAGGATTTTCGTGACACCACTCTCGGTTTTGCGGTCAGTGGGGACCGCCACTGCAGGTTAAGGGGTGCCTGGGGTTGTTGGTAGGTGCAGTCAGTTGTAGTGGCCTCCCGAGAGTGAGGCAAGCCCCAGGGCCCTTTGTAAGTGTGTGGAACCACAGGTCGCAGAATGACTCAGGCACAGTCCAGACAGTCTTTCAGGGTTTTTACTCACAGTTGATGGCAGGTGAGTAACCCGGGCGTAGCTGTGATTTACCAGGAGAAACCAGGTATCCTTCTGGCTGGCTGATGAGGGTTACTACCAACTCACCTTCCTTAGCCCTGTGTGTTTTTGTGGTGACCCCGACTTGAAGTCCCTACGGGGGTCACCCAGGGAAGTTGCTGCTGCCTGTTCTCCCCTCGTTTCGGCCCGTTTGCTTGTAGCCTGGGCCAGGTCACTCCGGCTGCTTGCCTCCTGGGAACTATGGGCCCTCTCTTTGCTATGTGGCTGCGGACTCTGTGGTGGTATGGTGTGGGTCTGAAGTGCCCCCACTGGCAGGTTTGGCAGAAGAAAGGTGAATCTATCTCTGCACTGGGACCTGTTACCCTTGCGGGCCTGGTACCTCCCTGGCAGTCCCCTTACTCTGCCACACCGTTGCTCTCTCTAGCCTTGGGTGGATTTCGGGTGGCACTACCAGGTGGCCGATCTCCCCCGTCGGTAGTCACTGCGCGTACGCTGTTAGCTTGTAACAGCCTGCAGGGTCTGCTCCTCACGTCTGTTCTCCCTGACTGCACTCACTAACTGGCTCACTACTTCCTCCTCTCCTGTTCTTGCCTACGCAACCTAGCAACCAGGCTCCCTACCACACCCCTTGAGTGGACATGGAGGCCACGCCCCTTCTTGGATTCCTCAAGGGTCCTCACAAAGGTAGATGTGTGAGACCTGATTACTGTGTGCCTGTGTAGTCACACCTCGGTCCGCCTTCTGGATTACCTGTATTGCACTGCCCCCAGCATGGGTGCAGTACTCAGTGGTGCCTGACCAGGTCAGGGGCGCCACACTAGTGACCGGGAAAGTCCCATGCTTTGTGATGCCCACCCCCTATCTACCCTAGTCCAGTCCCCAGTGAAAAGGCACCTAAACTGTATGTAATGTGGAATGTGGAACACCCGTGATTAACCCCCTCCTTACCCAAGATGAATACTGCACCTTAAGTGAGGAGCAGTACCCTGTGGTAACTGAAGCCGCAAGGGCACCACATATGCATGAAAAAGTCCAAAAAATTGGATTGGTATGATATTGGTTATTTTATATTTTTTCTATACAGATAATAAAGTATCTAGTTAACTTTGGAAAAATTAAATTATATTCAAACTTCATCTCTATTGATATTTCCTTTCCGCTATATACACCCTTGTCCTTGGCCAGGGCATGTTATCATGTGTACATTTCCAAAAGCAACATTGTTCTTGTTTTTCGGAAGCAGCATTTTCAAAGGCAAATATAGCTTATGCCAAATCAATTTCTTACTAAGCCTCAAAATTATAAACACTTTGACACTAGGGGGTACTTTGCACGCTGCGACATCGCTAGCCGATGCTTGCGATGCCGAGCATGATAGTACCCGCCCCCATCGCACATGCGATATCTTGTGATAGCTGCCGTACGAACATTATCGTTACTGGCGCCGGATGTGCGTCACTTTCGATTTGACCCCGACAATATCGCAGTAGCAATGTCGCAGCGTGTAAAGTACCCCTTAGTCAAATATATGTGAACCCCTACTTTTGTATATAGTCGTAGAAAAATGGGTACACCATAAACTTTACAGCTATACCAAGTAGAATTCTAGTCTAGCAGCCTGTTGCTACAACTGCAGAGGGCAGTTGTGTAAAGGAACAGGTGAGTGGACCCACTGGACCAAGGAGCCCTGGCCTACCCAGAAGGGGCATGACTAAACAGCTACCTGGTCTTCTCTAGAGCCTATGGTGATTAGGTTAGGCTTGTACTGCAAGTAGCCATTAGGTACCACTCTAAGGCAGTCCCCGAGTCCACAGCAGCTGACTTGAATGACAGCAGGCAGGGCTGAGTTGGGACAATGAGATAGAGACAGGACTGGCGGCAGGGGAGACAGAGTCCAATCCACAGGCGAGACAGAGTTGGAGTTACAGGCTGGAGTCTGGACTGGCAGCAGGCAAAATGGGATTCAAGCCAAATGTTGAAATCAGACAGGACAAGGACAGGTTCAGGCACAGGCAGAATGGATACAGGTTCAGGTACAGGCAACAGTACGGGTTCAGGTTCTGGTACAAACAAGGTCACAGGTCCTGAGACACAGAAACAGGGGCCTGACAAAGTTACTAGTACGTACAGGACAAAACAGGAACTAACATTGCACAGGCACCTTCCTACAGGGGAAACTGCCTTAAATACCTAGCGACTGGCAGCCATAGGCTTGGGACACTTCTGGAGTTTGGCACATGCTCCCTTTAAGAAGTGGGGAGCATGTGCTCTAAGACCTGCATGAACTCTGGAATGCTCTACCCCAAGAAGTTAGGACAAATCCCAACTTACTCAGCTTGAGACGCACCCTAAAGACGCATCTTTTTAGGGCGGCCTATCACACTCCCTAATCAGATTCGATTCACATAGTTCCTCTACAACTTTTCACAACATAACTCCACATCAAACTCCATGGCACCCAAAGGCATCTCAAGGCTCTGGCCCACTGGTCCGGGAAACCATTATCTATCCCCCATTTCCGTGAGATGGCTGGATTGTCATTGTAAATAAACACTTGAACCTTGCCTCTCCCCCCCCATCTCATTGTAGATTGTAAGCTCTCACGAGCAGGTTTGTGTTTTTTCTTTTTTTTCCTCTAAATATTGTATTTCTATAACTGTTACTTGTTTGTATATGATCCTCCTGAATTGTAAAGCGCTGCGGAATATGTTAGCGTTATAGAAATAAAGATTATTATTATTATTATTATTATTATTATTATTATTAACTGTGCAGGGACAGGGAGCCAGGAACCTCAGCGGGAACCAGAGCAGGAAACGGGACACATGTGTGGCTACGAAGGTGAGTGCCACAGCGTCCCTGCCAGGAGAAAGAAGCAGCGCAGTGCAGGTATGTCGGCAATGCACCTGTATTACTAATAGAGCAATAAGAAGACCCAACATCACTTGACAGATGGAAATGGCAGATCACTACAGGCAACATATCAGGAGAAATGCGGGTTCAATACTGTCATCCATGTAGATTAGTCTTAAAGGGTTATTGGGGACTTTTTTTTCTCTAGGGCTAAGAACTAACAGTTCTGCCAAATGCCGGCACTAAGCAGTCAGGAATCGCTCCTCTCGCCGATTTTGTTCTTTCATTTGACCTCATGTCAACCCACGGACACCTGCTATTCCACTCTGTTCTGTCAATGGGACATGACTGCTGACATCATACTGATTGATAGTCAGCTCCCCACAGTTAGGCAGCGGGGAGAAGGCTGACGCTCAGCATGGCATCAGTAGTAATGCCTGGTCAACAGAGCTGAGTGAAAGAGAAGAAGCTGCCATGTCAATGTAACATCAGTGGAAGCCAAAGGTGCGGTCTGTGATCAGTAGGAGTCGTCAGTACAGGCAAGTAGTTAACCTGTAAGGTCTTAGGCCCATAAGAAAAAAATAAAATAGTTCCAGATAACCCCTTTAAGGGAGTGTTTGCTCAAAGAGTCATTCGGACAACAAAGCGACTGGTCACCTCTATTAGATGCCATCTTTGGGTAACCATCGTCTTCAAGACACCACCACTATTTTCTTGCAAGACCCTTATAAGAATGAATTAAAAATGGCCAGTAATGGTAAATTATTTCAGCTTAAAACCTGAGACAAGGGTAAAACTAATAATCCCATTTAACAATAAGTTGAAGACGCTCTTGAGATGTGCATGACATCATTTCTCTTCTAAAAAGTGATGTCAGTCATTAAAGCTCGTTGACTAGTTTCCATCAATTCTGAAAATGAAATGCTAGACTAACATCTGCCAAAATCCCAGTGCCCCAGTCCTTTTCCCATTAATGCTGTGAATTAAGCAGTGTACTACAACATCGAGAATCATCTAAGGGATTCTTAAAGATTGGAGTATCGGGAAGAGTTCAGAGAATAATGAAATCATTTTCCAGTATTAACAGATAAAAAACATTAGCTTGGTCAGTACTAAAGTGAAAATAATTCTGTAAATCGGTGTGTGCATTTCTCAGAGGTCAGGGCACATAAGTGAGATTCACTTTCTGAGAATCAGATCCCGCAGGCAAAAGTAAAAGGGACAGATGTCTGTAAATCACAAGTCAGGCAATAATGTCTGCCCTAAACTGCTGTAGGACAGCAGGACTGAAGCCATAAACATTTGTATTGTCTGTACATGCCACATGGGGTTGATATGGGGTTGAGACGGACATTGAGCAGCCGGTATGTCGCTGACACTGATTAGCGCAGCTGCCTTGTAGCACAAAGAACCAAGGTTTGAATCCAACCAAGGGAGTTTATATGTCAACTCCCTCCAGTTTAAAAGCAACCTGATTGGAATAAATTAAGATAAATCACCTGGTTAATTGTGGGTTTGGTTTTCAAGCAAGCGGTAGGCTTTAAAGAAAGGACACAACTATTTATAGTTAAGGGGGCCATGGTACAGCACAGTAGAAGTCATCCGTTCATCGATAATCCATTTGGACCACCAAAAAATCAAGAGAACAGTACTCCAAAGAATCCCAACTCAATGGAATTTAAAGGGTTATTCCCATCTACAAGATCCTATTCTAATATCTAGTAGGTGTAATAATATTAGCAAATACCTCCAATTAGAAATGTAGTATATTTCTTCTGATTCACTATATCATTTACCTCATGCTCAGGGCATTGTAGGACCTTAGGTATCCATGGTTATGATGACCACACATATAGTCACAGTTTGTTAGCTATTATTATTATTATTTATTATTATAGCGCCATCAATTCCATGGCGCTTTACATGTGAAAGGGGTGTACATAATAGGGACAAGTACAATAATCATAAACAATACAAGGCACAGACTGGTACAAGAGGATAGATCCTCGTGGTCATAACCATGGATACCTAATGTCCTGCAACACGCTGCACATGAGGTAAGAGACACAGTGAATCAAATGAACTACACTACTTTTCTAATTGGAGGTATTTGCTAATATTATTATTATTACACCTACTACATATTGGGTTTGGATCTTGAAGATGGGAAAACCCCTTTAAGCATGCTTACCTCCATTCATTCAGTATGGGACTGCCAGACATTAGCGAGCACAATACTGTGCCATCTCCAGCAGCGCCATAAAGAATGTTTAGAGCAAAGGTACGCATGCTCGACTTCCACTCCATTCAGATAGGGCATTGTAAAGACCATTTCTCGGAATCCATGGGGGTCCTAACGGTTACCTTATTCTCCATTTCCTAACTTACACTTGTTGTAACCCTTTATATAGGAGCCGTACAGGAGTTGTCCACGACTAAACCATCCCATTCTCAATTACTATATTCCTCCTTATAAAATAACAACACCATATACCCACTTATGGAGCTGGAGCCATTCCAGCAATGACAGCACTGGTTCTCCTTGGAGCTCTGCAGCCAATCAGCAGCTGCATCACTCTCACTTCCTTTTGTGAAAGCCAGAGCCATCATTGATAGAAAGGCACCCGCACTGGAGGTGAGTACAGGCTCGTTATAACAGTGATTGTCCGTGTAGTGGACAACCCCTTTAAATAGTTGTCTATATATCTGACTGTCTTAAAGGGAACCTGTCACGTGAAAAAATACTATTAACCTGTAGATTTGGTGTTAATCTGCGGGTTAAAAACTTTTTGAACCTGCCTGGAGTTTTTTCACTTGACAGGTTCCCTCTAAAGGGCAAGTCTAAAAAAATTGTCTTTGCAAAAGCAAACTTACTTGAGCCTGATAATTCACAACAATCCATTGAGATATTTGGTAGCCAAGATGTCTTCAAATAGCACAATCAAACTGATTATGCCCCAGTGATCCCAATAGATCACAAATAACTAGATAAAAATGACATTGTTCAGACAGGTTATTTTGCATGCATTTTTTATATTTAAAGGGAATGTGTCAGCAGGTTTTTTGCTATGTAAGCTAAAGCCAGCATGCTGCAAGGGTTAACACAGAAATTTCAGGCATGCCTGTTTTGTCACAGTCTGATCTTTTGCTATGTTTGTTTAAGGACCAGCACACTTACAATTACAGGACTAGAAACTCATGTAAAAGGCAGTCCAATACACTCCCTGCTGTGATTGACACCTTAAGGCCCCGTAACACTAAGCAACATCGCTAGCAACATCGCTGCTAACGAACAACTTTTGTGACGTAACAGCGATGTTGCTAGTGATGTTGCTATGTGTGACATCCAGCAACAACCCGGCCCCTGCTGTGAGGTCGTTGGTTGTTGCTGAATGTCCTGGGCCATTTTTTAGTTGTTGCTCTCCCGCTGTGAAGCACACATCGCTGTGTGTGACAGCGACAGAGCAACAACTGAATGTGCAGTGAGCAGGGAGCCGGCTTCTGCGGACACTGGTAACCACGGTAAACATCGGGTAACCAAGAAGCCCTGTCCTTGGTTACCCGATATTTACCTTCGTTACCAGCCTCCGCCACTCTCACTGTCAGTTCCGGCTCCTGCTCTGTGCACATGTAGCTGCAGTACACATCGGGTAATTAACCCCATGTGTACTGTAGCTAGGAGAGCAGGGAGCCAGCGCTAAGCAGTGTGCGCTGCTCCCTGCTCTCTGCACATGTAGCTACAGCACACATCAGGTAATTAACCCAATGTGTGCTGTAACTAGGAGAGCAGGGAGCAGCGCTAAGGCTACTTTCACACATCCGGTTTGAGCCCTGCGGCTCAATCCGGCTGTGAAAACTATGCAACGGATGCGGCGAAAACACCGCATCCTTTGCATACGTTTTTACATGCGGCCCGTCCGTTTTTTTCCGGTTGCGGCATGCTACTGAGCATGCGCAGTGGAAAAAACCGCATGCGGCGACCGGATGCATTTTTTCCGCATCGCGCCGCATCCGGCCTCCATAGGTATGCATTGAAAAATGCGCCGCAGCGGCCGGATGCGGCGCGATGCGGTGTTTTTTGCCGGAGCAAAAAAGTTGCAGGGGACGTTCGATCCGGCCGCCGCATCGGCTAAATCTGCCGCATGCGGCCAAAACCGGACCGAACGCAAGCCCCTGCGGCACAATACGGCACTAATGTAAGTCTATGCAAAAAAAAACCGCCACCGGCGTTTCAAAAGCCGGTGGCGGTTTTTCTGCAGAACGCCGTATTGTGCCGCAGAGCAAAAATCCGGATGTGTGAAAGCACCCTAAGCGGTGTGCGCTGCTCCCTGCTCTGTGCACATGTAGCTGCAGCACACATCGGGTAATTAACCCGATGTGTGCTGTAACTAGGAGAGCAGGGAGCCAGCGCTAAGCGGTGTGCACTGCTCCCTGCTCTCTGCACGTGTAGCTGCGTGCGCTGGTAACCAAGGTAAATATCGGGTTGGTTACCCGATATTTACCTTAGTTACCAAGCGCAGCATCGCTTCAGTGCGTCGCTGCTGGCTGGGGGCTGGTCACTGGTTGCTGGTGACAGCTCACCAGCAACCCGTGTAGCGATGCTCCAGCGATCCCTGCCAGGTCAGGTTGCTGGTGGGATCGCTGGAGCGTCTGACTGTGTGACCTCTCACCAGCAACCTCCTAGCAACTTACCAGCGATCCCTATCAGGTTGTATCGTTGTTGGGATCGCTGGTAAGTTGTTTAGTGTGACGGTACCTTTACTATCATTGCACAATCTCTCTTGAGAGTCTGGTGGGGGTGGGGACAGCTCCCTGGGCTCAGCTACATGATCAAAACTAAAAATTCAGATAGTCTCAAAATGGCTGCTCCCAGTAATCTAAGTGATACATCATCGGATTCAGAATTTCCTCGCCTACATCATTTTGCTCTCAAATGAGGTAGCAAAATCCAGCTGGCAGACTCCCTTTAATATTTCCTGCACCTTTTTCTATTTCAGGAATAGACACCACTTCCAGGGCCCCACACTTTCAAGTCAACATACAAAGCATTTGGGGGGGGGCTATGAAAAGGGGTATAAAAATGTCATTGTGGTCTCAATCTAAGTTTAATGGTCCTTTTTTAAATATTTTGTGTAAAGAATTTTTATATAAAAACATGAGGTTTCTTTTAACATTTATCACTTCATATCTGCAGTTTCAGAGTAAAAGTAAATACGCAAATAGAAAGGTGGTTGAATTATCCCGGTACAATATCTACAATTGACCTCACAAATAACAGACATGAAGCATTCTGGAAAGTTATTTATTACCCAGTCAGCACCTGGCATGACCATGCTCTGGCTATAAATGACAGCTGCCGAATACCCAGTCACCAGGAACTGTGTAGATTTGGTTACCTGTTCTAGGGAATGGCGGACAGTAGCTGGATATTAGTTTACTCCTGGAAGAATTACAGGCATCAGCTGTGTAGCCTCCTCAGCTCATTCCTTAGTGGCGGGCAGATTCATGGAAAAAGGTTTATTTTTTCCATTGGCTTAGAGACTTGGGCATAAAGGATCAATGGCTTTCTGTTACATAGTTGATGTTTCAATCTGAATTTGTTTACCTCAATTCTATGTCTATCGATATTAGACTGAAAGGTTTATGTGCCGCAAATAAAAGCTGAAATATTACTGTTATATATCATAACCAAAATATACACTTTACATATATAAATCTACAACAGAACATAAAGAGCGCTTGTATCAGACTGATAGATTCCCCCATACAGTATGTACTATGGGAGATTAGTTGCGGAGCGGTAGGAAAAATGGAAATAATGGAGTCAGTCGGCGGCACAGAGGTTCAGTTTACACAAATTTTCCTATCCTTTATTCTTGGTACACAAAATCAGTGCCGAGTCTTTATATCCAGACACAAAAAAAAACACTACTCAGCCGAGCGCTAACTAGTCATCAGCTTTCCTGACTATACAGGTGCCCTATTACCAACCATCTGTGAAAGAAATAAAAAGGATATATGTTGTCTCACACCAATAGCACCAAATGAAGACCTAAAGTCCTCAACAACCGAGTCTCTTGAACAGATCCTTTCTATTCCTACAGTTTTCCTTCATCTAAAGTGCACACATTGCTCCTCTTACAAAACCAGCAATGAATCAGCCAAATGTCTGAACTTACTAAAGTCCACAGAGAAGACCATCCCAGGAAGACTAGGCCAGTCCCCAACACAAATCCTGCCTATTGTTAAAAAAAAAAATGCAGGCAAAAAACAGGAGTTACCAAATCCCTTAGCAGACCATATTTTCCTTGAGATATGCAGCTTTCCAGCATTCCTTATAACTCATTATTTTCTGGGTGAGATACATGTCGTTGAGCCTAGAATCCATATTGGCGAAATCTTATGGGATTATAGCAATCCCTGATCCATTGTCCTGTCACTATCTCAGTTCCAATTCAGTGTTGTGCGGTGTTCAGCGTTGCATTCGTCGGGTATCATGGCAGCGTGGACTCTATTCACACTGAAGAGTCTGTCAAACAGCCTGGGATCACTTAGTTGCATAGCTGTCATGGGCATCAGCTGGTTTTGTTTCACTTTCTCCAATTCCTGCTGGTTTGTGATCATCTGCTGGGAGCTCAGGCTGCTGATCACCACCAGACACTCTCACGCTTCATAAGGTTCTAGATTCTGGGGCTAGGTGCCAGATATAGCTTTTTGCTTCCTCGGTTTCTGTGGTCACCCAGTTGTATGGTGATCTACAAGTTATGGTTCTGCGTGGTGTGTGAGTCTTTCCAATTGTGTATTTATTTCCTACCCTTTTTGCATTACTGCCCAGTTCACATATTGTCCCTTCTTTGTGTTTGAGTGCAGTATGCACTAGTTTTCGTTCAGCCTTGTCTGTGATTATCTGTGGGGTTTTGGTTACTCAGTTTCCAGCCCACTCCCCGGGTGGGGGGAAGTAGTATCAGAGCTTGGACAGGAGACAAGGCCAAATTGGAGGCTTGAACCTGGCTACCATTAAGTCTACCTTCGAGATAAGAGACAGCATTGGGGCCCCAGTCTTAGGGTCAAACCCGTACACTCCCATGACATTCAAAATTCACTTTGCAACAATCCCTTTGCAGCTGAATCTCCATGTGCCTCCATAGAGTCTCCTGAAGCCTTATAATGATATTTTTAGATTCATAAATCTATACCCCTTGGGCCACTAAATGCATGTGGCAAACACATATGTAATAAAGTGCTATAGATTTGGGCATAACTTCTGACTGAGTTACTGTAGGTTTGGATGAGATGAGTGTCTTTTTTGGGGACAGGATATAAATATAATGGTGAACTGTAGGACAATAACCTTTTTCCAAATTTGTTGCAATAATTTAATACAAAGCTTCAAAACCTCTTCTTCCCTCCACACTTTTTCATGTGCAGGAGTTCCACAGCTCCATACATTGTCTTGTGGCTGTTCTCGGGTACTGATGCTCAGCTTCCTTTGAATTGAATGGAATTTAAGTTGATGTACCTGAAAACAGCCACTACATAAAGTACGGTGCTGTTATGTTCCAGCTCTAAACACTGAATTCTTGAGGCAAAATCTCTTTAAGGGGTTGTCCTGGATTTTAACATTGATGATCTGTCCATAGCGTAGGTAATCAATGTCTGATTGATGGGCAGTGTGACCGCCGCTCACTGGAACTACTCAGCTACACAAATAATCTATTATATAAAGCTGAGTGTATGTATGTATGTATGTATGTCCGCTAAAGGAATTCGAACCGTCGCATGTACAACCATGAAACTTTGCACAGACACCGCATTTGACTCAGAGAACGTCATAGACATGTTAGAGGGGAAATTTTAACTCCATGCTTTACAGTTATTCACCAAAAAAACTGCCTCCATTAAAGTCAATGGAGCTCGGACCCACAGTGCAGCCAGATCTTCAGAAGAATGCGCAACCACGTCCTTAAATGGAATGTTGGTGTGCCGCTCGGATCCGGGGTGATCGTGGCTCGAGGGGCCCGGACCCGGGCTCGGCTAACACTCCAATCCTTGAAAAGGGGGTACTTACAGGGGAGAAGTTCGTGACGCCACCTGTGGGTTGCGGTAAGGGTAATACCGCCGCTGCTGATGGGAGTACCGGGGCAGATGGTGTGGGGCAGCAAGATGTCAGTCCCTCCGCAGGTAGGGAAGGCCCCAGCCACGGGGGTTTTGGTGGGATTATTGGGAGCGCTGGGTGCAGGGGGACAGAGTACTCACTGTCGGTAGTCGTGGTGCTGGTCTACTCACACTGTAGATAAACCAGAATCTATGTGCACCACAGTCACTTCATGGGAGCCCGTCCAGGTGTCCGCTCCCACCGGTGTCGTTTGATAGCCCGGACCTTTACCTCCGTGCACAATTTTTAGTGTCCGTTGTGGCCCCTTGGCGTGAAGCTGTTGGAACCCCGCTACCCATGTGTATGGCAGCTGTGCTCTTGATGGCTGGCACTTGGGATTTCAGTTGGGTTGTTTTTCGGGAAAACCCTATCCCCCGCGTTGTGCTGATGCCTTCAATATCTGAGCTCTTGGGGAAAGTTTATAAAGATACTATCCTCCACAGGTTAATTATCAAGGCGCCTGAAGCTCTTCCCTGATCTAGGGTCTTGTACCCCGCCATGCTCAGTACCGGTCAATTCTTTTGGGGTCCTGATGCCGTCAGTCCTCCTAGACTATGTCCATTGCACCCTCTCCAATGTCACTGCCACCGGTCCCCGACTCCTGTGGTCCCGGACCACCGTCTGCGACCCAACCTTGGTCTCGCTCCCCAGGAGCTACAACTCCCAGCTCCTCACTCTTTGAGGGCTACTACTCAACTCCTCTCACCTGGAGAGCTGACTCTCAACTCACTTCCTCCCACCAGTCTGCCTGACCCCTAGGTGGGTGGCCCTATTCCAGCTTAGCCAATCCCACTGGTGTGTCTGACAGGTTTGATGTGAAATGTTATTGAGATTTGTGATGCTGGTGGTGTGACACCGGGGATTGGGAACCTAGAATCATGGGGGGTAGGCCCTGCACCCTGGATAAGGATTGCAGTACCCTGTGGCACCCTGATATATTCAGGGGCACCACATTGACATGTCACAATGCAGCCAGGGAAAGAGACAGACAAAGAGACAGACAAATAGACAAAGAGACAGGGAAACAGACAAGGACAGAGACAGACAGTGAAAGAGACAGACAGGTTAAGAGAAAGGGAAAGGGACAGACAGGGAAAGAGATAGAAAAAGAGGCAGGGAAAGAGAGACAGACACTGAAAGAGACATACAGACAGGCATTACATATTTGACAGACAGGGAAAGAGACAGACAGAGACAGAAAAAGAGACAGACAGGAGACTGATAGAGACTGGGAGACAGACAGACTGGGAGAGAGACAGAGACTGGGAGAGAGACAGAGACTGGGAGAGAGACAGAGACTGGGAGAGAGACAGAGACTGGGAGAGAGACAGAGACTGGGAGAGAGACAGAGACTAGGAGAGAGACAGAGACTAGGAGAGAGACAGAGACTAGGAGAGAGACAGAGACTAGGAGAGAGACAGAGACTGGGAGACAGACAGAGACTGAGAGACAGACAGAGACAGTTACTATCCTGGGCAACGCCAGGTACTACAGCTAGTTACTAATATTCTTGGAATGCCTTTTCTTTTTTTTAAAATTGTTTTCAATAAGAAGAAAACACAAAAGTGCCTCTTGATGAAATTGCACTAAATCTTAGACTATGTGTTGTTTTTGGGGATTTGGTGGCTGGTTCTCTTATAAAACACACTGTATGTCCTTGCATGATCCCGGCCCTATAGGTAATAATAGCAAAATCATACAATTGAACTAATCCTCTTTATCAACTCGCAAACAGCTATTTACGCGTAATAGAGCGTGATTCATTGTGAGGGCTGGATTCTGTAGCTGTTGCTGTGACATAGGAACATCACTAGGAACAAATCTTTCCAGGGACATTTCCTTCTAGTCACAGACACAGATGCATGTTATATAACAGTGCCCTTCTAATCAAACAACAGCATATGTTATGAGACTGGGTGGTGGCAGGTAATCTGGAGATATGCCTAAAGTTTGGGGGGGGGGGGAATTAAAAATAATGAGAATTAAAAGGACTTTAAATAGTTAGCGGATCAGGTGGACAAACATCTGATTTCCGTCTATGACTTGTGAATGTGTAAAAACCAGATTTCAAAATGGTAAGCAGAAGTGGCATGTTTCCCTAGCAATGTGACCTTACAACAATGGTTGTGTAATGATTGTATCCTAAACCTCTATCTTCTGTGCTTACTTAGCAAAGCAAACAGCAAAATGGTAAAACATTGTCAAATAAGCACTAGATTTTCAGATAATCCATTCTCTGTTTCCAAATGTTGTATTGATTTTTCGTGGAACAGAACTTGCTTTTTTTTAACAGAAAATGGCCAAATTTAATTTGTTGTATTGGTCAGAAATAAAGCTTTCTTTCTTACCTTATTTATATATAATACTAGAAGGTGGCCCGATTCTACGCATCGGGTATTCTAGAATTTACGTATTGTGTAGTTCATGTATGATTTTTGTTATATATATATATATATATATATATATATATATATATATATATAGATATATAGATGTTGTTGTGTGTAGTTACCAAGTGTTTGTGTAGGGCACTGTACATGTTCTGGGTGTTGTCTGGGTGTGACGGGGGGTGAGAGCGGTGTTGTATGTGTGTTGCGTGTGTTGCGTTGTTTGTGGAGCGCTGTGTGTCTGTAGCGTTGTGTGTGTGTTGCGCGGTTTGTGTGTGTGTGGTGTGTTTTGGGGGGAGGTATGTTTTGTGCAATGTGTGTGTTGTGCGGTATGTGCGTATATTTGTGTGTGCCGCGGTGTTTGTGTGTTGGGTGCTGTGTGTGCGCAGCGTTGTCTGTGTGTGTGGGTGTCTGTGTAGGGCAGTTGTTTGTGGTTCCCAGTGTGTGTGTGTGTGTGTGTGATGTGTGGTGTGTTGTGCAGTGCGCGCGCGCGTGTGTGTGTGTGTGTTTTGGGGGGAGGTGCGCACTCCCAAACGTGCTCCATCCCCCATGCAGCGCACTCCCCATCGTGCTCCATCCCCCATGCAGCACACTCCCCATCGTGCTCCATCCCCTATGCTGCGCACCCCCCATCGTGCTCCATCTCCCATGCTGCGCACTCCCAAACGTGCTCCATCCGCCATGCTGCGCACTCCCAAACATGCTCCATCCGCCATGCTGCGCACTCCCAAACGTGCTCCATCCGCCATACTCCGCACTCCCCATCGTGCTCCATCCCCCATGCAGCGCACTCCCCATCGTGCTCCATCCCCTATGCTGCGCACCCCCTATCGTGCTCCATCTCCCATGCTGCGCACTCCCAAACGTGCTCCACCCGCCATGCTGCGCACTCCCAAACGTGCTCCATCCCCCATGCTGTGAACTCCCCATCGTGCTCCATCCCCGATGCTGCGCACCCCCCCATCATGCTCCATCCCCGATGCTGCGCACCCCCCCATCGTGCTCCATCCCCCATGCTGCACCAGCATCAGCCTCTCTGCCCCCAGCATCAGCTTCTCTGCCCCCAGCATCAGCCTCTCTCCTCCCAGCATCAGCCTCTCTCCTCCCAGCATCAGCCTCTCTCATCCTAGCATGAGCCTCTCTCCTCCCAGCATCAGCCTCTCCTCTCTGTCCCCAGCATCAGCCTCTCTCCTCCCAGCCTCCCTCCTCCCACCCTCCCCCAGAATCAGCCTCCCTCTCCCAGCCTCCCCCAGCATCAGCCTCCCCCAGCATCAGCTTCTCTTCTCCCAGCCTCCCTCCTCCCAGCCTCCCTCAGCATCAGCCTCCCTCTCCCAGCCTCCCCAAGCATCAGCCTCCACCAGCATCAGACTCTCTCCTTCCAGCCTCCCCCAGCACCAGCCTCCGCCAGCATCAGCCTCTTTCCTTCCAGCCTCCTCCAGCATCAGCCTCCCTCTCCCAGCCTTCCCCAGGATCAGCCTCTCTCCTCCCAGCCTCCGTCCTCCCAGCCTTCCCCAGCATCAGCTTTCCCCTCCCAGCCTCCCTCAGCATCAGCCTTCCCCAGCATCAGCCTCTCTCCTCCCAGCCTCAGCCTCTCTCCTTCCAGCCTCCCCCCCAGCATCAGCCTCTCTCCTTCCAGCTTCCCTCAGCATCAGCCTCCCCTTCCCAGCCTTCCCGAGGATCAGCCTCTCTCCTCCCAGCCTCCTTCCTCCCAGCCTCCCTCAGCATCAGCCTTCCGCTCCCAGTCTCCCCCAGCATCAGCCTCCACCAGCATCAGCCTCTCTCCTTCCAGCCTCCCCCAGCATCAGCCTCCCCTTCCCAGCCTTCCCCAGGTTCAGCCTCTCTCCTCCCAGCCTCCTTCCTCCCAGCCTCCCCCTCCCAGCCTCCCTCAGCATCAGCCTTCCGCTCCCAGTCTCCCCCAGCATCAGCCTCCCCAAGCATCAGCCTCCACCAGCATCAGCCTCTTTCCTTCCAGCCTCCCCCAGCATCAGCCTCACTCCTTCCAGCCTCCATCAGCATCAGCCTCCCGTTCCCAGCCTTCCCCAGGATCAGCCTCTCTCCTCCCAGCCTCCTTCCTCCCAGCCTCCCTCAGCATCAGCCTTCCCCTCCCAGTCTCCCCCAGCATCAGCCTCCCCAAGCATCAGCCTCCACCAGCATTAGCCTCTCTCCTTCCAGCCTCCCCCAGCATCAGCCTCCCCAAGCATCAGCCTCCCCAAGCATCAGCCTCCACCAGCATCAGCCTCCCTCGTCCCAGCCTCCCCCAGCATCAGCCTCCCCCTCCCAGCCTCCCCCATCATCAGCCTCTCTCCTCCCAGCCTTCCCCATGATCAGCCTCTCTGCTCCCAGCCTCCTCCAGCACGCCGTGCTCCTCTGCCGACACTCACACACCCGATCGCATCCACTCACACACACCCGATCGCATCCACTCACACACACCCGATCGCATCCACTCACACACACAGACACTGACGATATCGCACATACGCGCTGATACTCACAACATCCGGACATACCACATGCTTCTGGCCATGTGATCCTCCGTCAGGTCCTGGAAGATCACAACAGCACAGTATCGAGGCCGAGAAGCAAGCGATATCGCCGGATGCTGTGAGTATGTGGATGCGATGTGTGTGTGAGGTGTGTGTGAGGTGTGTGTGAGGTGTGTGTGAGGTGTTTGTGAGAGTGAGTGCGATCTGATGTGTGTGTGTATGCGTGTGTGTGTGCTGTTATGTTTGTGCGTGTGGAAGTCCCGCCGCTGCAGGACCTTGATTTACTGGTAACTATGTAAGCATGGTTACCAGCGCAACACGTCCCCCGCTCGCACGGGAGCCAACACCAGCATACGGCGGCGGCGTACGCTGATGTGGGCTCCCGTTGGTGAGGGGGGAAAGGGGGGGGGGATTCGTGGCTCCGTGACCGTGGTGTCAGTTCGGGCAATGCGGGGGGGGGGGGCGAGAGCTAACGTCTATTGCGTGAGGGGGGCGGGGCGTGGCGTGGGCGAGTTGCCAATGCCTGCAGGGTGCCGGGGCGAGAGGCCAATCTGTGGGGGGGGCAGAGCCTGGGCGAGCGGCTGGCCAATCCGTGTGGGGGCGCAGCCGGGGCGAGAGGCTAATCCGTGTGGGGGGGCGGGGCCATGGCGAACCCAGCGGCCAATCAGCTTTGTGTCACCGTAAGGACATGTCACGGTGACATAATTTTGGAGCATGACAGACAGACAGACAGAATAAGGCAATTATATATATAGATAATAATAATATTTATTCACGTATATAGCACTATTAATTTCATAGCGCTTTACATACATCAGCATATCAGTATTTGCTATCCAAATGTAGCTTAGGATGCTCGGTTCACAAAAATCTGTCCTCTAAACCGTCTGCCGATCACCTGCCTGTACGATCAAAATGCTTGTTCGTCAAGTGAAATGATTATTTTGCTCTGCACAAGAAATCATCATTCTTGACAGCGCATCATGCTGTATAAACCTGACTCATGCTGCTGAGAACAATGGCAGCCTATGAACACCAATGGATCTATTATAGATTGTTAAGTATGCACCGTTAAGTGCAGTCTGCCTTTGTCAAGAGGAAATTAACCCCTTCACAACCTATGACGTACTGGTAGGTCATAAGTCGTCTACTACCCTTTGATGCAGGATCATGTGGTAAGCCCGCATTTGATCAGCCAATATGTGCCTGTAACAGGCACTAGTGGATCATGGATTCCCCAATGCCTGTTAACTATTTAAATGCCACTGTCAATCTCTGACATCGGAATTTAATGCACACCGGCGGGGAGCGCTTCATTACCCACTTCCATCGGCATCCCCATGATGTAATTACGGAGTGCCAATGGGTTGTAATGTTGGCCGGGGTTTAGATGATGACCGCTGTCACTGTCATGACGTAGTTCCTGTGAATGTCGGCTGTGTGACAGCATTCACAGGAAGTCAGCTTTTGTGCTGTACAGAGTGCTGCTGAAACCCCTCACTGTACAGCACGAGCAATCAGAAAATCGCAGCTTCAAGTCCCCTAAATGGACTAGTAACAACAATAAAAAGTTTAAAAAAAATCAGAAAAAAATTAAAATCCATAAAAGTTCAAATCAGCCCCCCTTTTACCCAATTAAAAATAAAATAAGTAAAAAAAATACACATATTTGATATCGGCAAGTTTAGAAATGTATCAAACTATAAAACTATAAAATCTATCAAAATCTAAAATAAATTAATGTGATCGGTAATGGGTGTAATGACAAAAAAAAATCAAACTGCCAGAATTACGTTTTTTTTTTGGTTGCCGCAATATTGCAATAAAATGCATTAACAGGCGATCAAAACGTTGCATCTATCCAAAGATGGTATAATTTGAAATGTCAGCTCAGGCCACAAAAAATAAGCACCAGATCCCGAAAAATGAGAACGCTATAGGTCTCGGAATTTCGGCGCCAAAAGCGCAATTCTTTTGTTTTACAAATTTCTGATTTTTTTTTTCACCACTTAAATAAAAAAGAAACTATACATGTTTGGTATCTATGAACTCATACTAACCTGGGGAATCATATTACTAGGTCACAGTTACCATATAGTGAACATATTAAATACCAAAATTTAAAAAATTTGTGGAATTGCACTTTTTTGCCATTTCACCATTTTTCTCCCGCTTTCCAGTACAATATGTGGCAGAATGAATGGGGTCATTCCTAACTACAACTCGTCTTACAAAAAAACAAGCCCTTGTATGGATATATTGATGGAAAAATAAAAAAAAATTATGGCTCCTGGAAGAAGGGGAGAAAAAAAACGAAAAACGGAAAATTGCTCAATCGTGAAGGAGTTAAACCACTCCTGATCAGTAAATATTCACCAATTGGTGACGATTTAATGACACTGATTAGTTTATGTAAATGAACCTTTACTAGTAAGAGTATGTGCCCACATTGTATTTTACAGGCAGGTACACTCCATATCCCACCTGAAAAACTGCTAAAAAATGCTAAAAAGAAAGAACATGTGCAATTCTGTGTAAAAACAACTTTCTGTTCATATCTTCCGCCTTTGGAACTTCTTTTAAATGCTTCAGGGTTGCAAAGGCAAAAAGTGTTTAAAAGAAGAGACCGGTCAATTCTTCAGTATTCAGTACAAGTCAAGGAAAAAAGACATCCCAAAAACACCAGGAAAGACAGCAAAAAAAAGACGATGCGGGACAGAAGGCTCCAGCACCTGAAGTCTCTGCCTCCTGAAAAACTAGCTGGGTTCCACGTGAAATAATATGTTGGGATAAAAAGAGCAACAAAAGTAAACGAGATTGAAAATGACTGCCTCTCAGAACAATGTAAGGGCCGCTTTATATGCTACGACATCGCTATCAATTGCTAGCGATGTCGAGTGCGATAGCACCCGCCCCCGTCGTTGTAACAATATGTGTTGATCGCTGCCGTAGCGAACATTATCGCTACTGCAGCGTCACACGCACATACCTGTTCAGCGACGTCGCTGTGACCGGCGAACCACCTCTTTTCTAAGGGTTCGTTCAGCGTCACAGAGACGTCACAGCAACGTCACTGAACCGCCTGTCATGATGTATTTTACCTTCTCACTGTATTTGCTGTAATACTATGTCAGGATGTGATGTCACTTTCCTTTGGTTGTACTTACTGAACACTTTGAAATGTCTTGGGATGTAAGTAACCATACCTTCCCCCCCATCTCCTGTGTCTCTGGGCCCATAATGCAATTATCTCTTGTCCACACAGCCAGGGGAACTTCTCATTGTTTCGTAAGCAGTGGATAACGCCAACTACACAAACCTGTAGACATCTCGGAGCCAACCTTCTAGAATCTTCTAGTGGGCCCAACCATTGCATAGACCCCTACCCTTGAGGGGCGGGCCCAGGAGCTCAAACAATTCACTCCTGTTTCTAAATGCAGTTGGGAGCTGAGTTTTGATGAGGGAGGGAGCGAGATCTGATTCTGCGGACAGATCTCACCGTCCAGTGGATTGTGTGAGATTTCTGGGACTCTGAAGAGGACTATTTCGTCGTGATCTGGCACTTTGGATTATCGGGAGGTGCCCCCGAATCTGTTTTATTTGGACTTGTCGTGTGCTGTTCCTGTATTCCTGTTAGTAAACCTGTTGGATCATCCTCGGCCTGTTGTCTCTCTTTGCTCTGATGTACACCCCGTCACAAACTTGTGGCAGCAGCGGGATCAGAGCAGAAGAAATGGAGGACAACAGCCAATCGACGTCTGAAACCAGAACCTCAGGATACAGGAACTGGACTGTGGTGAGCCTACAAACAAAGGCCCGTGAATTAGGTGTCGGCTACAAAGGACTCTCTAAGGAGCAACTAATTGAGGCATTGGAACACGCTTGCCTGCAAGATGGCACCGAGGAACAATTTCCACAGCAAGGGGAGCAAAGACGGGAGCCGGAGGTAAATACCCAAAAAAGTCAATGGGTTGTGTGGTACAAGGAGGAGATGGCACTGCTTGGAGATGAGGCCACCATAGAAGATAAGAGGGAGGCCATGCGTGGAGCTAAAGAGAAGGAGCGCAGGATGGAGGAGATGGCATTGCTGGATAAGCAGCTCGCTGTGGAAGCCGCGAGAGGTTCCAGACAGACTGTAACCCCAGCACCCAACATGAGGGAACTTCCCAGGGTGTCCCGCAAAGACTTTAAGCCGTTTAATGAGGCTGCAGGCGACATTGAGGGCTTCTTCCAGGACTTTGAGCATCAGTGTCGATTAATGGAAGTCCCGGACAGGGAGCGTGTCCGGCATCTGGTTGGGCTCCTAGAGGGGGGAGCTGCTGAAGCCTATAGAGCTATGGACCCTCGGTGGAACTGTGAGTATGCGGATATTAAACAGACTATTCTAGAACATTATGCTGTAACGCCAGACACTTACAGGACTCAGTTCCGTGCTTTAGCCTGTGATGGGGAAGTGTCTTTTAAGATATATGCTCATAGACTCAAACAAATATGTAATCGCTGGCTGGAGGCAGAGGAGGCCTTATCTTGGGAGACCTTCCTGCAGGTCATCCTTAAAGAACAATTCTTTGCCCAGTGCCCCGCTGAGATCCGGGAATGGGTGCGTGAGAGAAAGCCGTCAACTGTGGAGCAAGCTGCTGCTCTAGCTGATGAGGTGCTCACCATCAAGCCTCAGTGGAGGGTTCTGTTGGAGGATGGAGAGACGCCTAACAGCTCCACAACACCGGATGCCCCCAGTTATTCTGTCCCCATTGTTCCCCGTTCCTCTAAGCCACCACATGTTGATACCCGTGTTAATGTGCCTCCAGTTGCTTCTACTGCACTTTCTGGAATACGCCGGGGAGAGGAAGTAACAGAGCGCAGGTGTTATGTTTGTAGGCATCCCGGGCATTTGCAGGCCTCATGCCCAGCCAGCCCATGGAGGAATCATCCTCAAACCCCTACAGCACCTTCAGGTGGGAGCCGGCCTCCAAGTTCCCCTACCCCTTACCCAAGAGGACGCCTTGGATGGAGGGAGACCCAGCTCAAATGCTATCAATGTGGACAGCCAGGGCATCGGCAAGTCTCCTGCCCAGCTGTTCAAATGAGGACTGATCCTGCACCCAATCGGATTGTTAATTATTTACAGCCCAGTGCCATGGAGGAAGATGTGGCACCGCTAAGTGAGGACTGGCCTAGTGACTCAGCCCCCCATGTTGCACCACCAGGAGTTTACGGGGTGCGACCCGCAGTTATGACGACTTCTGCTCATCGAGGTGAGCACGTGCAGGAGGTTGTGCTGGATGGACAGAGACTTGTTGGATTTTGTGACTCGGGTGCTTTCCTCACACTGGCTGATCCCCGAGTGGTTCGGCCTGAGGCAATCCATAGAGGACCTGGGATTGTCATTGAACTGGCTGGTGGACAATGGAGGACTATTCCCACAGCCACTGTGGATCTGAACTTTGGTTTTGGGGTCAGGCGATGTGTGGTTGGGGTGATGGGTGGTCTGCCTGCAGCTGTTCTCCTGGGCAATGATGTGGGAGAGCTACGATGCCAATTCGTGGCTGCATGAAGCCACATGTAAGTAACGCTCTGCCAGTGTGTACTTAACCAGCGACCTGTAGAGGTCCCTAGTACGTTCACAAGTTGGGAGGGGAAGGAATTGTCATGATGTATTTTACCTTCTCACTGTATTTGCTGTAATACTATGTCAGGATGTGATGTCACTTTCCTTTGGTTGTACTTACTGAACACTTTGAAATGTCTTGGGATGTAAGTAACCATACCTTCCCCCCCATCTCCTGTGTCTCTGGGCCCATAATGCAATTATCTCTTGTCCACACAGCCAGGGGAACTTCTCATTGTTTCGTAAGCAGTGGATAACGCCAACTACACAAACCTGTAGACATCTCGGAGCCAACCTTCTAGAATCTTCTAGTGGGCCCAACCATTGCATAGACCCCTACCCTTGAGGGGCGGGCCCACGAGCTCAAACAATTCACTCCTGTTTCTAAATGCAGTTGGGAGCTGAGTTTTGATGAGGGAGGGAGCGAGATCTGATTCTGCGGACAGATCTCGCCGTCCAGTGGATTGTGTGGGATTTCTGGGACTCTGAAGAGGACTATTTCGTCGTGATCTGGCACTTTGGATTATCGGGAGGTGCCCCCGAATCTGTTTTATTTGGACTTGTCGTGTGCTGTTCCTGTATTCCTGTTAGTAAACCTGTTGGATCATCCTCGGCCTGTTGTCTCTCTTTGCTCTGATGTACACCCCGTCACACCGCCGCCCAATAGAAAAGGAGGGGAGGAGATGAGCGGCCGGAACATGCCGCCCACCTCCTTTCTTCCTCCTTTTCCGGTGGACGCAGGTAAAGAGATGTTTGTCGTTCCAGCGACGTCACACACAGCGATGTGTGCTGTCGCAGGAACAACAAACAACATTGTTACTGCAGCAGCAACGATAATTGGGAAGGGACCCTCATATCACCGATGAGCAATTTTTTTGTTTTTGCGACGATTCAAAATCGCTCATAGGTGTCACACGCAACGACATCGCTAAAGCGGCCAGATGTGCGTCACAAATTCGTGACCCCAACGAGATTGCTTAAGTGATCTCGTAGAGTGTAAAGCCACCTTAAACCTGATGTTAAAATCAGTCGCACCATCTCTAGACCACTTAAATTAGAACCCTGTTCCTAAAAATATAGTCATTGGTAATTTACATAAGGTTTTCACATGTTGTAGCAGCCGTGTAGTAATCCAGGGGTCACATTCTCTACTGTCTACAGAGCATGCTGTGAAATAGCTCTGACTCTGTAGAAGGCTGCCTCCCCGTGGTTTTTGCAGAACTTGCTATACTATGTACCATATTTTTTTCGTTTTATAAGACGCACCAGATTATAAGACGCACCCCAAATTTAGAGGAGGGAAATAGGAAAAAAAATAATTTTAATATGAGGCTCCATTTTATGATTCTAGTGTGTCATAATCCTAATGCTCACTAGGGGGAGAGGCAGTGGTGGAGTGGCTCAGGAAGGACACAGGAGGCAGGGTAAGTGATGCGGGCTCAGAGGAGGGAGTGTTGAGGCTTAGGAGGTTCGGTGATACTGCGGGCTCGGGAATGTAGCGGTGGGTGCCATTGAATCCTCCGGATACAGCTTACCAGGACAACGGTGGTAGAGCGGGGTCATAGGAGGAAGGGTCACAGGATGCACTTGGGGGTGTCGCAACGGAAGCCATTTATCTGCAGGCAGGCCAACTGCGGAGGTGTCACAGGATGGGGTGTCTCGGTGGCAGGTGCATTGAGCTGACTGTTGGCTTCATTGAAACACCCGCGGTTAACGGGATGGACTTCAAGAAAATGGCCGCAGAGGCGGCGCATGTGCAGAAAGGAATCTGTGGTCATTTTCTTGAAGTCCATTGCATCAATCTGCGCACCTGCTGCATCTACAACTTTTGAAGTTCATCACGCGAGTGAATCAATGGAGTCAGTAGTCAGCTCAATGCACCCGCCGCCAAGACACCCCATCCTGTGACACCCTTCCAGCCCACCCGCCGATCAATGCCACCCGCCTGCCAATCAATCCCACCTAGAGATCAATGCCAGCTGCCGCGACACCCCCAAGCGCGTCCAGTAACACTGTCTCTTATGACCCCACTCCACCACCGTCCCCCGGTAAGCCATATCCGTTTTGTAAGATGCACCCCCATTTTATCCCCAGTTTTGGGGGGAAAAAGTGCATCTTAGGCCCGTTTCACACGTCAGTGAAAAACACTGACGTTTTTCACTGGCGTGTAAAACACGCACATGTCCCTCCGTGTGCCGTGAATCACAGCACACGTGGGTTGTCTACGTGCAATCCGGGCTCCGTTCTCCGTGGCCCGTGATTGCACTTAGAGATTAACTCACCTGTGCGCGCTCCCGTTCTCCATGGTGCTGATCGCTCCCGCGGTGCAGCATCCGGCCGGCGCTGACCCCCGCAGCAGCTGCTTCTGAGTCGGCTGTGTCGTGCATCATGAATATGCGCGACAGTAATGAGCCGGCTCAGAAGCAGCAGGCTGCACGGGCTGCAGAGGACATCGCTGAAACTGGGTGAGTAAAAATGATTTTTATTTCAAAAGCACGTTTTTTTCTTGCACGTGTTTCACGGATCACACCACTGCGTGGTCTGTGGGACATCAGTGATGCCAGAAAAAAATGGACATGTCTCCGTGCGGCAATCATGGACACGCGTGAACGCTGCACGGAGACAAGGTCAGTGAAAAATCACTGATGTGTGAGCAGACCCATTCATTATAATGGGTCTGCGTATGTCAGTGATTCTGGTACGTTTAAAAAAAAGCACAAACATACCAGAATCATTGACGTGTGAAAGAGGCCTTACAAAGCAAAAAATACGGAGTTAAAGGGAATCTGTCACCATGCTTTTGCTACCTCATCTTAGAGCTGCATAATGTAGCGACAGAGACACTGAATCCAACCATGTATCAACTATTTACTGAGTTCAGTGATTCTGCCACAGAGTTTTTAGATTTAGCAATGCAGCAGAGCTGAAAAAGCTTCCCCCACAAACACCAGGCTCTCAATGTCTATAGAGAGTTAGCTGCTAATTAAAGCAGGGGGCATGCCAGAATAGCTGACCTCTAGCTGACCTAGTCCTGCAATGATGATCTACTGAAGCTAAAAAAAACATTACAGGCAAACAACAGCATGACTGAAATGTGTGTGTTAACCCTTACAGCATGCTGTCTTCATTTTACATAGCAAAAATGTGATGACAGATTCCATTTAAAGGGAATCTGACAGGAAATTCATGCTGCCTGGACTCCCAATGACTGGCCGGTCTCTTTAAAGGGGTACTCCCATCTCTAATATCCTACCTCAATAGGTAGTAGTAGTAGTAGTAGTAGTAGTAGTAGTAGTAATAATAGTAATAATAATAATATTAGCAAATACCTCCAATTAGAAATGTAGTTTAGTTCTCCTGATGTAGCCATGTCTCTTACCTCATGTGCAGGACATTGCAGCTTAAGTATCCATGGTTATGATCAAGAGCAACTAAATAACTGTCACTATACAAGTGGATGTAACCATGGATACCTATGCTGCAATGCCCTGCACATTCGGTAAGAGACATGACTATATCAGGAGAACTATACTGCATTTCTAATTGGAGGTATTTGCTAATATTCTTATTATTACACCTACTACATATTGGGATAGGATCTTGGAGATGGGAGTACCCCTTTAAATATGTGTGTGTATAGATCTGTCAGTAATGGGGATCAGGGTGGCGGGACCTTCCTCATATTATGGTAGTTATCTGAGACACATAGTCTGCAGCTGCCTCTACAAAGTATGTGATTTTTTTCTGAAAGGCTGCAACATTGCTAATTAAAACATAGACGGCTGAAGTAATTCAGCCAGGGCCTCATTCATGCTGCTCATTGTTCGGACTGCATGAATGTGGTGACAGTTTCCCTTTAAATGCTACAACTATGCTAAAAATGTGGGTTTGTATTTGTGTGTATGAGTAAATAGACAGTATGTTCACACATTGAATACATGCTTCAGATGTTTCTCCTGGACTTGCATGTGAAAAATCTGCAACATTTCACCGTACAACACATTTTTGCATATATCATTGAAGTCACTGAAAATTTCTTCTGCAGGGTGACACATTACTGAAATGTAATGGATCATGTGAGTCTGATTTACTGAAACATTTAAATGGATAATCAGGGAGTAATATAATGATGACCTATCTTTAAGGCCCATTTCACACGTCAGTGAAAAACACAGATGTTCTTCACTGATGTGTAAAACATCTACATGTCCCTCCGTGTGCCGCGATTCACTGCACACGTGGGTTGTCTAAGTGCAATCCGGGCTCCGTTCTCCGTGGTCCGTGATTGCACATAGAGATTAACTCACCTGTGCCCGCTCCCGCTCTCCATGGTGCTGAAGGCCCCCGCGGTGCAGCATCCGGCCGGCGCTGACCTCCGCAGCAGCTGCTTCCGGGTCGGCGGTGTCATGCATTCATGAATATGCACGACAGTAATGAGCTGGCTCAGAAGCAGCCGGCAGAACGGGCTGCAGAGAGCTCGGCTGAAGCCGGGTGAGTAAAAATGATTTTTATTTTATATGCACTTTTTTTCTGGCACGTGTTTCACGGATCACACCACTGCATGGTCCGTGGGACAACAGTGATGCCAGAAAAAAATGGACATGTCTCCGTGCGGCAATCACGGACACGCGAGTACGCCGCACGGAGACACGGTCAGTAAAAAATCACTGATGTGTGAGCAGACCCATTCATTATAATGGGTCTGCGTATGTCAGTGATTCTGGTACGTAGAAAAAAAAGCTGCCGCTTCATTAGTCAATTAGTTATTCCATACTTTCCCCACCCACTGGCGCCCATGATTGGTTGCAATCAGACACGACCCCACAATGAGTGACAGCTGTCTCACTGCAACCCATCACAGCCACCGGCGGGCGGGTCTATATCGTGCAGTAAAATAAATAAATAATAATAAAAAAAAAATGCGGTTCCCCCATATTTGATACCAGCCAGGATAAAGCCACACGGCTGGAGATTGGTATTGTCAGGATGGAAAGCACCACGTTATCGGTAGCCCACCACCCTAACAATATCAGCCAGCAGCTGCCCGGAATTGCCGCATCCATTAGATGCGACAGTCCCGGGGGACTCTACCCAGCTCATCCCGAATTGCCCTGGTGCCGTGGCAATCAGGGTAATAATGAGTTAATCATGCCGGGCGTCTCCCCGAAATACTGTCCATGATTAAACTGAAAGTGAAAGCAAATAAACACACAGAGAAAAATCCTTTATTTGGAATGAAAGACAAAAAAACACCCTGTTTCAACCCCTTTATTAATTCACAAATACCACTCCAGGTCCGACGTAATCCACACGACACTGTCAGCTCTGCTACAGAACACGAGTGTTCAAAGTTACCAAATGTGCCTATCTTTACCAATGGAGTCAGTAGCTCAGTAGATCGAGCGCTCGCCTCAGAAGCATTAGGTTGCGAGTTCTAATCCTGGTCCCGGTAAAAAATGTATTTTTTTTTATTTTTAATTTTAAATTATAATTATTAAATATTTATAATTATAATTTAATTTAATTATGCACTGAGAGGAGGAGCCGGAAATCAGCTGTGAGCCGCGGGACACACCTCTAAAATCGGAGCAGTTCCCGGAATGAGGCTGCATTGCTCTCTCCTCTCTCTCTCTCTCCTCTCTCTCTCCCCTCTCTCTCCCCTCTCCCTCCCCTCTCCTCTCCCTCCCCTCTCCTCTCTCTCTCCCCTCTCTCCCCTCTCTCAGACCTGGCGATGATCAGCTGATGCGATCACCTGACGGAATCAGCTGACACTATAAGTCGAGCGGTGAGGCCGGCTTTTTACCGCCCGGCTGGCTAAACTATCAGCTAATGCTGTCGGACAGGAGTCTGCACTGAAGTGTGTAGTTTGTTGTTTTTTTGTTTGCACTGATGCATCAGCTGATTGTATAAAAGCCGTTTATACAATCAGCTGCTGTGTCATGTGATTCAGGCCCTTGAACCTGACACATCATCTGATCGCTTTGCCTTCCAGCAAACCAATCAGATGATATTGGATCCGGATTGGACAGCGTGGGACCCTTGACCCAGGATTGCTGCGGGGGGGGGGTTCTTTATTTCAATAAAGATGGAGTCACTAATTGTGTTGTGTTTTATTTGTAATAAAAATATTTTTCTGTGTGTTGTTTTTTTTATCTGCACTAGAAATTCATATTGGCATGACATCATGAATTTCGGGCTTAGGGCCAGTTGATAATATACTGCTAGCCCTAACCCCATTATTACCCAGCGAGCAGCGAGCACCCGTCACCAGGGCAGCCTGAAGAGTTGTATACAGCACCAGAAGATGGCGCTTCTATGAAAGCCTAGTTGTACATGGCTGGACACAAAAATTGGGCGAAGCCCACGTCGTTTTTTTTAATTATTTCATGAAATTCATGAAATAATTAAAAAAAGGGCTTCCCTATATTTTTGGTTCCCAGCCGGGTACAAATAGGCAGCTGGGGGTTGGGGGCAGCCCGTAGCTGCCTGCTGTACCTGGCTAGCATACAAAAACATGGTGAAGCCCACGTCATTTGTTTTTTAATTATTTCATGAAATTCGTGAAATAATTAAAAAAAAAATATTTTTGTATGCTAGCCAGGTACAGCAGGCAGGTACGGCTGTCCCCAACCCCCAGCTGCCTTTTTGTACCCGTCTGGGAACAAAAAAAATAGGGAAGCCCTTTTTTTAATTATTTCATAAATTTCATGAAATAATTAAAAAAAAAATCGACATGAGCTTTGCCCCAATTTTTGTGTCCAGCCAGGTACTAGGCAGCTGAGGATTGGAATCCGCAGCACAGGTTGGCCTGAGCTTTTTGGGCCCCTCTGCTGCGAATTGCAGTCCGCAGCCGCCCCAGAAAATGTCGCTTTCATAGAACCGCCATCATCTGGCACTGTATCCAACTCTTCCAGCGTCTCGGGTGACGGGGGCTCGCTGGGTAATGATGGGTTAATATTAGCTTTGTTTTACTAGCTAGTATTAAGCCAGAGATTCTTAATGTCAGGCAAGTTTGACCTGGCCATTAAGAATCTCCAATAAAGGGTTAAAAAAAAAACACCACACAGAGAAAAAATACTTTAATAGAAATAAATACACAGACACACTTAGAGACTTCATGTTTATTACTCCCTCTTATCCCTCCACGATCCATGGTCTTCTGTCTTCTTTCTCCTTCAACTCATGCAGCTCTGCTACATCAGACAGCACTGCATGGGAGGAAGATGCTCACTGAGTGAATAGACTGCACAGAGCAGTAGCGTTCTTCCTCTCATGCTATGCTGTCTGATGTAGCAGTGCTGCATGGTTTGAAGGAGAATCAACCCATGCAGCTCTGCTACATCAGACAGCACAGCATGGGAGGAAGACGCAGCTGCTCCGTGAATGATCAGAAGCTGCGTGCTGTAAGCGGTGACGTCACCGCTGACAGGCGGGTTGCTATAGCAACGGTGATCTCCGTTATTCACCGGCTGTGGCAGCCGGTGAATAACGGAATGGGGAAGCAGAACGGAGAGCCGTCCATGTGCCAGAGCATCTCACCAGTACACGGGGATGCACAAACGACCATCGCGTACTGGAGAGATGCACTGACAGGACCTAGTAATGACGTCTAGCCATGTGACCAATCTGTAGTCAATGAGATAATAGACACGTGACTGGTCACATGCTTTTTTGACATCACGGAAGTCCTATCATCAGTGCTGGTTACCGGGAGGACGTAGCGATTATCGGAAGGAAAAGCGGCGGGAGACAGAGTGCAGGACGCGTCGCGGGGACAGGTAAGTGTTATGGCAATGTTTATTAACTGTATGTGTACATTTATAATGTGTTTTTATGCGTTTGTGTTTGCCTGCCATTTGTTTCAATGGGGCTCGAGAGGTTCGTCGAGCCGTTAGCCGAACCAAACTCTAATGCGGCCTCCTTTCGACGAACCGAACTCGAGCCTCTAGAGGCTCGCTCATCTCTAACCAGGACACACACAGCTTAGAGGGGACCCCTGGGCAGACCCAGGGAGGGGGCGTGGCCCTCGCATCCCAGCTAGCGTTGGGTAGTGGGACTGGAGACAGGGAGTTGTGCAGTGGCAGTCAGAGGAGTAGGAGTGGAGCAGCCATGTCTGAGGTGTAGAGCAGAAGAGCAGGACACTGTCAGACCCTGCACCTGTAGTGGCTGCTGGCGGGGGAGAGCGGCTATGCAGTAGGGCTGCCTGAAAACCACCTAGTGAAGAGGTGGCTGAGAAAGGAGAATACCGGTAGGCCAGGCCCGCATGGGGAAACAGGTCCCCAGAGCAGGAACCCATCTACTCGGCCTGCTAAACCTGCTGGTGAGGGTGATGGATGTACCTCACCGAACCACACAGAGTCCGCAGCATCAACAGCAACGAGGGGGTCCATAAGTAAAAGGAGGCAAGCAGCCAGCATTGCTTGCTCCACACTGTCCTCAAACGGGCCAGAAAGGGGAGAACGGCAGTTGCGACTTCCCTGGGTGATTCCCGCAGTACTACAAGTCAGGGGTCACCCCAAACAAGAAGGGCTAGGAAGGCGAGTCAGCAATCAACCCTGGATCAGCCTGAAGGATACCTGGTTCCAGCTGGTTCATCATATCATCGGCCGGGTTGTCTCACGTTACCATCAGAAAAGTGAGTAAAAACCCTGAAAGACATTGCTGCCTGTGTGTGAGTTCTTCTGCGACCTGTGGTACTACACACTTACACTGAGCCCCTGGGGCCAGCCTCACTCTCAGGAGGCCATAACACCAGACTGCATTTACTATCAGCCCCAGAAGCTGCAGTTTAGACTGCAGTGGCGGTCACCCCCTGACCGCAATTACAGAGAGTAGCGTCACGATTCCCATTGACGTTAACCTGACATACCTGTGGCCAGAAGATTCCCAACACGTGAAGTCCCTGAGGCGACCTGATGGTAATGGGGCTTCACAGAATCCACACCCGTTGTTCCAAATGTTCAGCTCATACCTGGGAATCGCAGCTGCAGGAAGCTCCCAGTGTGTGGAGATCAGACTGCACAGCACCGCATAGTGGTTATTCTCAGGTACTGCACGTCAGCTCCTACTGAAGTGAATGTGATCTGAGCCGCAGCACCTGAGTACAGCCATTACAATGAGCTATGTACATCAAATGAATTTGCTCATCTCTAATAATGGGCCTTAAAGCGGTCCCCTACTTTTATATTGATGTCCTATTTTTAGGATAGGTCATCATTACCAGATCGATGGGGGTGCAACATCAGACATCCCCACTGGTCAGCTATCCCCAATGCAAGTGGCAGCAAGGTTTAATCCGTTTCAGAGCTACAAAGCTCCATCAACAGTATTAAAGCCATGGCTAGGTACTGCCCTATTCAGATAAATAAAGGTGGATGTGCACAGTACCCTGCTGTGGCCACTTTACAGTTGACGGAGCTGTGCTGTTCCACTCTCCAACTGATCAGATCCAGCCGCCACCAGCACCGGATACATCTTATTGGCGGGGGTGCCGAGTGTCACAGCCCAACTTATCTGATATTGATGATCTATCTAAACAGGGGTGGACAAATCATTGGTGCAACTTGTGCAGTCGCATAATGTCCCAAGTGGTACGGGGCCTATTTCCACCTCGAAAGTGAGTGGAATTGTGCATTTTAATTAGTTATTGGACTAAAAACAGCCCATGTATTGTTCTTGCACAGGGCCCTTTTTTGTCTTCATCCGTCAGTGTATCCAGAGGATTGGTCATCAGTATAAAATTAATGGACAACCCCTTTTAAACTCACAATTAAACAATGCCACACAATACAGTCATTATTATTCTAGTAACAGTGCAAAGATCATAAGACTTATGTGAATTCCAAAAATAAATGAAAAGAACATACAGTATAGCAGTATTTCCACCAGAGCAAGGATAGTTTGTACAAATTGAAATGTATGTTTCAGCAAACTCTGTGAAAGATAAGCGCGATAAGCTGGTTCATACATTATAGAAATGTTACCAATACCTAGAAAGGCTGCCGTAACCCTCACGTAACCCTCACCTCTGCCCCTCCAATGACCAGTAAAGTGTACAAATGGTCAATACTGGGAAAATGAAAACAGGATCCGGCTGGTTTTATACAGTTAATGTACAGGGGTTATGCATGGTCATTTTCTCGTTAACACGATAGTTCTCATTTACATAACTGCAGTCAAAATATGTTTTGTATAGCGGAAAACATCTTATTTTCTTTACCTTTGACGCAATCTCTTTATGCTAATGTTTAGATTTAATGTGCTTAATGTCTTTTAGAACGCGTTTGAGAACATAAGCTGCATACCTGAAGCTTAGGCACTTTTCAGCTTACTTCAAGATTATTGCGGAAATTAATAACAACTATAAATAGGCTATATAACATAAACGGCTTATTCCCTTTCAATCCTATGGTTTATTCTTGTTATGGTTTGTTTTCTTCAGAAACAATACAAATAGCTGCGATATGAGCCAGCTGGAGTCAATGTTCTATCGCGATCTGCTAAACCTACAGTGTATGCTGGACATTGTCATCTGATTAGGTAGAAAGGTCCTCTGATGAAAAAAAAAATTAGGTTACAGGCGATCCTCATACTGCAAGGCCAGGTGATCAATTGGAATCTGTATAGAGACCTGGTGAAATGTGTTCTACTTCCGTGCAGTGCCCCCAAAGGGCAAATATGGCATTGCACTTTTCCCAGTAAAGGGATTGTTGTCACGGGTGACAGACAGTCATGTGGTTTCTGGCAATAGAAGGTCACAGTGTTTGGCTGCACAAAATGCTCCCTGACTTTCCATTGTTCCTGATGTTAGTATTCATTATACTAGGTAGCTTTCCTGCTGGGTTGTCATCTCTTCCCCTTTAGGACCCAGCGGAGCCCTCCTTCTATCCAGCTGCTGATCAGTAATCCCCTTGTGTTTAAAGGGAACCTGTTAGGTGCAATATGCACCCAGAACCACAAGCAGTTCTGGGTGCAGTCAGATTACATAGCAAAACATAGTAACCTGCCGTAATATTACCTTTGAACCAGGGATGTCCATCCTTTTGGATCCTCTAGGCCACATTGGAAAAAGAAGAGATGTTTGGGGCCATACAAGAAACCTTTGGTCATGTGACCATGAGGTCAACAAAGATCCTTCTTCCCTTGGAAGCTTCACTGGTTATGCAGAACTGGCATTATCAGTGCGGTGTTGTTTTTTTTACAAATAGTGAGAGCGTATACATACAGCATTTATTTTACGTGACAATGCAACATGTAGTAACTAGTGATGAGCGAACCCATGGATATTCGGGTTTGCCGAACCAACATAGACTTTAAAACAAATTGGGTTTGGCAGCCGAACCTGACCCCGGACGCCAAACCTCATATAAGTCTAAGGTTCCCAAACGTATGTGTTATAAAATGGTGTTAGTAAGGGTTAGGGGGGCTGGAAAAGAAAGACAATAAGGAATAGAGTAGGACAGTTACACTTGCAAACCCTTCCCACGGCTATAACTGCTTCCGGGTCCGATCATTAGCTCTCATACATATTCACTGCCTCCCCCGCCGAAAGTCAGTTCCAGCGTCTGTGATAGGTTACAGTCAGACCACACCCCCACCATCTGAGATAGCATCTGTGATTGGTTGGAATCACACACACCTTCTGTGTCACTATAGTGGTGTAAAAATAAATAATTATTTTTTTTAAAAAAAACAACCTTCTGTTCCCCACAATTTTGATACCCAGCTAAGATAAAGCAGCTGGGGGCTGGTATTCTCGGTCTGGGGGAGGGCCATGGTCACTGCCTCCCCCCCAGCTTAAAGATAACAGCCCACATTTTACAGTTCAGGTTCGCTCATGGAGTAACAAAGAATATCTCAGAATAATATTTTAAGTTTATAATTTTATGTCGGAGCATATTTACAGTCATCTTGGGTCACATGTGGCTCGCAGGCCGCAGTTTGGACACCCCTGCTTTAAAGGGTTGATATTTATTTTTAGGATTGCTACTTCCAATAGGTGTCAAAATAGTTTATCACTGTTCTCTCTGAAAAGGTTATTTCCATATGTATCTTCCCAGGTGAGCATTGCATTAGCTTCCTATGGCAATTTGCTGCTCTTGACAAGGACAAACTTTACCGATCAGATGTCAGTGATCTGGGCACTGCATGATACCGTTTCAGTGCTATAAGGCACCTTTTGTTTGGGTGTTAAATACTTTATTAATCTTGGCATTGTTTTTTTCAAGTGCTGTAAACACCTCCAGGATATCAGATTGCTGTATGGCTCAATATTTCAGGAAGCTGTAGGGCACAGCTTATCTGGGTGGCATTCTTTGGCGCTAAGTATCCAGGGACATGATGACCCTACGATTTACTGTAACATCTAAATGCTACAGTTTAGTGATAGCCTTAGAAGAAAAAGTTAACTGGCAGCCTACTGCAAATCTGTCGCCAAAGGACCAATATAATTCCGGAGCTATCCGGCAGCAGCACCACGACCAGTACAAACCGACCAATTTTCTACTCGCTTTTATGACAAGCAGTTATAAAAAAAAGCAGAATGGAAACATGGACTGTGTGTTCATACAATATAATATAAATTGATTACTAATTCAGTCCCAAAAAACAGATAACGGGGACAGCTGATGAATGGCCGCCGCTGTTCCAATAAGCTTTATTTACTCATAAAACCCTTTACAACTCCGCAGAAGACCCGCTGTATCCTACATTTATCTGCAGACCACAAGTGTTCAGAAGCAAAAACAATCATGAAATATATTGCAAAGGGAATATAAGTGCATGACAAAATCGTATTTTAGAGTCTGGCCTGACGTTGCCACCACAAGGACACGCTTATTTGATCACAGCATTCATGGGTCTATCTAACAGTGTTTAGTTTATTCTGTCAATAGCAACATTCAAACATTTACATGGTGCAAATCGCAATCCACCAGCTGAAAGCGGGAAAAAAAGATAAAATCATATTAAAACAGAGATCTCCATTGGTCTATTGTTCTTACCACCCACACAACACACAATTCCGGGACTATTATTCAAGATATCATATGAAGGTTTCCTTTCGCCATTGTATGAAATTAATTACAGCATTTTAGTGCGTCTTTCAAAAGCCGAGAAAAGGTCTTGCTCTGTGCGTGTATACCCGTAAGTGATATGTAATAATATACCTATAATTAACCGAATGTTTATGCATTTCACCAGCGTGAAATACCCAACTAATATTATCAGAATATTTGTCAATCACAGTCATGTATTACAGAAAGGTAGCCATGTATGTACCTGATCACCCATCCAGATATGAAGATGGGGAGTTGTATTTGTCATATGCAATATATTCTAGAATACAGGAGTCTATTAATGGCTTATACTTAAAGGGGTTGTCCCACAAACAAAGTTCATTTTAATGAAAAGATCTTGGAATAATCATTTCCACAATTGGATGTGTTTAACCCCTTCACCCCAGGCGATTTTCCATTTTTCCGTTTGTTTGGGTTTTTTTGCACAGTAGTCATCACATGATGGTAACCATCGGCTCCACATGATTGCATCACGGGGCCTCCGGTGGCGTCGGAAAGGCGATTTCCCCGCCGCGACCATGTTAATCGTGCTGTCATTTAAGGAGTTAACAGGCAGGGGAGGATCGAGGATCCACTCGCGCCTGATAGCTGCACATGTCTGCTGTTCAAATCAGCAAACTTGTGCAGGGATCAACACCGGTTCACCGCAGCAGCCGACGGTTGGAATAATCATTTCTACAATTGGATATGTTTAACCCCTTCACCCCGTGCGATTTTCTGTTTTTCCGTTTGTTTGGTGTTTTTTGCTCCCCTTCTTCTGAAAGCCATAACATTTTTATTTTTTTCATCAATCTTGCCATATAAGGGCTTGTTGTTTATAGAACAAGTAGTACTTTTAAATGAAACCATGAGATTTACCATATAGTGTATTGGAAAACGGCAAAAAAATTGCGGAAAAATTGCAAAAAAAGGGCGATTGCAAGATTTTTTTTTTGGGATATTTTATTCACCGTGTTGACTATATGGAAAAACTGATGCATCGGTGTGATGCCTCATGTCGGTATGAGTTCGTAGATACCAAACATGTATAAGTTTACTTTAATCTAAGGAGTTAAACAAATTCAGGAGTTTGTCCCAAAAAAGTGGTGCACTTTTTGCTTCATTTTCCTGACCTGTAGCGTTCTCATTTTTCAGAATCTGGGGCTTAAGGGTGCTTTACATGCTGCGACATCGCTAACGATATATCATCGGGGTCACGGTGTTTGTGACGCACATCCGGCATTGTTAGCGACATTGCAGTGTGTGACACCTATGAGCGACCTTAAACGATCACAAAAGGGGCAAAAATCGTTGGTCTGTGACACGTCGTTCATTGACCAAAAATCGTTGCTTGGTCAGTAGTAGAGATGAGCGAACCGGTCCCGGCTCGGCTCGAGGTCGGTTCGCCGAACGGAGGTCCCGTTCGAGTTCGGCTCGTCGAACGTTCGACGAACCGAACTCGAACTGCATAGGAAACAATGGCAGGCAATCACAAACACAGAAAAACACCTAGAAAACACCCTCAAAGGTGTCCAAAAGGTGACAAACAACTCACAACACATGGCAAAGTGACAAGGACATATACTCATGCGAAAACAAAAGAGCTGGACAAGGAAAAAGAGGAGGACACACAGATATATGAGTATATGCAAGGAAACATCGATTCCATTATTGTGCAACTTGAGCCCTGCTCATTTTAGGCTTCCAATCTGGATAAATTGCCTGAGCTCGCCACGTACGCCTTGGGGATCTTGTCGTGTCCTGCAGCCAGCGTTCTCTCGGAACCTGTCTTCAGTGCTGCTGGGGGTCTGCTGGCAGATAAGCACACGTGTCTGTCCACTGACAATGTGGACATGGCTCTCAGAGGACTTTTCTTCCCCTGGGTCAGCCAGGGGACGGGAAAGGCACGCGTATTTTTGAGAGTGCTTCATGCAAAGCATCTTTTTCATTTTGAAAAGGGGCATCAACTGATGTCAGTCAAGTGGGGTGTGTGTGGCCCAATTAGTGGCAACGAGGGAGACTGTGGTTGGAGTCCCCTCGCTGTGTTTCTAAAAGAACCAAAATGAACAAATCATGGCTCTCAGAGGACTTTTCTTCCCCTGGGTCAGCCAGGGGACGGGAAAGGCACGCGTATTTTTGAGAGTGCTTCATGCAAAGCATCTTTTTCTTTTTCAAAAGGGGGCTCAACCGATGCCAGTCAAGTGGGGTGTGTGTGGCCCAGTTAGTGGCAACGAGGGAGACTGTGGTTGGAGTCCCCTCGCTGTGTTTCTAAAAGAACCAAGATGAACAAGTCATGGCTCTCAGAGGACTTTTCTTCCCCTGGGTCAGCCAGGGGACGGGAAAGGCACGCGTATTTTTGAGAGTGCTTCATGCAAAGCATCTTTTTCATTTTGAAAAGGGGCATCAACTGATGTCAGTCAAGTGGGGTGTGTGTGGCCCAATTAGTGGCAACGAGGGAGACTGTGGTTGGAGTCCCCTCGCTGTGTTTCTAAAAGAACCAAGATGAACAAGTCATGGCTCTCAGAGGACTTTTCTTCCCCTGGGTCAGCCAGGGGACGGGAAAGGCACGCGTATTTTTGAGAGTGCTTCATGCAAAGCATCTTTTTCATTTTGAAAAGGGGCATCAACTGATGTCAGTCAAGTGGGGTGTGTGTGGCCCAATTAGTGGCAACGAGGGAGACTGTGGTTGGAGTCCCCTCGCTGTGTTTCTAAAAGAACCAAGATGAACAAGTCATGGCTCTCAGAGGACTTTTCTTCCCCTGGGTCAGCCAGGGGACGGGAAAGGCACGCGTATTTTTGAGAGTGTTTCATGCAAAGCATCTTTTTCATTTTGAAAAGGGGCATCAACTGATGTCAGTCAAGTGGGGTGTGTGTGGCCCAGTTAGTGGAAACGAGGGAGACTGTGGTTGAAGTCCCCGCGCTGTGTTTTACATGCTTTTAGAAGGGCATGACATGGCTTAGAGGTTGACTTTCAGCATCTGGAAACTGTTGGCTACCAAAATGCTGCCTTTCCAACCTTTTTAACCGAGCATTTTCGAGACCTTATGCCCATCGCAGTGCCCCAAGAGCCGATGCCCAGGCGCCACTCCTTCTCCAACAAAGGTGTGCACGCGCTACACCAGCATGTCGCTCTAAACATCACTGATTCCTTGAGAAACTCTGTGTGACAGGGTGCTTTTCACCACAGATAATTGGCCCAGTAAGCATGGACAGGGGCGTTACATGTCGCTGACTGGGCAATGGGTTACTGTGGGGAGAGATGGAGAAGGGTCTGCTGTACAAGTCTTGCCGTCCCCACGAGTTGTTTCAATCCTTCTTCTGTATGTAGAAGTTAATACACTGCTTCTGCCTCTTCAACCTCGTGTGGGTCCTCCACCTTGGCGCAAACCCTGTGTGGTCAGGCCACCCTTCCTTGTAACTGCGCACAAGGACTACCACACACCTCCTTACTATGCTGGCAGCAGAGCTCAATGCCATCAGGCGGTCAAAGTTTTACTTTGAAATGTATGGGAAATGTGAGTCACACCGCTGAGAAGTTGTGGACGGTTAGCTCTGGAGACCAAGTTTCATCAATGGTTGTCTCCACTCAACCAGCAGCCAGGGAAGGCCGGGTGCGACAATGATGCAAACATGGGTGCGGCCCTTCGCTGTGACAATGTGACACACGTGCCTTGTGTGGTTCACGTGTTGAACCTGGTTGTCCAGCAATTTTTAAAGCACTATCCTGGCCCACATGGCCTTCTGCAGAGAGCACGGTGTAACGCCTTGCTTGATCCACACACTCAGATGGGCTGTAAATGATAGGCTAGAGGGAAGCCACTCACCAAGCAGGACCCCTAGAACCCTGAAACCCTTTAACCCCTATACAGGTGTAGTGGGTGAGCCTACCCCCTACCAAGACCAACATAGTTAGCCCGGAAATGCTATTAATAAAAATGTTTTATTTGTATATACATGTGTATTGTGTTAGGGCACCCCTAGTGGCCGGGTGGGACGGCTGTTGCCACCGGGGAGGGGGAGCCGGCTGTATGATAGGGGAATGTGTGAGTGTGTGTGGAGTTAGTTGGATCCGGGACGGAAGGCTGAGAACACCAAGGGGCAGAGTGTGTGAGCGGGACCACCAGGGGGCGCCGGAGAGCAAGGAGGGGAATGTAACCTCAGGGTGTGAAGCAACTGGTGTGGGTCCGGTGTGCGTGAAACCAAAGAGTGGGAGCCCGGCGAAGTGGAGTACCCCGGGCATATCCCCACCAGAGAGTGCGTTAGGGCAGGCTGCCCCCAGCTCCACCGAAAGTGCCTGATTTTACTGCCGGATCGTGTTGTACAATAAAGGATGTCGTTTGTAACCAGCACCCTTTGTCTGAAGATCGTTTGTACATCGTCCGGCGAATGCACTATCACACTCTGCCCCACCAAGTCAGTTCCCGACCTTGAAGTAGTGGTGAAGCCAGGGACAAGCCTGAAAACTGCAGCCACGACTACAAGGCCAGAGGCTCCCCAGGCTCATCATTACACAGGGATTAGGAATTGCACAGGGCCCAAGGTGATTAATACCTGTGGAAGGCTGCAGTTCCAGAGAATAGTAGTCAGGCAGGGTCAAAACATTAATTGAGGAACAGGAACAGAATGGGACGGCCAGGACTTAATCAGAAAACAAGCAGAGGTGAAATGCGGATCGGCCAACAAGGTACATAAACAGCAAGCAGGAAAAGTAGTCAGGTAACAAGCACACAAAATCATAAAACTGAACTGGGGGTAAAAGCAGAGCTATGTCTGGCAGTGGTCTGCAGACAGGATGGGCATAAAAAAGGGTGTGGTGTCTTCCCATTGGTTGTAGCTGAATGATGGTATTTCATCTGTGAGATACCCACCAGCTACATTCAGCCAGAGATTCTGCATCTGTCGAGGTAATGCAGCCCAGTGGGTGAGCATAACCTGCGTCCACCTGCGCCGCTGGCATCGACTCCTCTCCCATCATCAGCACTATTCATGAAAGGAACACGTTGTCACCTGGCGACCGGAGTACAAATTGACGGAGCGGACTCCGTTGGTGACTTAACAGCCGTGTGCGGCAATGATGCAAACCTGGCTGCGGGCCATCGTCAGGGCAATGTGACACACGTGCCTTGTATGGCTCACGTGTTGAACCTAATTCTCCAGCAATTTTTAAAACACCATCACGGCCTACATGGCCTTGTGCAGCGTGCACGCTCGCTATGTGCTCACTTCCATCGTGCGCACACAGCAGCTCAACAACTTTCGTCGCTACAGAAGTCTTTAGGTCTGGTGGTTAAACGCCTGAAATGCGATGTGCCCACACGCAGGAATTTGAATCTGCACATGTTGCAGCGTTTGTGGCAGCACCGCCGAACCCTGCTGCAATACGTTATGACATATAGCCTGGGATAACTTGATCCAGAGGTGGTGCAGATCACGCTGCTGGAGTGGTGTCAGATCAAGGACCTATGCACCCTGCTACACAGTTTACAAATGTCGACGAAGATGTTTAGCACTGGCAATGTCATTCTCAGCGTGACAATTCTGGTCATCTACAGGATGGAGCACACTGTAATTATTATTCGGAGTCAGGTGTTGGGACAAGAGGAAGGGGAGGAAGTACAGGAGGAGTCATATGCGGAAGGGATAACAAGATCTACGAGGTCCAGATGGTCAGCGGCACCTATGCGGCAGTCATGGTGAGGGAGAGGGATTAACAAGGGCACATAGTATCAGCAAAAAGTGTTGAGGAAGGTGCAGGAGCCCATGAAGAAATGGAGGACGAACTGGCGATGGGCATGGAAGACTCAGCAGATGAGTGAGAGCTTGCTCACATTTCGGTTGTGCGAGGTTGTGGGGAGAGGGCAGAGGAAGGAGGCACGATTCTCACGTCTCTGCCACCAACACACCAAGGACTTGGTCCTCCTGGATGCACAAGACACATGAGCGCCTTCTTGCTGCACTACCTACAACATGACCCTCGGATTGTACGAATTCAAAGTAATCCAGAATACTGGGTTGCCACACTGTTAGATCCCCGGTACAAGACAAAATTTGGCAAAATAATTCCTGCCATAGAAATGGACGCACGTATACAGGAGTATCTGCAGAATGTGGTACGCAATCTTAGATCTACTTTTCCACTAAACACCAGTGCTGCACAGAGTGAATCTCAACGCTTTGTCATGGATAGGAGGAAATGGTCTTTTACTTGTCCACATCTGAGGGACCGAGGGCTGGCTGCTGTGCTGAGATGGCGTTGAGTACGGTGTCCCTGCAGAGTTGCACTTTTGGTCATATACCAAAATGAGTTGAAAACGACAGATGCTGGTGGAAAGGGGAACAGGTGTGTTGGAAAGGGGAAAAAGTTTTGGTCCGTGGATTTGGTGGTTAAGCAACAGTAACATTTGCTGAAGAAACACCATCTGTTACAGTGGGACTGGCAGATTTGGATAAAGTGGTATATACTATGTTACCGCTATATAACGAAAATTAATAAGAAAAGAAAGAGAAAGGTATATATCCCCATCAGCAGTCAGTGTCCACCGTGCTCCCAGTTGGAAAAGGATAGGTTGGCAACTGGAAGGTTTGGTGGAGGATACAGAGCTGTGTGGCTATGAAACTAATAGTAGCCTGAACCGAGTTAGACGCCATTCAGATCTGTAGACTGGGAGCCCTGTTAGCGTCACAGGGTCCACATGCCCACCCAGCCCAGGAACTCCCTGTTAACAACACAGGGGCCATTGAGTACGCTGACCGTGTGCGTAGGGGCACACCTGTGGACAGCAGGCGCATCAGCAGCAGCAGGCCTGTTAATGCCACTGGGCTGCACAAGCAGGACTGGTAGGACAGGAGCTGGTCTTAACCGTTCTGTGTTACCAACTGTGGTGGTGGCCTGCATCGACACCCTATCCTTGCCTACCTCTGGCCTAAAGCCGCAATGGGTTCAACACATGGAGGTGTGCTCTTTCGGAGCATAATAGAAGACTGCGCACCTCCTTGTTGGCTCCAGCCCCTTTTATAACCTGGGTCCGCCCCAAACCAGGGTGAACCACAATGCACCTCCTGGAGACAAAAGTAGAGTGACACGTCATGAGTGGCATAACTAGCGTCCTATTTGGAAACGCAACTTCAATGATGACCTCATGGCTGCCATGACCCAAACACCTCACCAGTCATCGTCTGACCATCAATAAGGCGGTGACAAGTCATAGGGGTGGGCCTCTGCAAGCCATTTGGGAGGACACCTGATGCCCTGTGGTCAATATGGGACCCCCACATCAGGGGCAGGGCCAAAGAGTTTATTACCGGACATAGTCTCTGATGCAGTAAGTGCCTGAGCATGCTCAGTAGCATGAAATACAGTGTCTGAAAAAAGACTATCAGCTTTAGCATGGTGTCTAGGCACAAAACAGGACTTAGACCCGGCACGGAATGCAAGCACCTGTGCAAAGAGGCTTTTCACACTTAGTGTGGAAGCATGCGCTGTATCCCGAAATGAAGACTTAGCGTCAGGAATGGCACAGTCAGGCTGAGCATACTCACTAGGCGAAACACTGTATTTAGGCTGCAGCTGGGGTAAATCGGCACACGCATGCGCACTAGCTGCCTCTCCACACTTAGACGTGGAGGGGAAATTGCTCTTGGAGATGCTGTTTATGAACAGAAGGAAAAGCTAAAGGAAGCCTGACTTTCTATCCCTCCGAATTATCAAATGCAGCAATGAATTCCCTGAGTTTGCTATAACATTAGCGTAGCAAAATGTGCATGAGGGTGTCATGTAGAGGTGCTATAAATAGCTTGGCACCAGTGGGGCACTAATGGAATACAACAGCCAGTTCTATGATGCCACTAAATGGCAGTATTTTTTGCTATCATTATAGCTTATTAAAAACAGAGCAGGAGGGTGTCATGCAGAGGTGCTAGAAATAGCTTGGCACCAGTGGGGCACTAATGGAGTACAACAGTCACTTCTTGTATGCCACTAGTCAGTAGTGAGTAGAGTTGAGCGCGGTTCGCGGTTCGAGGTTCTCCAGTTCTAGGCTCGAGTGATTTTGGGGCCTGTTCTAGATCGAACTAGAACTCGAGCTTTTTGCAAAAGCTCGATAGTTCTAGAAACGTTCGAGAACGGGTCTAGCAGCAAAAAAACAGCTAATTCCTAGCTTGGTTTCCGCTGTAATAGTGTAAGTCACTCTGTGAATCACACTATTATGACATTTCAGTGTATAGTGTGCGTGAACAGCGCCTTCAGATCACTGCTGTTTCTATAATGGCGATCGATATTTTTTTTTTTTTCCTTGTCTTCCTTCCCTAAGCGCGCGCGTGTAGTGGGGCGGGCCAGCATGTCAGCCAATCCCAGACACACACACAGCTAAGTGGACTTTTAGCCAGAGAAGCAACGGCATGTGTGATAGGATGTCCATGTCACATGTCCCTGCATTATAAAACCGGACATTTTCCTCCAGGACGCCATTATCTCTTCTGCGTCTTTGGTGTCAGACATCACTGTCGCAGCTCCGTCCTCCTGAGTCCTATCGCCGATACAGCTGTATGCGCTCCATACACAGCGTTAGACAGCTTAGGGATAGCACTTTCTATCAGTCCTTTTAAGGGCTCAAACCGGTAGGGTCAGAGCCATAGGTGACAGGTCCTGAAAACAGAGACAGCGTCTGTGTAGCCAAGGTCAGGGATTTCGTCGCTGCATTTCACCATTAGGAGGGAATAGAAAGGCAGGCTTCCATTCCTCTACCCAGAGCCCCACAATCCTGGCACTGTACCCTCCTGTCCTCTGCACACTCCAACTCTTTTTAACTAAGCCATTATGCTAGCAAACAGTCAGTGTACCTCGTGGCATCCTAAATGTGGCTATGGGACTTTTGTGTAGTCACAGTAGGGCAAAGATATTTGCAGCACGTCTGCCTGCATTGCACAGTCCAACTCTTTTTAACTAAGCCATTATACTAGCAAACAGTCAGTGTACCTAGTGGCATCCTAAACGTGGCTATTGTACTTTTGTCTATTCACACTATTGTAAAGATATTTGCAGCACGTCTGCCTGCATTGCACACTCCAACTTTTTTTAACTAAGCCATTATACTAGCAAACAGTCAGTGTACCTAGTGGCATCCTAAACGTGGCTATTGTACTTTTGTCTATTCACACTATTGTAAAGATATTTGCAGCACGTCTGCCTGCATTGCACACTCCAACTTTTTTTTAACTAAGCCATTATACTAGCAAACAGTCAGTGTACCTAGTGGCATCCTAAACGTGGCTGTTGTACTTTTGTCTATTCACACTATTGTAAAGATATTTGCAGCACCTCTGCCTGCATTGCACACTCCAACTTTTTTTAACTAAGCCATTATACTAGCAAACAGTCAGTGTACCTAGTGGCATCCTAAACGTGGCTATTGTACTTTTGTCTATTCACACTATTGTAAAGATATTTGCAGCACGTCTGCCTGCATTGCACACTCCAACTTTTTTTAACTAAGCCATTATACTAGCAAACAGTCAGTGTACCTAGTGGCATCCTAAACGTGGCTATTGTACTTTTGTCTATTCACACTATTGTAAAGATATTTGCAGCACGTCTGCCTGCATTGCACACTCCAACTTTTTTTAACTAAGCCATTATACTAGCAAACAGTCAGTGTACCTAGTGGCATCCTAAACGTGGCTATTGTACTTTTGTCTATTCACACTATTGTAAAGATATTTGCAGCACGTCTGCCTGCATTGCACACTCCAACTTTTTTTAACTAAGCCATTATACTAGCAAACAGTCAGTGTACCTAGTGGCATACAAGAAGTGGCTGTTGTACTCCATTAGTGCCCCACTGGTGCCAAGCTATTTCTAGCACCTGTGCATGACACCCTCCTGCTCTGTTTTTAATAAGCTATAATGATAGCAAAAAATACTGCCATTTAGTGGCATCATAGAACTGGCTGTTGTATTCCATTAGTGCCCCACTGGTGCCAAGCTATTTATAGCACCTCTACATGACACCCTCATGCACATTTTGCTACGCTAATGTTATAGCAAACTCAGGGAATTCATTGCTGCATTTGATAATTCGGAGGGATAGAAAGTCAGGCTTCCTTTAGCTTTTCCTTCTGTTCATAAACAGCATCTCCAAGAGCAATTTCCCCTCCACGTCTAAGTGTGGAGAGGCAGCTAGTGCGCATGCGTGTGCCGATTTACCCCAGCTGCAGCCTAATTACAGTGTTTCGCCTAGTGAGTATGCTCAGCCTGACTGTGCCATTCCTGACGCTAAGTCTTCATTTCGGGATACAGCGCATGCTCCCACACTAAGTGTGAAAAGCCTCTTTGCACAGGTGCTTGCATTCCGTGCCGGGTCTAAGTCCTGTTTTGTGCCTAGACACCATGCTAAAGCTGATAGTCTTTTTTCAGACACTGTATTTCATGCTACTGAGCATGCTCAGGCACTTACTGCATCAGAGACTATGTCCGGTAATAAACTCTTTGGCCCTGCCCCTGATGTGGGGGTCCCATATAGACCACAGGGCATCAGGTGTCCTCCCAAATGGCTTGCAGAGGCCCACCCCTATGACTTGTCACCGCATTATTGATGGTCAGACGATGACTGGTGAGGTGTTTGGGTCATGGCAGCCATGAGGTCATCATTGAAGTTGCGTTTCCAAATAGGACGCTAGTTATGCCACTCATGACGTGTCACTCTACTTTTGTCTCCAGGAGGTGCATTGTGGTTCACCCTGGTTTGGGTCGGACCCAGGTTATAAAAGGGGCTGGAGCCAACAAGGAGGTGCGCAGTCTTCTATTATGCTCCGAAAGAGCACACCTCCATGTGTTGAACCCATTGCGGCTTTAGGCCAGAGGTAGGCAAGGATAGGGTGTCGATGCAGGCCACCACCACAGTTGGTAACGCAGAACGGTTAAGACCAGCTCCTGTCCTACCAGTCCTGCTTGTGCAGCCCAGTGGCATTAACAGGCCTGCTGCTGCTGATGCGCCTGCTGTCCACAGGTGTGCCCCTACGCACACGGTCAGCGTACTCAATGGCCCCTGTGTTGTTAACAGGGAGTTCCTGGGCTGGGTGGGCATGTGGACCCTGTGACGCTAACAGGGCTCACAGTCTACAGATCCGAATGGCGTCTAACTCGGTTCAGGCTACTATTAGTTTCATAGCCACACAGCTCTGTATCCTCCACCAAACCTTCCAGTTGCCAACCTATCCTTTTCCAACTGGGAGCACGGTGGACACTGACTGCTGATGGGGATATATACCTTTCTCTTTCTTTTCTTATTAATTTTCGTTATATAACGGTAACATAGTATATACCACTTTATCCAAATCTGCCAGTCCCACTGTAACAGATGGTGTTTCTTCAGCAAATGTTACTGTTGCTTAACCACCAAATCCACGGACCAAAACTTTTTCCCCTTTCCAACACACCTGTTCCCCTTTCCACCAGCATCTGTCCTTTTTCAACTCATTTTGGTATATGACCAAAAGTGCAACTCTGCAGGGACACCGTACTCAATGCCATCTCAGCACAGCAGCCAGCCCTCGGTCCCTCAGATGTGGACAAGTAAAACACCATTTCCTCCTATCCATGACAAAGCGTTGAGATTCACTCTGTGCAGCACTGGTGTTTAGTGGAAAAGTAGATCTAAGATTGCGTACCACATTCTGCAGATACTCCTGTATACGTGCGTCCATTTCTATGGCAGGAATTATTTTGCCAAATTTTGTCTTGTACCGGGGATCTAACAGTGTGGCAACCCAGTATTCTGGATTACTTTGAATTCGTACAATCCGAGGGTCATGTTGTAGGTAGTGCAGCAAGAAGGCGCTCATGTGTCTTGTGCATCCAGGAGGACCAAGTCCTTGGTGTGTTGGTGGCAGAGACGTGAGAATCGTGCCTCCTTCCTCTGCCCTCTCCCCACAACCTCGCACAACCGAAATGTGAGCAAGCTCTCACTCATCTGCTGAGTCTTCCATGCCCATCGCCAGTTCGTCCTCCATTTCTTCATGGGCTCCTGCACCTTCCTCAACACTTTTTGCTGATACTATGTGCCCTTGTTAATCCCTCTCCCTCACCATGACTGCCGCATAGGTGCCGCTGACCATCTGGACCTCGTAGATCTTGTTATCCCTTCCGCATATGACTCCTCCTGTACTTCCTCCCCTTCCTCTTGTCCCAACACCTGACTCCGAATAATAATTACAGTGTGCTCCATCCTGTAGATGACCAGAATTGTCACGCTGAGAATGACATTGCCAGTGCTAAACATCTTCGTCGACATTTGTAAACTGTGTAGCAGGGTGCATAGGTCCTTGATCTGACACCACTCCAGCAGCGTGATCTGCACCACCTCTGGATCAAGTTATCCCAGGCTATATGTCATAACGTATTGCAGCAGGGTTCGGCGGTGCTGCCACAAACGCTGCAACATGTGCAGATTCAAATTCCTGCGTGTGGGCACATCACATTTCAGGCGTTTAACCACCAGACCTAAAGACTTCTGTAGCGACGAAAGTTGTTGAGCTGCTGTGTGCGCACGATGGAAGTGAGCACATAGCGAGCGTGCACGCTGCACAAGGCCATGTAGGCCGTGATGGTGTTTTAAAAATTGCTGGAGAATTAGGTTCAACACGTGAGCCATACAAGGCACGTGTGTCACATTGCCCTGACGATGGCCCGCAGCCAGGTTTGCATCATTGCCGCACACGGCTGTTAAGTCACCAACGGAGTCCGCTCCGTCAATTTGTACTCCGGTCGCCAGGTGACAACGTGTTCCTTTCATGAATAGTGCTGATGATGGGAGAGGAGTCGATGCCAGCGGCGCAGGTGGACGCAGGTTATGCTCACCCACTGGGCTGCATTACCTCGACAGATGCAGAATCTCTGGCTGAATGTAGCTGGTGGGTATCTCACAGATGAAATACCATCATTCAGCTACAACCAATGGGAAGACACCACACCCTTTTTTATGCCCATCCTGTCTGCAGACCACTGCCAGACATAGCTCTGCTTTTACCCCCAGTTCAGTTTTATGATTTTGTGTGCTTGTTACCTGACTACTTTTCCTGCTTGCTGTTTATGTACCTTGTTGGCCGATCCGCATTTCACCTCTGCTTGTTTTCTGATTAAGTCCTGGCCGTCCCATTCTGTTCCTGTTCCTCAATTAATGTTTTGACCCTGCCTGACTACTATTCTCTGGAACTGCAGCCTTCCACAGGTATTAATCACCTTGGGCCCTGTGCAATTCCTAATCCCTGTATAGGGGTTAAAGGGTTTCAGGGTTCTAGGGGTCCTGCTTGGTGAGTGGCTTCCCTCTAGCCTATCATTTACAGCCCATCTGAGTGTGTGGATCAAGCAAGGCGTTACACCGTGCTCTCTGCAGAAGGCCATGTGGGCCAGGATAGTGCTTTAAAAATTGCTGGACAACCAGGTTCAACACGTGAACCACACAAGGCACGTGTGTCACATTGTCACAGCGAAGGGCCGCACCCATGTTTGCATCATTGTCGCACCCGGCCTTCCCTGGCTGCTGGTTGAGTGGAGACAACCATTGATGAAACTCGGTCTCCAGAGCTAACCGTCCACAACTTCTCAGCGGTGTGACTCACATTTCCCATACATTTCAAAGTAAAACTTTGACCACCTGATGGCATTGAGCTCTGCTGCCAGCATAGTAAGGAGGTGTGTGGTAGTCCTTGTGCGCAGTTACAAGGAAGCGTGGCCTGACCACACAGGGTTTGCGCCAAGGTGGAGGACCCACACGAGGTTGAAGAGGCAGAAGCAGTGTATTAACTTCTACATACAGAAGAAGGATTGAAACAACTCGTGGGGACGGCAAGACTTGTACAGCAGACCCTTCTCCATCTCTCCCCACAGTAACCCATTGCCCAGTCAGCGACATGTAACGCCCCTGTCCATGCTTACTGGGCCAATTATCTGTGGTGAAAAGCACCCTGTTACACAGAGTTTCTCAAGGAATCAGTGATGTTTAGTGCGACATGCTGGTGTAGCGCGTGCACGCCTTTGTTGGAGAAGGAGTGGCGCCTGGGCATCGGCTCTTGGGGCACTGCGATGGGCATAAGGTCTCGAAAATCCTCGGTTAAAAAGGTTGGAAAGGCAGCATTTTGGTAGCCAACAGTTTCCAGATGCTGAAAGTCAACCTCTAAGCCATGTCATGCCCTTCTAAAAGCATGTAAAACACAGCGCGGGGACTCCAACCACAGTCTCCCTCGTTGCCACTAATTGGGCCACACACACCCCACTTGACTGACATCAGTTGATGCCCCTTTTCAAAATGAAAAAGATGCTTTGCATGAAGCACTCTCAAAAATACGCGTGCCTTTCCCGTCCCCTGGCTGACCCAGGGGAAGAAAAGTCCTCTGAGAGCCATGACTTGTTCATCTTGGTTCTTTTAGAAACACAGCGAGGGGACTCCAACCACAGTCTCCCTCATTGCCACTAACTGGGCCACACACACCCCACTTGACTGGCATCGGTTGAGCCCCCTTTTGAAAAAGAAAAAGATGCTTTGCATGAAGCACTCTCAAAAATACGTGTGCCTTTCCCGTCCCCTGGCTGACCCAGGGGAAGAAAAGTCCTCTGAGAGCCATGACTTGTTCATCTTGGTTCTTTTAGAAACACAGCGAGGGGACTCCAACCACAGTCTCCCTCGTTGCCACTAATTGGGCCACACACACCCCACTTGACTGACATCAGTTGATGCCCCTTTTCAAAATGAAAAAGATGCTTTGCATGAAGCACTCTCAAAAATACGCGTGCCTTTCCCGTCCCCTGGCTGACCCAGGGGAAGAAAAGTCCTCTGAGAGCCATGACTTGTTCATCTTGGTTCTTTTAGAAACACAGCGAGGGGACTCCAACCACAGTCTCCCTCGTTGCCACTAATTGGGCCACACACACCCCACTTGACTGACATCAGTTGATGCCCCTTTTCAAAATGAAAAAGATGCTTTGCATGAAGCACTCTCAAAAATACGCGTGCCTTTCCCGTCCCCTGGCTGACCCAGGGGAAGAAAAGTCCTCTGAGAGCCATGACTTGTTCATCTTGGTTCTTTTAGAAACACAGCGAGGGGACTCCAACCACAGTCTCCCTCGTTGCCACTAACTGGGCCACACACAGCCCACTTGACTGGCATCGGTTGAGCCCCCTTTTGAAAAAGAAAAAGATGCTTTGCATGAAGCACTCTCAAAAATACGCGTGCCTTTCCCGTCCCCTGGCTGACCCAGGGGAAGAAAAGTCCTCTGAGAGCCATGTCCACATTGTCAGTGGACAGACACGTGTGCTTATCTGCCAGCAGACCCCCAGCAGCACTGAAGACAGGTTCCGAGAGAACGCTGGCTGCAGGACACGACAAGATCCCCAAGGCGTACGTGGCGAGCTCAGGCAATTTATCCAGATTGGAAGACTAAAATGAGCAGGGCTCAAGTTGCACAATAATGGAATCGATGTTTCCTTGCATATACTCATATATCTGTGTGTCCTCCTCTTTTTCCTTGTCCAGCTCTTTTGTTTTCGCATGAGTATATGTCCTTGTCACTTTCCCATGTGTTGTGAGTTGTTTGTCACCTTTTGGACACCTTTGAGGGTGTTTTCTAGGTGTTTTTCTGTGTTTGTGATTGCCTGCCATTGTTTCCTATGCAGTTCGAGTTCGGTTCGTCGAACGTTCGACGAGCCGAACTCGAACGGGACCTCCGTTCGGCGAACCGACCTCGAGCCGAACCGGGACCGGTTCGCTCATCTCTAGTAGTGAGGTTGTTTGTCGTTCCTGCGGCGTCACACATTGCTATGTGTGACACCGCAGGAACGATGAACATCTCCTTACCTGCGTCCACCGGCAATGAGGAAGGAAGAAGGTGGGCGGCATCTTCCGGCCGCTCATCTCCGCCCCTCCTCTGCTATTGGACAGTTACTTAGTGACGCCGCAGTGACGTCGAACGCACTTCCCCCTTGAAAGAGGGATTGTTCGGCGGTCACAGCAACGTCGCTGCAAAGGTATGTGCGTGTGATGCTACCGTAGCGATAATGTGTGTCGGTATGTGTGTGATGCCTCATGTCGGTATGAGTTCGTAGATACCAAACATGTATAGGTTTACTTTAATCTAAGGAGTTAAACAAATTCAGGAGTTTGTCCCAAAAAAGTGGTGCACTTTTTGCTTCATTTTCCACGACCTGTAGTGTTCTCATTTTTCAGAATCTGGGGCTTAAGGGTGCTTTACACGCTGCGACATCGCTAACGATATATCATCAGGGTCACGGTGTTTGTGACGCACATCCGGCATCGTTAGCGACATTGCAGTGTGTGACACCTATGAGCGACCTTAAACGATCACAAAAGAGGCAAAAATCGTTGGTCTGTGACACATCGTTCATTTACCAAAAATCGTTGCTTGGTCAGTAGTGATTTTGTTTGTCGTTTCTGCGGCGTCACACATCGCTATGTGTGACACCGCAGGAACGATGAACATCTTACCTGCGTCCACCGGCAATGAGGAAGGAAGGAGGTGGGCGGCATCTTCCGGTCGCTCATCTCCGCCCCTTCTCTGCTATTGGACGGCCGCTTAGTGACGCCGCAGTGACGTCGAACGCACCTCCCCCTTGAAGGAGGGATTGTTCGGCGGTCACAGCAACGTCGCTGCAAAGGTATGTGCGTGTGACGCTACCGTAGCGATAATGTTCGCTACGGCAGCGATCACCAAATGTCGCACGAACGACGGGGGCAGGTGCTATCGCGCACGACATCGCTAGCTATCGCTAGCGATGTCACAGCGTGTAAAGCACCCTTTAGTGACAGCTTATTTTTTACATCTCGAGCTGACATTTTTAATGGTAACATTTTTTTCGCAGATGCACCGTTCTGATCGCCTGTTATTGCCTTTTAAACAAAAATTATGACAACCAAAAATGTAATTTTGGCATTTGGAATTTTTTTGATGCTACGCCGTTTACCAATCAGATTAATTGATTTTATATTTTGATAGGGCATTACTGTTACTAAATATGTTTATTATTTTAACACTTTAATTTTAAATGGGGCGAATGGGGGGTAATTTGAACTTTTAGGCTTTTTATTTTTTTTAATTTTTTAAAACTTTTGATTTTACATTTTTTATTTATTTTACTAGTCATCCTAGGGGACTATAAGGATCAGCAGTCTGATCACATCTTAATTTCTGTTGATCAGAGCTGCACAATAGTCATCACATGATGATAACCATGATAACCATCGGCTCCTCATGATTGCGTCACGGGGCCTCCGGTGGCGATGGGGAAAGGCGATTTCCCTGCCGCTGCCATTTAAATCGTGCTATTACATTTTAACAGCGCAGTCTAAAGAGTTAACAGGCGGTGGTGGATCGAGGATCCACTTGCACCTGATAGCCGCACATGTTCAAAACAGCAGACATGTGCAGGGATCACCACCGGTTTACCGCAGCAGCCGACGGTGATCACCCCTTCATAATTTAGGAAGTACCAGTACGTCCTCGGTCGTGAAGGGGTTAATAGCTTATACTTAAAGGGCTTGTCTCACAAACAGTTAATTTTAATCAATAGCTCTTGGAATAATAATAATCTCCACAATTGGATGTGTTAAAACCACACACGTGGTCAAAATTGTTGGTACCCCTCATTTAATGAAAGAAAAACCCACAATGGTCACAGATATAACTTGAATCTGACAAAAGTAATAATAAATAAAAAAAATCTATGAAAATAAACAAATGAAAGTCAGACATTGCTTTTCAACCATACTTCCACACAATTTTCAAAAAATAAAACTCATGAAATAGGCCTGGACAGAAATGATGGTACCTTCCTCCTTAACTTAATATTTGGTTACACAACCTTTTGAGGCAATCACTGCAATCAACTGATTCCTGTAACTGTCAATGAGACTTTTGCACGTCTCGAAAGGTATTTTGGCCACTCCTCAAGAGCAAACTGCTCCAGTTGTCTCCTGTTTGCAGATTGCCTTTTCCAGACGGCATGTTTCAGTTCTTTCCAAAGATGCTCAATAGGATTTAGGTCAGGGCTCAAAGAAGGCCAATCACAGAAGCACCTATACTCAAACTGATATTGTAGGGTTCGACAGACAGTTGTTATGCACAAAAGTATTCCAACATGGGTAAAAGAGGAAATAAAGCTTATTCAATCCAGCTGCATTGGCATCCTATAGGTTACTATACAGACTAATATCCCTAGCTGCAGAACCCCCAGTGGTTCCTGTACAGGATGGAATATCCATTGCCCCAACTCTAGAAACCCACAACTCAGAACTGTCTGCCTTAAAGGTAGTCAAGTTGTTCCTCATTCCTTGTTCCCAAGAACCAGAGGGGAGATTGCTACGCACTATAAATCAAGATAGGAAAAGCGTGCAGAGATAGGTGTGCCGCCCCCGTGCCAGCAGCCGGGCTGCTTGGATCCGGATCCGCGGTGGCTCGAGGGGTGTCCGGACCCGGGGGTCGTGCGGCCACCTAAATGAAGGGGGTATTTACAGGGGATTGTGTTTAGAGTTCGTGATGCCACTTGTGGTATGTGGTAACGTGGAGTACCATCGCTGCAGTTGGGAGTACCCGGGGGCGATGGAATGGGGCAGCCAGGTGTTAAACCCTCCACGGGTAGGGGGAATGCTCCGGGACTCTGTGATGGTGTCCGGGGAGTGCGGTTGGGTGCGAAGGGGTCACTTTCGTACTCACTCAGTCCAGTAAACTGACACCGACAACTGGATAAACGAAAATTCTGGATACCGCTGCCGCTGAGGGGAGCTAGTTTGGGTCCCGTCCCCAATGGTGCTGCCTGGTGATCCATGACCTTCCTCCTGGCACTAAGATCACTTCTCTGTTGGTCCCGGTAGTATGGAACTAGTCGGATCCCGCTCTCCAGTATGGCTAACTGTGGGAGCTTTCTCTCAGGGTTCACGCTTGGTATTTTCTGGACCATTTTCTGGAAAGTCCTATCCCCCTCATTGCGCTAGTACCCCGATTTTGGAGTGGGTGGAGAGCGGATCTTGAAGGCTCCCTTCTCGTCAAGTAAATTGTCAGGTTGCCTGAAGCTACTCCCTGACCTAGGATCCACATACCCCGTCGTGCCCTGGTCCCAGCCCGGTGATGGTACAAGGCCATCGGCTGTCCTCCTCGACAGTTCCGTGCCACTTGTTACGATCCCCTGTGACCGGGGGTCCAGCTCCTACTAGGTCCAGACCACCGTCTGCTACCTAGGTGTTTCCAAGGAGCCCGGCCTGACCTCCTCTCTCCTTCACTTCCCATACTCTACTCTCCAACTGCTCTGACACTTCTGACCTCCCCTTAACCAACCCCCCAAGTGGGCGACCCCATTCCACTCAGGCCGTCCACTGGTGTGTCTGGTATGTGTGGTGCAGAGTGTACATTAGGATTTTAATCAGCTGATGTAGGCAACACCATGTAGTTGGGGACCCACAATCAAGGAGGAGGTGGATATTGCACGGGAGGGCAGATTATGCAATACCCTGTGACGACCCGATAGTCCAGGGGCGTCACATAGGCATGGACCCAAAGTGAGAAGCATAAAAGTGTCAAAGGTGACATAGCTAATATAAGCTAGGGTAGTCTCCCAGAAACCTAACAATAAACAAGAGAAAAGTGTAGGTAAGATGAATGATAAAGTACAGAGCAAATGCCACACTGTCAGACAGGCAAAATTCATGGCAGTGGGGCTAGAACTCTATAGCAGAATCCACTTTGGAATATGTCTAGTAGAGAAGGCTAGTATCAGTATAGTATAAAAAGCGCAACCCAGGATATGATATGACAGAGAAAATGAGTAAGTGAGAACACCTGATAACCACAAACCAAACGAAGAGAAGCAAAGGTAAAAGGCCATCAGCATTTGGACATGGACTGACCAGGCTGTAGCTCAGCAGGGAAGGAAACTTCCATGTAGCACAAGGTCACCGGATTTAGTCCTGAACCCAAGTCTACTGAGTATGTGGCCTGACAGATTATAGAAAACACAGGCATGCTCAGCAAGAAGTCAGGTGAGGTAACTGCTGGCCAAACAATCAGCCATATCTTAAATCATCTGACAGCTATCAAAAGCGGATGGGGGTCTTTAGAATTAGCCATCAATGTTTGAATGGGATGAGCTGAAGGATCTGACATAACCGCTCTGACAGACAAGCTACTGTGCCGATGTAGACAATGAAGGGATTGGAACTAGAGATGAGCAATCCTGCCAAGGATTGGATCGGTTCAGGATCGCTAAGCCCGCCTGACATCACCGATTGTATCATCAATCCTATACGATCGTCGATCCTAGTCGAAACCATTAAATTCAAAGGAAACCAAACGTGATGTGTTGTAAAATGGTGTAGGAGGGATATAAAAGAAAGAAAATAAAAACGGGTTAAAGCAGTACATACTTACCAAGTCCTCACTGCTGTAGCGCTACTTCCGGGGCTACTCTGTTTAGCTGTTGTTGGACCACGCCATCACCCTCTGAGACAGCGTCTGTGATTGGTTGGAATTACTAATGCTGTCAGTGTCCTTATACTGGTGATAAATAAATAAAACAATTGGCGTATAGTCCCCCCATCTATTAATACCAGCACAGATAAAGCTATGGCTATAGGCTGCAGCCCCCAGGCATGTACTTACCATATCTTGGCTGTGTATCAAAATAAGAAAATAAGAGGAACAGCATGCAGTGTTTTCGTTTTTTTTTTCTAATTATTTAAATACATAATCATTTTAAAAAAAGGGCGTGCGGTTCCCCCCAATTTGACACCTAGCCAAAATAAAGCCTGACAGCTGAGGACTGGTATTCTCAGGCTTGGGAGACCCATGCTTTTTGGCCTCCCCCAGCCTAAAAATAGCAGCCTGCAGGCACCCAAGATTTCCGCATCCATTAGATGTGACAATCCCAGCACTTTACCCGACTCTTCCTAATTGCCCCGTTGTGGTGGCAATCGGAGAATAAGGGGTTAATCGCAGCTCACAGCTACCACTAAGCCCTGGATTATTGATGGGAGAATGCCCGCATTAGTAATCTGTAAGTAAAAGTAAAAACACACAAACACCAAAAAAATACTTTATTTGAAATAAAACACAAAAAGCACCCTCTTTCATCACTTTATTAACCTCCAAAACATCACTGCCAGTCCGATGTAATACACATGAGGTCCCACAATGATTTCAGCTCTGCTGCATTATTGAAGGCACAGCGCACAATCATGGAACATGACCAAACACTGTGAGCTTCAAGCAGAGAATGAATGAGCCACGCAATCAGCGGTGATGTCACTCAGGTCAGTTGCAACCACAGCTGGAGGTTCCCATAGCCCTCCACCTGTCACTACAGGTAACCTGGCCTCAGGTGACCTCAATGAACCCTCACTGAGTTCACAGACCTGCATCTCTTGGCAGAAAACGGTGGTTTTTTTGCCAAGAGATGCAGATTGGGTGCTGAAATTTTTACATATATTCCTGCACCCAATATACACCTCCTGGCAAAAAAACCACATCACTACCGTATGAAGGAATATGGGTGCAGAAATATGGTGTACAAATTTCAGCACAAAATCTGCATCTCTTGGCAAAAAAAGGCACAAAAACTGTTTTGATGCCATTTTGGTGCAGTTTTCTTCCAGGGGGTGCAAATTTGATGCTGAAATGCCTGCACAAGATCTCAGCATCAAATTTGCACTTCCTGGAAGAAAGCTGCACCGAAATGTCATCAAAACCATTTTTTTGCCAAGAGATGCAGATTTGGTGCTCAAATTTTTACACAATATTCCTGCACCCAATCTACACCTCCTGGCAAAAAATTGCACCACTACTGCATCATACCGTATGCGGCAGTGATGCATTTTTTGCTTGATGGTGTAAAAATTTTTATCATCAAATATGCATATCTGGGCCAAAAAAACACAGTTTTCTGCCAGAAGATGCAGGTCTGTGAACTCAGTGAAAGTTCATTGAGGTTCCCTGAGGTCAGATTACCTGTGGTAACAGGTGGAGAGCAGTGGGAAACTCCAGCTGTGGCCGCAAATAACCTGAGTGAAGTCACCACTCATCACTGCATCTCAGTCTCTGCCTAAAATTGCTGCATACGGACATTTTTTTTTGCTGCACAGTTTTGTTGCTACATGCTGTTATTTCAAATGGAGCAGAGCTGGAATCGTTGTGGGATCTCATGTGGATTATGTCAGACCTGGGTCTTTTGGGGGTTAATAAAGTGGTGGAAGAGGGAGGTTTTTTGTATTTTATGTCAACTAAAGGATTTTGTCAGTGTGTTTATTTCTTTTCACTTAGAGATTAGTAGTAATGGAGTCTCATAGACACGCCCCATTACTAATTTAGGGCTTAGTGGCAGCTGTGAGCTGCGATTAACCCCTTAATACCCCGATTGCCACCACAGCAGGTCAATCAGGAAGAGTGATACTAAACAGTATGACACTTATTACAGCTTTCACCTGAGTTGTCATGTAACCTAGTGCTTGAAAGTTTTTGATTCCTTCAGAATTTTCAGTGGTTGATACCTTTTAATGGCTAACTAAAAAGATAGTAACAATAGCAAGCTTTCGAGACTACTCAGGTCTCTTCATCAGGCCAAGTATAACATAAATTCTGAAGAGTCATATATTTATACACAACATGACATAGAATAGAGCAGTAAATAAGACAAGTTATGTAAAGCAGAACTATCAGCATGGCAAGGGGACAATCAGTTGTGGCAGTTTCCTTATCTAGGAACTGCTACAATATTTACTGCCACAACTGACTGTCCCCTTGCCATGCTGATAGTTCTGCTTCACATAACTTGTCTTATTTACTGCTCCATTCTATATCCTGTTATATATAAATATGTGATTCTTCAGATTTTGTGTTATACTGAGTCTGATGAAGAGTAGAGATGAGCAAACCGGTCCCGGTTCGGCTCGAGGTCGGTTCGCCGAACGGAGGTCCCGTTCGAGTTCGGCTCGTCGAACGTTCGACGAACCGAACTCGAACTGCATAGGAAACAATGGCAGGCAATCACAAACACAGAAAAACACCTAGAAAACACCCTCAAAGGTGTCCAAAAGGTGACAAACAACTCACAACACAACACAAACACATGGGAAAGTGACAAGGACAAATTCTCATGTGAAAACAAAACAGCGTTACGAGGAAAAAGAGGATGAGACACAGATATAGGCATGGCACGCCCTTCTAAAATCAAGTAAAACACCGCAAGGTGACTCCAAGCGGAGTCTCCCTTTTTTTCCATAAATTGTGCCATAATTAACCGTCCCCAGGATGACACCGGGGTAGGTAGCAAAGTCTTTCCTGATCCCAGCTCTGTTCATCTTGGCTTCTTTTAAAAACACTGTAAGCAAGGGTTACTCCAAGCGAAGTCTCCCTTTTTTCCAAAAATTGTGCCCCACACACACCCACCCCTTCAGTGGCAGCACTTGTGCCCCAGTTGTACACTTCACAGCTAGATTTGCATCAAGCACATTCAAAAATACGCCATTCTTATCCGTCCCCAGGATGACACCGGGGTAGGTAGCAAAGTCTTTCCTGATCCCAGCTCTGTTCATCTTGGCTTCTTTTAAAAACACAGCAAGCAAGGGTTACTCCAAGCGGAGCCTCCCTTTTTTCCAAAAATTGTGCCACTACACCCACCCATTCAGTGGCAGCACTTGTGCCCTAGTTGTACACTTCACAGCTAGATTTGCATCAAGCACATTCAAAAATACGCTATTCTTAACTGTCCCCAGGATGACACCGGGGTAGGTAGCAAAGTCTTTGCTGAACAATGACTTGTTCATCTTGGCTTCTTTTAAAAACAATGTAAGCAAGGGTTACTCCAAGCGAAGTCTCCCTTTTTTCCAAAAATTGTGCCCCACACACACCCACCCCTTCAGTGGCAGCACTTGTGCCCCAGTTGCAAACAGGATGTTTTGATTTGCATCAAGCACATTCAAAAATACGCCATAATTAACCGTCCCCAGGATGACACCGGGGTAGGTAGCAAAGTCTTTGCTGAACCATGACTTGTTCATCTTGGCTTCTTTTAAAAACAATGTAAGCAAGGGTTACTCCAAGCGAAGTCTCCCTTTTTTCCAAAAATTGTGCCCCACACACACCCACCCATTCAGTGGCAGCACTTGTGCCCCAGTTGCAAACAGAATGTTTTGATTTGCATCAAGCACATTCAAAAATACGCCATAATTAACCGTCCCCAGGATGACACTGGGGTAGGTAGCAAAGTCTTTGCTGAACCATGACTTGTTCATCTTGGCTTCTTTTAAAAACAATGTAAGCAAGGGTTACTCCAAGCGAAGTCTCCCTTTTTTCCAAAAATTGTGCCCCACACACACCCACCCCTTCAGTGGCAGCACTTGTGCCCCAGTTGTACACTTCACAGCTAGATTTGCATCAAGGACATTCCAAAATACGCCATTCTTATCCGTCCCCAGGATGACACCGGGGTAGGTAGCAAAGTCTTTCCTGATCCCAGCTCTGTTCATCTTGGCTTCTTTTAAAAACACATCAAGCAAGGGTTACTCCAAGCGGAGCCTCCCTTTTTTCCAAAAATTATGCCCCACACACACCCACCCCTTCAGTGGCAGCACTTGTGCCCCAGTTGCAAACAGGATGTTTTGATTTGCATCAAGCACATTCAAAAATACGCCATAATTAACCGTCCCCAGGATGACACCGGGGTAGGTAGCAAAGTCTTTCCTGATCCCAGCTCTGTTCATCTTGGCTTCTTTGAAAAACACATCAAGCAAGGGTTACTCCAAGCGGAGCCTCCCTTTTTTCCAAAAATTGTGCCCCACACACCCACCCATTCAGTGGCAGCACTTGTGCCCTAGTTGTACACTTCACAGCTAGATTTGCATCAAGCACATTCAAAAATACGCTATTCTTAACCGTCCCCAGGATGACACCGGGGTAGGTAGCAAAGTCTTTGCTGAACCATGACTTGTTCATCTTGGCTTCTTTTAAAAACAATGTAAGCAAGGGTTACTCCAAGCGGAGCCTCCCTTTTTTCCAAAAATTGTGCCCCACACACACCCACCCCTTCAGTGGCAGCACTTGTGCCCCAGTTGCAAACATGATGTTTTGATTTGCATCAAGCACATTCAAAAATACGCCATAATTAACCGTCCCCAGGATAACACCGGGGTAGGTAGCAAAGTCTTTGCTGAACCATGACTTGTTCATCTTGGCTTCTTTTAAAAACAATGTAAGCAAGGGTTACTCCAAGCGAAGTCTCCCTTTTTTCCAAAAATTGTGCCCCACACACACCCACCCCTTCAGTGGCAGCACTTGTGCCCCAGTTGTACACTTCACAGCTAGATTTGCATCAAGCACATTCAAAAATACGCCATTCTTATCCGTCCCCAGGATGACACCGGGGTAGGTAGCAAAGTCTTTCCTGATCCCAGCTCTGTTCATCTTGGCTTCTTTTAAAAACACATCAAGCAAGGGTTACTCCAAGCGGAGCCTCCCTTTTTTCCAAAAATTGTGCCCCACACACACCCACCCCTTCAGTGGCAGCACTTGTGCCCCAGTTGCAAACAGGATGTTTTGATTTGCATCAAGCACATTCAAAAATACGCCATAATTAACCGTCCCCAGGATGACACCGGGGTAGGTAGCAAAGTCTTTCCTGATCCCAGCTCTGTTCATCTTGGCTTCTTTTAAAAACACTGTAAGCAAGGGTTACTCCAAGCGAAGTCTCCCTTTTTTCCAAAAATTGTGCCCCACACACACCCACCCCTTCAGTGGCAGCACTTGTGCCCCAGTTGCAAACAGGATGTTTTGATTTGCATCAAGCACATTCAAAAATACGCCATAATTAACCGTCCCCAGGATGACACCGGGGTAGGTAGCAAAGTCTTTGCTGAACCATGACTTGTTCATCTTGGCTTCTTTTAAAAACAATGTAAGCAAGGGTTACTCCAAGCGAAGTCTCCCTTTTTTCCAAAAATTGTGCCCCACACACACCCACCCATTCAGTGGCAGCACTTGTGCCCTAGTTGTACACTTCACAGCTAGATTTGCATCAAGCACATTCAAAAATACGCCATTCTTATCCGTCCCCAGGATGACACCGGGGTAGGTAGCAAAGTCTTTGCTGAACCATGACTTGTTCATCTTGGCTTCTTTGAAAAACAATGTAAGCAAGGGTTACTCCAAGTGGAGTCTCCCTTTTTTCAAAAAATTGGGCCACACAGACACCCCATCAGTGGCAGCACTTGTGCCCTAGTTGCAAACAGGATGTTTTGATTTGCATCAAGCACATTCAAAAATACGCCATAATTAACCGTCCCCAGGATGACACCGGGGTAGGTAGCAAAGTCTTTGCTGAACCATGACTTGTTCATCTTGGCTTCTTTGAAAAACAATGTAAGCAAGGGTTACTCCAAGCGGAGTCTCCCTTTTTTCAAAAAATTGGGCCACACAGACACCCCATCAGTGGCAGCACTTGTGCCCTAGTTGCAAACAGGATGTTTTGATTTGCATCAAGCACATTCAAAAATACGCCATAATTAACCGTCCCCAGTATGACACCGGGGTAGGTAGATAAAGTCTTTGCTGAACCATGACTTGTTCATCTTGGCTCCTTTTAAAAACAATGTAAGCAAGGGTTACTCCAAGCGGAGCCTCCCTTTTTTCCAAAAATTGTGCCCTACACACACCCACCCATTCAGTGGCAGCACTTGTGCCCTAGTTGTACACTTCACAGCTAAATTTGCATCAAGCACATTCCAAATCCACAAGCATTTACTCTCCCCAGGATGACACAGGGGTAGTAAATTCCTTCTGGATCCATGACTTGTTCATTTTGATGAACGTCAGTCTGTCCACATTGTCACTGGACAGACGCGTGCGCTTATCTGTCAGCACACACCCAGCAGCACTGAAGACACGTTCAGAGACAACGCTGGCAGCTGGACACGACAAAATCTCCAAGGCGTAACTGGATAGCTCAGGCCATTTTTCTAGATTTGAAGCCCAAAAGGAGCAAGGCTCCATTTGCAAAGTCATGGCATCGATGTTCATTTGTAGATACTCCTAAATCATCCTCTCCAGCCGTTGACTATGTGTCAGACTTGTTGTCTCTGGTGGCCTTGCAAAGGAGGGTCTAAAAAAATTATGAAAAGATTCCATAAAATTGCTGTTACCAGCACCAGATACGGTCCTACTGGTACGTGTAGACTGTTGAAGATGACGAGACCGTGCCATGTTTGTCAAGTTACAACTGGGAGATTCACTCCCTGCACCTGCACGGTTGTTTGGTGGAAAAGGGGATCTAAGATCAAGTAACAGCTTCTGCTGATACTCCTGCATACGTGCGTCCCTTTCTATGGCTGGAATTATGTCACAAAATTTGGACTTGTACCAGGGATCTAATAGTGTGGCAAGCCAGTAGTCATCATCACTTCTAATTTTGACAATACGAGGGTCATGTTGGAGGTAGTGCAACAAGAAGGCACTCATGTGTCTTGCGCAGCCATGCGGACCAAGTCCACGCTGTGTTTGTGGCATAGAGGTGCTAACCGTTCTTTCTTCCTCTGACATCTCCCCCCAACCTCTTTCAACTGAAATTTGACCAAGGTCTCCCTCATCTGCTGAGTCTTCCATGTCCATGGACAGTTCGTCCTCCATTTCTTCATGTCCTCCTGCACCTTCCTCAACATCTCGCCTGCTACCGTGCGCCCTTGTTGATCCCTGTCCCCCATGCTCCCATGCCTGGCGCCTTGGTGATGATGAACGTCTGGACCTTGGTGATGTTGTTGTGTCTTGCGCATATGAATCCTCCTGTAGTTCATCCCCTTCCTGTTCTCCCACCCCCTGACTCCGAATAGTGTTTAGCGTGTGCTCCAGCATGTAAATGACTGGAATCGTCATGCTGATAATGGCATTGTCAGCGCTAAACATATTCGTCGCCATGTCGAAACTGTGCAGAAGGGTGCATAGGTCCTTGATCTGAGACCACTCCATCAGGGTGATCTGCCCCACCTCTGCATCTCGTTGGCCCAGGCTATACGTCATGACGTATTGCACCAGGGCACGGCGGTGCTGCCACAGTCGCTGTAACATGTGGAAAGTTGAATTCCAGCGTGTCGCCACATCGCATTTCAGGCGATGAACCGGCAGGCCGAAAGACTTCTGGAGCGATGCAAGTCGCTCAGCTGCGGCGCTTGAACGGCGGAAGTGAGCAGACAGTTTTCGTGCCCTGTTCAGAAGGCCATCTAGGCCGGGATAGTGTGTTAAAAATTGCTGCACGACAAGGTTCAACACGTGAGCCATACAAGGTACGTGTGTCACCTTGCCCAGGCGAAGGGCCGCACCCAGGTTTGCAGCATTGTCGCACACGGCCTTACCAGGCTGCACGTTGAGTGGAGACAACCATTTATTAAACTCGGACCGCAGAGCTGACCACAACTCCTCAGCTGTGTGACTCTTATTCCCAAGACATGTCAAGCTAAAGACCGCCTGATGCCGTTGCGCTCTGCTGCCAGCATAGTAATGAGGGGTGCGTGATTCCTTCTGCGCAGTGAGAATGCTGGTGGCCTGACCAGGCAGGCTTGGGGTGGAGGTGGAGGACCCAGATGAGGTGGAGGATGCAGAAGCAGTGGCGGAACTTGGACAGACAGAGGATTGACACACAAGTCGTGGGGACGGCAAAACTTGTGCAGCAGACCCTTCACCATCTATCACCATAGTTACCCAGTGCCCAGTCAGCGACATGTAACGTCCCTGTCCATGCTTACTGGTCCAAGTATCGGTGGTGAAATGCACCCGTTCACACACAGAGTTTCTCAAGGAAGCGGTGATGTTGTGTGCGACATGCTGGTGTAGCGCGGGCACACCTTTCTTAAAGAAGTAGTGGCGACTAGGCATCTGGTACTGGGGCACAGCGACAGACATAAGGTCTCTAAAATCCTGTGTGTCCACTAGGCGGAAAGGCAGCATTTCTGTAGCCAACAGCTTACAGAGGGATAGAGTCAACCTCTTAGCTTTGTCATGGGTCGCAGGAAATGGCCTTTTATTTGTCCACATCTGAGGGACAGAGATCTGGCTGCTGTGTGTAGACTGTGTTGAGTAGGGTGTCCCTGGAAAAATGCAGGTTTGTGAGGAAAGTGCAGGCGGAGACATGATGTTGCCTTCATCCAAAGTTGGTGCTATCGATGTCTGAGAGAGCTGTACACACTCACTTGTTTCCCCTTCCAAAACAACTGACGACCTACCAAGCAAACTGCCTGTTGCGGTTACAGTGGTGTAAGTTGTGGGTGGAAAAACAGGTGTGACAGCTGTCCCCACAGTCCTAGAAGATGACGAGCGCGCGGATGCACTGGAAGGGGCAGGCGGTGGATGGTTCGCTCCGCTAAGCCGCATTGCAGCACGGTGAGCTTCCCACCAGGCCATATGATATTTATTCATGTGACGATTCATGGAAGAAGTTGTCAAACTGCTGAGGTTTTGACCTCTACTAAGAGAACCATGACAAATTTTACAGATCACATAATTTGGGCGATCTTTTTCTATGTCAAAAAAGGACCAGGCTAGGCAAGGCTTAGAGGCCATGCGACCTGTTGATTCCTTCCGAATAATGCTCAGAGGCAGAGTGGTGGCTGAGGATGCAGTTGTAGACGTGCTACCAGTACTCCGACTCTGTCCTGGAAGGCGCAAGGTAACTTCTTCATCAGTTGCATCCTCCTCCACCACCTCTGTTGACCTCCTCGAGTGCCTGACTGTGGGTTGACAGTAGGTGGGATCTAGAACTTCATCATCAATTGTTGTGTTTGCACTCCCCTCCCCCTCAGACCGAGCCTCTTCTTGCCCTGACCGAATATTTAAGTTGTCATCCCAATCGGGTATCTGAGTCTCATCTTCATCAGTATGTTCCTCATTGTCTATAACCACAGGTGTTACAGTTTGTGACAAAGGGTCAACATTATGCTCCGAAACTTGGTCCTCACGGCCTGAATCAGAGTCACAAAGGTTCTGGGCATCACTGCAGACCATTTCCTGTTCTGTACTCACTGTAGCTTGGGAGCAGACCTCTGATTCCCAGGCTATAGTGTGACTGAACAGCTCTGCAGACTCAGCCATCTCAGTTCCACCATACTGTGTAGGGCTGATGGAGACTTCAGAGCTGGGAGAAAGCAAGTTTGATTGGGATGACAACTCAGAGGACTGGTGTTTTTTGGATGCGGTACTTGAAGTGGCTGAGAGGGCACTTGTTGGACCACTTGAGATCCATTCAAGCATTTTCCTTTTTTGGCCATCATCTACCTTTGTTCCTGTTGTTCGTGTCCGTAAAAAAGGGAGCACATCGGATTGTCCACGGTAAGTAGTAGACATCTTACTTTTGCTGGTAGATGGTCTATCTTCAGCAGATGATAATGGAGCTTTGCCACCTTCCCCACGGACAAAACCTTTTTTGCCTTTTCCACCACGCCTCTTCCCCTTTCCACCAGCATCTGTCATTTTGCCACTCATGTTGATTGCGACAAGATTGTGGACTGAAAATGTGGTAGTAAAAATTGAGAGGTGGTGTAGATTGCAGTGGTGGTCTAGCTTTATTAACAGCAGAATAATAAAGAATAAATATCCCTGACAATGCAACTATGGCCCTTAAACTGGCAGCAAAAATTGCTAGTATAATGGCTTAGTTATAATGAGTTGGAGTGTGCAATGCAGGCAGAGGTGCTGCAAATGTCTTTGCACTAGTGGGACTATAGCAAAGTCCAATAGCCACGTTTAGGATGCCACTAGGTACACTGAGTGTTTGCTAGTGTAATGGCTTAGTTATAATGAGTTGGAATGTGCAATGCAGGCAGAGGTGCTGCAAATGTCTTTGCACTAGTGGGACTATAGCAAAGTCCAATAGCCACGTTTAGGATGCCACTAGGTACACTGAGTGTTTGCTAGTATAATGGCTTAGTTATAATGAGTTGGAGTGTGCAATGCAGGCAGAGGTGCTGCAAATGTCTTTGCACTAGTGGGACTATAGCAAAGTCCAATAGCCACGTTTAGGATGCCACTAGGTACACTGAGTGTTTGCTAGTATAATGGCTTAGTTATAATGAGTTGTAGTGTGCAATGCAGGCAGAGGTGCTGCAAATGTCTTTGCACTAGTGGGACTATAGCAAAGTCCAATAGCCACGTTTAGGATGCCACTAGGTACACTGAGTGTTTGCTAGTATAATGGCTTAGTTATAATGAGTTTGAGTGTGCAATGCAGGCAGAGGTGCTGCAAATGTCTTTGCACTAGTGGGACTATAGCAAAGTCCAATAGCCACGTTTAGGATGCCACTAGGTACACTGAGTGTTTGCTAGTATAATGGCTTAGTTATAATAAGTTGGAGTGTGCAATGCAGGCAGAGGTGCTGCAAATGTCTTTGCACTAGTGGGACTATGGCAAAGTCCAATAGCCACGTTTAGGATGCCACTAGGTACACTGAGTGTTTGCTAGTATAATGGCTTAGTTATAATGAGTTGGAGTGTGCAATGCAGGCAGAGGTGCTGCAAATGTCTTTGCACTAGTGGGACTATAGCAAAGTCCAATAGCCACGTTTAGGATGCCACTAGGTACACTGAGTGTTTGCTAGTATAATGGCTTAGTTATAATGAGTTGTAGTGTGCAATGCAGGCAGAGGTGCTGCAAATGTCTTTGCACTAGTGGGACTATAGCAAAGTCCAATAGACACGTTTAGGATGCCACTAGGTACACTGAGTGTTTGCTAGTATAATGGCTTAGTTATAATGAGTTGGAGTGTGCAATGCAGGCAGAGGTGCTGCAAATGTCTTTGCACTAGTGGGACTATAGCAAAGTCCAATAGCCACGTTTAGGATGCCACTAGGTACACTGAGTGTTTGCTAGTATAATGGCTTAGTTATAATGAGTTGTAGTGTGCAATGCAGGCAGAGGTGCTGCAAATGTCTTTGCACTAGTGGGACTATAGCAAAGTCCAATAGCCACGTTTAGGATGCCACTAGGTACACTGAGTGTTTGCTAGTATAATGGCTTAGTTATAATGAGTTGGAGTGTGCAATGCAGGCAGAGGTGCTGCAAATGTCTTTGCACTAGTGGGACTATAGCAAAGTCCAATAGCCACGTTTAGGATGCCACTAGGTACACTGAGTGTTTGCTAGTATAATGGCTTAGTTATAATGAGTTGTAGTGTGCAATGCAGGCAGAGGTGCTGCAAATGTCTTTGCACTAGTGGGACTATAGCAAAGTCCAATAGCCACGTTTAGGATGCCACTAGGTACACTGAGTGTTTGCTAGTATAATGGCTTAGTTATAATGAGTTGGAGTGTGCAATGCAGGCAGAGGTGCTGCAAATGTCTTTGCACTAGTGGGACTATAGCAAAGTCCAATAGCCACGTTTAGGATGCCACTAGGTACACTGAGTGTTTGCTAGTATAATGGCTTAGTTATAATGAGTTGGAGTGTGCAATGCAGGCAGAGGTGCTGCAAATGTCTTTGCACTAGTGGGACTATAGCAAAGTCCAATAGCCACGTTTAGGATGCCACTAGGTACACTGAGTGTTTGCTAGTATAATGGCTTAGTTATAATGAGTTGGAGTGTGCAGAGGACAGGAGGGTACAGTGCCAGGATTGTGGGGCTCTGGGTAGAGGAAAGGAAGCCTGCCTTTCTATTCCCTCCTAATAGGGAAATGCAGGGAGGAAATCCCTGACCTTTGCTACACAGATGCTGTCGCTGTTTTCAGGACCTGTCACCTATGGCTCTGACCCTACCGGTTTGAGCCCTTAAAAGGACTGATAGAAAGTGCTATCCCTATGCTGTCCAGCGCTGTGTATGGAGCGCATACAGCTGTATCGGCAATAGGACTCAGGAGGACGGAGCTGCGACAGTGATGTCTGACACCAAAGACGCAGAAGAGATAATGGCGTCCTGGAGGAAAATGTCCGGTTTTATAATGCAGGGACATGTGACATGGACATCCTATCACACATGCCGTTGCTTCTCTGGCTAAAAGTCCACTTAGCTGTGTGTGTGTCTGGGATTGGCTGACATGCTGGCCCGCCCCACTACACGCGCGCGCTTAGGGAAGGAAGACAAGGAAAAAAAAAAAAAAATGGCGATCGCCATTATAGAAACAGCAGTGATCTGATGGCGCTGTTCACGCACACTATACACTGAAATGTCATAATAGTGTGATTCACAGAGTGACTTACACTATTACAGCGGAAACCAAGCTAGGAATTAGCTGTTTTTTTGCTGCTAGAACCGTTCTCGAACGTTTCTAGAACTATCGAGCTTTTGCAAAAAGCTCAAGTTCTAGTTCGATCTAGAACAGGCCCCAAAATCACTCGAGCCTAGAACTGGAGAACCTCGAACCGCGAACCGCGCTCAACTCTAATGAAGAGACCTGAGTAGTATTCATGTATTCAGTTAGCCATTAAAAAGGTATCAACCACTGAGGACTCTCAGTTCTTTTAAACATTTTTTTTTATGTCTACTGGCTAACACGGTACATATATAATTAACCTGTTTCAGAATTTTCCAAATTCTAAGGCTATGTGCCCACGCTGCGGAAAATGCGTGGATTTTGCCATGGATTTCTCGCGGAAAAGCCGCGGATTTTCCAGAAATCTGCAGCACAGCTACTCCCCAGCCATTTCTATGGCATTTGGGAAATGCTGTGCCCACACTGCGGATTTTTCCACAGCGGAAATCGTGCGGATTTTCGTGCGGAAAAATCTGCAGCATGTCAATTATTGTTGCGGATTTCTCCGCAGGGTTCCATATACTTACCTGCCTCACCGGAGTCACATTCTCTGTCCGGTGTACAGGAGCGCGGTGAATCCAGGTAGAGGAAGGAAGAGGTGGGCGGAGCCTGCATGAGCTCTGATGACAGCCATGTGACAGCCGGAGCTAGTTCAGGCCCGCCCACCTTCTCTTGCAGACGCTGAGAGAGTGACCCAGCTGCCGGAAAGCGAGGTGCTGCATGATGGAGGTAAGTATGAACTCCCCCGATCACTGCAGCACTTGTTCTGCATTGAGGATGCAGTGCCGAAGCCATGGTACTGTATCCTCAATGCAGAATGCCCGCACCATATCTGGAGGACATTCCGCAGCATGGAAACAGACAGAAGTTGTGGTGCTGTTTCCTGGGAGCACCTGCGGAATGTCCTGCGGATATATCCGCAGGACACTGTCCCCGTGGGCACATAGCCTAAAACTGACTTAAAACTACATCAGATTTTTACACAAGTCCTAAAAGTAGTTAAAAAATAAAATCAAAGAAATGAGTCCTAAACTTTGACTTAATATGACATAATCCACGATCACATGCTGAGAATGTCAAAATTATGTAAACATTCACTTTCAGAATGTAGTGTGACCCCCTTGTGCAGAAATAACTGCATCTAAACATTTCCTGTAAATTGCTAATTAGTCCTGCATCAGTTTGGATGAATTTTAGAACATTTCTCTCTACAAAACGTCTTCACCATTTTTGTGGCAGATTGTTTTTTTCTATGAACTGCTCACTTCATGTCTTTCAATAATATTGCTGCATAACCCATGTTTTACTGAAATTCAGCTCATGGACAGAAGTCTTGAGATTTCATTTTAGAATTTGCTCATTAAATTCAGAATTCATTGTTCCATGAATGATGGTAAGCCATCCTGGTGCAGATAAAGCTAAACAAACCCAAACTATTAACACCATTTTTGACAAATTGTATGAGGTTATTATGCTGTAAAGCAATGTTTTTATTTCTCCAATCATAACTTATTTCTTTTAAACCAAAAAGCTTTATTTTGGTCTCATCGGTTAAAAAAATATTATTCCAAAAGCCTTCTGGCTTCACCAAGTGATCTTTAGCAAGCTCTGGACATTCCTTGAAATTCTGACATTCACACCATTGTTATTCAGCGTCCTTCTAATGGTGAACTCATGAATAGTGATGGGCAGACCCGGAATGTAAAAGTCCGGATCCATGTGGGTTCAAAAGTACCTGTGCACCAACTCTGAGCCCGGAGTTTTCAGGTAGCTCCAGGTAATTATCCAGATCCGGCAACTGAGGTAATTAAAAAAATTTAAGGGACAAGCAGGCATATTATACTTACCAGTCTCCCGCGTGGCTGTAACATTGCTTCCAAGGCGCTCATACTTTTACCTGGGCCACTCATTATCCTTCATACGTATGGACTGCTCTCCCACACACCAGCAGTCCTGGTGACTCTAATTGGTTGCAGCCATACAGCGCCTCCAGCCTGTGCAACAGTATGTCTGATTGCAACCAATCACAAACACTGTCTGCATGTCTATATTGATGTTAAAATAAATAGATAAATAAATTGGCATAATGTCCCCCATATTATGACACCCAGCACCGATAAAGCACACAACTTCAGACAATCCCGGAACTTTACCAAGCCCAGGCCCATCCCAATGGCCCTGGTGCAGATGCAATTGAGGTAATGAGGGGTTAATGACAACTCACAGATGCTACTAAGCATGTATGAGACCCTCCCATTACTAATCTGTAAGTGAAAAGAAATAAAACACTAAAAAGTTCCATTATTTGAAATAAAATACCAAAAAAACCCTCTTTCACCCCTTTATTAACCCACAAAACACCCAGTTCCCACATAATCCACATGAAGTCCCACGATGATTCCAGCTTTGCTACATTCTGAAGACACAGCACGTGGGCACAGAACAGGTTACTGAGCTGCAGAGATGAGCTGTGATGTCTCTCAATTTATTTGCAATAAGAGTTAGAGGTTCCCACAGTACCCCATGTTACGGTTGCTGCGAGCACTGGAGACTATGTCCAGATTTCTTGCTACTGCACATGTGCGAGCGCTGGAGACTAAGTCCAGATTTCTTGCTACTGCACATGTGCGAGCGCTGGAGACTAAGTCCAGATTTCTTGCTACTGCACATGTGCGAGCGCTGGAGACTAAGTCCTATCTTGGAGCCATTGCACATGTGCGGGTGACATCATCGCTGACACGAGGTCACATGTCTCTGACACCTTCTATGCCGATTGGTCGCTGGTCATGTGCTTGTGACGCCTTGCTCGGTGATAGGCCAGCATGACGTCACTCTTGTCGTTCTGGCAGCCGATTGGCTCTGGTGTCCTCCATCTTGGATGAGGCACAGAGTCTATATAAGACCCTGACACACGCCGCATGGCGCTCAGTCCTCTTGGTTCATGCATGAGGGTAGACGCCCTGTGCACGTTCCTCTAGGCATTCCTCTGTCTATGCAAGGTGAGCGCTACCAGCAGGGTAGCGTTCTTATACCTTACAGCTTCGGCTGCTGTCCGTATCCTTACCTCTTAGGGGAGCGGACATAGGCAGGTGCCTGAGGCACATGGTCTGGCTGGGCCTTGTGATTCGACTCGTAGGTGGACGTTGCCGCTAGGGTAACGTTCCTTATACTGCGTCTGGCAGTTGTTCGTATCCTCGCACACTAGGGGAGCGAACAGAGGTAGGAGCTTTGTGCGGCTTACGCTGCTGTTCGTCTCTTTTGCACCACTAGAAGAGCGGACCTAGGCAGGTGCCATATCTAGTGGTTCGTGTCCTCGCACACTAGTGGAGCGAACGCAGGTAGGAGCTTTGTGCGGCTTACGCTGCTGTTCGTCTCTTTTGCACCACTAGAAGAGCGGACCTAGGTAGGTGCCATTTCGCACACATTGTCTTTGTCTCTGTGATTATTAACAGAGATCATTCCACACACCCTCCAAGTAAGGGAGGAATTGCTTTACTTACTTATTATATCCTTCTGTGAGTTAACAGAGGTATTGCCCTCTGCCATAGTCTGCAGCAGAGTCTTTGCACGGTGGACCCTGACTGTCTGATACTCCTTTAAGTTATTATCAGACAGCCCCCCATAACATTAGGACTGAGCCAAGGGTCTGGCAGTTATGGCAGAATATCAGCAGTTACACCGTTACATACAAGTACTTGAGTCACGGCTCAAGAGTATAGAGGATAAACCTCAGTCCATGGTGACATCTGCACATGATCCTCGACTTGCTCTGCCAAACAGATATTCTGGCGATGCCAGATCATGTCGTGGTTTCATTAGTCAGTGTCAGATACACCTAGAGGTCAACTCTTCTCGCTTCTCTACGGAGAGGTCCAGAGTAGGCTTTATCATCTCCTTACTTCAGGACAAAGCCTTAGAATGGGCGACTCCCCTATGGGAGCGCTCTGATGTGGTTACTCTGAGACATCAAGACTTTCTTGATGCTCTTAAGGCGGTATTCATGGGTCCGCAGGTTACCCATGATGCGGCCCTGAGACTGTTAGATCTATCTCAGGGTTCGTTATCCACTAGTTCTTATGCCATTGCTTTTAGAACTCTGGTGGCAGAACTAGATTGGCCAGAGAAGGTGTTGATTCCTATCTTCTGGAGAGGGTTGGCAGGCTATGTCAAGGATGCTCTTGCTGCTCGTGAGGTCCCTGCTTCTCTGGAGGACTTGATCACAGTAGCAACGAGGATCGATGTACGCCATAAGGAACGTAGACTCGAGGTCTCTTCCTCACGCCCTAAGCATCGGGCTATTCCAGTTGTTGAGGGTCCACTACCATCTTCCTCAGCATCTGAAACATCTCCCACTCCTATGGAGTTAGGTCATACGTCTTCCAGACTACGCAAGTCTGGTCCTCCTATATGTTACGTATGTCGTCAGGCTGGGCACTATGCCAACAAGTGTCCTAGTCGTCAGGGAAACTCCCTGGTCTAGTAACCATTAGAGGGGGGTTACTAGAGACGTCTTCTGCACCCTCTAAGTGTTGTATCCCAGGTCAGCTCTCGTTATCTGAGAATACATGGCCTATTATGGCTTTTGTGGATTCCGGAGCTGACGGGATTTTTGTGTCCTCAGGATTTGTAAAGGGACACAATATTCCCTCTATCATGTTAGAGGCGCCTATTCCTGTCCGTGTTGTTAATGGAACTATGTTGTCTGACTCCATTACATTGAGGACAGTTCCCTTGCGCCTTTCCCTGTCTCAGGGTCACATAGAGGAGATTTCTTTTCTTGTTTTGCCTGAGGGTATAGACGACATCCTTCTGGGTCTCCCATGGCTTCGGACTCATGCTCCTCACATTGACTGGGAGTCTGACAGCATTATTAGTTGGGGTTCGAAATGTCAGTCCCGATGTCTTCCCTTACCACCTAAGGTCATTGCGGTTGAATCTACTGATCTCTCTCCCATACCTACACCCTATCTGGATTTCGCTGACGTGTTCTCCAAACAGGGTGCTGAGGTTCTTCCACCCCATAGGCCGTATGACTGTGCCATAGACCTTATCCCAGGTTCGGTTCCACCTAAAGGCAGGGTTTACCCCCTGTCGATACCTGAGTCGGAGGCCATGTCGACCTATATAAGAGAGAGTTTAGAGAAGGGGTTCATTCGTAAGTCTGTCTCTCCCGCGGGAGCTGGGTTTTTCTTTGTTCGGAAGAAAGAGGGTGATTTGCGTCCCTGCATAGATTACAGGGGTCTCAACGCAATCACAATAAAGAACAAATACCCATTACCTTTAATTTCGGAGCTCTTTGACAGACTGAGAGGAGCTCAAGTTTTTACGAAGTTGGATCTGCGGGGTGCGTATAACTTGGTACGAATTCGAAAGGGTGACGAATGGAAGACCGCTTTTAACACCCGAGACGGTCACTATGAATACCTCGTCATGCCTTTTGGGTTATGTAATGCACCCGCAGTATTTCAGGACTTCGTAAACGATGTGTTCAGGGATTTACTGTTATCCTCAGTAGTGGTGTATCTGGACGACATCCTGATTTTTTCTCCTGATCTGGAGACTCATCGTCAGGATGTCGTTCGTGTCCTTTCCCGTTTAAGGGAGCACTCATTGTTTGCTAAACTCGAGAAATGTGTATTCGAGCAGTCCTCATTGCCTTTTTTGGGTTACATTATCTCACAAGAGGGCCTGGCTATGGATCCTGCGAAGCTCTCTGCTGTCCTGCAATGGTCCGAACCTCATTCCTTGAAGGCGGTGCAACGCTTCTTAGGATTCATAAATTATTACAGGCAGTTCATACCCCATTTTTCTACTTTGGTGGCCCCTTTGGTGGCCTTGACTAAGAAAGGTGCTAATCCCAAAGCCTGGTCTACTGAGACATCTCAGGCTTTTGAGGCAGTAAAAAGACACTTTTCAACTGCTCCCGTTCTTCAAAGACCCGATGAGAATAAGCCCTTCCTCTTAGAGGTTGATGCCTCTTCAGTGGGTGCTGGTGCGGTCTTGTATCAAAAGAACGGTGCAGGTAGAAAAAGGCCGTGTTTCTTCTTTGCTAAAACCTTTTCACCGGCAGAGAGAAACTATACCATTGGGGATAGGGAACTGCTCGCCTTGAGATTAGCCTTGGAGGAGTGGCGTCACTTGCTGGAAGGAGCGAAACATCCTTTCCAGGTCTATACAGACCATAAGAATCTGACGTACTTACAAACCGCTCAGCGTCTGAATCCTCGGCAAGCCCGCTGGTCCTTGTTTTTCTCCCGCTTTCACTTCTCCATCAACTATCTGTCTGGGAGTAAGAATAACAAGGCAGACGCCCTGTCTCGCTCTATGCTTTCTACCCAGGAAGAGATTGACGAACCTCGTCTTATCCTTCCCTCCAGGGTTTTTCATACGCTCTCGCCTGTGACGTTAGACCAAATCCCACCGGGCAAGACCTTTGTTCCGCCTGATCGACAGAATGATATACTGTCATGGGCCCACACCTCAAAGGTGGGTGGGCATTTTGGTATTAGACGGACACGAGAGTTACTGGAGAGGTGGTATTGGTGGCCACACTTAGCCAGCCACGTCAAGAGATATGTCGGTTCCTGCTACTCGTGTGCTCGCAACCGTCCATTACGGCAGAGACCGGCTGGGCTCTTGCATCCTTTACCAGTGCCAGATAGACCATGGGAGGTGGTAGGCATGGACTTTGTGGGTGATCTTCCATGTTCACAGGGACATAGATTTGTGTGGGTCATTACGGACCATTTCTCCCGGATGGTTCATCTCGTACCGTTATCGAGAATCCCATCTTCCAGGGTACTAGCCAAACTATTCCTCAAGCATGTCTTTAGGCTTCACGGGATGCCAGATCGTATCATTTGTGATAGAGGCCCGCAATTTGCTTCCCGTTTCTGGCGAGATCTTTGTAGCCTTCTGCAAATTGAGTTGAATCTATCTTCGGCATACCATCCGGAGACCAATGGTTTGGTTGAGCGTACCAATCAATCCATGATTATATACCTTCGACACTTTGTTGCTGAGAACCACGATAACTGGTCCTCCCTCCTACCCTGGGCAGAATTTGCCCTTAACAATTCGCTGGCTGAGGCCACTGGGCAGACACCGTTCGTACTCAATAATGGGCAACACCCTAGGGTACCGGTACCGTTTCCCGCTGCTGCACCTCCTCCTCTTGTGGCCGACTGGGCAACTAATGCCAGAGAGGTTTGGGATCGGACTCAAGAGTCAATCCAAGCAGCTAAGGACCGTATGAAGACGGTGTCCGATCGGTTTCGTCGCCCGGCTCCTGTCTTTTCTCCAGGGGACTTTGTGTGGCTCTCTGCAAAAAACGTGAAACTTAGAGTGAGCTCTGTCAAATTTGCTCCTCGCTTCCTGGGTCCTTATGAGGTTCTTCGACAGGTAAATCCTGTAGTCTACCAATTGAAGTTACCCGTCCATCTTAGGATCCATGACAAATTCCATGTTTCACTGCTAAAGCCGGCAATTTTACCTCACGCTCGTGAAGTGCACTCTCCTGCTTCTGATTCCTCTCGCTCTAGCTATGAGGTACGAGCCATAGTTGGTTCTAAGATGGTTAGAGGGCGCAGGTTCTTCTTGATAGATTGGGAGGGCTACGGCCCGGAACATCGCTCTTGGGAGCCTGAGGAGGCTGTCCATGCTCCCGACTTAGTTGCTGATTACCTGCGTCGCCGGGAGGGGGGCCCTTGAGGGGGAGGTACTGTTACGGTTGCTGCGAGCACTGGAGACTATGTCCAGATTTCTTGCTACTGCACATGTGCGAGCGCTGGAGACTAAGTCCAGATTTCTTGCTACTGCACATGTGCGAGCGCTGGAGACTAAGTCCAGATTTCTTGCTACTGCACATGTGCGAGCGCTGGAGACTAAGTCCTATCTTGGAGCCATTGCACATGTGCGGGTGACATCATCGCTGACACGAGGTCACATGTCTCTGACACCTTCTATGCCGATTGGTCGCTGGTCATGTGCTTGTGACGCCTTGCTCGGTGATAGGCCAGCATGACGTCACTCTTGTCGTTCTGGCAGCCGATTGGCTCTGGTGTCCTCCATCTTGGATGAGGCACAGAGTCTATATAAGACCCTGACACACGCCGCATGGCGCTCAGTCCTCTTGGTTCATGCATGAGGGTAGACGCCCTGTGCACGTTCCTCTAGGCATTCCTCTGTCTATGCAAGGTGAGCGCTACCAGCAGGGTAGCGTTCTTATACCTTACAGCTTCGGCTGCTGTCCGTATCCTTACCTCTTAGGGGAGCGGACATAGGCAGGTGCCTGAGGCACATGGTCTGGCTGGGCCTTGTGATTCGACTCGTAGGTGGACGTTGCCGCTAGGGTAACGTTCCTTATACTGCGTCTGGCAGTTGTTCGTATCCTCGCACACTAGGGGAGCGAACAGAGGTAGGAGCTTTGTGCGGCTTACGCTGCTGTTCGTCTCTTTTGCACCACTAGAAGAGCGGACCTAGGCAGGTGCCATATCTAGTGGTTCGTGTCCTCGCACACTAGTGGAGCGAACGCAGGTAGGAGCTTTGTGCGGCTTACGCTGCTGTTCGTCTCTTTTGCACCACTAGAAGAGCGGACCTAGGTAGGTGCCATTTCGCACACATTGTCTTTGTCTCTGTGATTATTAACAGAGATCATTCCACACACCCTCCAAGTAAGGGAGGAATTGCTTTACTTACTTATTATATCCTTCTGTGAGTTAACAGAGGTATTGCCCTCTGCCATAGTCTGCAGCAGAGTCTTTGCACGGTGGACCCTGACTGTCTGATACTCCTTTAAGTTATTATCAGACAGCCCCCCGTAACACCCCACCTGTGATCGCAGGTCACCTGACCTCAGGTGACTTCATTAAACTCAGTAACCTTACCTTAGGTGAGTTCACTGAGTTCACAGACCTAGCAGAAAACCGCAAGAGCTGCAGATTTGGTGTTGAAATTTATACACTATATTCCTGCACCAAATCTGTATCTTCTGGCAAAAAAATCGCATCAAAATATGAAATATAGTGATGCAGAGTTATTGCAGGAATATGGTGTAAAGATTTCAGCCCCAAATCTTCATCTCTTGGCCAAAAATGCACAAAAACGGTTTTGACGCAATTTCAGTGTGGTTTTCTGCCAGAAGGTGCAAATTTAGTGCTGAAATGTCTGCACCAGATTTCAGCACCATATTTGCACTTCCTGGCATAAAACTGCACCAAAACGCCATCAAAACCATTTTTGAAACTTTTTTTTACCAAGAGATGCAGGTTTGGGTGCTGAAATTTATTCACCATATTCCTGCACCAAATCTCCATTTCCTAGCAAAAAAAAAAAATGCATGAAAACAACATTACAATGCATGCAGTTTTTATGCGATTGTTTTTTGCCAGAAGATGCTGATTAGGTGCAGGAATATGACGTATAAATATCAGAAACAAATCTGCATTTCTTGGCCAAAAAAACGCAGTTTTCTGCGAGGTGATGCACATCTGTGAACCTGAGGTGAGGTCACTGAGTTTAATAAGGTCACCTGAGATCAGGTTACCTGCGCTCATAGGTGGAGGACCATGGGAACCTCCAGCTGTGACCGCGAATAAACTGAGTGAAATCTCCGCTAATCACTGCGGCTCAGTCATTCTCTGACTGAAGCCCATAGCATGCAGTCATATTCTGTGCCAGTGCACAGTGCCTTCAGTATGTAGCAGATCTGGAATTGTCGTGGGACCTCGTGTGGATTAAGTCGGAAACTAGGTGTTTTGAAGTTAATAAAAGGGAGAAAGAGGGTTTTTTGTATTTTATTTCAAATAAAGGTTTTTTTGGTACTTGTGTTATATTTCTTTTCACATACAGTGATATGTGATTTCCTGAGGAAGGAGAGGGTTCTCTCTGAAATGCGTAGAACCAAATCACTATTGACCTACTCCTGGATGTTTCTCTGACTACGGCAGCGTGGAATCACACCCATTCTTCTTCTCCTGGTGTTTGCATAGGGGACCGTGAGAGCCATTGTAAAACCTTCAGCTTGCGTTTTTTGAGGTAGTCTATTGTGGATTTTGACATGTGAGGATCATTATATATTTGTAGAAATCATACTTTTTTCAACTTTAGTTTTTTTACAGATGGTTTTATGTTTGTATCAAGACTTTGTTGATATTTCATTTCATTGAATCCATTCTTCCCTCTACCCGTGAGATGTTCCCCGTGCCATTGGCTGCAACTCAACCCCAAATCACGATTGATCTACTCCATTGCTTAATAATTTTTTTCCACATATGCTTTTGACCATTGTAGCCAAAGGATTTTATTTTAACCTCACCGGTCGACAGGACTTTCCAAAATGCATCAGACTTGTTTAGATGTTCTTTTGCATATGTGATGCCCCTGGACTATCAGGTCGTCACAGGGTATTGCACAATCTGCCCTCCCATGCAATATCCACCTCGTTCTTGGTTATGGGTCCCCAACTAAATGGTGTTGCCTAAAACAGCTAATAAAATCCTGCGTATACTCTGCACCACACCCACCAGACATACCAATGGACGGCCTGAGTGGAATAGGGCCGCCCACTTGGGGGGTTGGTTAGGGGAGGTCAGGAGTGTCAGAAGAAGAGAGAAGTGTGTTGGAAGTGAAGGAGAGAGGAGGTCAGGAGCAGGGCTCCTAGGAACTGTCTGGGTAGCAGACGGTGGTCTGGGCCTAGAGGAGCTGGACCCCAAGTCGCAGGGGATCGTGACAAGGGACACGGAACTGTGGAAGAGGACAGTCGGCGGCCTTGTACCATCACCAGGCTGGGACCAGGGCACAACGGGGTACGTGGATCCTAGGTCAGGGAGTAGCTTCAGACAACCTGTCAATTTACCCGACGAAAACGGAGCCTTCAAGATCCGCTCTCCACCCGCTCCAAAACCGGGGTACTAGCTCAACAAGGGGGATAGGACTTTACACTAAAACGGTCCAGAAAATCCCAAGCGTGAACCCTGAGATAAAGCTCCCACAGTTAGCCATACTGGGGAGCGGGACCCGACTAGTTCCATACTACCTGGACCAACAGAGACGTAAACTTAGTGCCAGGAGGCAGGTCACGGATCACCAGGCACCATTGGGGATGGGACCTAAACTAGCTCCCCTCAGCAGCAGCGGTATCCAGAACTTTGGTTTATCCAGTTGTCGGTGTCAGCTTTATGGACTGAGTGAGTACTCAAGTGACCCCTTCAAACCCAACGGCACTTCCTAGACATCATCACCGAATCCCAGGGCATTTCCCCTACCCGTGGAGGGTTCTAACACCTGGATGCCCCACTCCATCACCCCCGGGTACTCCCAACTGCAGCAGTGGTACTCCACATTACCACATACCACGGGTGGCGTCACGAACTCTTACACTATCCCCTGTAAAACCCCCCTTCATTTGAGTGGCCGCAGGACCCCTGGCCCCAGACACCCCTCGAGCCACCGCGGATCCGGATCCGAGCAGCCTGGCTGCTAACACGGGGGCAGCACACATACTTCTGATGTTGAAGTTTATGGTGACGATGAAGGACAGGTTTTCTTCTGCTGACTCTTCCATGACGGCCATAATGGTGCAGGTGTCTTTGAACAGTAGAACAATGCACCCCAACTCCAGAGTCTACAAAATCGTCCTGAAGGTCTTTTGCAGCAAAGCTTGGGTTCTTACTCAGCTCTCTAGCAAGCCTACGAGTAGCTCTCACAGAAATTTTGCTTGGTCTTCTTTATAGCTTTTTCCTGCTCTAGGACCGCCACCATTTTCATTTTCAGATGCTAGGCAGCTGTTTGGAAGAACCCATTGCTGCTGTTTTTAAGCCCAAGGTTAGAGAAGGCTGGGTTTTTTTAAAGCTGTAAAATTTGCAACATCTAGTCTTTCCTAAGCCATACCCCTAAAAGGCTAATTAAAGTCTGAGCACACAAATCTCCAAGTGTAGCTAAACTTGTGCTCTGGCGACCCATTTTGCTTTTTGTAATTTTTCAAAAGCAAAACATGTAATTATTTTTTTTTTGCCTAAAAAAACAAAGGAAATGTGTCATCTTTAACTTTATGCCTTTTAGAGTTAAGTCCCTGTCACACACAGAGATAAATCTGTGGCAGATCTGTGGCAGATCTGTGGTTGCAGTGAAATTGTGGACAATCAGTGCCAGGTTTGTGGCAGTGCACAAATGGAATAATATGTCCATGATTTCACTGCAACCACAGAACTGCCAAAGATTTATCTCTGTGTGTGACGGGGCCTTTAGCCATTAAAAGGTATCAACCACTGAGGACTTCCGTCTTTTAAACAATTTTTTATCTATACTGGCTAACACGGTACAAAGATATATTTTACCTGCCTTTTAGAGATCATTTAATCTTCAACTTGCTTAACTGTTCATTTTTTACCAGGGGTGCTCAAACTTTTGCATGCCACAGTATTGTGTAATAGAGGAACAAGCATTCTTACAAAAATGGGTTAAGGTGGTGTCACACATAGCGACGACGACAACAACGACGTCACTGCTAAGTCACCATTTTCTGTGACGTAGCAGCGACGTCCCGTCGTTGTCGCTGTGTGACATCCAGCAACGACCTGGCCCCTGTTGTGAGGACGCCGGTCGTTGCTGAATGTCCTGCTTTATTTTTTGGACGTTGCTCTCCCGCTGTGAAGCACACATCGCTGTGTGTGACAGCGAGAGAGCGACGAACTGAAGCGAGCAGGGAGCAGGGAGCCGGCGTCTGGCAGCCTGCGGTAAGCTGTAACCACGGTAAACATCGGGTAACCAAGAATCCCTTTCCTTGGTTACCCGATATTTACCTTAGTTACTAGCGTCGCTCTCACGCTGCCAGTGCCAGCTCCCTGCTCCCTGCATACGTAGCTGGAGTACACATCGGGTAATTAACCCGATATGTACTCTGGCTAGGAGTGCAGGGAGCCAGCGCTAAGCGGTGTGCTCTCACGCTGCCAGTGCCGGCTACCTGCTCACGTAACTGGAGTACACATCGGGTAATTAACCCGATGTGTACTCTGGCTAGGAGTGCAGGGAACAGGGAGCCGGCACTGGCAGCGGGAGAGCGGCGGACGCTAGTAACTAAGGTAAATATTGGGTAACCAAGAGAAGTGCCTTCCTTGGTTACCCGATATTTACCTTAGTTACGCTTCCACGCGTCGCTGCTATCTGGGGGCTGGTCACTGGTCGCTGGTGAGATCTGCCCGTTTGACAGCTCACGACCATGTAATGACGCAGCATTGATCCTGATAAGGTCAGATCGCTGGTCGTGATCGCTGCTGCGTCGCTATGTGTGACACCACCTTAAGGCTGGCTATCTGCATATATGAAAGGACAATAAAGTGGTTATCCAGGACTAAAGACTGGTAACCAAATAACAGGGAACGTGCATTCTTAAAAAATGGGTTAGACTGACTATCCACTCATTTGAAATAACCTTAAAGTGGTTGTACCGGACTAAAGGACACTGTGCTCTCCTGGTTCTCTTCCTATCTTCCTGGTCACTCGTTCAGCGTATTATTTGCTGGCGCCACATCTTCTCCTTTTCCTCTCACTGTTACGGTCCCTCAAGGGTCAGTCCTTGGCCCTCTTTTTTTCTCCCTCTACACTGCCCTGATTGGATTGATCATCAGCAAATTTGGCTTCCAGTTCCATCTTTATGCTGATGACACAACTATACACTTCAACCCCTGACCTCACCCCCGCTGTACTACAGAACACCAGTGACTGTCTGTCTGCAGTTTCCAACATCATGTCTGCTCTAAATCAGAAACTTAAGGGTGCTTTACACGCTGCGACATCGCTACCGATATATCGTCGGGGTCACGTCGTTAGTGACGCACATCCAGCGCCGGTAGCGACATCGCAGCGTGTGACACCAAGGAGCAACGACCAACAATCGAAAAATCGTTCAAAAACGGTGATCGTTGACACGTCGCTCCTTTCCTTAATATCGTTGCTGTCACAGGTACGATGTTGTTCGTTGTTCCTGCGGCATCACACATCGCTATGTGTGACACCCCAGGAACGACAAACATCTCCTTACCTGCGTCCACCGGCAATGAGGAAGGCAGGAGGTGGGCGGGATGTTACGTCCCGCTCATCTCCGCCCCTCCTCTGCTATTGGCCGGCCGCTTAGTGACGCCGCAGTGACATCGCTATGACGCCGAACGCACCTCTCCCTTGAAGGAGGGATTGTTCGGCGGTCACAGTGGCGTCGCTGCACAGGTATGTGCATGTGACGCTGCCATAGCGATAATGTTCGCTACGGCAGCGATCAACAAATGTCACACGTACGACGGGGTGGGTGCTATCGCGCACGACATCGCTAACTATTGCTTTAACCTTTCCAAAACTCAACTTCTCCTCCCTCTGTCTCCTAACCTCCCTAATCCCAACATCTCCCCCTCTGTGCGCGGCACCACGATAACTCCTAAGCAGCAGGCTCACTGTCTGGGTGTTATACCTGACACCGATCTCTCCATCACCTCCTATCTCTTGCCTGTTCCTGTTGTTTGCACCTCAATAACATCTCTAGAATCCATACCTTTCTCACCATGAAAGCTACAAAAACCCTCACCGTGGTTCTGATCCACTCCCTCCTTGGCTACTGTAATTCTCTATTAATTGGTCTCCCCCTAGCTAGACTCTCTCCTTTACAGTCCATCCCTAATACTGTAGCCAGGGTCACCTATCTGGCTAACCGTTACTCGGATGCCTCTGTGTCACCCAAGGCTATGGACAACTCGGTCCCGGGCCATATATGTACAGGGATGCTGTGTCATGGTTGTATAATGGCCGATGCCCAGTTCCGTGACCCTGGGGACGCTTTTTAAAAGGGGACTATATACAGGGGAGTGAAAGAGTTTGTATTGGACGCACTTGCGGGTTGCAGTTATGGTGATGGAACCGCCGCTGCACAGTCTATTACCTCTGGGGCTAATGGTGGTGGCAGCCAAGATGGTAGGCCCTCTGCAAGTAGGGCTGGGCCCCTGGGAATGGATGGAGGGGTCAGTCGCAGAAAGGAAGGAGACCACACAGTGGGGATGCAGTGCAACTTCTGTTTACTCACTGTCAGATGGAATTGTGGCCTCGAGGATGGCTGGTTGAGACCCCTGGTCCCTTTTGTCCCAGTGCCGGTGTGGTGACCTGGTAGTCTTTTACTCCGGCACCTCTCACTTGTGGTTGGGATTCCGTAGCCTGGAGCGTTTGTGGGTGCCTTACTGTCTTTTGGCAGTCTCTTGTCCGTACAGCAGGCAGTGCAAACCCTGTAGGGTCGGTGTTCTATTCCGGTCCCTGGCTCCATCTTTACTGCTGGTGCCCCCAGATTCTTTGGGTCAGTGAGGTCCGTGAAGGTACCCTCACTGTGCAGGTGTTTTTCAGGTTGCGTGAAGCTGTCGCCTGACCTAGGGCCCTGTGCCCCGTCGATGCTCTGGTTCCAGAGGTACCTGGCTGTACCGTAACTGGAAACCACTCTCCTTGCTACCTGAGTCACCGTTACACCATCCCCGTCTGGAGACACACCCATCCCCTTTCACTGTCACTACGGAACTCCTGAGTGTCTGTCTGTCTGTTTTATTTCCTCCCACCAGGTTGCCTTCTAGTGGACTGGACTGGCTCCACCTCTAGGCGGCCATCCATTGGGTCTCGGAATAGTCAGTCATTCCAAATGGGGAGTGGGGAACTGGGGATGTTATGTGTGTTGTTGGTACTGGCACTAGGTTTCCAGGTCCCTGGCAGTAGGCCCTGCATCTTAGTCGGGATGCAGTACCTAGTAGTGTCCTGATGGTTTTAGGGGCGCTACACTTCCGCTCTGTGTCAGTCATTGCACTGGCTGCCCATATATCACAGAATCCAATTCAAATAGCTTTTTCTCACCCACAAAGCTCTCCACAGTGTGGCACCCCTTACCTCTTCATCCTTATGTCTATCACCTTACCCGTTCTCTACACTCTGCAAACGACTTTCGACTATTATCCACACTAATCCGAACCTCCCACTCCCGGATCCAAGACTTCTCCTGAGCTGCACCAATCATCTGGAATGCTCTACCCCAAGAAACTAGGATGAATCACAACTTAGCTTCAGACGCTCCCTAAAAATACATTTGTTTACGGTGGCCTATCACATTCCCTAATCAAATTCAAATCACACAGTCCCGCCACGACTTCTCAGAACTCTCCGTCAAACTCCACCGCACCCAAAAGCATCTCAAAGTTTTGGCTGACTGATTCAGGCAGCCTTTATCTATCCCTCATTTCTTTGACATGGTTGTACTGTCATTGTAAATAAGCACTTGTACCTTGTCCCCCCACCGAACTTCATTGTAGATTGTAAGCTCTCACGAACAGAGTTGTCTTTTTTTGCTCGAATTATTGTATTTTCTAGAACTGTTACTTGTTTGTATATGAACTTCTGAATTGTAAAGCGCTGCAGAATATATTGGCGCTATAGAAATAAAGATTTATTATATTATTGTTATTATTATTATTATTATTAAAGATTGGTAGGGATCCAACATTTGGTATCCCCATAAATCTGCTTTGATAGCAGCCAGACTTAAGCAGTGTACAAGCACGCGTCATCTTAGATTATGTCCTATCCAATTAAATAGGTGGTCACGTAAGAGATGGCCTCTTTCACTGCAGATTTTGAGGTGGTTGTTCCAGCAGTGATTAGAAATTTCACAGCTCATTCTTTAACTGAAATAATTTTTGCTTTACTACCATTGGTAAATTTGTGCTTGTTTATTTCAATTTAGACAAAATTATTGAGATAAATGAAAGATTAATGAACCAATATTTTTAAATTTTGGAATGGATGTCCACCACAGATGGTGAGGTGCAGGAGTATTTTGGTCTGTCTATTGAGGCCAGGGCATCCTCTTGGTCACTCTGGTGAGGCCTTGGCAGCAAAAGTCTGAGAAGACCTGTTCTAAAATGTATTCGCACTTTTCTTAGCTATTGCTTTTAGTAGGAAGCATAAGGTATGATAGTCTTGTGAGTTTTTAAAGTATTTTTTTGAGTAGTTACTTGAATTGAGAACATTGAGAATCAAAGTTTTGAAGAATATCATCGAGGTGAGGACAAAACATAGACTTAAGGGATTTGTAACTCCTTTAATTACACAAGACAAATGAGTACAGTAATTTCCCCTGTTTTGCTCTGTTAGGTTGATTCCTTTCATGTTTTCCCAATATTCAAATGAGTAACATCTTGTGTTCAGGCACATTTGCCAGCAGGTGCCCAGACACGTGAGACTGGTATTATCTGGGTGTGTATCTATTGTTAGCAGGTAGGCAACAGGCAAAACATTGGAAGGCAAACATTGGTCTTTTCATATGGATTATAACAGATCCTTTATATTCTAGTATTAATCTCTATTATTCACAACAGATCAGTTCATACTGTATTCTGTCAATGTCTTGGGTCATCCATGTGACATATCATGGTTTTCTCCATTTAAAAAAAAAAAATGTATATATTACTAAGAGGTGACTGAACAAAAGGGAAAATAATGCAAGGTTGCAATATAAAATGTTAACATTGGAACCAGAGATGTGTATAAGAAAAGTCTACAGGTTTTGTAGTGTTTTTAAATGTTTTACTGCAACATTTTTCTATTAATACAAATATAAGCATTTGAAAGAAGAAGCGCTGCTTGACTCCGGACCTTCAGGGGTGGTGGCTCGAGGGTCTCCGGACCCGGAGGCCTCGCGGACACGCCGAGTGAAAAAGGGGATGGACGTATATGTACGTTGGAAGTTCGTGACGCCACACACTGTGTGTGGTGAAGTAGGACACCACCGCTGCTGTTGCGGGACACCCGGGGGAGATGTTGTGCAGCAAGCTGTTAACCCCTCCGTGGGCAGGGATAGTGGCCCCGGAACCCGGTGGCTCAAATGCAGTGGGAATGACGACCGCAGGGGGTGTTGGTGTACTCATTGTTGGTAAATAACACACGAGTCTCTGGTAAACCAAAGTGGTGGTGGCTGGTGCCCTGGCCGGTTGTACTCATGGTACCCCACCCGGCTGGTGGTCTCTATCCTGTTCCTGCACCTTTTTAAGTAGAAATGACGTCCTAGTGTGAAACGTAGAAGTCCGCTCCCGGCTGGATGTGGCCTAAAGAGCCATGCCCGCAGATGCTGGCCCGTGGGATCTATGGGCCTTGGCGGTGACCTCTTATCCCTAATCGGTGGGCTGTTGTCTTCTATGAGGGACTTTGGGTGGGACAGAACCTCTAGTCCTGGCCTCAATCGGTTAATTAACCAGCTTCAGTTGATTCTGGCTTCTGGCTTCAGGGTTTGAGTACCCCCCTTTGTGCTACGGTTTCCGTGTCGGTTCCCCGTGTCGGTACCGGCGGGCTACAACCCTGTCCCGGTCCACCTCGGTTCCACCAAGCCGTCTTCCCGTCTCCTGCTGACGGAGACCACCGTCTGCCTCCTACCAAGGCACCAGGGCTCCTACCCTGGTACCTGTCAGTTTACTTCAGGCCTGACACACAGGCCTGACCTCCACTCTCACTGAACTTCAGACTAGACTGAACTTGACTGACTTTTTCTCCCGCCCTGGGCTGTCTAGACCCCTGGGTGGGCGTGCACCAACCACCTGGCCACGCCCACTGGTGTGTCTATCTGTCCCTAAGGGGGTGACTAGGGTTTAATGGTTGGCTGAATGTCTACTAAGTGTAGGAAGGTGTTATGCAGGGGCCTATTTGTGACTACCTGGATTCTCCAGGGTGTCACATATACACCAACAAATGATGTGACTATAGATCAATCTTAAATGTTAACTATGACCACTGACTATCACACAATGACTACAGGGGTTTTACCAGGTATAAGGGAACTCTAAGATCACAACACACCGGATACATAGAAAACACGATACAATGTTGAGCCTTGGTGCTAGGGAGAGGGGAGCAGGGTCACCGCCTGCCACTCACTTGAGGCTGATTCCTGCACTCCCTAACGTCCCTATATGGGTCCTGCCCCCATCACCAATCACATCTTTAGGCCCTCGCTTGCCTTGAAGTCACCCTGGCTAGTGAGAAGGCCAGTGAGAACACTAGTCTCACCACTGCAATAATGCAACACAAGGGAAGGGAGACAGACATAGAGAAAATTGACAGAAAAGAAAAACACTCCAAGCTCCTCTAAAGCAACTAAACACCACAGCTGGAATTGTCAATACTCCTCAGCTTTTTCTAGAGACTAGCTCATTCCAATTTGTCAGCGTAAGAATGAAGATCTAACCGGCATCAGATGGTAAGACACGTGACTCTTTATCTCTTTATAGTAAAGGGGAGTGGTCACAAAAAAGCTGTACCTGGTATTAAGGCTACAAAGGACAGGCAGATAGGAAAGAGGCCTTACCCCTACAGCATTAAAAGCAAGTATATTTCACTCAAATACAAGTTGTGGATCTACAAGCAATAAGATATTGTGATCTTCTCATCCCAGACTTGTCAAAGGCCTCCCCAGAGAGGGACACACTCATGACACTGACGATCTAATGGGAAGTAGGTAGTCTGAGTAAAAGTCCGTCCCAGACAAGAAACCTGTTTGTGGCCATGACTCTAAAAGGTAAAATAGACGTAGGAAAATGGAGTATCACAAAAATATTCAATGACTTGAGGGTGGTCCAGGTACGGATTTTCGAATAACAGCATGGCTCTAGAAGAGACAACGAGAGTTTATGTAAAGGCACAAGGCCATTTGCATTAAGGCACTGCCTATCCAAAAACAGGCTACTTTGTGGTAACCAATAGAAATATATTTTGAGAAAAGGAAACGTTTTAATGAATTCCAGAATGTAGAGAAATTTGTAGCTTTCTAAATAAACATTTTCAATGGAAAGCCAAGTTGAGGGCATAGCAGTAAATATGATGGGATTTTATAACTTTGATTTCATTACTGTTTGTTGCCAAACTTTTTTTTATAGTGAAAACACAAAATATTTCTAAGATCTCTTTATAATCCTCAGATACAGGAAAGCCAAGTGTTGGATAGAGCTGTACTTCTTACTCTGTGGAACGCAGCTCATTGCAATCCCAGTTCCCATGCTACTGCCATATAAGAAGCGGGTGGAAGAAAAAGCTTTATGCAGGGATCCAGTGAAGTGTGAAGTGCAGCTGTGTCTTGTTCTGTTCCTTCCTCCTGCTAATGCTTCCTATTCCTACTTTTCCTATTTGGTCACGGGATGTTAAATAGCTAAAGTGGCCATAATAATATGAAATAAAAAACATTTAATAACCTTCTAGAACGGTGCCACTTCGAAGATGTCAGCACTGTCTCTCCTGGCAATGTAGGGACATCATGTAACTGCCATGGCCGTCTATCTGTATTTTGAGACTAGTGACAGGATCAGGACTAGAGTCATCTCATTGTCATCTGACACTCTACATATTAAACGTGTTTTAATTCTTTAGGTATGGCAAGGGTTAATGTCAGGTTTCCTTGCCAGCAGCTTGTGTGTGGTTTTAGTGCAGTGGTGGGATTAGTGATCCTTCCCTTCCCATTCACTAGCCAGGGCTTGCTGCAAGGTCTCTCAGGGCTTCAGGTTCCTGCTTGGTGACAGGTGAGGAACCTGTATAGGGACTGGGTAGGAGTGAGTGACAGCAGCAGGTAAGTGGAGGAGGTATCCATATTTCCTCTCACTAGCATCAGGACCTACCATTGTTATTTTGTCCCCAGTGTACCCCTTGTTTGTCTTGGTAAAACCCCTGTCTGTTGTTTGTTTTACCTCATGCCGGACCTTCCCGAAGTTTGTGCCTTGACAGTAACATAACAGATTCAGTCGCTGATTGGCTGTAGACTTCATTATTCCATAGTAACAATGTGAACATGAGAAGAAACAGTGCCACCCTCAGGGGAGTGACACCAGTTCCAAAAGTAAGTAGATACAGTACACAGCATAAACGAGTACACCCTATTTACAAAGTAAGATTTTAATCAATATCCCACTGAACAAGAGAGCAATTTCAAAATTTTTCACTTGACTAAAGGCCACTTTACACGCTGCGATCTCGTTAGCGAGATCGCTAGCGAGCGTACCCGCCCCCGTCGGTTGTGCGTCACGGGCAAATCGCTGCCTGTGGCGCACAACATCGCTCTGACCCGTCGCACATACTTACCTGCCTAGCGACGTCGCTGTGACTGGTGAACCACCTCCTTTCTAAGGGGGTGATACGTTCGGCGTCACAGCGACGTCACTAATCGACCGCCCAATAGAAGCGGAGGGGCGGAGATGAGCGGGACGAACATCCCGCCCACCTCCTTTCTTCCTCATTGCGAGCGGCCGCAGGTAAGGTGAGGTTCCTCGTTCCTGCGGTGTCACACATAGCGATGTGTGCTGCCTCAGGAACGACGAACAACCTGCTTCCTGCAAAAGCAACGATATTTGGGAAATGGACAGCGTGTTAACGATCAACGATACGGTGAGTATTTTTGATCGTTAGCGGTCGCTCGTACGTGTCACATGCAACAACGTCGCTAACGAGAGCGGATGTGTGTCACGAATTCCGTGACCCCAACAACATCTCATTAGCGATGTCGTTGCGTGTAAAGCGGCCTTAAGGGTGCTTTCAAACATCCGTTTTTTCCATCAGGCACAATCCGGCAAATACCGGATAAAACGGATCTGGCGCCGAATGTGTTTTTATCCACAATTGTATTAGTACCAGATTGTGCCTGTTGCCCTGTCGAAATTTCTGTGTCCGGCTGCCGGAAAGGTCGCACAACGGAATGTTTTTTTTCACTGGCAAAAAAATGCACTGCGCCAAATCCGGCAACATGCGGCGTGTTGTAAAATGAAAGCCTATGGGCGCCGGATCCGTCGTAATGCGGCAAAAAACGCATTCCACTGACGGATCCGTTTTTTTAACTGAGCATGCTTAGATGTGTAAATTCCTTTCTGGTTAGAAAATATCTCTGTCCATCTGTCTGTCGGTCTCTCTCTCTCTCTGTCTATGTCGGTCTCTCTCTTTTTCTGTCAGTCGGTCGGTTGGTCAGTCTCTCTCTCTCTCTCTCTGTTGATGCCGGTCTCTCTCTCTGTCTGTCGGTCAGTCTCTCTCTCTCTCTGTCAATGTCGTTCTCTCTCTCTCACCCCCTCTCTCATACTCACCGACCACCGGCGCGGCATGGCGCTATACAGCTGTCACAAAGCTCCTTCAGCTTCTCCTGCTTTGAAAATGCTGGCCGCTCATTATTCCATCTCGTATTCACTGCTTCCCCTGCCAACCGGCGCCTATGATTGGTTGCAGTCAGATGAGCCCCCACGCTAAGTGACAGCTGTCTCACTGCAACCAATCACAGCCACTGGTGGGTGGGTCTAAATCTTGCAGTAAATTAAATGAATAAATAGTTTTAAAAAATGGCGTGTGGTGCCACTTAGTTTTGATACCAGCCAAGGTAAAGCCACACGGCTGAGAGCTGGTATTCTCAGAATGGGGAGCCCCACATTATGGGGATCTCCCCAACCTAAAAATATCAGGCAGCAGCCACCATTAGATGCAACAGTCTTGGGACTCTACCTGGCTCATCCCGAATTGTCCTGGTGCAGTGGCAATCGGGCTAATAAGAAGTTAATGGCAGCCCATAGCTGCCACTAAGTCCTAGCTTAGTGATGACAGGTGTCTATGAGACACCCCCCATCACTAAACTGTAGTGAAAGTAAACAAACACCGAAAAATCCTTTATTTGAAATAAAAGACATAAAAACACCCTCTTTCACCACTTTATTAATCCCCAAATACCCCTCTAGGTCCAGTGTAATCCACATGAGGTCCCACGACGATTTCAGCTCTGCTACATGGGAAGCTAACAGGAGCGGCCGTAGAACACCACTGCTCACTGTGAGCTCCACAGAGCAAATGAAGTGAGTCGCGTTGTCATCGGTGACGTCACTCAGGTTACCTGCGGCCACAGCTGGATTCTTGGTACAAACTGCTACAACGGATCAATTTTTTTATCGGATCTGTCACATCAGTTTTACTACAATCTGCGACAGATCTCTTGCATCAGGCACAAACCGGATTGTGCCTGACGGCAAAAACCGGATATGTGAAAGCACCCTAAGTTTCATAGAAAATTTTTTAACCCATAATATGAAAGTAAATAATCTAATTTTCATTTCAAAATCTTTTTTTTAGTCAAATTAGATGATGCAAAAATGAATACACCCCACATAAAAAACAACAATATCTAGTATTTTGTACAGATGTGTAACAGGAACACAACCAAAATATATATGGATGCAATAATAATGAAGGTATTCCCAATGGTAGTAAGTATAAGTATCATATATAAAGGAGGATGTATAATGCCAATGGACTAAAAGTGACAGCAATATACAATTAGATACTCCAGGAGTAAGAACGAAAAAAAGAAACCAATATCTAGTCATCTATTAGAGATAAATTAAAACTAATATTTATTAGGTACAAGTAAAATTGTGTTATGAGTTTTTCAACAAGAGAAAGGGCAAAAGGCATAAGATTAATAATCTAATATATAAAGGTGTGTGTGTGTGTGTGTGTGTGTGTTCACTAAGGGAATCTGCACCGTAGCATTTACAATCACAAAATTTTGCACAGACACTTCATTTGACTCAGGGATTATCATAGACTATGTTTTGAGGGAAAAGTTTAAGCCTGCGCTTTATAGTTATTTGCCAAAAAATGCTTACTTACTGTTTAGATGTGTGAGGTAATATATTGGCTGTTTGACAGTTATGCCGGCGTCACACGATATATCGGGCGATATGTCGTCGGGGTCAGGTCGTTAGTGACGCACATCCGGCATCGTCAGAAATACCGTAGCATGTGACAGCTACGAATGACTGTGAACGAGCAAAAATACTCACCTTATCGTTGCTCGTTGGCACGTCGTTCATTCTCATAAAGTCGTTCCTCCTTCTGCGCACCAGTTGTTCGTCGTTCCCGTGGCAGCACACATCGCTCCGTGTGACACCCCGGGAATGACGAACACAGCTTACCTGCGTCCCGCCGGCAATGCGGAAGGAAGGAGGTGGGCAGGATGTTACGTCCCGCTCATCTCCGCCCCTCTTCTATTGGCCGGCCGCTGTGTGACGTCGCTGTGACACCGAACGTCCCTCCCCCTTCAGGAAGAGGATGTTCGCCACCCACAGCGATGTCGTCCGGGAGGTAAGTGCGTGTGACAGGGGGTTAACGACTTTGTGCGTCACGGGCAACTAATTGCCCATGACGCACAAACGACTGGGGCGGGTACTATCGCTCGTGCGATCGCACGATAGATCGTCCCGTGTGACGACGGCCTTAGGCTATTTATCAGGTGGTCTAGAGCAGCTAATCACAGCTCTACTTCTATTTTGCTATAGGTCATTAATAGGAGATCTGATTGGTTGCTATAGGCAACGAAGGACATTCTTAGTATAAGAAGCTTATGTGTCAGTTGATTTTGGTGGTGAAAGGGAAAGTGGGAGTGACAGATAGTAGGAGAGAGACAGAGGGAGAGTGAGAGAGAAACAGAGAGAGGGTGAGTGGCAGTGTGGGAGAGAGGGAGAATGGGAGAGAGGGAGAGGCAGCTAGTGAATAATAATAATGTACAAGGATTATAGTGCTTATAAATACAGGTAAAAAGCAATAAAACTATGTTGGAGTATATATGTTTACAAAAATTTGTATGAAACACCTTATGTAGAATTCCCTTACATGTAAATCATACTTGCTCACTGTGCAATGTAAGTATATATTTGGACAGAAAATGTAAAAAATATGTGCAATACCAATTGGCTCACGAACAAAAAGTTTCTAAGTAGAGATGAGCAGACCCGTGGAACTTTGGTTTCTGCAGGTTCAGCCAGACTTTAGATAAAGTTCTGTTCTGGATCCGGACTTGACCTCACTGATTGGGCAGTTCAGATCTCTGCCCACATGCAGGCAGCCTCTTGAGGGATGGTGGACGAGGTTTTTTCATATTTTTTGTTTGGTGCACACTACATTCGATAACCCTGTTGTTCTCCCCAGTGGGAGCCGATCAAACACGGCAAGTGGCTCGCACTGGGCTGAGCACCGAGTGTACCCGAGCACAGCGGTGCTCACTCAAGTGATTTGCATATGTAAAGCTTTGTCGTTATGACCACCAAACTTTAAAGTTCGTGTTCGCTCATCTAAGCAAACCTGAATGTATATATGTATAATGTGGCCAAAATAAATATTATGGAATTGGTGTATATTTATATAGTAGCACTGGTAAGAATGTAAATATAAGAAGGCCGCAGTAGCTTATGTAAAAAAGTGCAATTTTGATATTTGCAGCAGAAATGTTGTGAGCATGAAAGTAAAGTGACGTATGAAAAAATAAAAAACACAGTAGTGCAGCCTTAAACCTAAAATGCATTACGCCTAATCATGAGCTGGCATGTGTGACTCGCCCACCCCAGGGCTATGGGACACCCGGTGCCGGACCGGACTAGTCCGGTGGTAGTCAGTGGTGGCTGGGCCCGGCTCCGTGGCCCTGGTGGGTGTCAGTTGAATATGTGGCTTGAATTAAAGTTTGTGTTCGTGACGCCACCTGTGGTATGCGGCTACTAAGCCGCCGCTGCTGTGTGAGGCCTCCGGGATGATGTTATGGCAGCAATGGTGGTACTGCTCCCCACAGGTGGAGCAATGCCCGGGGCACGGTTGGTGTTTGTGGAAGTCTATGGTGCTGCGTGACTAACACGGTGCAGGGCCGACCAGCAATGAAAGAAACAGGCACAAACAGTAGTCTCTTTACCTTTTCCTCTTTTACTCGGCAGAAACTTAGTCCAGGGAGACCGTCACAGATGGTAAAGATGATCCGGCCGGCCTGGAAGTGCCTGGGGTGATCTTTGGCCAGTTGAGTATGAGGCCTACTCCTTAATCTTTCTCTGCTGTTTTAGGACACTGCACTTTGGGTTTGCAATTGCCCTCTTGCTGCTGGGACTTGTTGTTCGTCCCCTTTTCTGTGTGGTAGACTGCGCAGGCCCTCTCTGGTGCTTCTCTGCTGGGGTCTACACCGGGCCCTTGGGATGCAGCTGTACCTTCAGATTGCTTCTGGGACAGGGGGCTTACAGCTCTCCTGCCCTCCGGATTCAGCTACCAGGGATGGATTTTATGCCCTGGCAACTACAGACTCCGATGTCCGAGTCCCTGCTGTGCCTCTCTGCTCCCCTTGCTTCACTGGGCCAAGCTATCCCAGCTCTAGGCCCCAGTTTACAAGGCAGCACTACTCTGTGTCTGCACTCTTTCACTCCTGTGTCCAGACTAACCACCACTTCCTCCTTCCAGCCAGACTTAAGGAATGCTCCCTGAAGTTCCAGGTTCAGAGCTCCCCCTGCTGGCCGGAGGGAGAACTGTGTTGAGTGTTAACTTACTGGCCAATAGATCTCCCAATTACCTCCAGGCTCAGCATTAACCCTTTTGGGAGGGCAATGCTGTTGTGGCGACCAGGTCCTGGGGCGCCACACTCCCCCTTAGTTAATTTCAGTACTCCCGGACTGTAGAAACAAACATGACATGTTAGAACATTTGTACCAATGGTTAGCAGTGGTTCAGATTCTTTGCGATCAATATCGACAATTATCATCCCCTGACATGGCAATTCTACCCGCCCCACTTTAATGGTTACTTCTTTGTACCCAATTTGAGGTAAGGGCTGACCATTACTGGCCACAATTGTTACATCATCATCTGGGCCATGGTCAATGTCTGAATCAGCCCAATATCTTTTGTACAGTTTGTGGGGGATGGTTGTTACCTGGGACCCCGTATCCAGGAGGGCATTCAAAGGGATCCCGTCCAGCACAATAGGAAGGACCGGGCGTCCTCCCACATACTTGCTGCGGCTGGGGTTTGAGCCGGGCTTCCTCACACCTGGGGGTTGGCTCCTGGCCCCAGGCTCGGCCCGTTTAAAGGACAGCGTCGTGCAATGTGGCCCGCCTGGTTGCAGTGGCGGCAGATCGGTTGTCCAGTTGAATCATACCGGTCTGTGTCTCTGCCTCGGGTCGGCGGAATCCTCCTCTGTCGCATCCATGGGACGTCTTCTGGGCTGGAGGCCAACTCGATTTTTGCAGGCGAGGGGGTCATTTGTAGAGACTGCACGGTCTTGGCAAGGGCAGCCACAGTCTTGGTCAGCTCCTGGAACTGCTGTCTGAGCTCTGCAGTGGGATCCTTATCCAGGGACTGCGCCTCAGCCCCTGCAGTGGCTCGTGTTGCAGGCACCACCCCGGGGTACGTGATAGCAAGAGGCCGGAGGGGTACTGGGTCATTCGGTGTAGATTCTCTCAGTACCCTGATGGCCTGGTCCTTAAACTTTGCAAAGTCCAGAGCAGGGTTCTGCAGGACCAGGATACGCAGCTGGGTCCTGTGGGCATCTGACAGGAGCCCCTCTATGAACTGCTCAGTTAGGAGTTTGTCTTCTTCACGTACACTCTCTGGGTCCACCTGTTTAACTGCTTTCAGGGCCTCCTGCAAGTTTAAGGCATAGTCCCTTATGCTGTCCGTGGCCCGTTGCTTGCACCCAAAGAATCTCATCTTTATCTCTGCTGCGGTGCGGGTGTCAAAAGTACTCTTTAGCTTGGCCAGTATCTGGGCTGCTGTCCCTTTATCTGTATCAGGCCAGGACTTCGCTTCACGCTGGGCTGCGCCGGCTAGCTGTCCCATTACTATGCCCACCTTCTGGCTCTCAGTCAGAGGATACACCCGGAACAAGCTGTGCAGGCTTTCTCTGAAGTCACTCAAGGTATGGGACTCCCCGGAGTACTGCGGCAGCCATTCTGCTCCCGGTATGTACGGCATGGTGATCGGCATTACCGGCGCTACAGTGGGGGCTGGGGCGACGGCGACTGGGACTACTTCGGCCGGTGCTGCGGCGCCCTGGGCGATGGCAGCCACCTGCTCTCCCTCGGAGTCGGACATCTTCCTCCCCCTTAGTGAACCTTACCAGGCTCCGTTCACTTTTCAAATTTTCTTCCGGGTCGCGCGGGGTTAACAGCGCTCTGCTCTGATGGCGCGCTCCCTTCACGCTCTTTGTCAGGCACGCCCCCCTTCTTCCTGCGCTCGGCGCGGCTAATGGCGGCGGCAATTTACAACCAGTACACAGTCTTTTACACAGTTCTTCCGGCGCACAGTACCCGGTGTGACCGGGCACGAAATCCTGTTCGTGACGCCAAAGTTGACTCGCCCACCCCAGGGCTATGGGACACCCGGTGCCGGACCGGACTAGTCCGGTGGTAGTCAGTGGTGGCTGGGCCCGGCTCCGTGGCCCTGGTGGGTGTCAGTTGAATATGTGGCTTGAATTAAAGTTTGTGTTCGTGACGCCACCTGTGGTATGCGGCTACTAAGCCGCCGCTGCTGTGTGAGGCCTCCGGGATGATGTTATGGCAGCAATGGTGGTACTGCTCCCCACAGGTGGAGCAATGCCCGGGGCACGGTTGGTGTTTGTGGAAGTCTATGGTGCTGCGTGACTAACACGGTGCAGGGCCGACCAGCAATGAAAGAAACAGGCACAAACAGTAGTCTCTTTACCTTTTCCTCTTTTACTCGGCAGAAACTTAGTCCAGGGAGACCGTCACAGATGGTAAAGATGATCCGGCCGGCCTGGAAGTGCCTGGGGTGATCTTTGGCCAGTTGAGTATGAGGCCTACTCCTTAATCTTTCTCTGCTGTTTTAGGACACTGCACTTTGGGTTTGCAATTGCCCTCTTGCTGCTGGGACTTGTTGTTCGTCCCCTTTTCTGTGTGGTAGACTGCGCAGGCCCTCTCTGGTGCTTCTCTGCTGGGGTCTACACCGGGCCCTTGGGATGCAGCTGTACCTTCAGATTGCTTCTGGGACAGGGGGCTTACAGCTCTCCTGCCCTCCGGATTCAGCTACCAGGGATGGATTTTATGCCCTGGCAACTACAGACTCCGATGTCCGAGTCCCTGCTGTGCCTCTCTGCTCCCCTTGCTTCACTGGGCCAAGCTATCCCAGCTCTAGGCCCCAGTTTACAAGGCAGCACTACTCTGTGTCTGCACTCTTTCACTCCTGTGTCCAGACTAACCACCACTTCCTCCTTCCAGCCAGACTTAAGGAATGCTCCCTGAAGTTCCAGGTTCAGAGCTCCCCCTGCTGGCCGGAGGGAGAACTGTGTTGAGTGTTAACTTACTGGCCAATAGATCTCCCAATTACCTCCAGGCTCAGCATTAACCCTTTTGGGAGGGCAATGCTGTTGTGGCGACCAGGTCCTGGGGCGCCACATGTGTAAGAAAGAGCTCAGTATTGCTGCGCTTCAACTCGAGAATAAAGTGCTGTATGCACAGTGAATGATGTGAAATGTGTAAAGAAAACTAAATTGTAAAACACTATTTGTGTAGACTAAAGGTGCAATGGTAAATAAACAAGAAAGGCGGAGTATTTGCGTGCAAATATATAATAGATTTAATGGAAACAATTAGAAATAGACGTAAAAAAACATTTAAGAAGCATAGACCTGGGAAAAATACATCAGATCCCCATGAATCACCAAACATATCAAAAATGAGCGTGATTGGGAGAGAAATTCCAGTATACAAGTGATATGGCAGCTAACTGCGGCTATATATAGTGTGGCCTAGTCCACAGATGAAAGGAAGGCTATATAAAGAAATGTGATATATAGTAAATTATAATAGCCACCTAATTTTGGTAAATGAATCTACACCTACCCAAAGGGTACTAGATAAGTGCATGGCCACATATGGAACACTGTGCAAAGAGAAGGGATTTTATAGTAAAAAGATCAGCTGCATAGGGACCAAAATAAACAAAGCCAGCAAGAACAATATATAGGTGGTTCAAGGGGACCAGTCAGAGGGGACCTCCGACGGCCGTTTCGCAGTCCTAAGACCGCTTCTTCCGGGAGGAGAGGTGCAGTGTCTGTCTAGCAGACCAGCTCCTATAAGTCTGAGCACCCGATCGCGTGATTCCTCACATGCCCGGAAGCCGGAAGGAGGCGGGGACGTCCGCGCGCGCTGCACCGCATCTGACAATGCAGACAGTGCGCGTGCGCGATCCACGCTACAGAGAGTGCGGCGTTCCCGTCCCCCCGGCAACGGGAGGGACGTACAGAGTTCCAGCACTCCAGCGCGTCACACCGCGCCCACAAAATATGCGGATTGCAGATAACGCTCAGAGGCTGCACACCCCCGCCCACCCCTGGTGACGGACAGAAGGAGCGGGGAAGTAAATAAGTAAAGAAGTAAAGTAATGATAGTATAGTCATCCAGAAAGGGGGAAGCACGTGGGTCACACATCACCAAGTACATAGCAACCGGCTCAGGAGGGGGACGCGTCACCAGCCAAACGAGCCAGGTTGTACTTGAAGTGGAAAGGGACCCGCGTAACAAACCCCATAAACAGTAGATCTGGATAAATTAAATTACATGATTTAACATTTTATTCCCTAGATGGTCAGAAGGATATAAAGAGAAAAAATAGTTTATATGTGTGTCAAAAATGGACTAATTATGGAAATTAAGCAGATGGGGCCAAATAGCAGGAGGAATGGACAATTAAAAATGGAATATATGGAAAGAGTCCTTCGCTACCACATGAGTAACATGACTAAAGTGCAACGATAGTGCTTATCAGGTATATATACAATTAGTTGATATATAAAAAACATAATACATTTTATTATACAATGCACGAGAATATATCACATCAAATGTCCATATCAATTCTTGAAGTCCTTCTTGCTCAGATGGCCTCAGCCTAAAGGACAGACACTGGGATCAATCAATAGCGATGATAGAATTAAAATCACTTGACAAAAGGAAAAAGAAGAAAGATATAAGTATCAAGACAATACACAAACAAATATGATTAAAAACACATCAAGGAAAAAGATTAATACATCTCATCAGAGTCAAATCAGTAGCGATAAAGCGCAGATAGAAATAGCTCATATAGGGCTACCATAATTAAGCCCAATAAGCAGAGCCTCCTAGGGAGCTGGACTCATAAAAAGGGTGCAAAACTTATGGATTCATTGAAACCAGCAGGGGACAGTGTTCCAAGAACAGAGATCCAACGGGTCTCACACTGTGCTAGGCGTTTCTTTAGATTGCCGCCCCTTATGCCGCCATGGATGACATCAAACCCCAGTACTCTCAGGGATCTCGGATTACAGTTGTGCGCAGTCTTAAAGTGTCTTGGTAAGGTCTTAAGAGTTGAGGTGTCCATGATGGTTTTAGCTCCACAAATATCTCTCACGTGTTCTCGTGTGCGTACCCTCAGTTCACGACTCGTAAGTCCAATGTATATCAGGGGGCAGTCACAGGTGGCGTAATAGACCACGTGAGAGGTTTGGCATGAGATATAATGTTTAATTTGGTACGTTCGAGATCCATCAGCAGAGACAAAAGAATTGCCCCTGCCAATGTTCACACATGCCACACAGTGGCCACAGGAAAAACATCTTCTTCTCGGTGTACTGAGACTAAGAAAGTTGGAAAGAGCTGGAACATAATGACTGCACACTAGGAGATCCCTGAGGTTCCTAGATCTTCTTGACGTCATAGAGGGGGCACAGGGGAGGCAATCCTTAAGTGCCGGTTCGGCCTGCAAAATAGGCCAGTGTTTAGTTAATATGTGGCGCATACTGTCCCACTGCTGGTTAAAAGTGGAGATAAAGCGAATAGTACCCTCAGTCTTTCTTGATTTAGTTGGTAATAGCAATTCACCCCTAGTATTTTGGATAGCTCTCCTGTATCCATTTTTGATTGCCCTTATACTGTCCCCCGATCCAAAAATCTGTCCCTAAGGTCATCGGCCTGACAGTGGAAATGGGCCTCGGTTGAGCAGATACGCCTCACTCTAAGATATTGACCAATCGGGACTGCCTTTATTGTAGCCTGACTATGCGCCGATGAGGCATGTAATAGTGAGTTTACAGAGGTCGACATCCTGAAAACATCAGCCTGGATGACCCTATCCTGGTCCAGCTCCAGGCTGACGTCCAGGAAGTCGATTCTACTGGAACTAGATGAATAAGTCAGTTTTATATTGTAGATGTTTACATTCAGTTCATTCATAATTTCCCCGAGCTGCTCCACTGTACCCTGCCACAAAAACAAAATATCATCAATGTACCTCATCCAGCACAGCACATGGTCGGCCGCCCGCGCGCCCCCATCGCCAAAAAGCCCCCTCTCCCATAAACCCAGGAAGAGGTTGGCATACGCGGGCGCGCAAGCCGCCCCTATGGCTTTGCCGTGGGTCGTAGATAAAAAAGATCTTTGAAAACAAAAAAATTGTGTGTCAAGATAGTGGAGATGCTCGAGGATTAGTTCAGATAAATGGGAGTCCAGATTGGTCATCTCCAAGAAGAAACGAACTGCAGCAAGGCCGTGATCGTGTGAAATGCAAGTATATAGTGATTCCACGTCAGCCGTGTAACGTAACACGGCTGACGTGGAATCACTATATACTTGCATTTCACATGATCAAGGTCTTGACTTCAAGAATTGATATGGACATTTGATGTGATATATTCTCGTGCATTGTATAATAAAATGTATTATGTTTTTTATATATCAACTAATTGTATATATACCTGATACGCACTATCTTTGCACTTTAGCCATGTTACTCATGTGGTAGCGAAGGACCCTTTCCATATATTCCATTTTTAATTGTCCATTCCTCCTGCTATTTGTCCCCATCTGCTTAATTTCCATAATTAGTCCATTTTTGACATACATATAAACTATTTTTTCTCTTTATATCCTTCTGACCATCTAGGGAGTAAAATGTTAAATCATGTAACTTAATTTATCCAGATCTACTGTTTATGGGGTTTGTTACGTGGGTCCCTTTCCACTTCATGTACAACCTGGCTCGTTTGGCTGGTGACGCGTCCCCCTCCTGAGCCGGTTGCTATGTACTTGGTGATGTGTGACCCACGTGCTTCCCCCTTTCTGGATGACTATACTATCATTACTTTACTTCTTTACTTATTTACTTCCCCGCTCCTTCTGTCCGTCACCAGGGGGGGGGGGGGAGTGTGCAGCCTCTGAGCGTTACCTGCAATCCGCATATTTTGTGGGCGCGGTGTGACGTGCTGGAGTGCTGGCACTCTGTACGTCCCTCCCGTTGCCGGGGGGACGGGAACGCCGCACTCTCTGTAGCGTGGATCGCGCACGCGCACTGCCTGCATTGTCAGATGCGGTGCAGCACGCCCCTGCCTCCTTCCGGCTTCCGGGCATGTGAGGAATCACGTGATCGGGTGCTCACACTTATAGGAGCTGGTCTGCTAGACAGACACTGCACCTCTCCTCCCGGAAGAAGCGGTCTTAGGACTGCAAAACGGCCATCGGAGGTCCCCTCTAACTGGTCCTCCTGAACCACCTATATATTGTTCTTGCTGGCTTTGTTTATTTTGGTCCCTATGCAGCTGATCTTTTTACTATAAAATCCCTTCTCTTTGCACAGTGTTCCATATGTGGCCATGCACTTATCTAGTACCCTTTGGGTAGGTGTAGATTCATTTACCAAAATTAGGTGGCTATTATAATTTACTATATATCACATTTCTTTATATAGCCTTCCTATCCTCTGTGGACTAGGCCACACTATATATAGCCGCAGTTAGCTGCCATATCACTTGTATACTGGAATTTCTCTCCCGATCACGCTCATTTTTGATATGTTTGGTGATTTATGGAGATCTGATGTATTTTTCCCAGGTCTATGCTTCTTAAATGTTTTTTACATGTATTTGTAATTGTTTCCATTAAAACTATTATATATTTGCACGCAAATACTCCGCCTTTCTTGTTTATTTACCAGTCCCTTGGAGTGTGCAGTCTCTGGGACATTCTGGTGGGTTAAATTATACCCTTTACCAGTATGACCCTTTAGAGACCATAAGGTTTAACCATGAGGCTTCTTGTTTGGATAAAGGTGCAATGGAAATGCTAAAGTGACATGTGCCAGATAGAGTTGAGTGAGTACCTAACTATTCGTACTCGCTATACTTATAACAAGTACTGTCTAATACTCGCATATTCGTTCCGAATAGCATGTGCAATGCAAGTCAATGGGGAAAAAAAATCGCAAGGGAACGAGTAACCTGAATTCCGTACTATTTATGCGAGTAGCGAATAGTATGGTATTTGAGTTACTCGTTACTTTGCGTTACTTTTCCCCAGTGACTTGCATTGCACATGCTATTCGGAATGAATACGCAAGTATTAGACAGTACTCGTTATGAGTATAGCGAGTATGAATAGTTAGATACTCGCTCAAGTCTGGTGCAAACCAAAACGTTGATGCTGAAAGGCTGAACTGATGTGAACATAAAGATAGTACAATAGCATGGCGTGTACCAGGCAAGCAAACTTTTAGCACAATCAACATGCTATAAAACATGTAAGGCAAATTGTTAAGGAGTAATACCTGTATATGGTGTCCTAATGGTAAGCAATGCCCAGCGCCGACGCGTGCTTTGGCGAGTGGAGTCACCTTAATAACCTGTCTTTCAGCATAAGCAAGCTACCAATCAAAATTTTGATTGGCACATGTCACTTAACCATTTCCATTGCACCTTAGTGCTTTAATATATAACACTTTAGTGTAAGCAAATAGTAGTCAGACAGCCATGTCAAAACCAAAGGGGTAGCAAAGGTACTAAATTGTTAGGCAGGGGAAACCTTAATAAACTAGCCAAGGTCAAAACAAGAAAACACAAATTCTATACTGGAACATAAACCAAAGACCTTAACTAGAGAAGCACAAAGCTATATCTGGAAACTTCCAACAGTAGGCTGAAAGCTTCAGTCGTGTGTGGTGCTTTCCAATTGGCAGAATCAAGCTGATAATAACTTCAGTCAGACAGCACCCTAGACAGGGGACCCTAGCTATCCCTGATCTCAAAGTTACCTCTGAAGATGAGGATGTTTAAGCTGCCTTGCTGTCCTTGCTCCTGAAAGCCATGACCTTGTACCCCATCCCCAAACCTCAGGGAAGGGCTGGAACAGGAGGGATTAAGCCAACAAAAATGGACAAACAGAGGAACCCAAAACTCTACCACTCGGTGCGCTCACCCAGAGGGAAAAAACAATATGAGCTTACGAGGAAAATAAAAGCAGGGAGGAAACAACAAGACAATGGTAGAACTCCACAGCAACTCTAAGCACAAAGCAATACAATCACCAGCAGGATTGGGACACAACAGCACGCAGACCAACACAGCAATAAACTATAGTCAGCGTGAGAGGACAGATTCCACCATCTTAAATACGAAGGGAGCCAATGTGATAGGTTTTCACTAATATGTGATTCCAGAAGTAACAAGTTGAGGTTAACTCTTGCTAGCCTGGTCATGAATGAGCCCACAGCTGGTCGTAGCCCAAACTTGCCTGTGTAGATCAAAAGCATCAGAGCAACCATAGGATGAAGTATCAGAATCTGTAATGTAAACAGCGTCTGATGCCGCCAAGACAATTGTAAAGTCTACGGTATTTGCATATTTGCATGTTAAGGTGTCTTTTTTGGGTAAAAACATCTTTAAATAGGTTGTTCAGGCATTATTGATGTCTAGGGTGACTCATCAATATCACATTGATGGGGGGCCGACATCGAGCTACCCCACTGATCAGCTGTTATATGTTCCGGAGGCAGTCAGATCAGCTCCCTTTCTCTCCTATTCCTAATGATAGGTCATCAATATTAGTCTCCCCGGAAATCCTTTGAATGGTATACGAAATACTGCCTTTTTAGCTCTAAGGGTATGTGCGCACGTTGCTTTTTACCTGCTTTTTACCTGCTTTTTTGCTGCTTTTTCTTCTGCGCTGTTTAATGCCAAAATGGATGTGTTCTTCTATTCAAGCAAAGTCTATGGGAATTTGGGTTTCTTGTTCACACTATGTTGTTCAAAATGCTGCCTTTTTGAGGCAGAACTTTGGTCAAAAACTCAGCTTTTCAAAGAAGCAACATGTCAATTGTTTTTGCCATTTGGGTATTGCACTGCAAAGCTGAGTTTTTGACCAAAGTTCTGCCACAAAAAGGCAGCATTTTGAACAACATAGTGTGAACAAGAAACCCAAATTCCCATAGACTTTGCTTGAATAGAAGAACACATCCATTTTGGCATTAAACAGCGCAGAAGAAAAAGCAGCAAAAAAGCAGGTAAAAAGCAACGTGCGCACATACCCTTAGGGTATGTGCGCACGTTGCTTTTTACCTGCTTTTTACCTGCTTTTTTGCTGCTTTTTCTTCTGCGCTGTTTAATGCCAAAATGGATGTGTTCTTCTATTCAAGCAAAGTCTATGGGAATTTGGGTTTCTTGTTCACACTATGTTGTTCAAAATGCTGCCTTTTTGTAGCAGAACTTTGGTCAAAAACTCAGCTTTGCAGTGCAAAACCCAAATGGCAAAAACAATTGACATGTTGCTTCTTTGAAAAGCTGAGTTTTTGACCAAAGTTCTGCCACAAAAAGGCAGCATTTTGAACAACATAGTGTGAACAAGAAACCCAAATTCCCATAGACTTTGCTTGAATAGAAGAACACATCCATTTTGGCATTAAACAGCGCAGAAGAAAAAGCAGCAAAAAAGCAGGTAAAAAGCAGGTAAAAAGCAACGTGCGCACATACCCTAATACTAAAATATTTCTTCCATAAACAAGCACAGAATAATATTGTAGAGCTGACAATTGGATTTAGCTAAATTTAAGATCAAGTAAATGTACTACTTCTACAAATACTGGAAAACTAAACATTTGGTAGTTGAGAGAAAAATGAAGAGTAGATTGCTATGGAGAACTCTTCCAATTTTTTTTTCTTGCACTGAAATTGATACTGCCTTAGTCTGTGAAATAAATGTCAACTATTCTAAATGAGAACTTCTTGAAAAATACTTTTCTTGCATGTCTCTCGACAATAAATGGTTATATGAGTTGTTTGGGGAAGACTGAAGACATCAGACAGAAACAACTATTTTGACTCATGTCAGGAATACAAAACAAATACTTCTGCTCTCGAGGTGTCCGCCTATTACAGACATTTGCTTCAATTTTTTTTATCATGTGAGTTCCTGAATTTGAATGTATCTGCACACAATGTTTATACTTGGTGAAAACTATGTTTCAAACTAAGTATAAACAAAGATAATACACAACAGAGCAGGTTTACGGATAGTTTAGCTAAGGTGTAACATGTGTCATGTGGCCGATGTGTGTACAGTCTGTCATCTGAACATGCTCCAAGCGGCACAAGGAGGTGTGCTGTTGTGGGGAAACAGATTTCTGCTTCAATGGAAAAAAACTCATGAACAAACTTTCTCAGGTCAACATTGGAATTATTATCTTCCTAAAGTTTTTTTTAACACCTTGTATATAATTATAAGCAATGGCAGACCACCACCACCATAGTCTAGAGATAAAATAACTACCAACCATAGGATTATGGTCAGATGTGGAAAACCATTAATATATGATAGTGTTTACAATCGTTGATAAGCCACATACCCTTTTTTTCCAAAAATTATGTTCCTACAAATCTCGGATCATACACAGCCTATTTCAGTACAGCATAAAATTACTTCCATAGATATGGGGTGACAAGTATTAGAGGTTAAGAACATAGAAATCACATTGAAATCACAAAAAAAACCCCTAAAAAATCATGGAGTAAGAATGAGTACACCCCATACACTGACTACTTAAAAAAATAAAGTCATAGATTTAGGATCCTAACACCACTTTAAATATTATTAAATACAGTGGCAGGGTATGGTAGGGTGCTTCCCCACTTAGAGGTGGCACCATTTGAATATACAGTTGTCGGTTCAATAACTGTATAGGGAAGCAACCAGCTTGATAGTTAGATGTTTCCCCGAAAATAAAACCTACCTCAAAAATAAGCCCTAGCATGATTTTAAAGGATTTTTGGACAAAATGTTTGAAATATAAGCCCTACTCCAAAAATAAGCCCTATTTGCGGTCAGGGCAGGCATTAGGAGAACTCATACTGTGCAACGTCTCAGTAATCCCACTCTCTAAGGGAGCCCAGTAGTTGTATTCCGAGGTTAAGATTGTTTAGGGACCTTTGATAACTTCACACTAATGTGACATGATGTAATCAAAGGTCTCTTAATTCCAGTCGTGGAAAAAAATGAACAGGAGTCAGGCTGGTATACAGGACTAGTAGTAGGGAAAAGGTGAGCAAACTGGGCAATTTCACCAGGCCCCCATTTTCCTAGGGTCTTCAGTGTTTATATCCTGATGATAGGAGCGCCTAAACACCTTTGTGACAACACGTCATGTGACCAAAGATCTCTTAATTGCAGGAGTCTAAACCTGAAGAGGAGATAGGCATAATATGTGTGTGCGTGTGTGTGTGTGTGTGTGTGTGTATGTATGTGTGTGTGTGTGTGTGTGTGTTAATGATTGATAGATACATGGATAGATACATAGATAGATATACAGACAGACACACATGTTACACACAGGGTTTGGAGAGCTATGTTGATGTTCCAGAATGCAATATGGCAAAAAATTATATAAAGCCCTGTCTTATTTTCTGGGAAACATGGTAGTTACAAAAGCCAATATGCTGACTTGAACAGGTATAGATAGTTGATACTTCAGACTTGTAATGCTTGCTGTCTTTTTCCTCTGCAGGATGAACTCCAGGTTACTAACAAAGTTGTTGGTTTCTTGCCTCGGTTTCGGGATTCATTCCGGTGACCTCTTGCTCCGTGGTCGGTTCTCTTGTCTGCTAAGTTATGGTCTTTTTAATCTAGGTCCTAATGCTGATAGTTACTATTACCTTTGTTTATCCTTTCTGGTCATTATCCTCCTTAGGTGTTTTTCATTGTCCTGTTTTGGCTTGTCCTGTCACAGTCTAGGTGGGGATATATACATTCTCCCTTTACTGCATTTCCTTGCTGGCTATAATTGTATGTATTCTGTCTCTTCCTGGTAGCAATGAATCCAACCGCTCTAATTATCAGTCCCTTAGATAACTATGATTTTACTCACTCTACCGGCATCCACAGATACCTTTAACTCAGCCCAACGATGACTTGTAGGAAGACAAGGAGAAACGCTGTAGTTTTTTTCTAGAATCTTGTATTAAGTACAAAGTAAAGTCAGGTGAAAAGCAATAATCTGTACAGGGTTATAGACATGTCTTCAGCAATGGTTCCTCTCTAGACTAAACTGAGGGAGAAGGGAGGAGCTTTCTATACAGAAGCCAACTAAGGGAGGTACATAGGGACAAACTTCATACAGTCTAAATCTACCTAGTAACAGTAAAGGAATTTCCTGATAGGAGGAAAAATATGCAATGCAAGAATTATATACAACACGTTGTTCCCATTCATGGGACGCAACACTCCCCGTCTGAAATCATCTGATTTTACAAGTCCTTCTACGACGTAAGGAGTCGATCCTGTCCCTCGATGTCACAAAACCTGTAACGAGAAAAGAGACACAAAAAATGCAACGGTAATGCACTGAATTCAAGTCCATGCTTAGTTGATGACGCATTGTCCTTACGTAAAAATGTAAAAGTAGAAAAATGTAAAAAATGAATCCATGTTCAACAAACCCATTTTCAGATTGGGGAAGCCGCAAACATGCCAACTCTTCCTCCAACCTAATAATCAAACGGTAAAGTTTTAGTCCAAAGGAAAAGTTCAAGATTCAATTGGACATGGACAGTTGTATCTCAGTACAGCAGAGGTAAGGAAAGGTACGCTCCACGCCGTGGCAGTGTCCAACGACAAAGTTAGTTCATGTAACATCCTCCTTCGGTAAAAGTAGCACGAGTTCGGTGACTGGACGAATCACACACATGTGCCAGCCGTGGCACGTTGAAGACTTGTAGTCGGTGAAACAGTGAGCAATGTGAATAAGACAAGCTACGGCTCATACCTCAGATGACCAACTTGAGAAGCGCTTGAAGCGATGAGGTCTCAACTTCTGTTTTGATGTCACTGAAGCGTAGCGAGCGGAGATGACCGGTCTAATTTCCTTGTCGGATTCTGGTTCCACCAGCTCGTACATGTTGCCGATGTAGTTATCACAGGTCTCCTCGTATAAGTTACTTGGAGGTGTCGGCCACATGTTGTCTCCGAGTTTGGACGCCGCAGTGAGTCTCGTTCCTCGGTCAGCTGGGTTTTGTTCGGAGGGAATGTGGTGCCACTGTTCAGCATGATCTCTGTCGAGGATATTTTGCGTAATCTCGACAAAGCGTTTCTCCATCTCTGGTTGTCTTTTCAAGGTGCGTTTTAGAGAGGAGAACCTTGCGTGTTGTGAAAGTTATGTTTTGGCTGCTGGGAGGCTCCCTCTGGTCGCCAGGAATGGTTTGGACTTGGACCAGGTGTGTTGTGCAATGGGCGTTTCCTTTGCTAACTCTCTGCTTATTTAAATCCTGTTCTGATTACAGGCTTTACCGGATGTCAGTTGTTCTTTGTATCACCAGCCTGCTTCATTCTGCTCCACACCACATCTACCCCAGATAAGTGCTTTGCTCTTTATTTATTGCTTTGTTCTTTTACTCTTATCTGAGTTTCACATTTGCTGTGGTTGTTTTCAGTTTATTTGCATTCAGGGATTTTCCTTCTCAGTTGCTTAGCTGGGAAACTCCCTGCAGTTTTGTTTGGAGTATAGCTCCTTTAAGTCCATGTGTTTGTGGCTTTCTGAATTTGTTATGATTCTTGTTTTCTGTTCATTGGTATGACAAGAGCAGCTGGTATAGGACGGAGTTCAGATCGTGCGATCTGAGGGCCTTTTTGTACTATCAGGAATTTGTAATTTTGCAGGGGTTTTCTCTGGCCACCATCAGTCCCTTTCCTGTCCTTTCCTATGTTAGTCAGTGGGGGCCTCACCTTTTGCTAATCCTGTCATCTATCTGTGTATTGTGTTTTTCCTATATCACCGCAGTCTTTGAATGTGGGGGGCTTGCTATTCTTGTCTATTTTCTGAGGCAGAGAGTTATTCATCTTTCCTTCCTTTAGGATAGTTGGTTCTCCGGCTGGGTTCACGGTGCACAGAATGTTAGTTCACCCCTTGGCTACTTCTAGTGTTGATGGTTAGTAAGGGGATGGCGACCAGATTAGTTGCCAATGCTCTTGTCACTTTTTACCAATGATTTGTGGTGGTCTTCCATGGTTCCGGATCATAACAGTTGCGGTTGCTTGCTGGGAGTTGTTTGGCAACCTTGGCCTTGGAGACCGAAAGGGTAATGGGGCTACCCAACTGTTAGAGTCGTTTTGAGAGAACTCTTTATCCATAATCTTTATGAATTCTTTGTCTTCTCTCATCGGTGCCAACTTGTTGTCTTCATTTGTAGACTCAAACACTGTTGATCTGAAGTTGTCATCCCAGAGATGGTATGCGTCCGCACAGTCAGGAGGCTGCTGTCGCCACGTGGTGTCGCTCAGCCTCTCTTTCATCCAGTAGTGATGCGGACATGGTTGAAAGTGAGTGCCGCGACCATTTGGGAGGATGTGCGTCTTGTAGGAGGAGATCGCGGCAGGACTCTTCATTTTGCCTACGCAGACGTTTCCTATAATCACCCAGCCTAAGTCGTAGCGCTGAGCGAATGGCGCGTCGTGTGGCCCGTTGATTTGTTGGCGTACTTTGTGTAGCCGGAGGATGTCCCTTCCAAGCAGAATCAGGATTTTTGCATTATGATCAAGAATTGGGATCTTGCTGGTGATAGTTCTCATGTGAGGATGGTGAAGAGCTGCCTCTGGTGTTGGAATCTCTTCTCGGTTAGCCGGTATCTGGTTGCACTCGATGAGTGTTGGTAGAGGTATCTCTACGGTATTTTCAAGAGATGTTACCACGAGACCACTGGCTCTTCTTCTGCAAGCTTCTGAGATGCCACTGCAAGTACCTAGTGTGTAAGGGTAGGCATTTCCTTTTAAGCCGAACAAGTCAAAGAGTTCAGACCTGGCGAGTGACCTGTTGCTCTGGTCGTCCAGGATGCTGTACACCTTCACGGCCCTTTCTGGGTGACCTTTGGGATATACCCCTACTAGGCATATTTTTGCACAAGACTTGTCCCAGAGACCTTCTCCGCAGACTTCGGTGCACGAGGAGGATACTGTGAGGTGGTTTGAAGCTTGGCCTGTACTCTCCCCGCTATGACTTGTGGTAGGAGAAGGTGTAGGTGCAGGATCAGGCTGAGATGGGTGGAGCACTTGTACGTGATCCGTGCTGTCACACTCCATGCACTTGATTGTAACCTTACAGTCCTTGGCAAGGTGTTTTGTAGAGGCACACCTGAAACATAGCAAGGAGGAAGGACGGGACTCAGCACCAATTCCAGGATAGCAAAAATATAAATCCAACGAAAAATATATAAAAATGTAGAAACTTTATTCAATGATTAAAAATCCAAGAAAAAATGCTTATGATTAAGGACTTATCTATATTCCAACTGTCCGAAACGCGTCAAGCCATGATGTTTTCATGGAACCAATGATGTTTTTCTTGGATTTTTAATCATTGAATAAAGTTTCTACATTTTTATATATTTTTCGTTGGATTTATATTTTTGCTATCCTGGAATTGGTGCTGAGTCCCGTCCTTCCTCCTTGCTATTGCCTCTACGGACCTGCCTGTCCGGTGGACTGCCTGCATCCCACCTGAACTGAGCGGATACATATACGGGTGAGCTGAATAATTTTTTTTTTCTTCGTACACCTGAAACATACCCCAAACCTTTTCAAGAGTTCCTTTCGTTCTTGAAGGGGTTTCTTCCTGAAGCCAATGCACCTCTTCAGGACGTGTGGCAGTTTGTGAATAAGACACTGGCGGTTCGGATTTTCTGCCTTCTCGCCTTCATTGCCCTTGTCTGGTGCTGACGTTGGTGTAGATGGTAGAACTTCGGTCTTCTTGACTGATACTGGGCCCCTACGTTTTCTGTCATTTTGATTAGGGCTCTCATATCTGGGAGCTGGTGAAGTGGAGCCAGTTGGTTCTCCACAGGTGAAGCTGGGGTCTGCCTTACGTTCCGCGATGCCATTGATGAACTCGCAGAAGTAGGAGAATGGAGGGAAGGAGACTTGGTGCTCTTTTTTATAGTTTGTTCCTACCGTGGTCCACCTTTCCTGCACGTTGTAAGGTAACTTGGCGACTATGGGTTTCACCCCACGAGCGGTGTCCAGGTAGCTGAGGCCAGGTAGGTGTGTGTCTGTTTTGGCCAGCTGGAGCTCGGACAGCAGGTCGCTGAGTTCCTGGTACTTTGAAGCATCCTTGCCAGATATTTTGGGAAGGTCATATAGTTGTTTCAGCAATGCATCTTCAATTGCTTCAGGACTGCCGAAACCTTTCTCTAGTCTGTCCCATGCGGTTGCGAGACCAGTTGTTGGGTCGCTGATGTAGACGGATCTGAGTCTCTTGATTCTCTCGGTGGACCGTGGCCCTAGCCACCTGATTAGCAAGTCCAGCTCTTCGGCAGCCGTAATGCCGAGGTCACTCGTTACGGTTTTGAAGGCACACTTCCACCCTCTGTAGTTTTTGGGCTGGTCATCAAACTTTGTGAGACCGGTGCTGGTGAGTTCTCGGCGGATCATGTACCTCGCAAAGTCGGACATGTCTGATCTTTCCAACGTTGGGGGCACATTTGCTGACTGCGTGGTGCTGGTTGCGTAATTCGTAGCTTCTTGGTTCGGGAACATTGGAAAGTACGGAGTGGCGTAGGCGTTTAGACCAGTGATCGGTTTGGTGTGCACAATCTCTGTTGTATACGGGGCCGGAACTACACAGTTGTTGGGAGTGTAGCGCCTTAGGTTGCATGTAGACATGGGCATACGGTGGTTGCTGATGTGCAGGATGTGGCTGTGCATTGGAATATGAAGCGGGTTCAGGCTTGAAAGTCTGAGGTGTATTGGACTGACCCGGAAGGCTGGAAGCTGTAGGTGGATCAGTGTCTTGAGGCTCTGGAGAAGTGTTAGCACTGACAGGAATGTTGATGGTAGTTGGCAGTTCGTCGGCTTGGCTCAGCACGTAATCTCTTGTACGCTTAAGTGAGTCTTCTGTGTCGAGATCACACAAACTGGTGCTGCCTTCTTGGCTCCCACCCAGAGCATGCTCAAAGACCTTTAGCCTTGCCATTGCCGCCACGTGTTCACATTCCTTCTGTAGGGCTTCAATTTCTGCTTCCTTGCGTGCAGATTCTGCAATTGTCTCTGCTTCTTTGCGTGCAGATTCTGTTTTCATCTCTGCTTCTCTGCGTGCAGATTCTGCTTTCATCTCTGCTTCTCTGCATGCAGATTCTGCTTTCATCTCTGCTTCTCTGCGTGCAGATTCTGTTTTCATCTCTGCTTCTCTCTCGGCAAAATGGCTTGTACTTTTGTTGTTTCTGCTTCAGCGCGTGCCTTTATGAGCTGCTCGCTGAGGGTTGAGTACCTTGATGAGCCTGATTTGAGTGAGTGCCTTGAGCTCTTAATGGACCTGGATTTGTAAGATACCGCTCCTGACGTTTGCGCAATTTTTGCTTCAGTCTCGCTCACAATGTCGCGCACAATGCAGTCTCGTTCAGCATTAAGCTGTTGGAAGTCCTGTAGTTCTTTTTGAGACTCAGACGTATTTGATCTCAGCAGGGTAGAGGAATAATTTTTACAAATCTCTTTGTAGGACTGGTATGTTGAGTACAGTTGTTCCAGGGCCCTCTCTGGTGGTAGCTCATGAGCACTGGGCACAGATAAAACAGTCACTTGTTTTTGCACTCTTTGCCACCATAATGTTGTGTGGGTGAGCAGTTCACTTCTGGCTGTTTCTAGGTTCTCTTTAACCTTCCATGTTGGTTTGGTCAACCGCTTACATCTTTCACTGTAATTTGATTGTGAGTCCATGTCTTTCTCTTGTTGCTTTAGAGCAGGTAGTGAAATTGTTCTTTTTGACTCCATCAGGAAGGGTGAATGCTGCTCTGCACTGGTTGTCAGGGAAACCGATACAATGTTGCAATCTCTGCAGTCAGCAGTCTGTGTTTGCAGAATGTATTTGCAGAGTGTGGCTGCAGCTTAAGCTGGGTTTACACACTGCAACATCGCAAACGACATCGATGTAACGTCACCGGTTTTGTGACGTTACAGCGACCTCCCCAGCGACATTGCAGTTTTTGAAACCTATCAGCGACCTGGCCCCTGCTGTGAAGTTGTGATCGCTACAAATCGTTCAGGACCATTCCTAGGTCCTTTGTTTCCCGCTGTGCAGCATGCATCGCTAGCAAGTTTCAGTGTGTAAAGGGGACTTTACAGCGACTCCGCGGCTCTGTCTGTGTAGCGTCCTGATTAGCGGTCACCGGTGAAGGATTCACCGGTGACCGCTAATCCCCCGAGTGACTGAAGTGTCCCCCCCTCTCTCATACTCACCAATCCCCGATCACCGGCGCTGCACGGCGTTCACTCTGCTCCAGCGGCTTTTCCTTTTTTTGAAAAAGCTGGCCGCTCATTAAACAATCTCGTATTCCCTGCTTTTCCCCGCCCACCGGCAAATATGATTGGTTGCAGTGAGACACGCCCACACGCTGAGTGACAGCTGTGTCACTGCACCCAATCACAGCAGCCGGTGGGCGTGTCTATACTGTGCAGTAAAATAAATAAATAAATAATTAAAAAATCCGGCGTGAGGTCCCCCCCAATTTCAATACCAGCCAGATAAAGCCATACGGCTAAAGGCTGGTATTCTCAGGATGGGGAGCTCCACGTTATGGGGAGCCCCCCAGCCTAACAATATCAGCCAGTAGCCGCCCAGAATTGCCGCATACATTAGATGCGACAGTTCTGGGACTGTACCCGGCTCTTCCCGATTTGCCCTGGTGCGTTGGCAAATCGGGGTAATAAGGAGTTATTGGCAGCCCATAGCTGCCAATAAGTCCTAGATTAATCATGTCAGGCATCTCCCCGAGATACCTTCCATGATTAAGCTGTAAATTACAGTTAAAAAACACACACCCGAAAAATCCTTTATTAGAAATAAAAAACACTAACAAATTCCCTCATTACCAATTTATTACCCACAACAAAGCCCTCCTTGTCCGGCGTAATCCACGGTCCTCTAGCGTCGCATCCAGCTCTGCTGCATGCAGGTGACAGGAGCAGCAGAAGACACAGCCGCTCCTGTCACCTGCACGCAGCTAATGAAGAGAGCCGTGTGATCGGCTGAGCTGTCACTGAGGTTACAAGGATCCAGCGGTGGATCCAGTGGTGGCCGCGGGTAACCTCAGTGACAGCTCAGTTGATCGCGCTACTCACCGCCGCTCTGGTCAGCTCCACGCAGCAAATGAGGTGAGTAGCGCGATCAGCTGAACTGTCACTGAGGTTACCCGCGGCCACCGCTGCATCCACCGCTGGATCCAGGTAACCTCAGTGACAGCTCAGCCGATCACATGGCTCTCTTCATTAGCTGCGTGCAGGTGACAGGAGCGGCTGTGTCTTCTGCTGCTCCTGTCACCTGCATGCAGCAGAGCTGGATGCGACGCTGGAGGACCGTGGATTACGCCGGACAAGGAGGGCTTTGTTGTGGGTAATAAATTGGTAATGAGGGAATGTGTTTGTGTTTTTAATTTCTAATAAAGGATTTTTTCGGATGTGTGTGTGTTTATTTACTGTCACTTACAGATTAATCATGGAAGGAATCTCGGGGAGACGCCTGACAGACATGATTAATCTAGGACTTATTGGCAGCTATTGGCTGCCAATAACTCCTTATTACCCCGATTTGCCAACGCACCAGGGCAAATCGGGAAGAGCCGGGTACAGTCCCAGAACTGTCGCATCTAATGTATGCGGCAATTCTGGGCGGCTGCTGACTGATATTGTTAGGCTGGGGGGCTCCCCATAACGTGGGGCTCCCCATCCTGAGAATACCAGCCTGCAGCCGTATGGCTTTATCTGGCTGGTATTAAAATAGGGGGAACCGCACGCTGGATTTTTTAATTATTTATTTATTTATTTTACTGCACAGTATAGACACGCCCACCGGCTGCTGTGATTGGGTGCAGTGACATAGCTGTCACTCAGCCTGTGGGCGTGTCTCACTGGAACCAATCACATTTGCCGGTGGGCGGGGAAAGCAGGGAATACGAGATTGTTTAATGAGCGGCCGGCTTTTTCAAAAAAGGAAAAGCCGCCGGAGCAGTGTGAACGCCGTGCAGCGCCGGTGATCGGGGATCGGTGAGTATGAGAGAGGGGGGGAAATCACCAGCAAATGAGGTGAGTAACGCGATCAGCTGAACGGTCACTGAGGTTACCCGCGGCCACCGCTGCATCCACCGCTGGATCCAGGTAACCTCAGTGACAGCTCAGCCGATCACACGGCTCTCTTCATTAGCTGCGTGCAGGTGACAGGAGCGGCTGTGTCTTCTGCTGCTCCTGTCACCTGCATGCAGCAGAGCTGGATGCAATGCTGGAGGACCGTGGATTACGCCGGACAAGGAGGGCTTTGTTGTGGGTAATAAATTGGTAATGAGGGAATTTGTTAGTGTTTTTTATTTCTAATAAAGGATTTTTCGGGTGTGTGTTTTTTAACTGTAATTTACAGATTAATCATGGAAGGTATCTCGGGGTGACGCCTGACATGATTAATCTTGGACTTATTGGCAGCTATGGGCTGCCAATAACTCCTTATTACCCCAATTTGCCAACGCAGCAGGGCAAATCGGGAAGAGCCGGGTACAGTCCCAGATCTGTCGCATCTAATGTATGCGGCAATTCTGGGCGTCTGCTGGCTGATATTGTTAGGCTGGGGGGCTCCCCATAACGTGGGGCTCCCCATCCTGAGAATACCAGTCTGCAGCCGTATGGCTTTATCTGGCTAGTATTAAAATAGGGGGGGACCGCACGCCGGATTTTTTAATTATTTATTTATTTACACGGCACACAGAGCCGCGCGGCATTAAATGAAGTCGGGTGAAGTTCACCTGCTTTTTTGACACGTCCCCAACGACCAGCTAGTCGCTCTGCAGGTCCGGATCGCTGTTAGGTCGTTGGCCAGGTCTGCCTGTTTGACAGCTCACCAGAGACTTTGTAGCGATCCCGGCTAGGTTGAGATCGCAGGTTGGATCGCTAGAAAGTCTCAGTGTGTAAACCCAGCTTTACAATTAGCTTATGGGTGATTCTTGGTTTATAGCTGCACACAGTTCTGATAACAGGTTAATACTTTACAGGGCACTTTCTGTTTGAAGCTGCTATAAAGTTTTATGCTGTGGCTTGTTATCAGCCCCTTGGGGTAATCCTTTCTCTGGATTGTATGCAGTATAGCACTCCTGGAAACAGGTTCTTTACTGATATATGTATACTAATCCCAGTCACAGCTAGTCCTTTTCACTATTTTGTCTCTTCCTGGTAGCAATGAATCCAACCACTCTAATTCAGTCCCTTAGATAACTGTATGATATTACTCACTCTACCGGCATCCACAGATAGCTTTAACTCAGCCCAACAATGACTTGTAGGAAGACAAGGAGAAACGCTGTAGTTTTCTTCTAGAATCTTGTATTAAGTACAAAGCAAAGGCAGGTGAAAAGGAATAATCTGTACAGGGTTATAGACATGTCTTCAGCAATGGTTCCTCTCTAGACTAAACTGAAGGAGAAGGGAGGAGCTTTCTATACAGAAGCCAACTAAGGGAAGAACATAGGGGCAAACTTCATACAGTCTAAATCTACCTAGTAACAATAAAGGAATTTCCTGATAGGAGGAAAAATATGCAATGCAAGAATTATATACAACACGTTGTTCCCATTCATGGGACATAACAGTATGTGAACCTCTTCCTGGGATCTCCAGCTCTTTATATTTTTGATTTTCATTAGAAGAAAACACCAGTTGAGTGTCTGCTTTTCTCTGTGTTTTCCATCCAATCTCTTTATTCTTTCACTTTACTTGTACCTGTTTCAGTTTAGTTCACAAGGGGTTTCTGTTTGTTACTGCACTAATTCCTCTTTCTTTGTAGGCAGTGTGTTGCGGCCTTCCCTCTGTTCCCTCAGGAGGCATGAGAAGCCCTTTGATGGTCATTTTTTTGATGGAGCCTGGTCCGAAGCCGTGCTGTTAGTTGTGCGGCTAGGTTCTTTAGTCTGTACAGGGACTAGTTGGGTGCATTGTACATTCCCCTTTTCTATTTACCATTTGTGTACATAACACTTTGGTGCAGTTAAGGTGAGCCAAGAATTATCCAGGGCAAAAATTCAGCAGAAGTAATGGCCATATAGTTCTTTTGTGGTCACCTCTGAACCCGTGTTAACCAATAGATGACTTCTACTTTCCCGAGGAAGCCACAAACTATTGTGGACTCTCCAGTAATCCACTTGTAGCGCATGCCCTTGTTTAAAGAAGAGCAGACCAGCCTGGGTTTTTTGATGTTGTGGTACAATCTTTCATGCACTATCCAATTTAATGTATATTACTCTAGCAGGGCATGCTCCTGACACCTTCTTGGAATTCCTTTACTGAATACTGTTGACTAAACCAAAAGTGTAAAGGAGCTGGCAAGTTGTTTGGGATAATGGTGTGATTCTTTAAAAATATCATATGGCCTAGTGTTCCTAATTGGTAGAGGGAATGCAGGTATACACAGTTCAATCACAGGAACGCAATAAGCTTGATTGTTTAACTGTTTTACAAGAGGCAGGCCGACTTGAGTCATGGTGGATGGTTGACAGTTGCAACAATTGGTTTACACTTGAGTCTCTGGGTTGACACTTACCACAATCTGCACTTGTGATGGTCTACTGAAGTAGCACCTCTAACGCTGCCACCATATCTATGCCACGTTCCTGGCAGCACACACTCATAGTGTTGATCACAGCTATTCTCACAGGTTTTTTTTACAGCAGCAATGTCCTGCAGTAGATTGACATCTTGCAAACTCTTGTTTTACAGTTTCATGATTTTAAGGTTGAAAGAAGACAAAGTGCACTGTGTTGAACCTAACAAGTTGTGGCTTATAGTTTTGTCACAGGTGAGTCACGGGTGACAGACACTCCTGTGGTGTCCGGATATAGAAGGTCATAGCATTTGGCTGTGCAACCTGCTCCCTAACATTCTATTATTTTGGCTTGGTTTTCGTCCCTTTCCCTTTGGGACCATGAGGAGTTCCTCAGCCGTTCAGCTGCTTTTCATCGGCACTTGCCTGGTGGCTTTATATACCTTCACTTCTTATTACTCGGTGCTGTTGATAGTTCTAACTTCCTACAGATCCTGAGTGCAAGCAGTAAGATTTTAATCATCTGAAGTACTTTGTTGTATTTTGCAGTACCTCTCCCTGTATCTACTTTGAGATAAGTTGTTTGTTGTTTTCCCTTGTTTGTTATGTGTCCTTTAGCACCTAATGGGGTTGACTAAAAGCTCATCCCACCTGCTCCCTACCTAGGGTCCAGATCAGGGTTAATCTAGGGTCAGGTATCAAGTTTGGTGCATAGGTGCGGACCCTAACTAGGGCGGTGAGGGAACCCAGGGCCCAGCAATAGGCTTGGTCAAGGGTCACCATCTCCCCCTTCCCTAGACACAGGGTTTCCCTTTCGCTGTTTGCGTGGTACTTCTCTCTACTGCACAGTTTCTCCTCTTCTGCATGTATCTAACCTCTACTAGTGAAAAAAATTTTTCTTCAGGCCACGTGCACAGGTGGAGTATGTGGTTCAGAATTTTACGTCAGTATTTGTAAGCCAAAAATAGAAGTAGAACAATCAGAGGAAAAGTATAATAAAAACACGGGCACCACTTCTGCATTATTCGCACACTCCTGGTTTTGGCTACAAATACTGAGGTAAAAAATTCATCAGATACTCAACGTGGGCACATGGCCTTATGCTCTGAGGAATGTTCCTGGGGACATAAAGACCTGTAACATATCTTTCATTTAATCATTAGCTCTGACATTAATATTTGCACCTCGCATGCTACATATCACACATACAAGTTGCATGTTTCACAAATCTATCGCATTATACACAATATACAATAAATAAATATTGGGGTTTCTGCAGTATTAATCTTTATAAAAGGGTGGCAAACTTACTTTAATTTCTCTTATACATATACCATACAGTGAATGATTACTAACACCATACAGAGCACAAATAACATTGTCTCGTGCCTAAATACCACTAATATTGTATAGTAGTAGTATAATATAGTAGCTTTGTCTGTCTGAGAATATGATTATGCATGAAATTTGGGATTGATGGTATATTTCAGTTGTTGACCCCTTGTATAGAAATTGGTGATGGGCTCTATACAACCTCTGAACACACGATATAATGGTGTCTGCAGAGCCTGTAATAAGATATGGTGGGGGCGTGTTCTTTTTCTCTTGTGTGTTGCTGGCTGCTTATGATTGGTCAATAACATACAGGGGGAAGAAGTACACGCCTTTAGTGAAACCTCTCTGATAAAAATCACTTGGATTTACTGAGACGTAACTTATTAGGTGGTAAATACTTTGATAATATCTCCACAACAGAAACGCAAAATTTAAATTACAATAAAAAAAATTTGCTATGCAGCCAGTATTAGATCATATGTCCAGTTAAACATGATACATTTGGTAAAAGGTCATCTTTAACTATACATTATTATATATTATTTACAATACACAAAATACTGTAGAAATAAAGTATCACCTCCAAGTCAGTATTTCCAGATTATTTTGCCCTGAGCACCACATATAGATCCAAATTAAACCACAACCGTGTGTTCATGATATATTTTATAGACTATGTAATGTATTTTACAATTTTCTATGGAGAAGCAAATTAAAAAAGTAGAAAAAAAAATCTTCTCATTTAGAATCATTAATTTGTTGTCATATATGGCCTTCATAAAGCCCTGCTAATCTATACAGGGCTATATTTAATCTTAAGTCCTCTTTGATTTGTTAATGTATTTTCTCTAGTGCTTTGGGCTAAATCAAATAGCTTGCCTGTTTGTTCAAGTAAATTACATTTGTTGATACAAGACATCAAGATTTTAGATTTCAATTTAGAAAAAATCAATCCCTCAGGTGCAGAAATGGAGCTCATATTATAGTTTATAGGAAGATTGGTATAGGGAAACTAGGGAAATTGCATCAGCTACTTGAAATAAATATCTTCCTGCGAAGCACAAAACGGCTATCAAATATAAAATACGAGCGAGGCTGCAGCCTAATATCATAGCAAAGGTTATAAAACACCAGTGCAGGGAAACAGACAATGTGGAAGCAATGTTAGAGCAAGGACATCAGGCAATATAGTCTTTAGTAGCAAAGTATGGCCCTTATTCTCAGAGGATGTTCAAGCCATTGCTGGCCTTGCTGTAATGAAAGAAATGGATATGCTTTATCATTCCATGAATTTCTCTGACTGATCTTCTATAATGCTTAGTGAAAATATGGAAAAAATGGAAAGGGCAATTGAAATACATATTTTGAAATTAAAATATAGAGATTATCTGACATAGAAAAAATATGAAAAGTTTTTGATTAAATACTAATAAAATTAAAGTGTCTTTTCAGGTCAATTAAGATGTCACGTGTGAATGAGGAATATCAATATTTTTGGCCATTATATTACTTGTATAAGCATTTTTACCAGCTTTCCCCTCCGCAGGCTCTATCTCCAATTGTCAGTTTTCTCTGAGCTAGTGGGTGGAAATTAGCTGCTGATGTCTCACATGCACAGTATGTGACGCCCTGGCAAAATCAGGTAGTCACAGATCACTGTACCCCCCACCAACAGTACAGGAATCGCCTCCTCCTTGGGAATTAACACCACACATCCAACACACAGGAACATCAGCCTCAAATCCTAGTCGACCCCCCCATGACAGCCAGGACACACCAGTGGGCGGGACCAGGCAGATGGGAACACCCACCTAGGGGTCTTGAGGTGACAAGGGGTGGGAACCAGTCATTTGAAGTTTGACGTGGAGTTCAGTTCAGTTGGAGTCTGAGGTTGGAGTTGGAGGAGAAGTCGGTGACAGGAGCTGAAGTGTAGTGTGTTCAGGGTTGGAGCCCTTGGACCATGGGAGGAACGACTAGGTGGCAGATGGCATTGTAAGGCCACAGGCGATGGAGATCCAGTCGCGGGAGACCTAAAGTGGACCAGGGCAGGGTTGTAGCCCGCCTGTATTGATGACGGGAATCCGGTCCGGAGGCCGTGCACAGGCGGGGTACCTGGACCATAGGACGAAGCAAGCTTCAAGCCCCTTGATAATTGACCAGCGGGACAAGGTACCAGGCCTTGTTCTCAAGAAGAGAAGCCCAGAGAGAGCAGACCGACAGCCCTACGCGAGGCATAGGGTGTCTTCCTACGGGTCAGTGTTTGCAGGCAATGGCTCCCTCTGCGTACAAAGCTCCAGGGGAGTGGATTTCTCCCGTTCCAAGCGGGTTTAATCAACACACAGCAAGGCACAAGTGCAGGAGGAAGGGCCTCTACCTTACCAACCCGTGTGCAGGACCAGCACACCCCTCCAGAGGCAACCGGCATCGGGCCTTGGTTTACAATACGGACTCTGTGTGAATTCTTCCTAAGTTTGAGTACACCAGTGTCATCCGGTCCAACCTGCCGACGGCACCCCAGCACTGCTCCCAGCCTACACCTGGGCCTCGGGACTACACTTCCCCTACCCGTGGAGGGGATACCACCTTGCTGCCCCCACACCATCGGTCCCAGATGCCGGCCCTGAGAGGCAGCGGCGGTGCCACCATCCCATCACCGCAACCCACGGGTGGCGTCACAGACAATCTCCCCTGTAAATACCCCCCCTCTTTCACTGTGTGCATGGACGGGCGGTTGCACGAGCGCCGGGTCCGGTCACCCCTCGAGTCCCAGACATGATCCTGGACCCGAGCATCACTCGAGCAGCCCTGGTTGCTGCAGCGGAGGCGGCACCCGTCCGCGACAAGAACACACAGGAAAATGGATTTTTGCTCTTCTAAGGCTAGTTTTTGTACTATAGATGTATCCATTTGTTACATCCTAATCTCTGCTATAAGTGACTGCAAACATTCTTTTTTTGTGGCCAGAGACTTTATATATTCAGATTGATATGATTGTAGGATGTCAAGACATAGCTCAAAACTGGAAGAGTCTTTTCATATACAACAGATTATGTTATATCTTCTAAAAGATTTGTTAAGATGCCATTCATTTTCTCTCTTGTCTTATACCTTGTTATGACTTAAAAAAATTTAAATAAAGAATTTATAAAAAAAAAAATTCTGAAACTGTCCCATTCATATGAATAGGGATTATAGAATTCCATGCACCACACTAATATCGGATTTTCATTAGCTTTATAATGGCTGATTTGAAAGTTTTGTCCCAGTTCAGATTCTTTGCATTAGTATAATGGTTTCTACTATTACAGTGAAGGAAATAATTATTTGATTCCTTGCTGATTTTGTAAGTTTGCAAACTGACAAAGATATGAACAGTATATAATTTTAAGGGCAGGTTAATGTTAACAGTGAGAAATAGAATATCCAAAATAAAATCCAGAATATCAAATTGTATAGATTATATAAATTTATTTGCATTTTGCAGACAGAAATAAGTATTTGATCTCCTACAAACCATTAAGAGTTCTGGCTCCTACAGACACTTAAGGCCCAGTCACACACAACGACTTACCAGCGATCCCGAAAACGATACGTCCTGATAAGGACCGCTGGTAAGTCGCTGGGAGGTTGCTGGTGAGATGTCACACAGTCAGACCTTACCAATGATGCAGTAATGATCAGCGACCTGTATAACGATCTCGGCGGGCATTGGGACCGTGTTAGGAGGTTGTTGGCAGGTGTCAAACACAGCGATGCGTCCTGCCCAGCAGGACATCACCTTTGTAGAAAATGGTCTGGACCATTCGGCAACGACTAGAGATCTCACAGCAGGGGCCTGATCGCTAGTAGGTGTCACACATAATGAGATCGCTGACAAGATCGTTGCAGTGTCACAGAAACGGTAAACAAGATGTATGGTGTGCACACTGCCCAAAAAGAGGTTACGTTGAGGTTCAAGTGAGAGGACCATGGTCCAATTGTAAATCAAAATATCATACACTGTACTCTCATTCTTAGAGATAATAGATGAAAAAAAAGAAGGTGGAGTTGGATTCTCTTTGCACAAGTTTTTGTGTATATTTATTAGTAGTACAGTGAAAAAGAGGATATGAGACGTTTCGGCCTAATTTCGCGGCCTTTTTCACGCCAAATCACTGAAACAAGGTGAAAAATAGTGACAATCAATAATTTACAGTAATTTACATAAATACATATTTGACCCCATGAGACCTCTCCGCCCGCAAGAAAAAAACAGAAGATTCATTAAAAGAATTTAAGAAAAATTTGGAAGAAAAAAAAGAGACAAAAATTTCAAAGGAACACGGACGACTATTTAAATAACCTGGTCTACAGATAGAACGATTGGTCAACAAGCAGTACCAGACAATGGCAAAAATACCCCTCTTATAACCAGTCCCAAAGTTCAGGGAGCGAATCCAGTGGCAGTCGAAAACATTCAGTTCCTTTTTTAGGACAAGGAAGGAGAAAAGGAAACCCACGAGGAGGTCGAGGAGCAGGAGGAGATTGGGGGATGACATTACGATCCCAGGTAAGGGTCCCAATCTAGTGGTAAATATATCCAACTATACGCTATCACCTACTGAACTTTCAGTACTAAACAAGGGCTTAACCTTTTGTCCCACACCTAGGTGGGACGCCTTCAATTTAAAGAATGATATGCAAAAATTTTATAGATCAATACGGCTCAAAACACACTTTGGTCTCAACCCCAGTCAGAGTACAGGCCCACAACTACTTGCCAAAGAGATAGGCATAAAACATTAGGCCTACGCAACCCTACCAATACATGCCCCCTAAGACATATCATGCAACTGAAACGTTTATTTCTCTAGTGGATCGAGATATTAAGGAGAACATCCATTAACACTCATTAGGCTTCTATCCAACTCACAATAATCTCAATGCCTCCGAAAAGTTAGCAATAACCTCCCTCAAAAACAACAAGGACATAACAATACAACCTGCCAACAAAGGAGGCGCTATTGTAGTATAAAATACACATGACTACATTAGAGAAATCAGATGCCAATTAGGGGATACTAACACGTACCAGAGAATTCCATTTGATCCAGTATTCAAGATTCAACAAAAAAATTCAAAAATTCCTATCGGTCTTTTTAGACAATGGCACCATTGACCAAACCACCTGCACTTTCCTGACCAGATTACACCCCATCACACCAGTCTTTTACACACTCCCAAAAATTCACAAGTCCCTAACCAACACCCCTGGCCGACCTATAGTAGCCTCCACGGAATCTATTCTTTCACCACTGTCAATGTATCTGGAAAAAATTCTCACCCCCCTCACCATAAATACCAGATCATTTATCTTAGATACAAACCACTTTTTGCATAGAATTAGAGAACTAGATAAAATTCCTCCAAACAGCCTGTTATGCACATGGGATGTGAGCAGCCTTTACACTTCTATTTCACATTCAAAAGGCCTACTGGCCACTAGATTGGCACTCGAAAAAACTAACCTGACAAAAGAATCTATTGACTTCAGTCTAAGCCTCCTCGAGGTAGTCCTTAATGAAAATTATTTTCTATTTCAAGACGACTACTACATACAGACGCACGGGACCGCTATGGGGTCAAATGTGGCCCCCGCTTATGCTAATCTTTTCATAGACTACTTCGAGGGGCGCTTCAGCTATTCATATCCATCCTGTGAGGAACAGACCCTTTTATGGGTCCGTTACATAGACGATATATTTTTCATTTGGCAAGGAGACCTTGATAGCCTACTAACTTTTGACAAACACATCAACTCGGTGTGGCCCGAACTTAAATTTTCATTGAGCCACCATGCTAACACAATCAATTTTCTCAACACGTATATTAAAAAAGATGCATTAGGGCATTTATTATCAGACCTGTACCACAAACCCACGGACCGCAACTGTATGTTGCTCTATAATAGCTGCCATCCCAAATCCACCAAAAATAGCTTACCGAGATCCCAATTTAAAAGAATAACTGGGATAGTCTCTGACGAAACCACTAGGGAAATAAGACTTAATGACATGACCAACAGGTTTTTAAAACGAAATTACCCTGTAACTCTGCTCACAACAGAAAAAGAAAAAGCACTGACCACTACCTCAACCAAAGGAAATCAAACAACAATTGACTTGGTACCATTTGTACACACATACCACCCCTCTATGCCCAAAGTCTATAACATCATAACCTGACATTGGCCTCAACTAAAAAGAGCTTATCCACAAATAGGGACATTCCTTCTCCCTCCTCTAATGTGCAAGAAAAGGCATAAAAACATAAAAGACTCTCTTGTTCGAGTGGATATAGGCAGTAGTAAAAAGAGTAATACACAAACCTTTCTAGCCACCAGACGGACCGGAACTTTTCCTTGTTTAAATTGCCCATCATGCAATCCAATGTCATTAAAGGTGATCACTTCACACACCCGAGGTCAGGAAATAGTTTTCACATCAATGAATATTTCACATGTGAAAGTAATTTCGTAGTGTATATTATTAAGTGTCATTGTGGCCTCCTGTATATCGGAGAGACCATCCAACACGTTGGTGATCGTATCGCTAGCCACAAATCCACCATCAGATGCGGGAAACTATGGCTACCCATCCCACACCATTTTCATGAGGCCAAACACACGATAGCCCAACTACGATATCAGGTCATTGAAAAAGTACATTGACCCAGACGAGGGGGCAACCACATTGAGCTTTTAAAGAAAAGAGAAAGCTATTGGATATATAAATTACAAACATTGGCACCACAAGGTCTGAACAGAGAAATTGATTGGCCATTATGACCATATGTAGCTCCCCTTGTCAACATAATGTCTAAACACTTATCTTCCCTTTACCATCAATAGGATTGTTGTCAATATATGTTATACCATACTAACCCATACATGATATAGTTTGTAGAAATCCTGAAGAATGTCATCTCTATCTTCCCCTCTTCCTCTCCCATCCCGCACTCTCTCATAGATGGTAATGTATAAAACACCTTCCGTTAAGCCTGCTTTACACCTTACAATTAAGCATACGATATCGTATGCGATGTGACACGCCTCCATCGTATGTGTGACACGTTCAGTTTGTTGACCGTGTCGCACAAACGATTATTTGCCGTCACATGTACTTACCCTTCCATACGACCTCGATGTGGGCGGCGAACATCCACTTCCTGGAGTGGGAGGGATGTTCGGCGTCACAGCGACGCTACACGGCAGCCGGCCAATAGAAGCGGAGGGGCGGAGATGAGCGGGACGTAAACATCCCACCCACCTCCTTCCTTCCGCATAGCCGGCGGGAGCCGCGGGACTCAGGTTAAGATCTGTTCATCGTTCCCGGGGTGTCACACACTGCTATGTGTGCTGCCTCGGGAACATTGAACAACCCGACGTGCAATTTTTAGCAAATGAACGAAGTGTATGCGATGAACGGTTTTACGTTCAATCGCAATCGCACGTAGCTGTCACATACAACTACGTCACTAACAATGCCGGATGTGCGTCACTTATGACAAGACCCCGCCGACACATCGTTAGATATGTTGTAGCGTGTAAAGCCCGCTTTAGTCTACGTAATTGATTTTTATATAGTATACTTAATTCTCAGAATATTGGGACCCGTCCTATAGAGATATATAATGCTTGCATGCAACTAACCCATCTTTAATTTCAGGTCATTTCATCCTCCTCCTAGACCTCCAAAAATATTAATATTCATAAAAATATACAGTATGAAATATGTAATTAAACATTACTACATATAACGTATGTTTACTGTTTTACCTAACCTTTCCCCTAACGTTACTATGTACCAATCATTGTGCTGTATACTTATGATTTCCATGTGACTTATCTTTCTTTCTCCCTTCCTGATCTCTAATTTTTTTCTCTGACTCCTACTTTTACATTACCACACATGCGCTAGACAAATTTCCTACAAGCACATCCCTATACATACTAAAAATTTTCTAAGTGTCAAAAAAACATTACTGCGCATGTGCGGTGCGCGCCTATTAGCGCTATAGCGGTAACCAACCAAATATACCCTAATACAACACATAACACAAACAACAGCGCATGCGCTGGCGTCTGTCCTCATTTCCGGGTCTGCAACGTTAAATAGTCTGCTAGCGCTACAGCACACTGCACACAGCCTTAACCTGGGAAGGCGGCACATAGGTAATGTACCCTGTTTACCATATTTCATGCTCCCATTACCCGCCTCCACGTCATTGAATATTTACCCAATCTTATCTTTTAGAGGAGGCTCCACTCCACCTGCACAAACCTACCCCCTTTGAATGTCACACAGGTAATATATGTTAACCCTTCAGTACCTATACGAATCTATAGAGACTCAATGGACTTATACCCATTTGCCTCTAAGCAATGATTTTCTTGTGCATTTGATATGGCTCCATGTACCTTCAACATTGTTTATAATCCCACACTTTCTCCAAAAATATCTTGTTACAGAAGGAAGCACTTTTCACTATACTTTAGTGATTTACCTTGTATATATGGTGATAATAGCCTACAGCAACTATAAGGTATTGGTGTACATGTTACATTAAAATGAAATATTGGCACATAGACCCGCTCCTATTAATTCTTATTCTTATATTCACAAAGGTACCACAAGCCACAAGATTCAAATTAGCCTATTATCTCCATACCAAAAGACGTGGTCATATAAAGGAATTATCTGAAAACACACACAAATCAGGTAGCTTACCATTCTTACATTCCTTGGCTCATATGTATATACCACATATTGACATGCATGCCATCTGTTGACAGATTTTGCTTCCAGTGACTTCTTACAATATACTAATTTGGTGGATCTCCCCCTCATCCTCTTTTCCTCTACATCTGACTATATTTTTCTGAAAAATTCTCTTGTGGAGGTATGTTACTATTATTATCTTTTGTACCCATCCCTTGATCCATATTTATTCATTGTTGTGCTGCCTAAACCAACTTATTGCTAATTTTGTCGCCCCCATACTGTACTGTTGTAACCGTTCATCTGATTACTATTACTCCTATGGAAATCCTCTCAAGCATGCATATAAATTTAGACTATGTAAATATATATTTATGTAAATTACTGTCAATTATTGATTGTCACTATTTTTCACCTTGTTTCAGTGATTTGGCGTGAAAAAGGCTGCAAAATTAGGCCGAAATGTCCCATGTCCTCTTTTTCACTGTACTACTAATAAATATACACAAACATTTGTGCAAAGAGAATCCAACTCTGCCTTCTTTTTTGTCATCTATTACCTCTAAGAATGAGAGTGCAGTGTATGATATTTTGATTCACAGAAACGGTGACTCAGCAACGATCTCGTTAGCGATCTCGTTGTGTGTGACAGGCCTTTAGACGCTCCTAATCAACTCGTTACCTGCATTAAAGACAAGTGTCTTAAATTGTCACCTGTATAAAAGACTCCTGTCCACAGACTCAATTAATCAGTCGGACTTTAACCTCTACAACATGGGGAAGACCAAAGAGCTTTCTAAGGATGTCAGAGACAAGATCATAGACCTGCATAGGGCTGGGATGGGCTACAAAACCATAAGACGCTGGGTGAGAAGGAGATAACTGTTGGTGCAATAGTAAGAAAATTGAAGAAATACAAAATGACTGTCAATCGACATCGATCTCAGACTCCATGCAGAATCTCACCTTGTGGGGTATCCAGCATCATGAGGAAGGTGAGCAATCAGCCTAAAACTACACAGGAGGAACTTGTTAATGATCTCAAGGCATCTGGGACCACTGTCACCAAGAAAACCATTGGTAACACATTGCGCCGTAATGGATTAAAAACCTGCAGTGCCCGCAAAGTCCCACTGCTCAAGAAGGCACATGTGCAGGTGATGCACCCCAGGGTTTTGGGGTACTCAGTCCAGGGCCTTGTATTCACTGGGACGTATCACGGGTGGCCGTTGCCTGGTTCCGTGACCCTGGGGGTCACTTAAAAAGGGGATTGTACAAGGGAAAAATAAAAAATAAAGTGTTTTTTCGTGACGCCACTTGTGGTATGCGGCTATATGGGGAAAGCCACCACTGCAAAGTCTCTCACTGCTAGGGCTGGTAGTAGTAGGCAGCTTAAATTTGATGGCCCTCCACAAGTAGAGCTAGGCCCCAGGGGAGGATGATGGTGGTAGTAGTATATAGATGCAGAGGTGTAGGAAGAATTCAGTCAACACAGGGACTGCGGTTTAACTTGTGCTTTACTCACTGGTTTAGAGTAGCTGCAATCCGGCTGGTGCTGGTCTCTACCAATCTGGTATTCCCTTAGTCCCAGTGCTGGAGTAGTGACCTGGTGAGCTTTACTTCCATGCACCTGTCTGTAGTTGGTGGGTTCCCGTGGCCTGGTGCATTTTGGGGGGTCCCCTCCTGTTGTCATCGTCCTGGCCCGTATGGCAGGCAGTTTGAACCTCTCTTGGGTTGGACCTCTGTCCCCGATCCCAGGTTGTTATTATTATTATTATTTATTATTATGGCGCTTTACATGTGAAAGAGGTATACATAATAGGGACAAGTACAATAATCAAAAACAATACAAGGCACACACAGGTACAGCAGGAGAAAAGTCCCTGCCCGCGAGGGCTCAAGGTCTACAAGGAATGGGTGAGGATACAGTAGGTGAGGGTAGAGCTGGTCGTGCAGCGCTGTATCAGACTGAGGGTTACGGTGAGTTGTAGGCTTGTCAGAAGAGGTGGGTCTTCAGGTTCCTTTTGAAGATTGCCAAGGTAGGCGAGAGTCTGAGATATTGTGGTAGAGCATTCCAGAGTATGGGGGAGACACGCGAGAAATCTTGGATGCGATGGTGGGAAGAGGAGATGAGAGGAGAGTAGAGAAGGACATCTTGTGAGGATCGGAGGTTACATGCAGGGAAGTACCGGGAGACTAGGTCACAGTTGTAGGGAGGAGACAGGTTGTGGATGGCTTTGTAGGTCATAGTTAGGGTTTTGAACTGGAGTAGTTGGAGTAGCGAGGGGACAGGTGGATTAGTCAGGCAGCATAGTTTAGAATAGATTGTAGGGGTGCGAGACTGTTAGAAGGGAGGCCACAGAGCAGGAGGTTGCAATAGTCCAGGCAGAAGATAATAAGGGCATGTACCAGGGTTTTTGCAGCTTCTTGAGAAAGGAATGTACTAATCTGTGAAATATTTTTCAGTTGGAGGCGGCAGGAGGTGAAGAGGGCTTGGATGTGTAGCTTGAAGGAGAGAGCAAAGTCTAGGGTTACTCCTAGGCAGCGAGCATGTGGGACTGCGGAGAGTGAGCAGCCATTGACATTGATGGATATGTCAGGTGGGGGGGTTGAGTGAGGAGGAGGAAAGATGATGAATTCTGTTTTGTCCATGTTCAGTTTTAGGAATCGAGCAGAGAAAAAGGATGAAATAGCAAGAGACATTGTGGGATTCTGGTTAGTAGGGAGGTGATGTCAGGTCTAGAGAGGTAGATCTGCGTATCATCAGCGTAGAGATGATACTTGAAGCCGTGGGACTCTATGAGCTGTCCCAGGCCAAAGGTATAGATTGAGAATAGCAGGAGTCCTAGAACTCAACCTTGGGGGACACCGACAGATAGGGGGTGAGATGAGGAAGTGGTGTGAGAGTGGGAGACGCTGAAAGTTTGGTCAGTTAAGTATGAGGAGATCCAGGATAGGGCCAAGTCTATAATGCCCAGAGTCGAGAGAATCTGTAGTAGAAGAGAATGGTCTACTGTGTCCAAGGCAGAGGACAGGTTCCCTCTTTGCTGCTGTGCCCTGGACACTAACGTCGGTAAGGTCCTTGATGGTCCCCTCACCGGGCAGATTTTTATCAGATGAGCCTGAAGTATCTTCCTGAACTAGGGCTCTGTACCCTGCTGGTGCTTAGTCCAGTGAGTACTCACACCGAACTCTCTCTGGCAACCGTACTCCTTTTACTCACTCAGTCACTTAACAGTTTCCGTCTGTGTACTGACTTCTGACTTAACGTCTTACTGACTGAACGTCTAACTGACTAACTAATGGATTGGATGAGTCCCAACCAATAGGTGGCCATCCATCAGTTCCGTGTCTAGCCTGTTACCTAGTCTGGGGAAAAGGGCGTGGATTTGTATGTGTGTGTTGTGTTGTGTTATTTTACCGGCACTGGTCTTTCAGGAATCCGGGGTTAAATGTAGTACCCTGTGGCACTTGACACTCAGGGGCGCTACACAGGCCCATCTGAAGTTTGCCAATGAACACCTGGATGATTCTGAGAGTGATTGGGAAAATGTGCTGTGGTCAGATAAGAGAAAAACTGAGCTCTTTGGCATTATCTCAACTCACCGTGTTTGGAGGACGAGAAATGCTGCCTATAACCCAAAGAACAGCGTCCCCACTGTCAAGCATGGAGGGGGAGACATTATATTTTGGGGGGTTTCTTTGCTAAGGGCACAGGACTACTTCACCGCATCAATCGGACAATGGATGGAGCCAGGTACCGTAAAATCCTGAGTGACAACCTCCTTCCCTCCGCCAGGACATTAAAAATGGGTCAGGGTTGGGTCTTCCAGCACGACAATGACCCAAAACATACAGCCAAGGCAACAAAGGAGTGGCTCAAAAAGAAGCACATTAAGGTCATGGAGGGGCCTAGCCAGTCTCCTGACTTTAATCCCATAGAAAAATTATGATGGGAGCTGAAGCTCCGAATTGCCAAGCGACAGCATCAAAGTCTTCATGATTTAGAGATGATCTGCAAAGAGGAATAGACTAAAATTCCTCCTGACATGTGCGCAAACTTCATCATCAACTACAAAAAAAAACGTCAGACTGCTGTGCTTGCCAATAAGGGTTTTGCCACCAAGTATTAAGTCTTGTTAGCCAGAGGGATCAAATACTTATTTCTCTCTTTAAAATGCAAATAAATTTATATAATTTATACAATGTGATTTTCTGGATTGTATTTTGGAGATTCTATCTCTCACTATTAAAATAAACCTATCTTTAAAATTATAGACTGTTCATGTCTTTGTCAGTGGGAAACTTACAAAATAAGCAAGCGATCAAATAATTATTTCCTTCGCTGTAATAGGGCAAGGCAGCTTTGAAAGAACTGTTTTGAAAAGGTCCTTAACAAATGCGTTTGGGGGTCTCCTGACTTTTGACCAGCTTATCTTATTGGTGGAGAGAAGGAACCTTGATTCTTCTTGGAGATAAGTGGCTGCCAAGAAGTTCTGGCAGTAGCACCCTCAAAACATAAGAGATCTTAGCTGAACTGAGCATTCCTGCATATGGGAAAGTCAGGAGAGATAGTTCTCCATTGAACTATTGTTATGCATCTGTATCAATTCCAGAGTAAAAAATGTTTACTCTGGTTGTGCAGCACTCTTCACACCGCATAACGTCAAGCTGTCACTACAAGACATGTTGTGATTCTTGTGTTTGGATGATTATCTAACACCAGTGTTTTGTAGTTATAACTTATTCTTCTTTCGCCCCCAGCAAATACACTCCCCTGAGGATGCCTCAGCAATGAGGCAGAAATGCATTGGGAAGGTTTTCCTTTTTGGGGACACAAGGTGCAGCATTATATTTGTATACTGCTCTTGTGAGGGTGAGAGCCACTACATGGTGCACAACATGGAGAACTAGGGTCAATTGGGCATCCGAGCTGACGTGGCCCCTTTTATTGCTCCACGAATTACAACAACCTGCCTTCTGTAATGATATACTACTGACATGTATATTTGTATTGCACTTTATAGCATTTATGTTCTGTTTTGATATACCTATTTGTGTCTCTTGTCATGTTAACAGGTGGTCTGCATAGGTGCTTGGTCATTCTTCTGGGAATATCCCTATTTTTAAACATTGCTATTAAAAGTTATTTTTTACCAATATAATTTTTTAATGCTAGTTGTTTATATTATTTCTCAGGCCTGCTGATTAACCCATCATCTGCTAGAAGCATTACAAACTGTTAAAGACTGCTATATTGCAATTATTTCTGTTAACTCTTATGGTTTCTTCAACCTGCAATTACATTCTTGTTTAGATTTTCAGTTTAACCTTTTATTTTCTCTACTGGCTCTGAGACTTATAGTGTCTCCTTCTCTATTAAGCATAGCCCATTGTCCAGAGGGATTAATCTCACCAAATGAGCCATAACTACCGACATCTATCTAATGTGTTTTGGGGACTACTGGATAGCGAGGGACAAGGGGCTTCTATACTGACCCTCATGCTGGAGGACCCTAGGCTATCCCTATCCTCTACGTTACCCCTAATAGTGGAGATGCCTGAATCCCATGATTAGCTATTTTCCTGACTAGAGCTAATAATATGTTCCCCCCTCCCATGGAAGAAAGGGGCAGAAGTGTGATGGGAACACAGATAAAGACAGGGAAAAAACAATACTTAGACACACTGCAAACTCACAGAAACAAACAGTAAGAGACTAAGGAGAAAAGCAAGAGAAGTAAAGCAGCAACAAAAGGAAAAACTGGGGTTAACACCACAACTGCTTACAGGAATAAACTACTACAACTACCAGTAAGTCTAGATCACACCATTTTCCCAGACCAGTATAAACTAGCTATAGCTGGTATTAATGGATTTGTCCAGCCAGCATATATAGGAGTGGCGCGAATGTGATTGGCTCATCCACAGCATGTGATCAAAGGAGATTAACAAGCAACCCAGCAGGGATTACAGCTTGCTTGCCTGCCTATGAACTACAAGTCTGTGGGTCAACACCTGAGTTTCCCTGCGCTGATCATAAGACATCAGAGAAGGTAGCAATCAGAGTGCCAGAATCTGTAGTCTCCACAGATCCTGACACCGCCATGACAGTTGGCGATACCCGCAAAAACCTCCTTGTGATATGTATGCTGTATATCTCTTTTTACAAGCAGACTATGATTCAGTTAGGTTTTGTATAAATCCAACAGATAAATCTTGTGCCATGTTCCATCAGATGTCATAAGGAGAGATATATTCTCTCCTGCAGCATTGCTTACTACTTATGTCGCGGGCGGGGAGGACGCCGCTGCGCTGCGCTCGTTAATGCTCGGGTCCGGCGCTGCTGCGATGGCTGCTCGGTGGCTCGAGTGGTGGGCCGGATCTGGGAATTCGAGCGGCGCTCCTCACCCGTGAGTGAAAGGGGTGGTTGGTTTTTCTGGGATTTAGTCCGTGACGCCACCCACGGGTTGTGGTGAGGTTGGGCACCACCGCTGCTGGTGACGGGGATCCCGGGAGCGATGGTGGGGAGCAGCTGGGATGTTGTTTTCCCCCCTCCGTGGGTAGGGGTTGGTGGTCCCGGGGCCCGTCAAGGTGACGGGGAGGCAGGGTTGGGAAGGTGCAGGGTCGCCTGGACTGCGCAGCGCGGTGCCGGATGGCACGGTTGTACTCACTCAGCCACAATTGTACGCAAAGTCTCTGGTAAACTAAACTGCTGGATGGACGGGTCCCGCAGCCGGCTGCTGTGGTTTCTCCCGGACGGTTGGTGGTGGCTGCCTTTCCCTGCACCTTTGTGTATGTTCGGTCCCGATGGCTTCCCAACGGTAACCCGCTCCCTAGCGTGTATATGTGCCAGAGGAACCCTTTTGCCCGCAGGCTCTGGCCCTTGGAACTCTAGCTGTGGCGGTAGCTGTATTTCCTTCTACTGGTCGGATGGTTGCCTTCTATCGAGTCTTGAATGTTAGGAAACCCCTGGGGTTTCGGTCACTGACGTATTTGACCTCTTAACGGCGACTCCAAGCCTGGTCGGGGTCCGCAGGCCCTGCCGATTTGTGCTGGCTTCACTTCGCTCCCCGGTTCGGTACCGGCGGGCTACCGCCCGTCCCCGGTCCTTCGGTTCTGCGTTGATTTGCCTCTCCTGCAGACGGCCACCACCGTCTGCCTACCTTGCTCTTAGTGCCCGGGTCACACACCCGGACACTGTCAGTTTACTCCACTCCTCTCTCTTCCACTTCCCTAACTGATCTCCTCTCAACTCCCCTCAACTCACTTTCTTCTCCCGCCTCCAGAACTGTGAACTCCTCAGTGGGTGGGGCCAACCGCCTGGCTCCACCCCACCTGGTGTGGACATCAGCCCCTGGAGGGAGGCAAAAAGGATTTTGTGTCTGGCTGATGTGCCTGTCTCAGGTTGGGGGTGTGTGTTGCAGTACCTGTGATGACCTGGCTAGTCCAAGGCGCCACACTTATATTAGGCACCCATTGGTGCAGCAGTACATGGACGTTTTACCTCTTCATACTAAGAAGCCATGCGTTCCTTTTTTGTATGCATGAGCCCTTACAGAATAAAACAACTTGAAGTTTGAAATCATTAATGGAAATTTAGTGTTTTGTTATTCTTTAGAAGGAGAAACAAAATAGGAAGCATTAAATTGGCACTTATGATGATTTTACTACTTAAATGAAGGATATACCGAATTTTTCGGTTTATAAGATGCACCGGATTAAAAGACATGCCTCAAATTCAGAGGAAAAACAGGGTAAAAAAAAAATGAGGTCCGTCTTATAATCCAGTGGTGTCTTACTGGTGGGGATGGCAGCGGTCGTGGAGTTGGGTCACCAGTATTGAGAAAATAATCTTGGAAGCCACATGAAAACTTTCCTAGAATTGTATTAGGAGCATGTTGATCAAGACTTATTTGCACGTAGTTTCAAAGCTTGAGTTCTCCATTCTGGTACGATGGATTGCAATAAAACAAGAATAATTTTCATTGTTGTTTTAAGTGTTTTACAGCAACATCTGGAGTTTCAGTAACAAAATCGTCCTGATAGTTTCCCTCTAAAATTGTCCTGTATGGCTCAAGCCAGCTGTGATGCTAGCCACTACTTACAGGAAGTATGGACGGAAGAGTAGTCAGGAAAGCTGGGGTCTGGTAACGGGAGGACACGTAGGAGCACAAGGAGAAAGCAGGGTCGTAGTCAGGTCAATACTCAGGGTTAGAAATCCAGGAGAGTATGTAAAAAGTTCAGTGAGAAAGCAGAGACAATAACGATCCAAGGTAAATGATCTAGGTAACGATCCAAGGTCAAAAGGCAGGAGGTAACAACAGGAATAGGGAGCATGCAGAGAGGAGTCAAATAACAGTCTGGGGTCAGAAAACTAAGTTCAGAACACTAACAGAGACACAAGCCAACAGCACAACTGCAGAACTAGAGAATACAACTGGCAAGGTTCTTGGCGAGCATGCTCAGTAAAGAAGCCTGAGCAATAACCAGGAAGGTGAAACATCTGAGTAATCAGCACCAACATGGAATCCTATGCTGTCAGTCAACTGCTAGCTCAGTAACTCAGAAAAGCACAGCAGAGCATCTACAAAGGAAAGATGCTCTGCACAGAGGAATCATTTCCCTGCCAGGTCTGTAATCCAGGAAAACATAGCAGAGCAGCTTCAAGTCTACAAGATGCTCTGCACAGAGGAATCGTGACACCGGCAGAGTTTTCATTACTATATATCTAATAGGAAAGAACATGCTGCAACTTTTATCTACTAAAAGCAAAGAAGTTGTGCATATCTATGGATTTTGCTGTATCAACACTTAAGTCAGAAAACGAGAGGAAAGTTTCAGACAACATAGCTTTAAATGTGATTTTTTTTATTTTTTGCCTACCCATAAAAGTAATAGGATTGAGCTGGTGACTGCAATCTTCCATCATCTCAGCATTTATGATTGCAGAATGAAATCAATGCTAAGTCATACGTTTGGTGAAATATCGAAGAGCACGGTTCACTCTTACATATGTCACACTACGGCATGTTTTAATAAAGTCAATGAATGAAAAACTGACTTATTATAGTCTTCTGTATTGGAATGTAAATGAGTTTAGTATTGATTTTCATATGCAGGCTCGGGTCATCCTAATTAGACATTCAAAAAGGGTACAACTCGAGATGCTCAACATTAATAAGGGAGAAATACAGTAAATTGTAATGATGGGAATAAAATCACCCGTCACTGTAATCCTCAAATAATTAACAGTGTTATAGAAAAGCAATGCCTTTAATGACTTCTAGCACAGAATATAGATGGGATCATTATATGCACATAGCCTTCATCACTCCTAAGGAAAGTGTATGTATAGGGCAATTCTATGTTCTAAGTCTAGACAAATAATCATACTCTTGTAGCTTTTCAAGGTTAACTTAGTTAGCTCTTTAACTAAAACCATTATCAAAAAATTTACACTCTATGATACAGTATTAGATCAGACTAGAGTCTCACGCCCATGACAATGTTATAACTGTTCCAGTTCCAAGTACTATGGAACCATATTAGGGTGGTATGTCATCTTATGAAGGTTTCTGTACCTCTATGTGTCCCTATATTTACCTGGGGGAATACGCACTCAATATGATACCGTATGAAACTGAATCATGTCCTATTGAATGGTGTCTGACTGTTGTGTTCCCTTTAAAGGCAACTTGTCACCAGATTTGGTGACTATAAGCTGCGGCCACCACCAGTTAGCCCTTATACAGTGTGTCCACCCATATCCTGTCCACCACCATTAACTTGAGAACAGCGACAGCTATAGGTATAGATGTGGTATCTAGGTATAGTCAAGTAGCCATCTGCTACGCAATGAAACCACCTATAGCGCCACCTGGTGGGAAACAACGGAGTTAGCATTTTCTTCTCGAAAACGGAACGAGATAGAGAAAAAAAGCGAATTAAAGAATTGTAGGGCATCATCAATTCAATATGAATCGACACCTTGCATACAGAAATGCTATGATATGAAACCCATGACCCCCCCCCCAAAAACATTGAATGCTGGTTACGCATATGGCACTGATTTAACTTTGATGTTTAAAATGGCCACCGTCAACTGCAATGCACATCTGGGCTCTGGACAGCATACTGTATCTTGCTGCACATTGTGCAATATGGTAGGTGACACGATTTCACAAGCATCTGTGATACGTCATTGTAGGTCCTGCAATGTTGGTGGAGGGGTCAAATACACCTACTGTTTGATGTGATCTCACAGAAAGAAGTCCAACAGGGTCAGGTCACATAAGCGTGGAGGCCACTCCACGCAGCCACCATACCCAATGACTTGTAGGAAGATCTCCATGAGGTATCGCTTCACGTCCACAGCCTTGTGAGTTTTACATGTTCTAATCATAGCATTTCTGTATGCAAGGTGTCGATTCGTATTGAATTCATGATGCCCTACAACTTTGTAATTCACTTTTATTCTCTATCTCGTTCCGTTTTCCAGATAAAAATGCTAACTCCATTGTTTTCCACCAGGTGGTGCTATAGGTGGTTTCATTGCGTAGCGCATGGCTACTTTACTATACCTAGACACCACTTCTATTCCTATAGCTGCCGACGTTCTCAAGTTAATGGCGGTGAACAGGATATGGGTGGAAACACTGTATACAGCATTCTAGAATACTGTATATGAGAGCCCAGGCTGCGCTGTATAATATAAAAAACACTTTTATAACACTCACCTAGGGGGCGGTCCGGTCTGATGGGTGTCGCTGATCTCCAGTCTGGCGCTTCCTCTCTCCCATCCGTGCCTCCTCTCTCGGTTACCCCACCTTCCCTCTGCTGCGATCTCCATCCTCCTTCTACTTAACCCAGTATGGATGACGCAGTATGGATGATGCATCTATGTCATCCACACAGGCCGACACTGGGGTCTTGTGCAGGCGCACTTTGATCTGCCCTGCTGAGGGCAGATCAAAGTGATGTAATGAACAGGCGTGGGGAAAGGTTAAAGACTGCCCGCGCATGTGCACTACAATACTTTGATCTGTCCTGAATAGGGCAGATCAAAATTCGCCTGCACAGGACCTGAATGCCGGTGAGTGTGCATAACATAGGTCGCGTCATGCACAGTGTTTTTTATGTTATCCAGAGAGGCCTGGGCTCTTATATACAGTATTCTGGAATGTTGTATATAAAAGCTCAGTGGTGGTGGTGTGGTGCCCCTGAGGCTTCAGTTGCCACAGAGATACTGCCCCTGAGCCAAATGTATAGTATCCCATTCCCGGGTAAGGAGGGGGTCACAAACCGGGATACACAAAATACAGACACTCTCATTTAGCAACACTCCACTGGACCGTGGTTAGGGCAAGTTGCACCTTTGATGTGCCTTTGGAACGCACAGTCTGAGCCAGGTTCGGGGGTGGAGTCTACTAAGTGGGCGCAAATACTAATGAAAAAAGACTGTCTGGAACGCCAATGTGTGTGAACTAGGTGATAGCTTAAAAAAACACATAACTATAGTAAAGTGAAAAAGCTGCACACTAAACACTATATTATAAGGAAATATTGGTAAAACATAACCGCTATAGGAATATTAGAGCAATGAAAAATATATTTGGCTAACTGGAAAAAATGGAAAACATAAAAAATGAAAATTGCATAACTGCTAAGGATATTTGAAATAGAAGAGATATTTAGCAAATGTATTGATCAATTCAACTGTGCCCGAATACCACGACAAGGGAAAGAAGATGGTGAAGATGGTGAACGCAAGAAGAGAGAAGGCGTTGGATCAAGACCAGCAACTCCCATCGGACCAGACCACCCCACACGTGAGTATAATAAAAGACCTTTTTTAAGTTATACAGATCGGCCTGGGCTCTTATATATAGTATTCTAGAATGCTGTATAGATGGGCTTACTGGTGCTGGCCGCAGCTTATAAGGGAAAAACCTGATGACAGGTTCCCTTAAACAATTTACTAGTTAAAACAATTTTCCACAGAAAATTCATTTTAATCAATAGATCTTGGCGCAATAAGAATTTACAAATTTGGATGTGATTAGTAAAAATGTTCCTATGCTGAGATAATCTTATATATGTGCCCCTGCTGTGTACTGTGCAATGGCCGTGTCTGACCGTGCAGGGACATGGTCTGATCATACCACATCTCCTGGGCAGGGGAGGGGGCAAAAGTGTATACAGACATCACAAAATAGAATAGAAAATAATTATTCTTTCATGAGGTAAAACATTGCTTAAAAACAGGCAGGGAAATGTTTTATCTCACAAAAAGAATCATATATGATCCCGTGTAGTAAACTCGGTATACTCACTTTTGTTTCTTCTCCTGCCCAGGGGCTGTGTTATGTTCAGACCATATTCCTGTACGGTAAGATAATAAATTAAAAAATGTGCTCAATACCCGAAACGATGACTGCATGGGCTGAATGCTTTACATATTTTCTACTGTTGCATATTGCAAATTGAGTTTTGAGCTCAATAACTGGATGCAGTTGGGCAGATTTTTTTAAATTCTATAAACACTACAGTTCAGAAGTTTGGGGTCACCCAGACAATTTTGTCTTTTCTATGAAAAATCATACTTTCATTTATCAAATGAGTTGCATAATGAATAGAAAATATAGTCCAGACATTGAATAGGTTAGAAATAAAGATTTTTACTTGGAATAATAATTTTCTCCTTCAAACTTTGCTGTCGTCACAGAATGCTCCTTTGCAGCAATTACAGCTTTGCAGACCTTTGGCATTCTAGCTGTTAATTTTCTGCGGTAATGTGGAGATATTTCACCCATGCTTCCAGAAACCCCACCCCATAAGTTGGATTGGCTTGATGGGCACTTTTTGCCTACCATACGGTCAAGCTTCTCCCACAACAGCTCAATAGGGTTGAGATCTGGTGACTTGGCTGGCCACTCCATTACAGATAGAATACCAGCTGCCTGCTTCTTCCCTAAATAGTTCATGCATAATTTGGAGGTGTGCTTTGGTCATTGTCCTGTTGTAGGATGAAATTGGTTCCAATCAAATGCTGTCCACAGGGTATGGCATGGCATTGCAAAATGAAGTGATAGCCTTCCTTATTCAAAATCCCTTTTGCCATGTACAAATCTCCCACTTTACCAGCACCAAAGCAACCCTAGACCATCACATTACCTCCACCATGCTTGACAGATGGCGTTAGGCACTGTTCTAGCAGCTTTTCAGTTGTTCTGCGTCTCACAAATGTTCTTCTGTGTGATCCAAACACCTCAAACTTTGATTCCTCTGTCTATAACACTTTTTTCCAATCTTCCTCTGTCCAATGTCTGTTATTTTGCCCATATTGATCTTTTCCTTCTATTAGCCAGTCTCAGATATGGCTTTTTCTTTGCCACATTGCCCTGAAGGCCAGCATTCCGGAGTCGCCTCGTCAATGTAGATGTTGACACTAGCGTTTTGCAGGTACTATTTAATGAAGTTGCCAGTTGAGGACCTGTGAGGTGTCGATTTTTCAAACTAAAGACTCTAATGTACTTGTCTTGTTGCTCAGTTGTGCAGCGGGGCCTCCCACTTCTCCTTCTACTCTGCTTAGACCCTGTTTGTGCTCTCCTCTGAAGGAAGTAGTACACACCATTGTAGGAAATCTTCAGTTTCTTGGCAATTTCTTGCATGGAACATCCTTCATTTCTAAGAACAAGAATAGACTGTCGGGTTTCACATGAAAGTTCTCTTTTTCTGGCCATTTTGAGAGTTTAATGGAACCAACAAATGTTATGCTCCAGATTATCAACTAGCTCAAAGGAAGGTCAGTGTCATGATTCAGGGACCGAGGAAGATCAAAAAATGTGGAATCCCAAAAAGGTAACAGAGTGGCTGGAAACTTAACGGACTGCAGACCTAGTCCTGACACACAACTAGAAGTAGGCGTGGGGCGTGCCTTTGATGACCTGGACGCCTTGACAAAGCCAGAGAACTAAATAATCTCACAGATAGAGATATAAGAAAGCTAATCTGTCTCAGAGCAGTCCCCAAAGATAGATAGATAGCCCCCCACATGTAAAGGCTACGGTGATATAGAAAAACACAATACAAAGCCAGAAAAGACAAATTTCAGCAAAGGTGAGGCCCAAACTATCTTTATAGGAAAGGATAGAAAAGAGCAACTGTCTGCAGCTGTAAAAACCCAAATATATATTAGCACTTCTGATGTGGAAAAATCCCGAGGTCACACAACCTCTCCCCCACTGTATCAGCACTCTGATGTTACTGGGATCCAAAAACACTAATAGAGATGAGGTACTGAATTAATACCAAGCATTACAAACACAATACCTTGCAGAATCATGGAGCTAAGTATACAGACAATACCAGCAGGGAATGATCCCATTCCACCAAGAACTCCACACAGAAAAAATAGGAATCAAGCCTTAGTATTAAAGCAGAAAAAACACCAAGAAAGTGGAAAACAAACAGCAGAAGTACAAAGACCACTTATCTGAGAGGAGTTCTGGTAGTGAGCAGAGCTGGTTACAGAATGTCCTTAACACACAGGAGACATTGACCACCTGCATGTAACAAGAGAAAACTACTCAGTTAAATAGCCCAATCTGACCCTGATTGCCACTAATCCACAGGTGTGTAGCTTTCACTCCACACATCAACTGCACCGCCAGCACTGACCACAAGAGGGAGCCCCAAACTGGAAAAACGTATTCACAACAGGTCAGTTTTATAGTTTCTCTAATCAGCAAACTGTTTTCAGCTATGCTAACATACTTAAACAAAAGAGTTTTCAAGGGATTGCTAAACATCCATTAGCCTTCTAACACAGTTAGCTAACACAATTTACTATTAGAACACTGGAGTGATGGTTGTTGGAAATGGGCCTCTATACACCTATGTAGATATCGCATTAAAAACCAGACGTTTGAAGCTAGAATAGTCATTTACCACATTAACAATGTATAGACTGTATTTCTGTTTAAGTTAATGTTAGCTTAATTGAAAAAAAAGTGCTTTTCTTTAAAAAATAAGGAAATATCTAAGTGACCCCAAACTTTTGAACTCTAATGTACTTAAACGGAATCTATCACCAAGTTTTTACCACCTAATATGAGAGTAGAATGTAGACAGAGACCCTAATTCCAACTATGTGTCACTTATTGAGCTGTTTGCTGTAGTTTTCATGAAATTACTATTATCAGCAAGAGCTTTTCACTACAGGACTGCCAGGCAGTCCTCCATACTCATGAGCTCTGTATAACCCCCGTCTCCACCACTGATTGTCATTTTTCTGCCTATGGTTGGTGTACACAGAAAGCAGCCAATCAGTAATGTGGGTGGGGTTACACAGAGCTCAGCTTTCAGAGAACTGGTAGCTCTGCAGGAAATAAAACAGTGATTTTTTTTCAAAACTGTTACAAGCAATCATGTAAGTGATACATTGCTGGAATCAGGGTCTCTGAATCTACATTATGCTGCTTCCAGATGAGGTAGCAAAAGCCTGGTGACAAATTCCCTTTAAGACATTTTATCTAAAGTCATCCTTACCTGCTGATAACTGTCTAATGTATACACTCCCTGACAGAAGTTCTGTCGCTTATCCATGTTATGTAAATAAAAGCTTATAACCTGACTTTAAATTCATCCATTGGTTTTATAAATTACTCTATTGAAAGCTGTAACCCTCCCAAATTTGGATTAGGTTATGAAAATAAAGTTGCTGCAAAGCTGAAATATTGATCATTTAATGAACACAGAAAGGTCAGATTTTGGCAAGACAAAAGTTTTTTTTGCCCACAGAAAGTAATGTGAAATTCAGACAAAAAATTAACTTCTAATACAAAGATATGTTGCATAACATTGGTGAATGAAGTTGTGGTGCTATTAGAGCCATATATAATAGTTTGTGTGACTTCCATGAGCTTGAAGGACTGCATCCATGCATTCAATTCATTGATGAAATCATCAGGAATAGCAAAGCAAAGAATGCAGTCTTACATGCCTCCCAGAGTTCATCTAGATTCTTCGGTTTTGTCTTCCAAGCTTCCGCTTTCATCCTACCCCAAACATGCTCAATGATGTTCATGTCTGGTGACTGGGCTGGCCAGTCCTTGAGCACCTTGATCTTCTTTGCCAGGAGGAACTTTGTTGTAGGCCCCCTTCACACGTCCGTGAAAAACACGCACGTGTGTTACGGGCCGTTTTTCGGGTCCGTGTCCCGTTTTTGTGTCCGTTTTTATGGTCCGTGTGGCACCTGTGTGAATTGCGTATGCTAGCCGTGTTTGTGTGTAGAACGTCCGTGTGTGCGTGTGGAATTAACGTGTATGTGTACGTGTAATGTCCGTATGTAATGTCCGTGTGTGTGATGCACAATGTCGTTTATAAATGTCGGCTGACAGCAGACAGAGTTGCGCGATGAGAATGAACTCGGGTGAACTTCACCCGACTTCATCCTCATACCGCGGCTCTGTCTGTGTCGAGTACTGATTAGCGGTCACCTGTGAAGGATTCACCGGTGACCGCTAATCCCCCGAGTGACTGAAGTTTCCCCCCCTCTCTCATACTCACCGTTCCTCGATCCCTGGCGCGGCGCTGCACGGCGTTCACACTGCTGCGGCGGCTTTTACTATTTTGAAAAAGCCGGCCGCTCATTAAACAATCTCCTATTCCCTGCTTTCCCCGCCCACCGGCGCCTATGATTGGTTGCAGTGAGACACGCCCCCACGCTGAGTGACAGGTGTCACACTGCACCCAATCACAGCAGCCGGTGGGCGTGTCTATACTGTGCAGTAAAATAAATAAATAAATAATTAAAAAAAAACGGCGTGCGGTCCCCCCCAATTTTAATGCCAGCCAGATAAAGCCATACGGCTGAAGGCTGGTATTCTCAGGATGGGGAGCTCCACGTTATGGGGAGCCCCCCACCCTAACAATATCAGTCAGCAGCCGCCCAGAATTGCCGCATACATTATATGCGACAGTTCTGGGGCTGTACCCGGCTCTTCCCGATTTGCCCTGGTGCTTTGGCAAATCGGGGTAATAAGGAGTTAATGGCAGCTCATAGCTGCCACTAAATCCTAGATTAATCATGTCAGGCGTCTCCCCGAGATTCCTTTCATGATTAATCTGTAAATTACAGTAAATAAACACACACACCAAAAAAAATCCTTTATTAGAAATAAAAAACACACACATATACCCTGGTTCAACAATTTAATCAGCCCGAAAAAGCCCTCCATGTCCGGTGTCATCCAGGATGGTCCAGCGTCGCATCCAGCTCTGCTGCATGGAGGTGACCGGAGCTGCAGAAGACACCGCCGCTCCGGTCACCTCCACGCGGCAAATGAAGACAGCCACGCGATCAGCTGAGCTGTCACTGAGGTTACCCGCTGTCACTGGATCCAGTGACAGCGGGTAACCTCAGTGACAGCTCAGCTGATCGCGCTTCTCACCTCAGTTGCTGCGTGGAGGTGACCGGAGCGGTGGTGTCTTCTGCAGCTCCGGTCACCTCCATGCAGCAGAGCTGGATGCGACGCTGGACCATCCTGGATGACGCCGGACATGGAGGGCTTTTTCGGGCTGATTAAATTGTTGAAGCAGGGTATATGTGTGTGTTTTTTATTTCTAATAAAGGATTTTTTCTGGTGTGTGTGTTTATTTACTGTAATTTACAGATTAATCATGAAAGGAATCTCGGGGAGATGCCTGACATGATTAATCTAGGATTTAGTGGCAGCTATGGGCTGCCATTAACTCCTTATTACCCCGATTTGCCAAAGCACCAGGGCAAATCGGGAAGAGCCGGGTACAGCCCCAGAACTGTCGCATATAATGTATGCGACAATTCTGGGCGGCTGCTGACTGATATTGTTAGGGTGGCGGGCTCCCCATAACGTGGAGCTCCCCATCCTGAGAATACCAGCCTTCAGCCGTATGGCTTTATCTGGCTGGCATTAAAATTGGGGGGAACCGCACGCCGTTTTTTTTTTAATTATTTATTTATTTATTTTACTGCACAGTATAGACACGCCCACCGGCTGCTGTGATTGGGTGCAGTGAGGCACCTGTCACTCAGCATGGGGGCGTGTCTCACTGCAACCAATCATAGGCGCCGGTGGGCGGGGAAAGCAGGGAATAGGAGATTGTTTAATGAGCGGCCGGCTTTTTCAAAATAGTAAAAGCCGCCGCAGCAGTGTGAATGCCGTGCAGCGCCGCGCCGGTGATCGGGGAACGGTAAGTATGAGAGAGGGGGGGAAACTGACTGACAGACTGTGAGAGAGGGACAGAGAGACCGACAGAGAGACCGACTGACGGACTCAGGGAGATTGACCGACATACACAGAAATAGAAAGAATAGCCGACATCACTAGAAATAAAAACACCAAACGGACACGGACTATAGGTAGATGCATACGTGTTTACTAACGTGTGTGCACATATCCATAGACTTTCATTGTGTCCACGTGTGCGTGCTCCGTGCAGATAACGGACATGCATCCGTGCAAAACGCAAACACATACGGATCTCGGACACGCACACACGGACATAATGAAATAACGCACGTGTGACCACAATCATAGATTAACATTGTGCACGTTTGGCCGTGTCTCCGGCATATACGGAAACGGACCAAACACGCACGTGTATCACGGACGTGTGAAGGGGGCCGTAGAGATGGATGGATGAGATGGAGCACTATCCTGCTGCAGAATTTGACCCCTTTTATGATTGGGAATGTAAGAGGTAGCTAACACTTCTTGATAATTTAGGATATTAATATTGCCTTCTAAAATGCCCTAGACTAGCCAGGTAGTCACAAACATACCAACATACACCCCCCCCCCCCCCCCCCCCCCCCCACCCTAGACAGTTACAACAGTCAAACAAAAACCCTTGTTGCCTCCCTCCAAGGTCTGATGTCCACACCAGGTGGGGCGGAGCCAGGCGGTTGGCCCCACCCACCGAGGAGTTCACAGGCCTGGAGGCGGGAAAAGTGTCAGATTAGCTTAGGAGGTGAAAGTGAGAGGAGTAAAACGTCTGCGTGTGCCTGGGTAGGAGCCCAAGCACTGACAGCAAGGTTGGCAGACGGAGGTGGCCGTCTGCAGGAGTTGGTGGAACTCTGCGGAACCGTAAGGACCGGGGTCGTGTTGGCCCGCCGGTACCTAACCGGGAGCGGAGTGAAGCTAAGCACACAGACAGGGCCATCAGACCCCGACCAGGCTTGGAGCTGCCGTCAATAGTCAAATCCAAGTGTGACAGGAACCCCCTGGGTTTCCCAACAACCAAGTCCCGACAGAAGGCAACAGTCCACACTGTGAGGATATACAGCCACCGCCACAGGCTAGAGATCCAAGGGACAGCGCCTGCAGGCAAAACAGGCTCCTACGGCACCTATACGCCGGGGAGCGGACTACCGGTGGGCAACCACAGGAGTCAGAACATTTTAAAAGGTGCAGGGAAAGACAGCCACCATCAGCCGTCCGGGGAGAGCACAACAACAACACTGCAGCCGGCTGCGGGACCCGTCCATCCGGCCGTTTTGGTTTACCAGAGACTCTGTCAGTGATTGCCTGAGTGAGTACACCAGTGCCGTCCGGCACCGCGCCGCGCAGTCCCTGCACCCCCGCCATCCAGCCTCCCTATTACATCTCCGGGCCCCGGGATCACCAACCCCCTACCCACGGAGGGGACAACATCCTCGCTGCTCCCTACCATTTCTCCCAGGATCCTCGTCACCAGCAGCGGTGGTGCCATCATCACCACGTCCCGTGGGTGGCGTCACGAACTCTCTCCCCAAACAAACCATCCCTTTTCACTCACGGGTGAGGAGCGCTGCTCGAGTTCCCGGGTCCAGCCAATCGCTCGAGCCACCGAGCAGCAGAAGCCCCGGATCCGAGTGTGGCGAGCGCGTCCCCCTCCGCCCGCGACACTTCCACCTTGCAAATGTTTTGCATTTGAATGTAACCCCAGACCATGATCTTTCCACCACCAAACTTAACTGTTTTCTGGGTGTATTTTGGATCCATACGGGCTCCAGTAGGTCTCCTGCAGTATTTGCGGTGATTGTGCTGTAATTCAACTTTAGATTCATCAGAGAAATCCACCTTATGCCACTTTTCCAGCATCCATCTGTTTAGCAGGCTGTGGGACTTGGCAAATGCCACATGGTTTTTTAATTGCCTTTTGTTTAGTGCTGGCTTCTAAGCACTGATTCGACCATGGAGGCCATTTTGAGACAGAATCCTACAAACTGTTCTAGTTGACAGTGACTTCAGGTGACCAGGCCTTTTGGAGCTCTGCTGCAGTGGAAGAGGGGCTGGCTTTGGATTTTCTAACCAGCAAATGTTCCTCCTGAGCAGTTGTCTTGCGGGGTCTGCCGGACCTGGGCTTGTTAAAAACATCTCCAGTCTCTTCAAATCTTTTTTTAATTCTTTGTACTTGCCGCTGAGAAACATTAAAGGTGCCAGTCACCTCTACAGTGGATCTGTGTCACAAAAGAGAGAAATTTGGCAGCACTCTGCGGTGTCAAAAGATCTATTTTATTTTTCCTTTTTGCAGACAGGTGATACAGACATGAGGGAGTAGGGGGAGCGGAGCACAAGGACGACGGTACCGTTTCGCACCTCTAGGGGTGCTTTCACGGTTCCATACAGAGAACCGTGAGTATTAACCACTTAAATAGGGTAATTTTTTAACTCCACGTGTTACTTGTTAAAAACAATTTAAAAACATTCACTGAAAACAGACACTCCTTAAACTAGCATTAGAACATAATCTAAATATGATTAAATTAGATACTATTCAGTATAAATATCATATCAGAACTAATAATACAATGATTTATGATCACTTCAATCTCACTTGATATACAATCCTTGTCATTTCAAAAATCTCATTCCAACACTAGTCTTATAAATATGCTAATCTTAATTTTTACTTATATCGTGCAAGAAAGTATGTAGAACAACTACAGTGGATCTGGTCTTCAGCCTCTTGATAATCAAGGCTTTGGTCGCAGGGTGGATATTTGGCATGTTTTCAGAGGTCAAGTTGCAGTTTAAAGGGGGCTTTACACGCTACGACATCGCTAATACGAAGTCGTTGGGGTCACGGAATTGGTGACGCACATCCGGTCGCATTAGCGATGCCGTTGCGTGTGACACCTATGAGCGATTTTGCATCGTTGCAAAAACGTGCAAAATCGCTCATTGGTGACATGGGGGTCCATTCTCAAAAATTGTTACTGCAGCAGTAACGAAGTTGTTCCTCGTTCCTGCGGCAGCACACATCGCTCCGTGTGACACCGCAGGAACAAAGAAGCTCTCCTTACCTGCCTCCCGGCCACAATGCGGAAGGAAGGAGGTGGGCGGGATTTAACGTCCCACTCATCTCCGCCCCTCCGCTTCTATTGGGCGGCCGCTCAGTGACGCCGCTGTGACGCCGCACGGACCGCCCCCTTAGAAAGGAGGCGGTTCGCCGGTCACAGCGACGTCGCCGGGCAGGTAAGTATGTGTGACGGGTCTGGGCGATGTTGTGCGGCACGGGCAGCGATTTGCCCGTGTCGCACAACAGATGGGGTCGGGTACCCACACTAGCGACATCGGTACCGATATCGCAGTGTGTAAAGCCTGCTTAAGTGAAGATCTGGGGTGCTGGATTTCTTTTTATACACACCCACTAATTAAGCGATCATTTAGTGACCACAAGTGAGGATGTAAACTAGGACTGGGTACATTATACGACAAGGCAACAAAACTTTCTCTTGCCAAAATCTGACCTTTCTGTGTTCATTAAATGATCAATATTTCAGCTTTGCAGCAACTTTATTTTCATAACCTAAACCAAATTTGGGAGGGTTTCAGCTTTCAAAAGAGTAATTTATAAAACCAATGGATGAATTTAAAGTCAGGTTATAAGCTTTTATTTACATAACATGGATAAGCGACAGAACGTCTGTCAGGGAGTGTATGGGGGCTTCCTGACCCTTCTCCCTAATGGATGATGTCACAGAGAGAGAAATCCAGCCTGTTGAATTTAATCTCCAATACTTTTCTTCAGGGGGAGATAAGTTGCTACTAGAAGGGTTAGACAGCCGCTCTCTCTCATCGAGAACACAGGAACGCTCAGCCACTTACGGAAGATTCAGGAGCGTCTGTCACAGTTGTCTGACTTGAGCACTGTAGAAAATCTTTGGTTTGATTTGAAGAAGGCAAATGCGAAATGCAAACCCAACAATTAGAGAACTAGAAGCCATTAGTCATGAGAGTTGAGCTAAGACCCCTCAGGAATGCTGCCAGAAGCTGATGTCCGGTTTACACCACATTTGCAGGGGTCAGAACAGTTAAAGGGAATCTGTCATGAGGTTTTTGCTATCTCCTCTGAGACCAGCATAATTTTGGGGCAGAGACCCTGATTCCAGCGATGTGTCACTGAGCAGTTTGTTGTAATATTGATAAAATCACTATTTTCTCTGCTGAAAATCTAGCAGATATTTGCATGTGCAGCTGTAGAACCCACACCACTGTTTGGCAGGTTTTTGCCCATATACAGTGTACATAGAATGCAGCCAATCAGTGTTAGAGGCGATGTTATACAGAGTTCATGAATATGCTGGATTACCTGACAGAGACCCTGATTCCAGCGATGTGTCACTTACTGAGCTCTTTGCTGTCATTTTGATAAAAATCAATGTTTTCTCTGCTGCAGATCTATCAGTTATACAGAGCTCATGAATATGCTGGACTACCTGCAGCACGCCAAATAATCCTCTAATGATAATCTCCTGCTGATTAAACAATGATTAAAACTACACTAAGCAGCCCAGTAAGTGACACATCGCTGGAATCAGGATCTCTGCCCCTACGTTATGCTGCTATCAGATTAGGTGGCAAAAACCTGATGACAGATTCCCTTTAAAGGGGGTGTACTAAGTAGTAAAGAATAATTCTGAGTCAGTAAAAGTGGCATTTTGTGTTGAGTTTGGAGAAACCATTTGTTATATTTGTTGTATTGAACGATTTACATTGTTCTTGTTCCATTGGTTTATTACAAACAGTAGAAATTTGGAAAAATGTTCTAGTAAATCTAATTTGCATTAGGGGATGAATAATTTTGATAGCACCTATAGTAGAATGATGCATCTGAGATATATATCTGTGACGCCCCTGGACTATCAGGTCGTCACAGGGTACTGCACAAACTGCCCTTCCTTGTGGTATTCTGCCTCCCTCTTGGTTCTGGGTCCCTATCTAAATAGTGTTGCCTCTAACAGCAAATCAAATCCTAGATACACCCTGCACCACACCCACCAGACACACAAGTGGACGGGTTGAGTGGAATAGAGTCGCCCACCTGAGGGGTCAGGGAGGGGAGGTGAGGAGTGTGGTCAGAGTAGAGTGTAGAGTCATGAGAGAGTGAGAGTGAGAGGAGGTCGGGAGCCGTGGCTCCTAGAGAAGCTTTCTAGGTTGCAGACGGTGGTCTGGGCCTAGAGGAGTCGGACCCCCGGTCGCAGGGGATTGTGGCAAGGTGCCTGGACCTGTCTAGGAGGACAGCTGGCAACCTAGCACTATCACCGGTCCGGGACCAAAGGCACGATGAGGTACACGGACCCTAGGTCGGGGAGCAGCTTCAGGCAACCCGACAATTCACCTGAGGAAAATGGAGCCTTTATGATCTGTTGCCACCCGCTCCAGAATCGGGGCATTAGCGCAATGAGGGGGATAGGACTTTTCAATCCAAAACGGTCCAGAAAATCCCAAGCGTGAGCCCTAAGAGCAAGCTCCTACACTTATCCACAGTGGGGAGTGGGGCCCGGCAAGTTCCATACTACTGGGACACCACGTTGAAATTAAATGTAGTGCCAGGAGACAGGTCACGGATCACCAGGCAACACTATAGGGGACGGGACCCGGACGAGCTCCCCTCAGTGGCAGCGGCACCCAGAGAGTTGGTTTACCCGGTTGTCAGCGTCTGCTTATTGACTGAGTGAGTACGAGAGTGACCCCTGCATCCCATGGCATCCCCCACACCAAGTCCCGGGGCATTCCCCCTACCCGTGGAGGGCTACGACACCTTGCTGCACCACTTCATTACCCCAGGTACTCCCAACAGCAGCGGTGGTACTCCCCAAATTACAGTACTTTACGAACTATATATCCATCCCCCTGTAAGTACCCCCTTTCATTTGAGTTGCCGCACGACCCCCAGGTACGGAGACCCTCGAGCCACAGCGAACCTGAATCCGAGCAGCTCGGCTGCTTCCACGGGGGCGGCACATATCATTCATGGGCACCTCTCTTGGGCATTAGCCTAAAGTGATCTTGAGTTTGAAGACGTTAGTGTTTAATACAGGGAAGTAAAAAGCCTTGAGTATTAGGAAGTCATTCAGGTCTCAGTGGCCCTGTCGTATACTAAACACAAGCTTAGTGGAAAATTACCAAGTACCCTGGAAATGCGTTAGACTTCCCTTACAGGAAATTCTTCTTCTTTTACTTCTACAAACTTATTTCACCTCTTAATCTAGACACGCGGCTACATAGCCAGGATTCTTGATGTCTTTGTTAAATTGCTGGCTTCGTCAAGGTCCCAATGTGCCATAGTATTAAGTAAAAATGTGACATGTTTACTGTAAAGAAATGTGATTTAAACAATGACACATTTTGTTTTTGGATAATGTCCATTGTTTGAACTCGTGGACCAGGGTTTTGTGTTGTTTTGTTTTTTTAATTTCTGCCATTTCAAAGCCAAACCTGAGTGTGTCAGTGTGTCTTTTCAAAGAAAAAGATGAGAAACAGTAAAAACCACCAGAAAAAAATAAGGAAAAATTGGAAAACTAACAGTATTTGGTAGCAGGTTAGCTTGTAAATTCCTGGTCACAAAAAATGCCTCCCAAATAGATCATCTCTGTCCAGCTCAATAGAGTTTCCCCATCAACAAACAGAGTCCATACCCTTACAAATATCAATAAGTCATAATATTATTATGAATTCATAATTAGAGGGAATAATTAGGAAAAACAAACTATTTCCGCTCTAATTTAGGTATAAAAGCTCTTGTCCCTTAAAGGGAATCTGTCACCAGGTTTTTGCTACCTAATCTGAGAGCAGCATAATGTAGGGGCAGAGATCCTGATTCCAGTGGTGTGTCACTGACGGAGCAGCTTGTAGTTTTGATAAAATCACTGTTTGATCAGTAGTAGATTATCATTACAGGACTACTTGGTGTGCTGCCAGGTAGTCCAGCATATTCATGAGCTCCATATAACCCTGCCCCCAACACTGGCAGATTTTTGTGTACACTGTATATGAGCACAAAGCCGCCAATCAGTGGTATGGGTGGGGTTATACAACTCTACATTCAAATAACTGCTAGATATGCAGCAAATAAAACATTGATTTTATCAAAATGACAGCAAACAGCTCAGTAAGTGACACATCGCTGGAATCAGGGTCTCTGACTCTACATTATGCTGCTCTCAGATGGGGGAGCAAAAACCTAGTGAGAATTTCCCTTTAAGGCTATGTGCGCACGTTGCATAAATACATGCAGTTACGCTGCGCTTTGTAGTGCAGCGTAACTGCATGCGTCCTGCGTCCCCTGCACAGTCTATGGAGATTGTGCAGGGGCCGTGCGCACGTGGCGTTTAAGAGCGCAGCGCTTCGGCTACTGCCGAAGCGCTGCGTAAAAAGAAGTGACATGTCACTTCTTTCCTGCGCTTTGCCGGCAGCTCCTGCTCTGTCTATGGGAGGAGCTGCAGGCAGAGCGCATGGAATCGGCTTTCACTACGGACATTTCTGCAGTGACTGTACGCAACGTGCGCGCATAGCCTAGGTGTTTTATATCTGCCCAGCTTAGAGTTAACCTTTCACCAGGTTTTTGCTACCCCATCTGAGAAGAGTATAATGTAGGGGCAAAGATCCTGACTCAAACAATTGATCACTAAGGCTACTTTCACACATCCGTTTTTTTGCTCTGCGGCACAACACAATACGGCGTTCTGCAGAAAAACCGCAAACGGTTTTTTTTACGCCGGTTGCGGGTTTTTTTGCATAGACTTACATTAGTGCCGTATTGTGCCGCAGGGGCTTGCGTTCGGTCCGGTTTTTGCCGCATGCGGCAGATTTAGCCGATGCCGCGGCCGGATCGAACGTTCCCTGCAACGTTTTTTGCTCCGGCAAAAAACACCGCATCGCGCCGCATCCGGCCCCTGTGGCGCATTTTTCAATGCATACCTATGGAAGCCGGATGCGGCGCGATGCGGAGAAAAACGCATCCGGTCGCCGCATGCGGTTTTTTCCACTGCGCATGCTCAGTAGCATGCCGCAACCGGAAAAAAACGGACGGGCCGCATGTAAAAACATATGCAAAGGACGCGGTGTTTTCGCCGCATCCGTTGCATAGTTTTCACAGCCGGATTGAGCCGCAGTGCTCAAACCGGAGGTGTGAAAGTAGCCTTACTGGGCTGCTTACTGCAGTTTTGAAAAATTACTGTTTTGATCTGCTGCAGATGTAACAGTTCTCTTGATGTTGAGCTCTGTATAACCCTCAACAACCACTGATTGACAGCTGTTTACACTGTGCCTAGGCAGAAAGCTGCTGATCAGTGATGGGAATGGTTTGTTACAAAGCTCATGTATATGAAGGTCTATATGGTGGCAGGTTTAACAGACCTCTAGGGACAACCTCCTGTTGATTAAACTATGATCTTATAAAAGCTACAGCAAGAGGCCCAATAAGTAACACATCGTTGGAATGAGGGTCTTTCCTTCTACATTATGCTGCTCTTAGATTAGGTGGAAAACTGAAGCAATGGACCGGCACCCATGTTGGTATAAGAGCAATATGTTGGTGCACAGTTACACTGTGGCCATTAACAGACAAAAAGTAGGATAAAAGCAAATTAACAAATACCCTGCAGAAAGTAAATAGAAATAATAGCTGCAAATAACATAAGATACTTAATTGATACTATATTGATCAAAAGAGCGTATAAGCCATCGCGCCACAACAACGCTAGTAGTTCACCTCTCTATGTGTCAGCAGAACTCAATGTAGAAGAGGGCAGAGGAGGACCTCATCCCCTTAATTAACAAGTCTAGATTTAATTGCAGAGAGCAAAGAGGGGGCCATAGCTCAGAAACTGAGAGGTGGAGGAACAAAAATAAAAGGAATTGTCATGTTCAGCAGCGCATCAGCCATTGAATTATGTGGGGAAAGATGAACCTAGAGGTGGTATAACATTAGACAAAAATGTCTGAATATGTGATAAATAGAAATTAGCGAACTTGTTTGCAAAAGGTTCGCCGATGTCAAGTTTGGCACAAGCCTTGCCCATTCGGATTCGGAGGCCCGAGAACATTTCTCAAAAATCGGCAATGTTCTGTAACTGTTCGTTGTTGCACTAATGTTTTCCTTTAGCTAGGTTAGTGGTGCTGTATGATGACCAGGGGAAGATGTTTGTTGAGGGGACGAGGTGGGGATGTGGGGCCCCGAGGTGCGGTGTCGGTGCAGCTGTGCATTACCTTCAGGGACTCCACGCGGCTGGATCTTGTCACAGGTAGGAAATCCTCTATTTTGATTGTCGTGACGCCACTCTCAGAATTGCGGTCAGTGGAGACCGCCACTGCAGGTTAGGGGTGCCTGGGGCCGATAGTGGGTGCAGTCAGTTGTAATAGCCTCCTGAGAGTGAGGCATGCCCCAGGGCCCCGTGTAGATGTGTGGAACTACAAGTCGCAGAATGACTCACACGCACAAGCAGAATGTCTTTCAAGGGTTTTACTCACTTAGGGTGGCAGGGTGAGTAACCCGGGCGTAGCTGGGATGAACCAGGCTGGAACCAGGTGTCCTTCAGGCTGACTGATGAGGGTGGCTACCGACTCGCCTTCCTTAGCCCTTTGTGTTTTGGGGTAACCCCTGCTTGAAGCCCTGCTGGGGTCGCCCAGGGAAGTTGCTGGTGCCTCTCTCCCCTTCCTTTTGGCCCGTTTGCTTGTAGCCTGGACCAGGTCACTCCGGCTGCTTGCCTCCTGTGAGCTATGGGCCCTCACTTTGCTACGTGGCTGCGGACTCTGTGGTGTTGTCTTGGGGGTGTAAAGTGCCCCCTCATGCATGTTTGGCAAAGGACAGGTGAATCTATCCCTGCACTGGGACCTGTTACCCGGTTGGGCCTGGTAACTCCCTGACAGTCTCCTTACTCCCCACTCCGTTGCTCTCTCTTTAGCCGTGGGTGGATTTCGGGCAGCACTACCAGGTGACCGTTCTCCCCCGTCGGTAGCCACTGCGCGTACGTTGTCAGAATTGTGTCGAGCTCCAGAGTCGGCTTCTGCTCTCCCTGAACTTCACTACCCAACTCCTCTCGACTCACTCCTCACTCCTGTTCCCGCCTACGTCACCTAGCAACCAGGCTCTCTACCACACCCCTTGAGTGGAGATGGAGGCCTCGCTCCCTCCTGGGATCCCCAGGGGTCCTCCCAAAGGTACATGTGTGAGACCTGATCACTATGCGCCTGTGTAGTCACACCTCGGTCAGCCTTCTGGATTACCTGTTTTGTACTGTCCCCAGCATGGGTGCAGTACTCAGTGGTGCCTGACCAGGTCAGGGGCGCCACATTCCCCCTTAGTTATCACCAGCACGTCCTCGGGCTGCAAGACAACATTTTAAAATGCGTAAAACATCTTAAAACCACCAGGTACCATACATCACCACCCTCCACCCACAAGTCCGTTAACCCACCCAAAACCCTCTCAGGAGGCAGGTCACCGGTTTCTTTTGGTAACCAGGTCTGGGCCATCCGTTTCCCCAGACCTTTCCTCCAATCTTCCTCTCCCGTTGGCCGCGCCTTCAGCCACTTCTGGCAGGATGTGGAGGCGGCTTTCATGGTCTGGTGGTTTCAGGGTATACCTGGCCTGGTGGAGCCGCGCCTTCAGCCTCTTCTCAGCAGGATGCAGAGGCGGCCTCCACAGTTGGTGCCGACCAGGTACCCTCTTTGTGGTGGAGAGCCAGGCCCCATAAACAGGCGTGCTCCCTGGTTGCAGGCGAGCCAGGCCCCTAAACAGGCTGGCTCTGGTGGTGGTACCTCTGAGGTAACTATTTACACTGCGAGAGTTTGTGGCTATAGCCAGTTCATAGCCTTAAGGTTCATGGGTTAAAGTGCAAAAAGAGGTTTCTCACATTAGTTCATGTGGGCACATTTCTTGAACTTGTAAACGTTGCAAAACTTGTCAAAACTTGTAACTTCTGTACTTTACTTGCTTTACACAGATTCCTCCTCACCAGGGCTTGGGCCTGTAGGGCTGTGTCACCTGTTGTTTTCTCCATCTCTGTCATCATCTGTAGTGATCTCATCAATGGGTTCTTTATCTTTTCTTTCCTCTTCTTCTGTATCTGTTTCTTTTTCTCCTTCTTTATCTTGTAGTGTTGAGACAGCAGGGTTTCTGTAGGGATTTCTGGGGCATGGTGTGACATCTAGTGCGTACCATCCGCGTTCTCCTTGGTGTTTGGTGAATTCTACCGGGTCTCCTATCTGTAGGTTTCTTCCTGGATGTCCTCTAGGTAAATGTGCTCTTACATCCCTTCTGTTCACAAAAATGCCCTCCTTTACACCAGGTGCTACTATAAAGCCATATCCAGACCTTAGACTGAAGTCTTCTACAACTCCTCGACAAAGTGGGCCTCTGACCTGGGATTTGGCTCTTCTCAAGGACCGCTTTTCCTCTAAGTCTCTGGCCGTGACCTCGTCCTTCTCCTCGGGAGACTGCTGTGCAGGTGGATCCCTTGTCCTACTGCGGCGCCGTGTCCTGCGGGCTGGGTCCTGCCTGACTGCCACCTCACCGCTTGCAGGCTCCCAGGTGATGTATTTGGACAGATCTTCTTCAGCGGAGGATGTCGGGCCCTCTTCATCCCAGCGGGAGTACGGCAGCATCTCTAGCTCTTGGACTGGTGCTGCATCCGCTGCTGACGGCTCTGGGGTCAGCTTCTCAGCTTTCTGGCCTCCCCTCCCCCTTAGTTCTTCTGAGCACTCCTCTTGTGGCAGCGCTAGGGATGGATATTCATCAGCAGGCCAGGGCGGTGGACTCTTTGGCGTGGATGTTGCAGGAGTCTTCCTGTGGGTGTGCGGGGGGAGCAGATACCGGTCCACCATCTCCTTTGGGAAGTGGGCCTCTAGATCAGCCTTCAGCTTCCAGTATTCGGGGTCCTCCCCCAGCATGGACTTCCCAGCAGGGACTTCCTTGGGCTGGGGAGTGATGTCTGCTCTGGCCTTGCAGGCCGGGGTAGATAATTGTACAGTCTTGCCTTGGCGGGCCGCGACTGGCAGGGCGGCGGCCTGAATCAGCGTCGCTGTTGTGGCCGGTTCTTGGCGGGCCGGGCTGGGCGTCGCTGCAGCGGTCTGGGCTTGGCGGACCGCACCTGACTTGGCGGCGGCCTGGGTCAGCGCCGCCGCGCCGGGCATCTCTCCAGGGACCGCAGGCATGGAAGCAGGGGTCGGGGCACTCGCGCTGGCAGGGGCAACACAGGACTCACCCATCGGTAGCATCATCGGGGCCTGAGTCGTCGCCGCTCGGTCTGGCACCCGTCGTGCGGTTCCCCTCTCGTAGGCCTGAACCGCCGCAGCCATCTCCTGCAGCTCCGCACGTCCCTCTCGGATCTGCTGCACGATCCTCGCTTCCAGTCGGTTACTGAACTGGGCAAGCTCCCAGGACCACCAGGCAGCGGAACCCGGCTCTGGGCTCCTATCTTCAGACGCCATCTTCACCACGCCGTCGCTGCTCTGCAGATCTTTTCTCAGCAGCAGGCCTCCGACTCTTCCTTGCAGCCTCAGTGCCAGTTCCTTCACTGCCTTGAACTCTTCTCCCAACAGCAGGCTTATCAGTCTCTGCTCTGCCTTTTCCAGCAGCAGGCTTCTGGCTCCCTTTCCTTCCCGACGTCCCTGAACGCCTCCGCTCTCATCACTTGCGAGACCAGGACCCTGCAGGGGATCTCTGGGTAGCCACACCTCTTCGTGGGCGGTAACTTCTCCCAGCGCGGGCTGCTGTTGTTTTTCAGCGCGCTTTTCATGGTGGCAATATGGCGGCGCTTCCAATTTTCCAAGCGGACCGCCCAGGCACATGGTCACCTGTCTGAACAGGTCTAGTCCTTATCCTGTTCGTGACGCCAGGTATGTGGGGCCCCGAGGTGCGGTGTCGGTGCAGCTGTGCATTACCTTCAGGGACTCCACGCGGCTGGATCTTGTCACAGGTAGGAAATCCTCTGTTTTGATTGTCGTGACGCCACTCTCAGAATTGCGGTCAGTGGAGACCGCCACTGCAGGTTAGGGGTGCCTGGGGCCGATAGTGGGTGCAGTCAGTTGTAATAGCCTCCTGAGAGTGAGGCATGCCCCAGGGCCCCGTGTAGATGTGTGGAACTACAAGTCGCAGAATGACTCACACGCACAAGCAGAATGTCTTTCAAGGGTTTTACTCACTGAGGGTGGCAGGGTGAGTAACCCGGGCGTAGCTGGGATGAACCAGGCTGGAACCAGGTGTCCTTCAGGCTGACTGATGAGGGTGGCTACCGACTCGCCTTCCTTAGCCCTTTGTGTTTTGGGGTAACCCCTGCTTGAAGCCCTGCTGGGGTCGCCCAGGGAAGTTGCTGGTGCCTCTCTCCCCTTCCTTTTGGCCCGTTTGCTTGTAGCCTGGACCAGGTCACTCCGGCTGCTTGCCTCCTGTGAGCTATGGGCCCTCACTTTGCTACGTGGCTGCGGACTCTGTGGTGTTGTCTTGGGGGTGTAAAGTGCCCCCTCATGCATGTTTGGCAAAGGACAGGTGAATCTATCCCTGCACTGGGACCTGTTACCCGGTTGGGCCTGGTAACTCCCTGACAGTCTCCTTACTCCCCACTCCGTTGCTCTCTCTTTAGCCGTGGGTGGATTTCGGGCAGCACTACCAGGTGACCGTTCTCCCCCGTCGGTAGCCACTGCGCGTACGTTGTCAGAATTGTGTCGAGCTCCAGGGTCGGCTTCTGCTCTCCCTGAACTTCACTACCCAACTCCTCTCGGCTCACTCCTCACTCCTGTTCCCGCCTACGTCACCTAGCAACCAGGCTCTCTACCACACCCCTTGAGTGGAGATGGAGGCCTCGCCCCCTCCTGGGATCCCCAGGGGTCCTCCCAAAGGTACATGTGTGAGACCTGATCACTATGCGCCTGTGTAGTCACACCTCGGTCAGCCTTCTGGATTACCTGTTTTGTACTGTCCCCAGCATGGGTGCAGTACTCAGTGGTGCCTGACCAGGTCAGGGGCGCCACAGGGAGAGGTCAGATAAGCAGTGCACTATTTTGTTTTTTGTTAACTTATTGTGTGGATATCGGTTTGTGTCATTGGCTGCCTAAGTCACATGTCTCTCTGCGGACATGCGACGTTGGTGCCATTTTGAGACTGCTACAGATTGGGGACATAATAACTCTGTGCTGATGGCATCAATTGACATTTCAACATCTAAATAGTGATTGCTACTTCTGTGGTCCAGCCATAAATAGCCATTTCATTAGCTAAATAGTGTTTTCTACATCTGTGGTCCAGCCAAAAATTGCCATTTTATTATCTAAATAGTGATGTTTACTTCGGTGCTTGAGCCCAAAATTGCCATTTCATCATCTAAATAGTGATTTCTACTTCTGTGGTTGAGCCCAAATTGCCATTTCATCATCTAGTAATTTCTACTTTTGTGGTGCAGCCACAAATTGCCATTCCATGATCTAAATAGTAATTGATATTTCTGTAATCCAGCCACAAATTGCCATTTCATCATCTAAACAGTAATTGATACTTCTGTGGTCCAGCCAAAAATTGCCATTTCATCATCTAAATAGTGATTTCTACTTCTGTGGTCTATCCAAAAATCATCTAAATAGGGCTTGCTACTTGTGTTTTCCAGTTACAAATTGCCATCTCAGCAAATAAACACAGATTGTTAATTTAGTAACAGGTATGGGCTTAAGGGTACTTTACACGCTGCGACATCGCTAGCGATTGCTAGTGATGTCGAGCGCGATAGCACCCGCCCCCGTCGCTCGTGCGACATTTGGTGCTCGCTGCCATAGCGAACATTATTGCTATGGCAGCATCACACGCACATACCTTGTCAACGACGTCGCTGTGACCGCCGAACAATCCAAAGTCATGCAGCATGAGTAGCTTAGCAGAGGAGTTGGAGGTAAAGGAGGAAGATGAGGAGGTTACATTGCCACTTCCCGCACAAACAAAGAGTGATGCATCCACGAACAACACTGCATCCTCAGCCACAACTCTGGCTGTGGCAAGCAGCGGTTGCGGGTCTGAAGTTTGCAAGGGCATTAAGGGTTGCCTAGCCTGGGCCTTTTTTGAGACTGCAAAGGATGTCCCAACTTATGTTATCTGCCAACTTTGTAAACAAACAACTAAGTAAAGGCAGAAATTCAAATTTACCTACTACATGCATGAATCGGCAAATGCGCAACCGACATGCCTTATTCTGGGAATCTTACTGTGCTAAAACGGCTGCCCCATCAACCGTGTCTGCTGTTTCTTCTTCCTACACCATCGTGGCAAGTATTCTCCCACCTGGTGTTTTTGAATGATCTCACACACTGAGCACACCACATGTTTCTCAATCCATCATAACATCGCCACCTGCACTTCCCTCACAGTCCACCAGTTTGTCGTGAACAGTCTACTCCACCCTCTTTCAGCACAGCAGCCAGCCCTCGGTCCCACAGTTGTGGTCACGTAAATGATTATTTCCTCCTACTCAAGCCAAAGCTAAGAGCTTGAACCTCACCATATCTAAACTGTTGGCCACGGAAATGCTGTCTTTCCGCCATGAGGATACAGATGGTTTCCGAATGCTGATGACCTTGGCAGTCCCCCAGTACCAGTTGCCCGGTCGCCATTTCTTCTCTAATAAAGCTGTGCCTGTGCTACATCAGCATGTCGTAGAGAACATCACCCATTCCTTGAAAAACTCTGTGTCTGACAGGGTGCATTTCATCATTGACACCTGAAAGAGCAAGCAAGGTCACAGACATTACATCTCGCTGACTGGGCACTGGGTGACTGTGGTGGCTGTGGGGGCAAGCAGGGAAGGGATTGCTCCACAATTCTTGACATCCCCAAGGCTTGCAGGAATAATCTCTTTATCTACCACTTCCTCCACTGCTTCTGCCTCCACCGTCTCCTCTAGGACCTCCAACTGCACCCTCAACCTCTCCCTTAATGTGACATGCATCCCAACAGTGTACAGAGAATACCCCCATCTCTGCACAACACAGCCAGAGCTCACTGCAATCAGGCAATGTTGAAAGTAAATTGCACTGGAGAACGCAGTCACACAGCTAAAGAGTCTGATTTTGAGCAATGGCTGTCTCCACTGAATCTGGAGTCAGGGAAAGCTGAGCACAATTATGGTGCAAACCTAGTGGCAGCCCTACGCCTTGCATGGCTCTTGTCCTCAACCTGATTGTACAGTAATTACTAGGCCACTATTCTGGCTTGAATGCACTGCTGCATAAGACACGACCGCTGTGCGCTCACTTTTGCTGTTCACACCCCACGGCTAATCGACTTGCATTGCTACAGAGGTCTTTTGGCCTATCGGTTAACTGGTTGATATGCGATCTGCCAACACAGTGGAATTCCACTCTGCACATATTGTAGTATTGTGGCAGCAGCGATGAGGCCTGGTGCAGTATGTCATGACCCACAGCATGGGCCAACAGTCTGGTCGCGGAGCAAATCACACTTGCAGACTGGGCACAAATGAAAGACCTCTGTGCTGTAGCACCCAGGGATATGGGGTACACGGTTCGGGCAGTGTCTCTACGGGGAATGTCACGATGGTGGCCGTTACCTGGTTCCATGCCCTGGTACCCTTTTGTAATGAGGAATATTTACAGGGGAGTTGTGAATAAAATTATTTGTGTCTCCACTTGCGGTGTTGCGGCTAAGTGTAGGGAGCCGCCGCTGCAGGTTTTGCTGGGGCTTATGAAATGTGCATCTCTGATGACTTGGGCCCTCTGCAAGTAGGGTATTGCCCCAGTAGGTGGTGCGGTGGATGTCAGAAGAAGGAGTCCAGACAGGTATTCAGTGCAACTGGTGTGACGCCCTGAGCAAGCCAGGGGTCACAGGTCACAACACCACACGCACCCCACATTCCCTGCAGGTACACACAAGGTCAAAACTAAAATCCTTGTTGCCTTCCTCCAGGGGCTGGTGTCCACACCAGGGGGTGGGCCAGGCGGTTGGCTCCACCCACCAAGGAGTTCACAGCCCTGGAGGCGGGAGAAACCAGGCAGATAGAGAAAGGAAGTGGAAGTTGAAGCCAGACTAGAGTCTGAGGAAGAGTTAAGCTAGGGAAGTGAAGGAGTAAAGATAGAGAAAGGAGGAGGAAGTGGAAAGAAGTGGAAGTTCAAAGTGAGAGGAAGTGGTAGAGGAGCTAAAGGAAAAGCAACAGAGAAAGTGACAGAAAGAAGCCTGAAGTTAGTCCGGGTGTGTGCCCCGGACTGAGACAGCAAGGTTGGCAGACGGCGGTGACCGTCTACAGGCGAGACTGATTGGAGGTTGCCGAAAGGACCGTGGACGGGTGGTGACCCGGCGGTACCGGAGCGGTATACGAAGATTAGTCAGCACCAGGGCAGGGGCTTTTCGGATCCCGGCAAGACTAGGAGTCGCCGAATTTGCCAAATCCGTCAGTGAAGGGGACGTCTGTCTCCCAACAACCAAGTCCCGTTTGAAGGCAACAGTCCGACCGTTAAGGGGAGACACCGCCACCGCCAAGGCACCAGTTTCCCAGGGCCAGCGCCTGCGGGCAAGAGTGGAGCTCCTCCGGCTCATATCTAAGCTGGGGAGCGGGTTACCGGTGGGAACCCATCGCTACCAAACAACAACACATAGGTGCAGGGAAAAGACCGTCACCGTCAACTGCAGGGGATATCAGCAGCGCAACCATCTGAGGGACCCGTCCAACCAGCCGTTTGTTTACCGAGAGCTGTGGCGTGTTTACTGGCTGAGTGAGTACCTCCGTGCCGTGCGGCACAGCGCTGCCCCTGCGCCCCTGCACCTCCACAGGCCCCATACCCGCCTGTCCACCATCCAACCCCATCACTGGGCCCCGGGATCACTGTCACGAACCACCGGGGGGGTCACTCAGAAATCCCCCGTGCTGGCTACCAGTACGTCACAATCGGGGGGTAACAAGTGGGGGTCACCCCTCCTTTATACCTCCCGACCGACAGACAGAGCACGTGACGCGCTCTCTAGCGCCCCTCTTATAGTCAGGCCAATTATGGAATTGCCCGACAATAAGCAAGGAGGCCGCTATACTACTTATGCCGATTATTGAAGGGTCCCCGGTGAGAGTAGGGTATATATTCCCCCGACCTCCGCGGGCGGAATATATAAAACCTCCCCGAATCTCACTGGCCTCCCCACAATAATCCCTGGCACAACTCGCTGCCACCAACCGCTTCACGGTAACTATTAGCCGAACACACAGACGTGGGATTCAAGATCGAGATAACAGAACAGCCCAAGATTAATTATATAATTTAATCAGCCTAAAGCCACACTAGAACTACAATATATACAATATGGAATCTACAGAATATACAGTTATGTCAGAGTACAGTTACAGATAAAGCATGGTTTACAGACAGGCATACACAGTTCCAGCAGTTACCTTGTGCGTCTGGCCACAGGGGGGCGCCGTGGACCAGGTTTCCAGGATCTCCCTCACAGGTCTTCCCTGACCAGACCCCCGAGCAAAAGAACACTGGAAAATGGCCGAAGTAGGGTTATCAACCTGGGCAAATCCAGGTCCCCTCCTACCTTAGTGACCTCAGAGGGAACACTGCTCCACCCCTGGCTGGAGTTATGGACAATATCCACAACAGGGAATATGGGCCATAACTTGGCCTGGGAGCGTCGTAGGCGGACGCCAAAGCTCTCATTGTGACAGTTATGAATTTAGCTACAGAACGAGAGGACTCATGACTTGTCTACTAGTTCCCCAGTGGCTGATATCACGCCTGGGGTACTTCCCAAGCTCCCACTTCCATAAAAAAGGTGTGCCAGCATCGTCCGCATGCGGAAACACCATTTTTATGGTTGCCATATTTATCGGAAATATGGCTTGCGAGATATGAACCATATTTTACTGGAGTCGTTCTGTCTGGATACTTCCATAGCCTTATAATGAGATACAAACTCTTGTTACAGGGTCACGGCAGGGAGGCATCCTGTGTCCATTGTTCCCAAGTCATCTAATCTCCATATCACAGGAGATGGCCATGGGAGGTGTTGCTAGGATGTGACACCTTCCCAGATGGTGGACATTGAGAACAAGAAGGGAGGGGCACTGCCATGGAGTGATGAGAGCGATTACGACTGGAAATCATAATTCCTCTTCATATCCCAGGATTTTCCTCACACCTCCCCCCTTTTGAGGGCGCTAGGGGGCAGCACACTCCGGTGTTCCCCCGTGCGCCCGTCCGCGACCTCTCCTTGTCGGGACAGCCTGTCTGCGTTATCGTGGTCACGGCCCCTTTTGTGGCGAATGGTGAAGTTGTATTGCTGGAGCGCAAGGCTCCATCGCAACAATCGCCCATTCGTCCCAGAGACGGTGTGCAACCAGCTGAGGGGATTGTGGTCCGTCTCCACGATGAAGTGGCGCCCGTATAGATATGGTTGCAGATGCTGCAGGGCCCACACTATGGCCAGGCATTCCTTTTCCATCGTGGAATAGGCCACTTCCCGTGGTAACAGCTTCCTGCTCAGGTACAAGACTGGGTGCTCTTGGCTCGCAGAGTCCACCTGGCTGAGCACCGCACCGAGGCCGAAGTCACTGGCGTCGATCTGTACTACAAACGGCCGCGTGAAGTCGGCTGCCTGTAGCACGGGCGGGCTGGACAGGGCGTCCTTTAGGGCCCGGAAGGCTGTCTCGCAGTCCATTGTCCAATCGACTGCAGAGGGCAGCTTCTTCTTGGTGAGGTCCGTCAAGGGCTTTGCCAGGCTACTATAGCATGGAACAAACCTCCTATAGTACCCAGCGGTCCCCAAGAAGGACATCACCTGCTTCTTGGTCCTGGGGGTGGGCCAGGATGCGATGGCCTCCACTTTCTCAGGCTCGGGCTTCAGTGTTCTCCCGCCTACCCGGTGACCGAGGTACTGGACCTCGCTCATGGCCAGCTGACACTTTCCCGGTTTGATGGTCAAACCTGCCTGGTGGATCCGCCTGAGCACCTGTGCTAGATGCTCTAGGTGATCTTCCCAGGTGGGACTGAAGACGGCAATGTCATCCAGGTACGCGGCCGCGTACCCTTCAAGTCCCTTGAGCAGGGTGTTGACCATCCGCTGGAAAGTGGCAGGGGCAGTCCTCATCCCGAATGGCATCACCGTGGACTCGTACAGTCCAAATGGGGTAATAAAGGCAGAGCGTTCCCTGGCCTTGCGAGTCAGGGGGATCTGCCAATATCCCCGGCTCAGGTCCATGATGGTCAGGTACTGAGCCCCGGCCAACTGATCGAGCAGGTCATCGATGCGTGGCATTGGGTGCGCATCGGCGACCGTGACAGCATTGAGCCCCCTGTAGTCCACGCAGAACCGAGTGGTTCGGTCCTTCTTAGGGACGAGGACTACAGGCGAGGCCCAAGCGCTGTTGGATGCCTGGATCACCCCCAGCTTCAGCATCTCGTCAATCTCCTGGCGCATGTGTTGCTGCACCTCCAGGGAGACCCGATATGCTGAACGCCGGATCGGGGGATGATCCCCAGTGTCCACGTGATGGACAGCCAAGTCAGTCCTTCCGGGCTGGTTGGTAAACAACCCCCGGAAGGGGTGTAGGGTGGCCCACAGCTGGGACCGTTGGTCCTCCAAGAGCTGGTGGCCAACCTCCACATCCTCAATGGATCCGCCTGCCCTAACCTGGGCTAGCATATCCAAGAGGGTTTCCGCTTCTCCCTCCTCGGGCAGGTTGCACACGGGGAGCGCACATGCCTCCCGCTCATGATGTGCCTTCATCATGTTCACATGGAATGGCTTCCGCCTTCCACGAGCAGGGTCCAGGGTGACCAGGTACGTTACAGGGTTGAGCTGCTGGTACACGAGGTATGGGCCTTCCCAGGCTGCCTGAAGCTTGTCCTGTGGTACGGGGACCAGTACCCACACCTTTTGACCCACTTGGTAGGTCCTCTCACAAGCGTTCTGGTCGTACCAACGCTTCTGATTGGTTTGGGCTTGAGCCATATTGTCGTGTACCAGTTGCGTCAAGGCCTGCATTTTGTCCCGGAAGCGCATGACATACTCGATAACCGACACTCCAGGGGTGGCCAAATCCCCTTCCCAAGCCTCTTTCACCAGAGCCAGGGGGCCCCGCACACGTCGCCCGTACAGGAGCTCAAACGGTGAGAATCCCGTTGAGGCCTGTGGAACCTCCCGGTAAGCAAATAACAGGTGTGGGAGATACCGCTCCCAGTCACGCCCGTGGGAGTCGACCAACATCTTAAGCATCTGCTTTAAGGTGCCATTGAACCGCTCGCACAGGCCATTAGTCTGTGGATGGTACGGGCTGGCCACCAGATGTCGCACCTGGACTTGCTTACAGAGGGCCTCCATCAGCTGGGACATGAATTGGGTCCCCCGGTCAGTGAGCATTTCCTGGGGAAAACTCACTCGGGAGAAAATCTCCAGCAATGCGGTGGCCACCTTGTCAGCCCGAATGGATGACAAGGCCACTGCTTCTGGGTACCGGGTGGCATAGTCCACTACCGTCAGTATGAAGCGTTTCCCGGAGCTACTGGGGATGGCCAGCGGGCCGACCAGATCCACAGCCACCCTCCTGAAAGGCTCATCGATGATGGGCAGAGATACCAGCGGGGCTTTGGGGAGTGGCCCCGCCTTCCCCACTCTCTGACAGGTTTCACACGAACGGCAGTAGGCAGCCACATCGGCCCCCATTTTTGGCCAGTAGAAATGCTGGTTTAACCTGGCCTTGGTCTTAGCGATCCCTAGGTGTCCGGCCATTGGAGTCTCATGTGCGATCCGCAACAACTCCGTCCGGAACGGATAGGGTACCACCAACTGTCGGTCCCTGGGCCACGCCTCCGGTGAACCCTGCTGGACCGTGACCCGGTACAGCCGTCCTTGGTCCCAGACCACTCGCTCCGGGTCCGAGTCCGAGGGAGGCTGTGCCGCCTGCTCCTTAAGAGCTTTCAGGCTGTCGTCAGCTTCTAACGCTGCCTGAAACCCCTGACTAGATGTGGCCAGAATCGACGAGACTGTCACATCTTCGGTCAGTACCCCGGGACCTGGGTCCTGGCCTCCACCTGACTCGGCTGCCACTTGGTCAGAAGGGGAAGAGCTATCGGACCTCCGGGAGGCCCCTTGGCTTCCAGCACTCCCACTGCGGGTGACAGCGGCCACAGCCGCTGCGACCGTGGGTCGTGCCTCCTCCTCCTCCGTTCCTGACCAAGTCGCCGGTTCAGGCAGATCTACCTGGCTTCCTGACACCCCGGTTGTGGGGGAACCATGTACCGAGATCTTACCTGGGAGCACTTCCGCTCCTGGACCGGCCCCAATCTCACCTGCCTGTTCCCCCCCCTGCAGCAACAGAACCCCGCTGTGAAATCTCTGGGGACCCCACATTTGCTGTGGTAGCCCCCACCCCACACACTGGTCCTCCCCCTGCAGCACCCTGCTCTCTGCTTATCCCTGCAGAGGGCAACAGATCCCAGCTCACTGGCTGATCACTTGTAGAGGCATGGTCACACCTTTCTCCAAGCCCCTCCCCTGTCACAGCTGCAGCTGTGTGTGTGTCTATGGTGTCTATGCAAGCAGAAATATCAGAGTTCACTCCCTCCTCCCTTACATCATTCATAGATAACACATTAACATTGTCCGGAGGCATGTCAGTACTGGCTGAAGGTTCAGCCCTTGGGGGGGGGCCCAAACTGGGAGGTTATCTGCCCCAAATCTGTCCCAAGTAGCACGTTTGCAGGGATCCGATCAGTTACCCCCACCTCTCTCACCCCTCGCCCTGCGCCCCAGTCCACATAAATGCCAGCAACAGGCAGCGCCGGGTCAATGCCTCCAATCCCGGAGACAGCGAGGGTTTTTCCAGGTATCAAGTCTTGGGGGGGACACCATCTCAGGCCGCACCAGAGTCACCTCCGAGGCGCTGTCTCGCAGTCCTAGGGTCACAGACCGGCCGACGGTGACAGGTTGGAAGCTGTCCAGGGACCTACCACCACCCCCACCCACACAATACACCTTGGGCGGCCCTTGGGACGGGGACGGAGCCGTGGCCTTGGGACGCTGAGGGCACATGGCCTTGAAGTGTCCAGGTAGGTTGCACTGGTGGCACCGTCTTGGTTCTGCCACGGGCCTGGAGAGGGGAGTTGAGGGGGACACCCCCTGCAGTCTAGGGGCAGGTGGGGCAGTCGCAGAATTCATCTTACCCCCTCTCCAGGTGCTGCTGGTGGCTGCTCTCCTGGCCTCAGGAGCCCGATTGTTGGTGTAGTCATCGGCCAGGGCAGCTGTAGCCGTGGACCCCTTTGGCTTCTGGTCTCGGATGAACTGGCGGAGATCCTCAGGGCAGTTCCACAAGAGTTGCTCCGTGATGAACAAGTCCAGGATCTCCGGTCCGGTGGAAAGCTGCAGGCCTTGGGTCCAGTGGTCGGCAGCTCGGGCAAGTGCCCGCCGGTGGTCAGCCCAGGAGTCCTTTGGTCCCTTTTGCAGAGTCCGGAACTTCTTGCGGTAGGACTCCGGAGTGAGGTTGTACTGTTGGATCAGGGCCCGCTTGATGGTGTCGTAGCCCTGATCTGCCTCAGTAGGCAAGTCCCCAAGGATTTCCAGGGCCTTACCCCTTAAACGGGGGGTCAGGTATTTGGCCCACTGGTCCTTGTCCAGATGGTGCTGCAGGCAAGTCCGTTCAAAAGCAGTCAGGAAAGAGTCCAAGTCTCCATCCTTTTCCAGCACTGGGAAGTCCTCAACACGGACCTTTGGAAGTTTGGTGTCTTGAAGGTCACATGTGGCTGATGAGGGCCGGAGCTGAGCTAGCTGCAGCTGGTAGTCACGCTCTGCCTGTTGCTGTCGCTCCGCAGCCTCACGTTCTGCCTGGCGCTCTCGCTCTTTACGCGCTGCCTGCCGCTCCGCAGCCTCAGCCTCACACGCTGCCCTGCGCTCTGCCCTGCGCTCCGCAGCTTCACGTTCTGCCCTGCGCTCTGCCATGAGTTCCTTGTAGCCCTCCCGGTCTCCAGCCTGGAGTAGGGCCATAGCCATTTGAAGAAGGCTATCCGAGCCTCCCAGGCTCGGTGGAATGGCACGTGGTGATTTGCGGCACACTGCAGAGCCAGGCGATTCACTGTCCATTTCAGAGCGGGGGACTGGCATCTGGCTCGTTGAGGACCCTTGGGTGAGCTGCTCCTCATCTTGTCCATAATTGCCAGGTTGTGCGCTGTCCTCTGCAGAATGGTTGTCTGGCGTCGGGCTCCTGGAGGACGCGTGGTCAACCTCCTCATTGTCGTCCACAGCACCGTCCTCTACCTCCTTGCCTCTGGCCTGAGCATCGGCAAGTTCTTTAGTTTCGCTCCTGGTGCCCTCAGCCATTCTTGCAGACTTTGGTCACTGACATAGAACTGCCACCTGATGCACCCACACACCTTACAGTATCTGCACTCTAACACTCTAGTGTTGAGCTGGTCTGAAGACCCCAGCAGCCACAGCTGCTGCAGGCAGTCTTTAGTGTCTGGGAGTATGGGTCTCACACTCACACACACTATTATCTCGATCCCACCGCTATGCCACCAATATGTCACGAACCACCGGGGGGGTCACTCAGAAATCCCCCGCGCTGGCTACCAGTACGTCACAATCGGGGGGTAACAAGTGGGGGTCACCCCTCCTTTATACCTCCCGACCGACAGACAGAGCACGTGACGCGCTCTCTAGCGCCCCTCTTATAGTCAGGCCAATTATGGAATTGCCCGACAATAAGCAAGGAGGCCGCTATACTACTTATGCCGATTATTGAAGGGTCCCCGGTGAGAGTAGGGTATATATTCCCCCGACCTCCGCGGGCGGAATATATAAAACCTCCCCGAATCTCACTGGCCTCCCCACAATAATCCTTGGCACAACTCGCTGCCACCAACCGCTTCACGGTAACTATTAGCCGAACACACAGACGTGGGATTCAAGATCGAGATAACAGAACAGCCCAAGATTAATTATATAATTTAATCAGCCTAAAGCCACACTAGAACTACAATATATACAATATGGAATCTACAGAATATACAGTTATGTCAGAGTACAGTTACAGATAAAGCATGGTTTACAGACAGGCATACACAGTTCCAGCAGTTACCTTGTGCGTCTGGCCACAGGGGGGCGCCGTGGACCAGGTTTCCAGGATCTCCCTCACAGGTCTTCCCTGACCAGACCCCCGAGCAAAAGAACACTGGAAAATGGCCGAAGTAGGGTTATCAACCTGGGCAAATCCAGGTCCCCTCCTACCTTAGTGACCTCAGAGGGAACACTGCTCCACCCCTGGCTGGAGTTATGGACAATATCCACAACAGGGAATATGGGCCATAACTTGGCCTGGGAGCGTCGTAGGCGGACGCCAAAGCTCTCATTGTGACAGTTATGAATTTAGCTACAGAACGAGAGGACTCATGACTTGTCTACTAGTTCCCCAGTGGCTGATATCACGCCTGGGGTACTTCCCAAGCTCCCACTTCCATAAAAAAGGTGTGCCAGCATCGTCCGCATGCGGAAACACCATTTTTATGGTTGCCATATTTATCGGAAATATGGCTTGCGAGATATGAACCATATTTTACTGGAGTCGTTCTGTCTGGATACTTCCATAGCCTTATAATGAGATACAAACTCTTGTTATAGGGTCACGGCAGGGAGGCATCCTGTGTCCATTGTTCCCAAGTCATCTAATCTCCATATCACAGGAGATGGCCATGGGAGGTGTTGCTAGGATGTGACACCTTCCCAGATGGTGGACATTGAGAACAAGAAGGGAGGGGCACTGCCATGGAGTGATGAGAGCGATTACGACTGGAAATCATAATTCCTCTTCATATCCCAGGATTTTCCTCACAATCACCAACCCCTACCCACCGAGGGGCAACACAACAACTGGCTGCTCCATACCATCACTCCCGGGATCCCCAGCCAGAGCAGCGGTGGTGTACACCTAATCACCACAACCGTGGGTGGCGTCACGGACAATAAACTATCCCCACACCCAAACCCCCTTTCACTCACGGGCGAGGAGCGCCGCTCGAGTCCCCGGGATCCGGCCCATCGCTCGAGCCACCGAGCAGCGGCAGCAGCGGGCCGCAGCAGCCGCAGCGGCAGCCGGACCCGAGCAGTAGGGAGAGCGCGGCGTCCCCTCCTCCGCCCGCGACAACTTGGCGTCACGAACAGGATCTTACCGCTCTTCCGTTGGGTAGAGGTGCGCCTTGTGACCGCCCCGCCGGAGGTGTCCGGCCAAAAATTTCAGAAGTCGCCATCTTTGGCGCGAAAAGGTCCCGCTCGAGCGTCTTCTCGAGTAGCAGAGGCGCGAAGGCCAAAACCCCGCCCCAATAGAGGAGGGGCCGGAAAGAAGCTAAGGGGGACGCAATGGCGGCTGGCTGCATGTGAGGTGGCTATAAAAGCAGGGACGCCAGGACCCTGTGGCCATCTTGTTGCTAGTTCCTGGAAAGCACGACTGCCGAGATGTCCACTCCAATCAATAACAGCGAGACCCCCGCGCCCGGCACGGCGACGTGGTTGAGGGACCGGACCGTCCCGCTGAGTAATCATCTGCAGGCCCATATGCAACTCCTCCTGGAGGAGTGGGAGACCGACATGGCGGACGTGGTGGCTGCTATGTGGAGAAGCGAGGTAGAAGAGGATTTGGAGGAGCTGGTAAGCGACCCACGCCCCTGTATTCCTGAGGGATCGGCCATTGGAGCTGAAGGGCCCGGCCGGCTTCCGCTCACCCTGCCTCTCTCCCCGCTACCCGTGATAGCTGCTGCCGCCCCGCCATTAGGCCCGCTACCTGTCCACCCGGTAGTGATACCCTGCCAAGCCGCCTCGGCGAGCGAGCCGGCTGCAGACGTCCAGGACGTCCCTGAAGTGCACCAGGGGGAACCGCTAGGACCGCGGCCCCTTAACAGCATGGTGCCAGAAGTCCCGGCAGTGATTGTGCCAGACCCCGAGCCCGGGACCGTGGCCTGGATGAAAGCCCGGGTGATTCAATTCCACCAGCGTCAGCAGGATCAGATCTTCAGGATCATGGAGCAGTGGACCAACGAGGTGGAGATGCTGATTACTACTGCCCCGATGTACGGAGGGGGAACAGATGTAGCAGAACCGACTGGTGACCCACGTCCCTATGTCCTACCAGGACCGGCCGCTGCGGCTGAGGGGCCCGGCCTAGTCTCGACCTATGCATCATCCTTGCCGTTACTTCTGGGGCGCCTCAGTGTAAGCTCGCCTGAACTGCTGCCCCATGCTGCTGCAGAGGGCTCTGATGTGCTGGATGCTGGAGGCCAGGAGGCTGCGGCAGCTGGCGGTAACCCGCCTGGCGCAGGCACAAGAGATGATGACTCCGATCCCAGCCCCGGGTCCGCTGCTGAGTTTGAAGAGGCGAGTGAGCGTTCCCGCTATGTGGGATACCCCATGGTTTTCCATACCCCGCGTACCGGTGGAAATGGGTACCGGGTACCCCTGTCACAGCAGGCATGTCAGTGCATGTTTGATATGCTGGTGGCAGAGGATGGGTCCGCCTCAGCAGAAGAATCTGAGTAAGGCAGCGGAGCACCGTTGTCCAGTCCCCGTTGGAACCACTAAGGTGTTTGACTGAGTTTGTTTGAAGTGTTTTGTGAAAATGATAAGATGATAACCGAACAGTCACCTGATTCTACCGTGATTTGGAAACCGGCCGTTGCCGGCACCGTTGTCCCCGTGGGGACCGTTCAAAAGGTTGCATAAGGGACTCCTTATGGACAAGCCCGTGAACTTGCAGGGCAACCACAGACGTTAGTGGCTTGTAAATAAGTTGAGTTACCGTTACCGTTTCCGCATTTACCGCCTCCGGAGAGGCAGGTTGGAGGGAGGGCCCACAGCAGAGCAGGCTGGGGCCCAGTAACCACAGGAACCGGTGGCTACCCTCTGGAGGGGAAGGACAGATCCTGCTCGGATAACTTGTGCTGGACTGGGGTCAAGGGGTGCTGCCTGGGTTTTAGGGGCAGCATCAGGGCCAGGTTACTTGGGTGGGAGAGAGCGGAGACCGTAACCGTTAACCGTTTTAATGTTTGCAACGTTTAAGAATTGAACCTCCCGCTGTGGGATGATGCCATAAGTTGTAAATATGTTACTGTTTTTATTTCTTACAGAAAAACAAAAAGGAAAATAAAACCGGTGTTGGACGGGCAGCCCGAGGACGGTCTGCGTTTTGCTAAGGGGGAATGTGACGCACTGGGCAAGCCAGGGGTCACAGGTCACAACACCACACGCACCCCACATTCCCTGCAGGTACACAGAAGGTCAAAACTAAAATCCTTGTTGCCTTCCTCCAGGGGCTGGTGTCCACACCAGGGGGTGGGCCAGGCGGTTGGCTCCACCCACCAAGGAGTTCACAGCCCTGGAGGCGGGAGAAATCAGGCAGATAGAGAAAGGAAGTGGAAGTTGAAGCCAGACTAGAGTCTGAGGAAGAGTTAAGCTAGGGAAGTGAAGGAGTAAAGATAGAGAAAGGAGGAGGAAGTGGAAAGAAGTGGAAGTTCAAAGTGAGAGGAAGTGGTAGAGGAGCTAAAGGAAAAGCAACAGAGAAAGTGACAGAAAGAAGCCTGAAGTTAGTCCGGGTGTGTGCCCTGGACTGAGACAGCAAGGTTGGCAGACGGCGGTGACCGTCTACAGGCGAGACTGATTGGACGTTGCCGAAAGAACCGTGGACGGGTGGTGACCCGGCGGTACCGGAGCGATATACGAAGATTAGTCAGCACCAGGACAGGGGCTTTTCGGATCCCGGCAAGGCTAGGAGTCGCCAAATTTGCCAAATCCGTCAGTGAAGAGGACGTCTGTCTCCCAACAACCAAGTCCCGTTTGAAGGCAACAGTCCGATCGTTAAGGGGAGACACCGTCACCGCCAAGGCACCAGTTTCCCAGGGCCAGCGCCTGCGGGCAAGAGTGGAGCTCCTCCGGCTCATATCTAAGCTGGGGAGCGGGTTACCGGTGGGAACCCATCGCTACCAAACAACAACACATAGGTGAAGGGAAGAGACCGTCACCGTCAACTGCAGGGGATATCAGCAGCGCAACCGTCTGAGGGACCCGTCCAACCAGCCGTTTGTTTACCGAGAGCTGTGTCGTGTTTACTGGCTGAGTGAGTACCTCCGTGCCGTGCGGCACAGCGCTGCCCCTGCACCTCCACAGGCCCCATACCCGCCTGTCCACCATCCAACCCCATCACTGGGCCCCGGGATCACCAACCCCTACCCACGGAGGGGCAACACAACAACTGGCTGCTCCATACCATCACTCCCGGGATCCCCAGCCAGAGCAGCGGTGGTGTACACCTAATCACCACAACCGTGGGTGGCGTCACGGACAATAAACTATCCCCACGCCCAAACCCCCATTCACTCACGGGCGAGGAGCGCCGCTCGAGTCCCTCGGGATCCGGCCCATCGCTCGAGTCACCGAGCAGCGGCAGCAGCGGGCCGCAGCAGCCGCAGCGGCAGCCGGACCCGAGCAGTAGGGAGAGCGCGGCGTCCCCTCCTCCGCCCGCGACACTGGTTTACTCACTTGAGATGTTAACTGGTTGCCCGAGGCCAGCTGGTTTCCCCGTTGTCCCAGTGCCAGTCTGGTTCTCTAGTACCTTCTTTTCCTGCACCTGTCTCTTGTAAGTGGGTCCCCGTGGTATGGAACACTGGGGGTCCCCGGTTTGTGGTTTGTCCACCTCTGCCCGCCGGACAGTAGTATGAACCCTGTGGGGATGGAGTCTCTGGTCCTGTCCCAGGCTCTCTCTGTGCTACTGAGTCTTCGGATTCTTTCGGGTCAGCAAGGTCCTTGATGGTCCCCTTTGCTGTGCAGGTGTTAACAGGCCGGCTTGCAGCTCTTTCCTGTCCTAGGGTCCTGTACCCCTTCGGTGCGTAGTTCCGGGAGTACTCCACCGTACTCCACTGGCAACCACCTCTCCTGGGTACCAGGTCACCGTTAACCCGAGTCAGGATGCTCCTCAGTCACACCCTCCACCTATCCCAGACTTAGACTGACTTCAACTAACTACTCTCCACAGTCTGCCCCTCCCACCTGGTCAACTAGTGGACTGGAGTGCCTCCACCTCTAGGCGGCCATCCATTGGTCCCACCCTAGCTGGGTACCATTCTATGGGGGATTGTTGGGGAAAACTGAGATTACCTGGGTTTTTGGTGTTACCGGCACTGGGGTGTTGGGTCCCTACGGGGGTAGGCCTTGCATCCTTGTGGGGATTCAGAACCTTGTAACCCCCTGATGGTTTCAGGGGTACTACAGTACCCATCTGCAGAGGTTCAAAATGGCTACTAACATGTTTATCATTGACGATGACATCATCAGCATAATTATTCTGATCATCTACATGCTGGAGCACACTTTGAATAGTCTACGGGAGAAGGTGGTGGTCTCAGAGAAAGAAGAGAAAGCAGAGGAGGATGAGGAAGGGAGACCAATATCCTTAAAGTTCGGACTGTCGCCACATGGGTGAGTGGCATGGGAGGGTGGAGTACAGCGATTGAGGGGAGCTTATGGTACCATACAAACTGGTAGTGAAGGTGCAGGAGCCAAGGATCATATTAAGGAGGACAAAGCGGAAGAGGTGATGGGTGATGGGCGCGCAACAGTCAGGAAATAAAGAAGATATTGATCTCCACTCTGTTGTCTATTGGTGGGAGGGGATGGATGAAGCATGCTTGAGTGTTACCTCGCCACCAACACACCATGGACTTGGACTTCACGGAAGCACCTGACATGCGCGTCTTTTTCGCGTCTGTAACATGATTCCTGAAATGTTAGAATTATAAATAGTGTCGACTACTGGATTGCCACTCTGTTAGATTCCGAGTACAAGAGTAAATTTTGCCAGGAAAGGGAAGTGCGCATGCTGGAGTTTTGGAACCAACTTGTACACAATCTTAAGAGTGGTTTTCTCCAAGGCAGCAATGAGGTACACAGCGTACATCACTGATCTAGACTTCCAACTATGGGGACATTGAGTCGTCATTGCAGAAATATTAGCAGGAACAGTTTAAGTGGCAGAAGCAATGTCATACACATTTTTTAGACTATCCTGTGCACCAATTGAACAGAGTACAAGTGTGACGCATAGTGAACAACTGAAAGGATGATGCAGGAGTATCTAGAGCTCAATATTGATGCCATTAGGTGGGGTTGGACTCTTGCATTTTGATCTTCGAAAATGGAAGAGTGGCCTGAGCTCACAGTCACACCTTGGAGGTTTTGTCATGCCTGGCAGTCAGGGTTCTCAAAGAATGTGTCTTCAGCACTGCAGGTAGTGTCCTGATGGATAAAAGCATCTGGCTATCCTCTGAAAGTGTAGACCGCCTAACTTTTATCAACATGAACAAGTTATGGATCTCCAATGACTTTTCCACCTCAGTCGCAGACTGTGAAGACCAGGCGACAATGTAGTTTTCAGTATGCTACATTCATCTTGCATTATTGCAGTCTGTAACACCTTTGTCATGGCTTCTGTGGCTGCATCTCCTGCTGCTGATCATGTTACTAACAAGTGTCTTGCTGGCACAACAACCAAGTGGTGTGCACCACTGTTACTTTTACAATTTAGCTTTTTATATATGAAGCAACTAATATTCCTCCTATTTCTCCTCCTTTTGCTTCCTCCTGAATAGTGTTGAGCCACCCCCCTAGTGTTCGAGTTAGATTCGGTTCGTCGAACGGCAGCTCGGTTCGACGAACGTTCAACGAACACCTTCGAACCCCATTGAAAACAATGGCAGGCAAACAAAAACACATACAAACACATTATACATGTACACATAAAGTTAATAAACATTACCATTACACTTACAGGTCCCCGCGACGCGTCTTGCACTCTGTCTCCCGACACTTTTCCTTCCGATCATCGCTGCGCCCTCCCGGTAACCAGCACTGATGATAGGACCTTCCGTGATGACATCATAGCATGTGACCTGTCACGTGTGTATTATCTCATTGGCTACAGACTGGTCACATGGCTAGATGTCATGCTAGGTCCTGTAAGTGCATCTCTCCGGTACGCGGTGCTCGTTTAAGCATCGCCGTGTACCGGCGAGATGCTTGGGCTCATGCTTGGCTCCCCGTTCCTGCATGTGGGTGCTCTTTACAGAGTCAGCCCACATGCAAGGACTGGATGCCACAGCCGGTGAATAACGGAGATCACCGTTGCTATAGTAACCCACCTGTCAGATTACTTTAGCAATGGTGGCAGCGGTGACGTCACCGCTTACAACCCGCAGCCTCTGCTCACTCACTGAGTGATTAGACTGCACGGGAGCAGCAGCGTCTTCCTCCCATGCAGTGCTGTCTGATGTAGTAGAGTTGCATGGGTTGAAGGAGAAAGAAGACAGAAGACCAGGATCGTGGAGGGGTGAGAGGGAGAAATAAACATGGAGTCTCTAAGTGTGTCTGTGTATTTATTTCTATTAAAGTATTTTTTCTCTGTGTGGTGTCTTTTTTTTTAACACTTTATTGGAGATTCTTACTGGCCGGGTCAAACTTGCCTGACATTAAGAATCTCTGGCTTAATACTAGCTAGTAAAACAAAGCTAATATTAACCCATTATTACCCAGCTTCAGGGCTGCTGGAAGAGTTGGATACAGCGCCAGATGATAGTGCTTCTATGAAAGTACCATTTTCTGGGGCGGCTGCGGACTGCAATTCGCAGCAGAGGGGCCCAGAAAGCTCGGGCTAACCTAAGCCCATGTTGTTTTTTTTTTAAAATTATTTCATGAAATTCATGAAATAATTAAAAAAAGAGCTTCCCTATATTTTTAGTTCCCAGCCGGATACAAATAGGCAGCTGGGGGTTGGGGGCAGCCGTACCTGCCTGCTGTACCTGGCTAGCATACAAAAATATGGTGAAGCCCACGTCATATTTTTGGTGGGTAAAAAACTCCTGCATACAGTCCTGGATGGAGTATGCAAAGCCTTGTAGTTCTGCAGCTGCTGTCTGCTCTCCTGCAAACACTAGTGAATGTAGCATGCTGAGCCTTGTAGTTCTTCTCCCCCTGTCCAGCATACAGTCCTGGATGCAGCATGCTGAGACTTGTAGTTCTGCAGCTGATGTCTGCTCTCCTGCATACACTAGTGGATGAAGTATGCTGAGCCTTGCAGTTCTGCTCCCCCTGCCTCTCCCTCCAGCATACAGTCATGGATGGAGGATGCTGAGCCTTGTAGTTCTGCAGCTGCTGTCTGCTCTCCTCCATACAGACAGACAGCATCTGCACAACTACAAGGCTCAACATACTCCATTCAGGACTGTATGTAGGAGTTTTTTGCCCCCCCCCCCAAAAAATTACGTGGGCTCTGCCATGTTTTTGTATGCTAGCCAGGTACAACAGGCAGCTATGGGCTGCCCCTAACCCCCAGCTGCCTATTTGTACCCGGCTGGGAACCAACAATATAGGGAAGCCCTTTTTTAATTTTTAAATCTTTCATGAATTTCATGAAATATTTAAAAAAAAAAATGACGAGGGCTTCACCCAATTTTTGTGTCCAGCCAGGTACAACTAGGCAGCCTGGGATTGGAATCCGGAGCGTAGGGTGCCCAAGCTTTCTGGGCACCCCTGCTGCGAATTGCGAAATTTATAGAAGCGCCATCTTCTGGCGCTCTATCCAACTCTTCCAGCTGCCCTGGTGACAGGTGTCTTGCTGGGTAATAATGGTATTAGGGCTAGCTGCATATTATCAACTGGCCCTAAGCCCGAAATTCATGGTGTCACGCCAATACTAGACATGGCCACCATGAATTTCTAGTACAGATAAAAAATAACACAACACACAGAAAAATATTTTTATTAGAGATAAAACACAACACAATTAGTGACTCCATCTTTATTGAAATAAAGAACCCCCCTCCGCAGTAATCCTGGGTCAAGAGTCCCGCGCTGTCCAATCCGGATCCAATATGATCTGATCGGTTTGCTGGAAGGCAAAGCGATCAGATGATGTGTCAGGTTCAAGGGCCTGAATCACATGGCGCAGCAGCTGATTGTATAAACGGCTTTTATACAATCAGCTGATGCATCAGTGCAAAAAAAAAAACTACACACTTCTGTGCAGACTCCTGTCTGACAGCAGCAGCTGATAATTTAGCCGACCGGGCGGTAAAAAGCCGGCCTCATCGCTCGACTTATAGTGTCAGTGTTACGTCACCACCGGAGTCTGCTCCAATGACTTCTGCTCTGATCGCCAGGCGACGCCGTGTTCCTGCCATGTATGGTGCTGGTGATGGGAGAGGAGTCGATGCCAGCAGCACCGGTGGGCGCAGGCTCTGATCATCCACTGGGCTGGGTTATCTTGGGATCTGCAGTACCGCTGGCTGACTGTGGGTGGCATGTGTTATCCAGCTGAAGTTGCCAGCCTTCAGCTACAGCCAATGGGAAGACACCACACCCTTCTTATTCCCCCTCCTGTCACATGACCACTGCCAGAGATAGTTCTGATTTTCCTGGCTCCTGTTACATCCTATTCTGTTTGGTTATTCCTGTGTGCTGACTTCTGCATGTTTTCTGACTACCCTCCTGCCTACTGTTTTTGTACCTCGCTGCCCAATCCGGATTTGACCTCTGCTACGTTTGCTGACTACGTCATTGCCTGCCAATTCTGTCCCTGTTCCGCAATTCCTGGTTTGACCCTGCCTGACTACTACTCTCATCGGACTGCAGCCTTCCACAGGAAGTGATCACCAGGGCCCTGTATAGGGGTTAAAGGGTTTCAGGGTTCTGGGGGTCCTGCTTGGTGAGTGGCTTCCCTCTAGGCTATCCATTACATCCCACCTGAGTCTGTTGACCCAGGCAGGCGTTGCGGTCACCGGACAGAATCAGCTGATTGTATAAAGAAAGAGAGAGAAAGAGAGAGAAAGAGGAGAGAGGAGAGAAAGAGAGAGAAAGAGAGAGAAAGAGAGAGAAGAGAAAGAGAGAGAAAGAGAGAGAGAGAGAAAGAGAGAGAAGAGAGAGAAAGAGAGAGAAAGAGAGAGAGAGAAGAGAGAAAGAGAGAAGAGAGAGAAAGAGAGAGAGAGAGAGAAAGAGAAAGAGAGAAAGAGAGAGAGAAAGAGAGAAAGAGAGAAAGAGAGAGAAAGAGAGAGAGAGAGAAAGAGAGAGAGAGAAAGAGAGAGAGAGAGAAAGAAGAGAGAGAGATAAAGAGTGAAAGGAGAGAGGAGAGAGAAGAGAGAAAGAGGAGAGAGAGAAGGGAGAGGAGAGAGAAGAGAGAGAAGAGAGAGAGGAGAGAGTGGAGAGAGTGGACAGAGAGAAGAGAGAGAGGAGAGAGAAGACAGAGAGGAGAGGAGAGAGCAATGCAGCCTCATTCCGTGAACTGCTCCGATTTTAGAGGTGTGTCCCGCGGGTCACAGCTGATGTCCTGCTGCACAAGAGAGTAACAAGGAAAACTTCAGCTCACCTGCTGCCCAGACTGTGATGCCTTGTGGGTGACTGGAATCCACCGGTGAGTCCCAACCGGTTATGGACAAATGTAGAAGGAAGAAAACGGATCCGGCACAAATTCCTTTTGAAGTAAAATCATCAAAGTCTTTATTGTAACCATTAAAAAACACCGTGAAGACCAAAATAGATGTTATAGCATGAGAACTTTACGCGTTTCGGACTTCAATTTAAAACCACGAAAGAGTCCTTAGTCATCTTGCTGCACAAGACACTATGGTTACTCTGTGGCAATTAATGCCACTGTCCTAGTGTCCACCCCTAATTTTTGGAAATGTGGAGACAACAAGTTAAGCCTGCTTTACACGTTGCAATTTCGCATACGATATCATATGTGATTTGCAACGCCCCCATCGTATTTGCGGCACGTTCAATTTGTTGAACGTGCCGCACAAACGATTAACCCCGTCACACGTACTTACTCGTCCATACGACCTCGATGTGGGCGGCGAACGTCCACTTCCTGGAGTGGGAGGGACGTTCGGCGTCACATCGATGTCATGCGGCAACCGGCCAATAGAAGTGGAGGGGCGGAGATGAGCGGGACATAAACATCCCGCCCACCACTTTCCTTCCATTCCTTCCGCATTGCTGGCCGGGAGCCGCAGGACGCGGGTAAGATCTATTCAATGTTCCCGTGGTGTCACACACTGCGATGTGTGCTGCCTCGGGAACATTGAACAACCTCACGTTCAATTCATGAGGAATGAACGACGTGCATGCGATGAACGGATTTTCGTTCAATCGCAATCGCACGTACCTGTCACACAATGCAATGTACCTTACGATGCCGGATGTGCGTCACTTACGACGTGACCCCGCCGACACATCGTAAGATATATTGTAGCGTGTAAAGCGGGCTTTAGATTTCCAAGTTGTGTGTTGTCTGTAGTGGCAGGTGTCTCAGAGCACCATCTACCTGTTACTGATCATGTTTAAGCTAGAAATGCAGAGCCAATGCTTGTACCAGGCCCTGTCCCTTGCATCCATGCTGCGCCATTATACTATTTGTACTTTGGGGAAATTGATGCCACTTTTCCTGGTGTCTGCTCCCAGGAAATGTGGAGCTTCCAAGTTGAGTCCCCAAGTTGTGTGTTGTTTGTAGTGGCAGAGGTCTCAGAGCACCAGGCCTACACCTGTCACTCACCCACCCCAATATTTCTTATGGTAATAGTCTAGAAAGCGAATGGCTGTGCCACAACAGTGTGGCTCCGCTGTAAAATATTTGAGCTGTTTTTGGCAGCTTTTGAGCCCCCCTAGTGGTGTTGTCTATGGCTTTGTTTTTGCCTCCTATTGAAGAATTAATGGGGTTTGGAAATGTTCATCTGACCTTTCGTCACTCTAAGGCGGGCTTTGCACACTACGACAATCGCAGGTGCGATGTCGGTGGGGTCAAATTGAAAATGACGTACTTCCGGCATCGCATGCGACATCGTAGTGTGTAAAGGCTCGATGATACGATTAACGAGCGCAAAAGCATCGTAATCGTATCATCGGTGGCAGCGTCGGCGTAATCCATAATTACGCTGACGCGACGGTCCGATGTTGTTCCTTGCTCCTGCGGCAGCACACATCGCTGTGTGTGAAGCCGCAGGAGCGAGGAACATCTCCTACCGGCGTCACCGCGGCTTCCGTAGAATATGCGGACGGAAGGAGATGGGCGGGATGTTTACATCCCACTCATCTCCGCCCCTCCGCTCCGATTGGCTGCCTGCCGTGTGACATCGCAGTGACGCCGCACGACCCGCCCCCTTAATAAGGAGGTGGGTCGCCGGCCAGAGCGACGGTCGCAGGGCAGGTGAGTGCATGTGAAGCTGGCGTAGCGATATTTTTCGCTACGCCAGCTTTCACAAGATATTGTACCTGCGACGGGGGCGGGGACTATCGCGTGCGACATCGCAGCATTGGCTTGCGATGTCGCAACGTGCAAAGCCCGCCTAACTGTTTGGCGAACACATTTAGTGAACCTTGGGAGGTTTGCTCATTTCTAATCACGGCATTCTGGAACAGTTACATAACAAATTGTGATGTCTATTTTGTCCTATTATCCTTGTCCTTGTGAAAATGACAAATGTTGACCTAATATAAATTTTTTGGAAACAAATGCAGTTTTTTTTTCAAGGTCCTAATGTTATAAAATTCCCTGAATCACCTGCGGGTTAAAAATACTCACTATACCCCTAAATGAATTTCATGAGACGTGAAGTTTCCAAAATGACTTGTGGGTTTATGGGGGTTTTGTTTTGGGGGGGATTGCTGTTTTTTTTTTGTTTTTTTATTTTAGCTGCGCTACCAATGGCATCCACAATTTATTCAAACAAAATCTGCGTTCCAAAAGCCAAATGGTGCTTTTTCCCTTCCCAGGCCCCTTGCGAGAATGAAAAACTTTAGGCTAAAGAAATTTAATAGAAAAAACGAATCATTCATTATGACAGCATAGTCATGTGAGTTAAAAATGGTCACCAGTGTACTTGATCAATTCCTTGAGGGGTTAAAGCCTGCTTTACACCATACGATCCAGCATACGATATCGTATGCGATCGTACCCGCCCCCATCGTATGTGCGGCACATTCAATTTGTTGAACGTGTCGCACAAACAATTAACCCCCCCCGCGTCACACGTACTTACCCGTCCATACGACCTCGATGGGGGCGGCGAACATCCACTTCCTTGAGTGGGAGGGACGTTTGGCGTCACATCGATGTCACGCGGCAGCCGGTCAATAGAAGCGTAAACATCCCGCCCACCCCTTCCTTCCGCATTGCCGGCAGGGAGCCGCAGGACGTAGGTAAGATCTGTTCATCGGTCCCGTGGTGTCGCACACTGTGATGTGTGCTACCTCGGGTACGATGAACAACCTGATGTTCAATTTTTAGGAATTGAACGACGTGCGTGCGATGAACGTTTTACCGTTCAATCGCAATCGCACGTAGCTGTTACATGCTACAATGTAACTTACGATGCCGGATGTGTGACACTTGCGACGTGACCCCGCCGACACATCGTAAGATATATTGTAGCGTGTAAAGCGCTCTTAAGTCTCCAAAATGGGGTCATTTTTGGAAGCTCTGATTGTTTTTTGTATTTCAGGTGCTCTGCATATAAGACATGGAGTCAACAATCTATTTCAACCAACTTTGTGCTACAAAAATCAAATAGTTCTCTTTTCTTTCCAAATCCTACCTTTTGCCCAAACTTTAGTTTGTGACCACATACGATATATTATAGTATGATAAATTGTATGACATATTGTTAGATCTGGGTGGTGGAAACACTGGACCGTACACCAGACTCCCCTAGTGAGGCAACCAGGCCAGTCACCCCGCCCGAGGCCTTGATGCACGGCAGCCGAAGCACTCCTGGAAGCAAGACAGTCTGTCCAGAGAACTGGGAAGTGGATGTTCCTGGGACCTCAGAGTTCCAGAAGGTAGTCCGGTTGACGAGGCTCAGGTTCAGATGCCGAGTTGAGATGTCAGGCGGAATCCGGAACCAGCTGAGCAAGAGGACAGGTCACCAAATGGAGCCAGGGATCGGAGACCGGTGGGACTGAAGAGGTGGTGGAATCCTCAGCCGACAGGAGTTCTGAAGCAGTCGTGGTTAGGACCGGTTGGCGTGGCAGGACAGGCTCTGCGAGACAGACAAGGGTTAATACCGGACAAGGCAAAAAGAGGACCTGAACTCCTAGCTTACTAAACACATAGAACAGGCCCCGCCCACCTGGAAGAAGAATCCTCTTATACCCTGTACCTGCATGGCCAATATCCTGTTTCTGGACGCTGGCCCTTTAAGAGAGGGTTAATGCGCATGCGCGAGGCCCGAGTGCTGGAGGCCAGGGAAGGAAGCGGTGCAGAGGAAGCAGGAGTGCCCGGCAGAGTGTTCTGCGTCGCAGAGGGGCGCCTGGAGCGAGGAACAGGACGCATGGAGAACGCCGGCGAGGGAGAGAGAGCAGGAAGGCCGTGGAGAGGAGGACTGGGAACCGGAGTGGTGAGCAGGGAGCGCCGTCGGGAACCAGGGAGCGTGACACGGGGCCCGGGGAGCGTGACACATATCCTGGTGAACATTTTAGCCCTTGTGAAAATTAGAAATTTAGGACTAAAACAATATTTTATTGAAAAAATGTAATTTTTTATTTTCATATCCCAGTATTCTAAAGGTTTGTTAAGTGTCTCAAAATACTCACCATAACACTAGATGAATTCTGAGACAAATCTTGTTTCAAAAAGGGGTCACTTATGGACTTTTCTATTGTTTTGGTATGTGAGGAGCTGTGCAATTGTGACGGCATCCAAAATCTATCCCAGCCAAATTTGAGTTCCAAAAATCAAATAGTGGTTCTTCCTTTCTGACCACTGCCATGTGCGCAAATAGTAGTTTTTGACCACATATGAGAAATTGCCATGTTTGAAAGAAATTGTGTAATAAGTAGTAGGGTCCATTTTCTCTTATTACTTTTGTAAAAGTGAAAAATTTGGGGCTAAAGTAATATATTAGTGTAAAAAGTAACCACATTTTTCTTTCCACTTTGCCTTAAAGAGAATCTGTCAGTAGATTTTTGCTACCTCATCTGAGAGCACCATGATGATGGCAAAGAGATCCTGAATCCAAAAATGTATCACTTAGATTACAGGGTGCAGCCGTTCTTACACAACAGAGCCTTTAGATTTAGCCATGCAGCAGAGCTGAATAATCTGCCCCCGTCCACGCCAGGCTCTTAATAGAGATTGTTCTTTGATAGTTAGATGTCAATTACAGCAGGGGGCGTGCCGGCAGCCTTGTATGTGAATTTCTAGTCCTGTAATGATAAGGGTCCTGCTGCTTAAACAAACCTAGCAAATAAACAAAAAATCAGACTGAGACAAGGCAGGCATGCCTGAAGTTTCTGTGTTAACCCTTGCAGCATGCTAGCTTCAGCTTACATAGCAAAAACGTGCTAACAAATTCCCTATAAATCCTGTGACGCACCTGAAGGGTTAACAAATTTACTGATAGCAGTTTGGAATCACTTTAGAGCTGTAGATCTTAATATGAACATCACTTTTGGGGGAGTCTCAAACTTAAAACTGAATAGTTTCATATAAAAATGTGTTAATTTCTTTGAAACGTTTCTGCTCAAAAATAATCTCGACAAAAGTAGACATATAGGAAATGTTGTTTAGGCTTAAGGGTATGAGAACAATCTACACTGAATGGCAGGCAAAGAGATGTTGGAATATGTGTGTTAAAATCGTTAGTGTTTGATCGCCTAATTGTCCAAACGTCGTTTGCAGTAATTAACGTATTTTTCGGACTATAAGACGCACCCTGCTTTTAGAAGAGGAAAATAGGAAAATAAAATTTTAAGCAGAAAATGTGGTGATGACACACTGTTATGGGGCGAGGATCTGCTGCTGACACTGTTATGGGGGTAATGTCCCCAAATTCTCTACTAAGGTACCCCATCCTGGTAATGATCCTCCTGCCTTGTATATACAGTATATGTCCCTCATCCTGGTATATACCCTTATCCTGCTATATACCGTCATCCTGGCATATGGCCGCATCCTGCTATATACTGGCATATGGCACCATTCTGCTATATAACCCATCCTGGCATATGGCCCCATCCTGCTATATACCCCCATCCTGCTCATATACCCCCATCCTGCTCATATACCCCCATCCTGCTCATATACCCCCATCCTGCTATATACCCCCATCCTGCTCATATACCCCCATCCTGCTCATAATATACCCCCATCCTGCTCATAATATACCCTTATCCTGCTCATAATATACCCTTATCCTGCTCATAATATACCCCCATCCTGCTCATTATATACCCCCATCCTGCTCATAATATAGCCCCATCCTGCTATATGCCCTCATCCTGCTATACACCCCCATCCTGCTATATACCCCCATCCTGCTATATACCCCCATCCTGCTATATGCCCTCATCCTGCTATACATCCCCATCCTGCTATATACCCCCATCCTGCTATATACCCCCATCCTGGTATACGGCCCACATCTTCTGGCACATAAAAAAAATAAACTATACATAAACTATACATACTCACCTTTCCTCACTCCTTGTAGCATCTCTCCTCCTCCGTCTATGTCAGCAGCAGTGTCGCTGACCTGTGTGGAGCCGGCCACGATCCCTGCAGCATCGCGATGTCCTCCTGTCTGTGGTGGCGGTGGCTGCGTGTAGACACGTGCGCACAGTGATGACGTCAGCGCTGTGCGCACCGCTAGTCTCCACACAGCTGCCGCTGGCACAGACAGGAGGACATCACGGTGCTGCAGGGATCATGGCCGGGGAGTATATTGATTCACTGCACCCCGCGCTGATAATGATGCTCGGGGGGGGGGCAGTGAATACAGTCGCACATGATCACTCCAGGCTGTAGTTGCCAGGGGTGATCACGCGTGTCGGCTATTTATCCCCTGCCCATCATCCCGCCCACCTGTGAGCGCCGGCTTCAGCGCTGAGAGATGATGGGCGGGATGATGGGCGTGCATATTAAATGAGCGGGTCCATGTGGTCACGGCAGGCGCTGCTACAGCCTGCTCGTGCCGCCGATGACCCGCTCCACCGCAGCACCCTCATTCCCCGCAGCCCTACATTCAGACTATAAGATGCACCCCCCACTTTCCCCCAACAGTTGTGGTAAAAAAGTGCGTCTTATAGTCCGAAAAATACGGTAGACAATTTTAGCGTATCATCTAAAGATTGCACAATTTGGATTTCTGCACCAAGTTTACGAAAACAATTATCTTTTTTTAAAGCATAAACCACTCAATGAATGATGAATGAGAATTTTTGGCAATATTGTCTAGTCGCTTTACCCATTTGTATTACACAATTATTGTGAACTATGGGTCAAACACATTCAAAGCTGAGCAATTATCGACGTCTCTAAAAGCACCTTTATGAGTTCATACTGAAGCAAGTAACTCATTGGGGTCAAATCCATCAAAAATACATAATACAAAAAGTCAACAGTGTTTTCTCTCTGACAGTCAGTTCACTCAATGTTCTCTTAACTTAAGGAAGCCTTGCCATAAATATTTATTTTCATTAAATGTATGATGTGTAGTGTGAGTGTATTAATATACTCACCTACTGCCGCCTTCTCCAGGATGCAGTGCTGCTCTGCTCCTCTTCTCAGTGATGTCACTGCTCTCCAGAGTCTCGGAGTCACATTGCGCTCTGCATGACCTGGAAGTAGCTTTTACTATGTTGCTCCATAGATTTCCACTGTAAAAGAGACTTCTAGTTCATGTATACAGCATAGAGTGAGACTGTCTGAATTGTGGTGAAGTTGCTGAGAAGAGGAGCAAAATGGATCCCTGAGAAAACAGCAGTAGGTGACTACATTAATACACTCACAATACACACCATACTCATATACACACATTTAATGAAAAAAATATACAGTACAGTGCTTCTTTTATACTATATTTACATCTATTAAAATAATTCAACCTTGCTCAATGCCAGCTGAATTGATCGGTTCTACACCTAAAGCCTCTCTCTTGTCATGGAGGTTGCATACAGTGGATAGCTTTTAGCAACAACAGGAAGAAAGGAGACTGGAGACGGGATAGTATGAACCTTGACTGAGTAGCCAGCTGGGGCATCCAAATCCTTTGCCCACAACTACCGCCCCCGCACCAGTCTACATGATGACAGCAACACATCTCAAAAAAGTTGGGACATAGCCAGGTCTACCTTTGTGTAGCATCCACTCTTCTTCTCATAACAGTCTGTCAATGTCTTGAAGATTAGGAAACAAATTGCTGGAGTTTTGGGAGAGGAATGTTGTCCAATTCTTGTCTGATGTAAGATACTAGCTGCTCAACGATTCTAGGTCTTGTTTTACTTTCATAATGCGCCAAATGTTTTCAAATGTTGAAAGGTCTTGAGGCGGCCAGTTCATCACCAATGCTAGTTTTATAAGCCATGTTGTTGTGACGGATGCAGTATGTGACTTAAGGGCCATTTACACGCTGCGACATCGCTAACGATATATCATCGGGGTCACGGTGTTTGTGACACACATCCGGCGTCGTTAGCGACATCACAGCGTGTGACACCAATGAGCGACGATCAACGATCGCAAAAGAGGCAAAAATCGTTTGTCTGAGAGAGGTCGTTTATTTATGAAAAATCGTTGTCTGGTCAGTAGCGATGTTGTTCCTCATTCCTGCGGCATCACACATCGCTATGTGTGACACCGCACTAGCGCCGAACATCTTCTTACCTGCATCCACCGGCAATGAGGAACGAAGGAGGTGGGCGGCATGTTCCAGCCGCTCATCTTCGCCCCTCCTCTGCTATTGGATGGCTGCCGTGTGACGCCGCTGTGACGCCGCACGAACCGCCCCTTTAGAAAGGAGGCGGTTCGCCAGCAAGAGTGACGTCGCAGGGAAGGTAAGTGCAAGTGACAGGTGTTAGCGATGTTGTGCGCCACGGGCAGCGATTTGCCCGTGATGCACAACCGACGGAGGAGAGTATGCTCACTAGCGATATTGGTACCGATATCGCAGCGTGTAAAGTACCCTTTAGTGTTGTCGTGCCTAAATATGCAAACCCTTCCCTGAAATAGACAATGTAGCATATATTTTTTTTTAAATTTTGTACTTAACGGTCTCCATTGATAGTGTCTTTCAAGATGTGTGAGCTGCTTATGCACTAATGCAACCCCATACCATCAGAGATGCAAGATCTGTGCCCTAATATTAAGGGGTACTTTGCACGCTGCGACATCGCTAGCCGATGCTAGCGATGCCGAGCGCCATAGTACCCGCCCCTGTCGCACATGCGATATCTTGTGATAGCTATCGTAGCGAACATTATTGCTACGGCAGCTTCACATGCACTTACCTGCCCTGCGACGTTGCTCTGGCCGGGCACACGCCTCCTTCCTAAGGGGGCGGGTCGTGCGGCATCACAGCGACGTCACATGGCAGCCGTCCAATAGAAGTGGAGGGGCGGAGATGAGCGGGATGTAAACATCCCGCCCACCTCCTTCCTTCCGCATAGCCGGTGGAGGCAGGTAAGGAGATGTTCCTCGCTCCTGCGGCTTTACACATCGTATCTCCTATTGGTGCGACATTATGAAAATGTCTGACACTACACAGAACACCGATTTACGATGCTTTTGCGATCGTTTATCGGCGCATCTAGGCTTTACACGTTGCGACGTCATTACCGACGCCGGATGTGCGTCACTTTCGATTTGACCCCGACAATATCGCAGTAGCGATGTCGCAACGTGCAAAGTACCCCTAAGATAGATGTCACAGCACCAACTCACATACCTCTTCAGCCCCGCCTGACTCACCATACTCACCACGTGGTTTCTCCTTGTGTTAGGTCATCCCACTGAGTTGTCTGTTGCATCTCTCCTCTGCACTGCTGCTTCTGCATTAACTTCCATTTGGCCTTAGGGGGGCCCTGCAGGAATTTAATCCTGCTGTGTCCTATAGAGATTAGATTCCCTAACCTACCCTGTGTGAGCAGGTTCAATATTAGGCAATTACTCAAGTAGGAGTTTTGTTGAATTTCTAACATTTTCTAAAAAATGCATTTCAAACTCCACAAAAAATATGAAAGTCAAGTCAGCTGATGTCCAAGGGCTGGTTGCATGTCATTAATTTAGGAACTCGATACAACTTTAGACATCACTTTACTTCAATTGACCATCGATCTACATTCCTCAACATTGATATTGCAACACCAAGGAGGAAAAGTCAAGTTGTGGAAGTCACAAGACATGTTAATGATATGGAAATTGTGAAAAAAATTTAAATTACATTCTTAAAACTTCTCAATTTTTTCATTATTGAATATGAGAACCACTCGTAGAAATACACACATTCACACACCTTAACATACGTAGCTATCAATGAGGTTCATTATGGCTGCCTGAGGAATGTTCTGCCATGCTGAATGCATTTGGCCACACAAATCATGAAGATCTACTGCTAGCAGCTTCCTTTTCAATTTCCAACCAATGACACCCAAAATGTAAATGACTTAAGTCTAGGGATGCTTCAAGTTATAGGTAGCAGGTTTAAGTCATACAGACTGCTGACAGTAGCACAAGCAACATGCGGTCTGGTGTTGTACATTACCAGTTACCAGGCAACTGTGCCACATACCCTGGCAGACCTGCCTTTCAACTTCAACATATGAATGTGTACCACCCCCGTGTCAGCAGCCGAGCTGCTCAGATCCGGATCCGTAGTGCCTCGAGGGGCGTCCGGACCCGGGGGTCTCGCGGCCACTCAAATAAAGGGGGGTATTTACAGGGAGTATGGTATATTGAGAGTTCGTGACGCCACCCGTGGTGTGTGGTAAGACGGAGTACCACCACTGTGGCTGGGAGTACCCAGTGGCGATGGAGTGAGCAGCCAGGTGTTTAACCCCTCCACGTGTAGGGGGAATGCCCCGGGACTCGGTGATGGTGACAGGGATGTGCCATTGGGTAGGTAAGGGTCACTTGCGTACTCACTCAGTATAATAACGCTGACACCGACAACTTCAGTAAACCAAAGTTCTGGATACTGCTGCCGCTGAGGGGGACCACGTTTGAGTCCCGTTTCTGTTGGTGTTGCCTGTTGATCTGTGACCTTTTCCCGTGGCACCTTGTTACTTTCTGGTTGGTCCCTGTAGCCTAAAACTAGTCAGGTCCTGTTCCCCAGTATGGCTAACTGAGTAAGCTTGCACTCAGGGTTCACGCTTGGGATTTCTTGGACCATATTTGTGGAAAGTCCTATCCCTCTCATTGCGCTAGTACCCCGATTTTGGAGCAGGTGGAGAGCGGATCTTGAAGGCTCTGTTCTCGTCGGGCAAATTGTCAGGTTGCCTGAAGCTACTCCCTGACCTAGAGTCCACGTACCCCGTCGTGCCCTGGTCTCAGCCCGGTGATGGTACAAGGCCGCTGTCTGTCCTCCATGACAAGGCCGTGCCCCTTGTCACGATCCCCTGTGACCGGGGGTCCAGCTTCTACCAGGCCCAGACCAACGTCTGCTACCTAGTAGTTCCAAGGAGCCAAGCTCCGGATCTCCACTCTCCTTCACTTCCAACACTACACTAGCCTACTCCTGACAGTCCTGACCTCCCCTTAACCAACCCCCCACGTGGGAGACCCTATTCCACTCAGGCCGTCCACTGGTGTGTCTGGTGGGTGTGGTGCAGAGTGTTCCTAGGATTTTGATTAGCTGGTTTTGGCAACACCAATTATTAGGGACCCGTAACTAAGGAGGAGGTGGATATTGCACAGAAGGGCAGATTGCACAATACCCTGTGACGACCTGACATATATTTGCACATGTCGTATCACCTGCATTGCCTCTATAAAGGCTCAGAGAGAGCCGAAACGTTGGCGATTTGTGGGTTACTGACTTTTCAGAGATACAAATATCAAGAAAACATCATTTATCTTGTGTGTGCCGGAATTAATTTCCCTAAATTATATCTCAATATTCTTCCTGGCAGCTCTATATCCTAGTTGAGCAGAGCCTTATCTACCTATAATAATTTTGTCTTCAGTGCAATTATAGCCAGAGATTGGTTTGGAGACCACATGAGGAACCTGATAACTCCAAGCCACGTGTTGCTCATGCTATGAGAAGCCTGCATGGCGTAAATGTGCTACCAAAGCTTGCAGCTGCTCTGGACTTGTCTCGCGTTGAGCAAATCTGAGACATTATTGGTCAGTAATTTTAAAGGGAGCTGCCAGCAGTGGATCTTTATTATGTTCACACCCAAGTGCATCTATGGCAGAATATTCCACAGACAACCATTATTAACCTCAACGATTGAACGCAAAGGCATATAAATATAGGTGTTTCTCTGCTGGTGTTTCTATGCCTCGTACTCATACTCGATACTGAATACACTGAATTGTTCTAAAAATTTAGTTTACATTTAGTTTACATTTTTTCATCATTTGCATATCAATACACCGTGTGCAGAATTATTAGGCAAGTTGTATTTTAGAGGATTTTTTTTTTATTATTGATCAACAACTATGTTCTCAATCAACTCAAAAGACTCATAAATATCAAAGCTTAAAATTTTTGGAAGTTGAGGTGTTTTTTTTTTACATTTGGCTATCTTAGGCTGCTTTCACACATCAGTTTTTTTGCATCAGGCACAATCCGGCTCAAAAACCTATGCAATGCATGCGGCGAAAAAAAACAGATACGTTTTTCCATGCGGCCCGTCCGTTTTTTGACGAATGCGGCTTGATACTGAGCATGCACAGTTCAAAAAACCACATCCGGCGGCCGGATGCGGTTTTTGCCATACAAAAAAATGCGCCAGGCAACGTTCCACACAATGACCGCAGGGGAAACACCCACGGAGTGGGCCACTCGAACCGAAGAAATTCGTCCGGAGAGGGATGTAATGTCTCTTGACAAGAAGATCCCCAAGGTTATCCGCTCGCTTGGCCGTCATGAAGGGCCGATTGGACAACACCTCTGCCAAAATAGAGTCGGTTAGTAATACTGACCAGTGTTTGTCCAAAATGCCCCTCATTGTGTCCCACTCATGATTGAAGGTGCTGACAAAACGGACACTCTTATCATGGCTCGGCCGACGTGGGGTGTAACAAAGAAGTTGATTGCGAGGGGTATGTTTGGGGCAGTTGTAACCCTTCTTAACACACCTATTGCCATATCCCCTCGCTTTGAACCTGCACCTGAGGTCAGAGGACTGGGCTTCAAAGGTATCATTAGTAGAGCAAATCAGTTTCATCCTTAGAAACTGTCCGGTAGGGATGGCGCAAATGGTGGCGGACGTATGACTGGATGATGCATGTAACAATGCATTCACCGACGTGTCCTTTCGGAACACGTCGGTCTGTACGCCACCAGACTCATCAACCACAATCCGGACATCTAAAAAAATTAATTTCAGTGCGACTGGATCTATAGGTAAGTTTGATATTGTACGGATTGTGGTTGAGAGTATCAAAAAATGAGCCGAGCTGCTCAGGTGTGCCCTGCCAAAAAATAAAAATATCATCTATGTAGTGGAGCCAGCACTGCACATGGGCACCGCACCTGGCAACTCCATCTCCAAATACCAACCTCTCCCAATAGCCTAGGTAGAGGTTAGCATACGAAGGCGCACAGGCCGCGCCCATTGCAGTGCCGCGCCGCTGCAGATAAAAGATGTCCTTAAAAACAAAAAAAATTGTGGGTGAGGGCAAACCGGAGCAGCTCTACGATCAAGTCATTCAGCGCGCCATCCCGACCGGAGGTGCCAAGGAAGAAACGGATTGCCTCCAGTCCATCTTCATGTCCGATGCAGGTGTACAAAGCATCCACGTCAGCAGAAACCATGAGCATGTCCTTATCCATAAAAACGCCATCAAGATGCCTCAGGACGTCCGTGGTGTCCTTCACATAGGAGGGCAAGCATTCAACCAGTGGTTTTAAATAGAAATCAATAAATTGACAAATTGGGTTACAAAGCCCTCCTATGCCGGACATGATCGGACGTCCCGGGGGGGTTGAGGGCGTTTTTATGGATTTTTGGCAGCAAGTAAAAGGTAGGGACACGTGGAGAGCCAATGAGCAGTCCCTCGAGCCTCTTCTTGTCAATGATCCCTAAATCATGGGCGCGCAGCAAGATCCTATGAAGTTCTTGGGAGAATGTTTTCAAAGGGGAGCAAGGTAGACGTGTGTAGGTGTTCTTATCACGGAGCTGTCTTGAAGCCTCCTTTTCATACATAGAAACTGGTGAGATCACGATGTTTCCCCCTTTGTCCGCTGCCTTAAATCACAATATCATCATATGACTGTAGATTTTTAATGGCTAGTCGCTGTCGGTGTGTGAGATTGTCAAACTGGCGTCTAGTTGACATCTTTTTGAGATCTTCTGTGACTAATCTCGTGAAAATGTCGACTGCAGGGCAGAGGGACAAAGGGGGAAACCTCGTAGATCTGGGAAGTAGATGTGTGGGGGAGTTACCTGTAGAGGGGTCCTGTTCCTCCAAGAGGTCCTGTAAATCTTGTAATGTCTGACTCTCGGTCTGTTCCATGTCGCTATTACTCTGTCTCCGATTATGTAATTGTTTAAGTAACATTTTGCGGGTGAAATGATTTGTGTCTCTCACTGCAGTAAAAAAATTGAAAGAGTGGGTCGGACAAAAATGTAAGCCTTTTGACAACACATCTAATTCAGCGTCCGACAGGGTACGCGAGGAAAGATTGATTACCTGGAGTTGTTTTTTATTTTTATCAATATCTGGACGGATGTAACTGCTACGAGCAGCATTATTTTGTCTCGTGCGTACACTCCTGGTTTGGATTCTCCCAGGTTCAACCACAACGCGTGGCCCGGCGGATGTACTGGAAGCCCCAGTTTCCTCCACTGAGGATTCAGAGAATAGCGAGGTGGGCCTAGATCGAGAGAAGTTGAAATGGCGAGATAAACTGCGACCCCTCGAAAAACGGTGGCTCCATCTATACACTGTCTCAGAGGCATAATCTGGTGCATCCCTTTGAAATTTTTTTTTATTTTGATATCACAAATTTCTTTTTCCCACTTTTGCACTTCCTGTTCCATATCTCCGTAGATTTTGGTCAGGGACTCCACATTACACAATTCTGAAAGCGATTTCTCTAGGTTCTCCAATTCGGATTCGATGGAGGTCAGGGTGGAAAGGTTATGTTGGGAAAGGAGTTCTAGGAGACTTCTCGAGCATGAGTGTAGACTTTTCTCCCAATCTCTTTTGATCGAGTCCTCCAAAGTAGGGAAGGACGGAAAAACTTGAATCCGGAGCCCCCTGGGGATCCGGTCATTTTCCAAATATTTGATAAGGAAAGCTCTGTTCCACCATATATGGGTAAGTTTTTTTATAAAGGTCCCGGTATCGGTGGATCACAGACTGCGCTGAGGGACCCTCTGCAGTTTCGTTATCATTCGAAGGAGCATAGTGTGTGCCACCATAATCCTTGGTGACCTGATCCAAATGAGTGAGCCAGGTCTGGTCTCTGGCTCGAAAATTCATTGAAGCCTGAAAAAGAGCTGTGGTAATCACATAAAGTAGCATTAAACACAGGAAAAAACTGGCCATACTAGAGTAGAGTTACAACGGGGAGTCACTATTTAGTGATCCCTCGGTGGGTACATTCTTCAAATAACATGGAAAAACCGGAGAAGAGGAAGAACAGAACCAAGAGAAATGTAAGAGTGGAATATAAATATTTTTATTTTATTGTGATGGAAAAAATTCAAAAAAAATCAAAAGGTCAAATAGAAGGGGAATGGGGTTAATATTCAAAAAAGAGACTGCACAAAATATGACAGAAAATGAGAAAGGGCCCCTCTCCAATGCAGTGCGACCCGCCGTGGTAGATGATGTGAAAAACAAAAACCAGGTCCAAAAAGGCTGACAGATGATCCTGATGAGAATTGAAAATTGTAGTAAGAAGTCACATGAAAAGTTATATAAATTATTGCAAAATGGTGGATGTTATGGCATAATGCATGGATCAGAGATTAAATGTACCGTAAATCAGAAAAAATGTTTAAAACATTTATTTATTTAGCGGTTAAATGACCAATCCATGCACTAGGACATAAGTATAAAAGTGTAAAGATTCAGAATAAAAAAAAAAATGTAGTCATTGGGAATAAAAGTAATGAAATAAGAAAGTAAGAAATGTATTAGATGTGTGCTGCCACCACAGATCTATAAATTTTGGGTGAAATGTGGTAAGACTAATAGGTATTGAGAGAGGCTAAAGTCTGTATTAGAAAGGAAAATGTCAGAAAATTAGTGAAGATTCTGATAATTACCTATTAATAGTAGGGGGTCGCAGAGAGCATGAGAGGGGTCCCCCCAACGATCGTTTCGCTGCAGGAACGCTTTTTCCAGGAGCAGTGTGAACATATGGGGCAACAATGTCTCTTTAAATAGTGCTGGCACATATGTGTTGTGTCCTGGGAGTGTACGCAGATGCGGCGCATGCGCAGATCGCGGAGGGGCGGGGGGCTGGGAAGCCACATGCGCCGTCACTCAGGCACACGCCCAGGAGACAGAGACGCGTCACCATGGCTCCTGGGCATGCGCGCACGGCGACGCAGGACATCCACGCCACCCGGCCGTCAGCAGGTCAGCACGGGTGCACTAGTACAAACAAAGGATCTCCTCTTAGCCAGACGTGTAAAAGGTAAGCATACGGAACATGGATATGGAAATAGGATGCACAGAACCAACGTTATGGGACAACATAATCACATAAAAACAAGAGACATAAACGTAGTGGATGCAGGTTCCTATATATTGGTTAGTCGAAAGTACATCAAAAAAGGTGGTTTAAATGTAGCAATGAGCCCAAGAACAGAGTCTCATATTTATGCAGAAGCATATATAGGAAGAACCTGAGGAGAAAAGATATAAAATGGAGAAGAGCCAATTAATAAAAGGTACAAAAATAAGAAAATATTCTGTATACTTATGTACCAGCATATTGATATACATAGATAATAGGCACAGAATCACATTATCAGTAGAAACTGTCAATATCTCATATCGAGTTGAACACGTAAGGATGTGTATAGTGCTCCAATAAAAAAGGGGACTTATATATAGGTAAAAATCATGGTAAAAATGAGTAACCACTAAATAGGTCCTTATGAATTGGAGGCAAAACCGCAAGGGGACACAAAAGGGGAGTCCGTGGTATATAAGAAACAGAACTAAATGAAATTGTTTAAGAGAAAGACCACCACTCAGTGAAGGATTTTAAGTCTCCAAAATTAGAGAAGAGAGTCTCCAGAGGAGATATCCTACCCCAAAATTACAAAATTATAAGGTTACAGAATGCATTTCAAACTCCACAAAAAATATGAAAGTCAAGTCAGCTGATGTCCAAGGGCTGGTCGCATGTCATTAATTTAGGAACTCGATACAACTTTAGACATCACTTCACTTCAATTGACCATCGATCTACATTCCTCAACATTGATATTGCAACACCAAGGAGGAAAAGTCAAGTCGTGGATGTCACAAGACATGTTAATGATATGGAAATTGTGAAAAAAATGTAAATTACATTCTTAAAACTTCTCAATTTTTTCAATACTGAATATGAGAACCACTCGTAGAAATACACACATTCACACACCTTAACATACGTAGCTATCAATGAGGTTCATTATGGCTGCCTGAGGAATGTTCTGCCATCCTGAATGCATTTGGCCACACAAATCATGAAGATCTACTGCTAGCAGCTTCCTTTTCAACTTCCAACCAATGACACCCAAAATGTAAATGACTTAAGTCTAGGGATGCTTCAAGTTATAGGTAGCAGGTTTAAGTCATACAGACTGCTGACAGTAGCACAAGCAACATGCGGTCTGTGTTGTACATTACCAGTTACCAGGCAACTGTGCCACATACCCTGGTAGACCTGCCTTTCAACTTCAACATATGAATGTGTACTACCCCCGTGTCAGCAGCCGAGCTGCTTGGGTCCGGATCCGTGGTGGCTCGAAGGGCGTCCGGACCCGGGGGTCTCGCGGCCACTCGAATGAAGAGGGGTATTTACAGGGGGGTATGGTATATTGAGAGTTCGTGACGCCACCCGTGGTGTGTGGTAAGATGGAGTACCACCACTGCGGCTGGGAGTACCCAGTGGCGATGGAATGGGCAGCCAGGTGTTTAACCCCTCCACGTGTAGGGGGAATGCCCCGGGACTCGGTGATGGTGACAGGGATGTGCCATTGGGGAGGTAAGGGTCACTTGCGTACTCACTCAGTATAATAACGCTGACACCAACAACTTCAGTAAACCAAAGTTCTGGACACCGCTGCCGCTGAGGGGGACCACGTTTGAGTCCCGTTTCTGTTGGTGTTGCCTGTTGATCTGTGACCTTTTCCCGTGGCACCTTGTTACTTTCTGGTTGGTCCCTGTAGCCTAAAATTAGTCAGGTCCTGTTCCCCAGTATGGCTAACTGAGGGAGCTTGCACTCAGGGTTCACGCTTGGGATTTCTTGGACCGTATTTGTGGAAAGTCCTATCCCTCTCGTTGCGCTAGTACCCCGATTTTGGAGCAGGTGGAGAGCGAATCTTGAAGGCTCCGTTCTCGTCGGATGAATTGTCAGGTTGCCTGAAGCTACTCCCTGACCTAGAGTCCACGTACCCCGTCGTGCCCTGGTCTCAGCCCGGTGATGGTACAAGGCCGCTGTCTGTCCTCCACGACAATGCCATGCCCCTTGTCACGATCCCCTGCGACCGGGGGTCCAGCTCCTACCAGGCCCAGACCAACGTCTGCTACCTAGTAGTTCCAAGGAGCCAAGCTCCTGATCTCCACTCTCCTTCACTTCCAACACTACACTAGCCTACTCCTGACACTCCTGACCTCCCCTTAACCAACCCCCCACGCGGGAGACCCTATTCCACTCAGGCCGTCCACTGGTGTGTCTGGTGGGTGTGGTGCAGAGTGTTCCTAGGATTTTGATTAGCTGGTTTTGGCAACACCAATTATTAGGGACCCGTAACTAAGGAGGAAATGGATATTGCACAGAAGGGCAGATTGCACAATACCCTGTGACGACCTGATAGGCTAGGGCGTCACCAATGCATATATTTGCACATGTCGTATCACCTGCATTGCCTCTATAAAGGCTCAGAGAGAGCCGAAACGTTGGCGATTTGTGGGTTACTGACTTTTCAGAGATACAAATATCAAGAAAACATCATTTATCTTGTGTGTGCCGGAATTAATTTCCCTAAATTATATCTCAATATTCTTCCTGGCAGCTCCATATCCTAGTTGAGCAGAGCCTTATCTACCTATAATAATTTTGTCTTCAGTGCAATTATAGCCAGAGATTGGTTTGGAGACCACATGAGGAACCTGATAACTCCAAGCCACGTGTTGCTCATGCTATGAGAAGCCTGCATGGCGTAAATGTGCTACCAAAGCTTGCAGCTGCTCTGGACTTGTCTCGCGTTGAGCAAATCTGAGACATTATTGGTCAGTAATTTTAAAGGGAGCTGCCAGCAGTGGATCTTTATTATGTTCACACCCAAGTGCATCTGTGTCGCCCTGGGCAAGCCAGGGGACACAGGTCACACACCACCACACCCTACATCCCAGGTAGGAACATCTAAGCTAACCAAAAATCCTTGTTGCCTTCCTCTAGAGGCTGATGATACACACCAGGGGGTGGGCCAGGCGGTTGGCTCCGCCCACCGAGGAGTTCACAGCTCTAGAGGCGGGAAGTACCAGGCAGTTGAGTCAGGGAGGAGGAAGTGGAAGGAGTGGAGGAGTAGCCCGGACAGGGCTAAAGAAAAGAGCTAAGTGAAAGTGAAGGAAGAAAAGTAGTAAAGGAGGAAAGCAGGAGTGGTGACAGAACAGAAAGAGTGTGCAAAGCCTGAAGAGTCCAGCTGAGTGCAGGGCAGGTCAGCAAGGTCAGCAACGGCGGTGACTGTCTGAAGGGGGACCGTTTGGAAGTTCCTGGAAGGACCCCGTAGGCTGTGTGCCCGGTGGTCTGGAGCAGTGTTCCGAAGGACAGTCAGCACCAGGGCAGGGGCCTCTCGGACCCCAGCAAGGCTTGGAGTCGCCATAATTTGCCGAATCCGTCAGTGAAGGGGACGTAGATCCCCCAACAACCAAGTCCCGATTGAAGGCAACAGCCCAGCCAGTGTAAGAGAGACACCGCCACCGCCAAGGCACCAGTTTCTTAGGGCCAGCGCCTGCGGGCAAAGAGTAGAGCTCCTCCGGTCCAGCTTGAAGCCGGGGAGCGGGTTACCGGTGGGGACCCATCGCAACCAACAAGTACACCAAGGTGCTAGGAAAAGGGACATCACCGTCACCTACCGGGAGAGCAAGTGCAGCCGTCCGTGGGACCGTCTTACCAGCCGTTTGGTTTACCGTAAAAACTGTGTCAACGTCTCAGGCTGAGTGAGTACCACAGTGCCGCAAGGCACAGCGCTGCCCCCGCGTCCCTGCACCCCCCAAGCCATCACCGGGCCCCGGGATCACCAACCCCTACCCACGGAGGGGCAACACAACACCTGGCTGCTCCGCATTACCATCCCCGGGATCCCCATCCAGAGCAGCGGTGGTGCAATCACCACAACCGTGGGTGGCGTCACGGACAATAAACAATCCCCACACCCAACAAACCCCTTTCACTCACGGGCGAGGAGTGCCGCTCGAGAAACCCCCGGGATCCGGCCCACCGCTCGAGCCACCACTGAGCAGCAGCCGCCGGACCCAAGCAGAAGGGGTGAGCGTAGTGTGCTGACACCCTCCTCCCCGCCCGTGACAACTTGGCGTCACGAACAGGATCTTACCGCTCTGCCGTCTGGTAGAGGTGCGCCTTGTTACCGCCGGAGGTATCCGGCAGAAAAATTTCAGAAGCCGCCATCTTTGGCGCGAAAAGTTCCCGCTCGAGCGTCTTCTCGAGTAGTAGAGGCGCGAAGGCCAAGACCCCGTCCCGAGAGAGGAGGGGCTGAAAAAGAGCTAAGGGGGACGCGATGGCAGCTGGCTGCATGTAGCTGCAGCTATAAAAGCAGGGACGCCAGGACCCTGCGGCCATTTATTGGTTCCTGGAAGAGGCCGCTGCTAAAGATGCTGAGTCTGACCAACAACACCGTGGTCCCCGCGCCCGGCATGGCGGCGTGGGTGGAAGTCCGGACCGCCCAACTAAGCAGCCGTCTGCAGGTCCGCATGCAGCTCCTCCTGGAGGAGTGGGAGGCCGACATGGTGGAAGTGGTGGCTGCTATGTGGAGATGCGAGGTGGAGGAAGATTTGGAGGAACTGGTAAGAGACCCACGTCCCTGTATTCCCGAGGGATCGGCCGCTGCGGCTGAGGGGCCCGGCCTACACCCGATCACCCTGCTGCCTCTCCCGCTACCCGCGTTAGCTGCTGCTGCCCCGCCACTAGGCCCGCTACCACCACCACCGGTAGCGGTACCCTGCCAATCCGCCCCGGCGGACCGACCTGCAGCAGAAGCTCATGACCACCCTGAACCGCTTCTATGGAAGAAGCCAAAGGCTGAGCCCGTCAGCAAAGATGCACCGGAGGCACGGCGGGGATGCAGCTGCCAGGAGGCAGAGGAGGCCATGTCACAGCGGGGTCCCTCATTACTGAAGGTGCCGGTCGTAGCCGACACGGAGGGACTCTGGCTGGGTCCGTCCCCCGCACACGCTGAACCGGAGCAAACAGAAAGTACTCCCGGCTGGGAGCGGCGGCAACATCAGCTGCGCAGGGAGATCAATGCCCGAGAGGGGTGTAGAGCGGATGTGCATGCCCGCATGAATATGGAAGAAGATCACCTGCAGCGAGCTACCATTGGGGTCCAGAGCGGTGCACCATGTGAAGGTGGCACTAGAGCCCCACGAGTGAGAATGGACTGTTGAGCCGCAAAAGGCAGCGGAGTGCCGCTGCACAGTCCCCGTTGGGACCACCAGTCAGCATGTTTACAAGTTTGTTTGAAAGTTTAAAGTGATGATAAGAAAAATGATGATTCCGAGTACTTAACCAGATTATCTTTGTGATTTGCAACCGGCTGGAGCCGGCACCGTTGTCCCCGTGGGGACCGTTTAAAAAGTTTTGCATGGAGGACTTTCCATGGACAAGCCCGTGAACTTGCAGGGCAACCACAAACGTTAAGTGGCTTGTAAATATGTTGTTTGCCGTTACCGTTTCCGCAATGCCGCCTCCGGAGAGGCAGGTTGGAGGGAGGGCCCTCAGCGGAGCAGGCTGGGGCCCAGCCACCAAAGGAACCGGTGGCTACCCTCTGGAGGGAAGGACAGATCCCGCTCGGGTACCGTGTGCTGGACTGTGGGTCAAGGGGTGCTGCCTGGGCTTTAGGGGCAGCATCAGGGCCAGGTTGCTTGGGTGGGAGAGAGCGGAAACCGTAACCGTAAACCGTTTGCAACGTTAAAGTAATGTGCCTCCCGTTTTGGAAAGAGTTATTAAAAATGTACATATATTATTTTACCATGTTATCTTTTACAGAAAAATAAAACCGGTGTTGGAAGGCAGCCCGCGGACGGTCTGCATTTTGCTAAGGGGGAATGTGTCGCCCTGGGCAAGCCAGGGGACACAGGTCACACACCACCACACCCTACATCCCAGGTAGGAACATCTAAGCTAACCAAAAATCCTTGTTGCCTTCCTCTAGAGGCTGATGATACACACCAGGGGGTGGGCCAGGCGGTTGGCTCCGCCCACCGAGGAGTTCACAGCTCTAGAGGCGGGAAGTAGCAGGCAGTTGAGTCAGGGAGGATGAAGTGGAAGGAGTGGAGGAGTAGCCCGGACAGGGCTAAAGAAAAGAGCTAAGTGAAAGTGAAGGAAGAAAAGTAGTAAAGGAGGAAAGCAGGAGTGGTGACAGAACAGAAAGACTGTGCAAAGCCTGAAGAGTCCAGCTGAGTGCAGGGCAGGTCAGCAAGGTCAGCAACGGCGGTGACTGTCTGAAGGGGGACCGTTTGGAAGTTCCTGGAAGGACCCCGTAGGCTGTGTGCCCGGTGGTCTGGAGCAGTGTTCCGAAGGACAGTCAGCACCAGGGCAGGGGCCTCTCGGACCCCGGCAAGGCTTGGAGTCGCCATAATTTGCCGAATCCATCAGTGAAGGGGACGTAGATCCCCCAACAACCAAGTCCCGATTGAAGGCAACAGCCCAGCCAGTGTAAGAGAGACACCGCCACCGCCAAGGCACCAGTTTCTTAGGGCCAGCGCCTGCGGGCAAAGAGTAGAGCTCCTCCGGTCCAGCTTGAAGCCGGGGAGCGGGTTACCGGTGGGGACCCATCGCAACCAACAAGTACACCAAGGTGCTAGGAAAAGGGACATCACCGTCACCTACCGGGAGAGCAAGTGCAGCCGTCCGTGGGACCGTCTTACCAGCCGTTTGGTTTACCGTAAAAACTGTGTCAACGTCTCAGGCTGAGTGAGTACCACAGTGCCGCAAGGCACAGCGCTGCCCCCGCGTCCCTGCGCCCACCAGGCCCTGCACCCCCCAAGCCATCACCGGGCCCCGGGATCACCAACCCCTACCCACGGAGGGGCAACACAACACCTGGCTGCTCCGCATTACCATCCCCGGGATCCCCATCCAGAGCAGCGGTGGTGCAATCACCACAACCGTGGGTGGCGTCACGGACAATAAACAATCCCCACACCCAACAAACCCCTTTCACTCACGGGCGAGGAGTGCCGCTCGAGAAACCCCCGGGATCCGGCCCACCGCTCGAGCCACCACTGAGCAGCAGCCGCCGGACCCAAGCAGAAGGGGTGAGTGTAGTGTGCTGACACCCTCCTCCCCGCCCTCGACACATCTATGGCAGAATATTCCACAGACAACCATTATTAACCTCAACGATTGAACGCAAAGGCATATAAATATAGGTGTTTCTCTGCTGGTGTTTCTATGCCTCGTACTCATACTCGATACTGAATACACTGAATTGTTCTAAAAATTTAGTTTACATTTTTTCATCATTTGCATATCAATACACCGTGTGCAGAATTATTAGGCAAGTTGTATTTTAGAGGATTTTTTTTTATTATTGATCAACAACTATGTTCTCAATCAACTCAAAAGACTCATAAATATCAAAGCTTAAAATTTTTGGAAGTTGAGGTGTTTTTTTTACATTTGGCTATCTTAGGCTGCTTTCACACATCAGTTTTTTTGCATCAGGCACAATCCGGCTCAAAAACCTATGCAACGCATGCGGCGAAAAAAACAGATAAGTTTTTCCATGCGGCCCGTCCGTTTTTTGACGAATGCGGCTTGATACTGAGCAAGCGCAGTTCAAAAAACCACATCCGGCGGCCGGATGCGGTTTTTGCCATACAAAAAAATGCGCCAGGCAACGTTCCATCCGGCCGCCGCATGGGCTAAATATGCCGCATCTGGCAAAAACCGGACGCCACACAAGGTCATGCGGCACAATACGGCGCTAATGCAAGTCTATGCAGAAAAAACGCAACCGGCGGCAAAAAAAAACGGTTGCATTTTTTCTGCAAAGCGCCGTATTGTGCCGCTCAGCAAAAAGCGGATGTGTGAAAGCAGCCTAAGGAGGATTTACGCAGGTAACTATTACTAGCTGGGTGGCCCTATTCCAGCTAGACCGACCCACTGGTGTGTCTGACAGGTCATGATGTGAGGTGCTGATTGGGATTTGTGGTGCTGTTAGTGATACCTGCTTGTTAAGAACCTGGAACCAGGGGGAGGGGGCAGGCCCTGCACCCTAGGTAAGGCCCCTTTCACACGTCAGTGATTCTGGGACGTTTGTGCTTTTTTTAAAACGTACCAGAATCACTGACATACGCACACCCATTATAATGAACGGGTCTGCTCACACGTCAGTGATTTTTCACTGCACGTGTCTCCGTGCGGTGTACCCGCGTGTGCGTGATTGCCGCACGGAGACATGTCCATTTTTTTCTGGCATCACTGATGTTCCACGGACCACGCAGTCGTGTGGTCCGTGAAACACGTGCCAGAAAAAAACGTGCTTTTAAAATAAAAATCATTTTTACTCACCCGGCGTCCAGCGATGTCCTCTGCAGCCCGTTCTCCCTGCTGCTTCTGAGCAGGCTCATTATTGTCGCGCATATTCATTATGCGCGACACAGCCGACCCGGAAGCAGCTGCTGCGGGGGTCACCGCCGGCCGGATGCTGCACCGCGGGAGCGATCAGCACCATGGACAGCGGGAGCGCGCACAGGTGAGTTGTTTTCTAAGTGCAATCATGGGCCACGGAGAACGGAGCCCGGATTGCACTTAGACAACCCACGTGTGCCGTGAATCACGGCACACGCAGGGACATGTGCGTGTTTTACACGCCAGTGAAAAACGTCACTGTTTTTCACTGACGTGTGAAACGGGCCTTAGGATGCAGTACCCTGTGCACCCTGATTTACTCAGGGGAGCCACAGATGCACATCACCTGATTTACTTAATTGGTTGTTGGCTCTCAAGCCTATATAGCTTGCGTACAGTCATGGCCAAAAGTTTTGAGAATGCTACAAATATAAATTTTTACAAAGTCTACCGCTTAAGTTTTTTTAATGGCAATTTGCATATACTCCAGAATGTCATAAAGAGTGATCAGCTTAACAGCAATTATTTGCAAAGTCAATATTGGCTAAGAAAATGAACTTTAACCCCCAAAACACATTTCCACATCATTGCATTCCTGCCTTAAAAGGAGCAGCTAACATTGTTTTAGTGATTGTTCCATTAACACAGGTGTGGGTGTTGATGAGGACAGGGCTGGCGATCAGTCATGATTAAGTAAGAATGACACCACTGGACACTTTAAAAGGAGGCTGGTGCTTGATATCAATGTTTCTCTTCAGTTAACCATGGTTATCTCTAAAGAAACACGTGCAGCCATCATTGCTCTGCACAAAAATGGCCTAACAGGGAAGAGTATCGCAGCTACAAAGATTGCACCTCAGTCAACAATCTATCGCATCATCAAGAACGTCAAGGAGAGAGCTTCCATTGTTGCCAAAAAGGCTCCAGGGCGCCCAAGAAGGACCAGCAAACACCAGGACCGTATCTTAAAACTGTTTCAGCTGCGGGATCGGACTACCAGCAGTGCCGAGCTAGCTCAGCAATGGCAGCAGGCTGGTGTGAGTGCTTCTGCACGCACTGCGAGACGGAGACTCTTTGAGCAAGGCATGGTTTCAAGGAGGGCAGCAAAGAAGCCACTTCTCTCCAGAAAAAACATCAGGGACCGACTGATATTCTGCAAAAGGTACAGGGAGTGGACTGCTGAGGACTGGGGTAAAGTCATTTTCTCAGATGAATCCCCTTTTCGATTGTTTGGGACATCTGGAAAACAGCTTATTAGGAGAAGAAGAGGTGAGCGCTACCACCAGTCTTGTCTCATGCCAACTGTTAAGCATCCTGAAACGATTCATGTGTGGGGTTGCTTCTCAGCCAAGGGAATCGGCTCACTCACAGTCTTGCCTAAAAACACAGCCATGAATAAAGAATGGTACCAGAATGTCCTCCAAGAGCAACTTCTCCCAACTGTCCAAGAGCAGTTTGGCGCCCAACAATGCATTTTCCAGCATGATGGAGCACCTTGCCAAAAAGCAAAGATGATCACTAAATGGCCCATGGAACAAAACATAGAGATTTTGGGTCCATGGCCTGGAAACTCCCCAGATCTTAATCCCATTGAGAACTTGTGGGCAATCATCAAGAGACGGGTGGACAAACAAAAACCAACAAATTCTGGCAAATTGCAAGCATTGCTTATGCAAGAATGGACAGCTATCAGTCAGGATTTGGTCCAGAAGTTGATTGAGAGCATGCCAGGGAGAATTGCAGAGGTCCTGAAGAAGAAGGGTCAACACTGCAAATATTGACTTGCTGCATTAACTCATTCTAACTGTCAATAGAACCTTTTGGTACTCATAATATGATTGCAATTATATTTCTGCATGTGATGTAAAAATCAGACAAACACAATTAAAAACCAGAGGGCAACAGATCATGTGAAAATATAATTTTGGTGTCATTCTCAAAACTTTTGGCCATGACTGTAGGACAACATGTATAAAATGTATGATGTGATCAAAATACTTATTTGCCTAATAATTATGCACACAGTGTAATGTCTACTATGCATCTGATTTTCATAGCTCTTTTATTTTTTGTACTTGTTGTTGCAATTTTAATGTTTAGCCGTGTATAATACCCTCCATCTTAGGTACACGTTTTTGCTATATGTTGCTCATACATGTCTCTCAACTCAACGTAATACATGGTGGTTTTTTTGCTGTCTTTATGCTATGGTTAAGGCCTGTGCATCCATTTAAAACCTGTAGCACACAGTCCCTGTGCGGCACCCCCGCACGATCCGACTCCCATGCCTTGAGGCTGCCATTCTCCAAACCTGTACAGCGGTCTCAGGCTTCCCGTTCCGGCCACAGGGCCTGTCGAAACCTCTTCCTGCTTCCAGGCCACACGCAGGACTTCTGTGAGTGCCCAAAGGGTGCGTGCAGCCACGCCCCCTTTCTTAATGGGTCAGTGTCTTATTACCCGGAAGTTATCCCTGAGGTAAGTATTTAAGGCATTCTCTCCTTAGGAGAGATCCCTGAGCAACATTGCCTATCCATAGTGTGTTGATAGTTCTCAGGTCCTGTATCTTTTATTGTGTCTAGTCCTGCGTCTCATACCCTAGTACCAGTTACCTGTACCCGCTAACTTGAGTCTCTTCCTAGAGCCTGTAGCTACCACCACCTCTGTGCTGCCATGTCTGAGTTACCACCACCTCCATGCTGGCATGTGTGAGTTACCACCACCTCCGTGCTGCCACGACTATGTCAACTTCTCCATCGTGCCATGTCTGGGATACCACATCCTGTTGCCATGTCTGAGAGTCCTGTCTGTAAAGGTCAATATCACTGGTCCTGGCAGTTGTGCATTTAGACCCACTGGCGCTGGGCCTGACAATCCCTATATAGGGGTTAGGTTTAGGTTAGCTCCTCCAGGGGAGTCCTGCGTACGGCCCAGTGGTTCCACTCCCAGACACTCAACGCTCCTGGGCGACCGTAACAAAACCCATCAACATTTTTATAATTTATTGAGTGCATTTCAAAATGAATGTATAAAGCCTGAGAGAAGTTTTAACTTGCATACATGGGTATAGTTTTTTTCTAATCTTGGACATCCCATTTGACTACACAGTCAGCGTATATTGACTGCTCACCGACACTACGAGGCAAAATTTCACCAAAGTTGGAGTCTCCCCAAGAGGCTATTTCATCAAACTATGCAAATAAGTCTTCTACCAGGCATTACTTTGCATCACTAGATCATTCTGTTTCATTAGGGGCTGTAAATTGTCATCATGAGACATAAAAGATGCACACAATCTGCACGCATATCTCTTAGGAACATTTTATTGAAATATTTCCCATTAAACAAAGACCTGTCTATGATAAATGCTAATCAAGAGGCTGCTCTAGGCAATGCCTCACCACCTTGTTGTATCTATCCTACTGTATTTCTTAATCATGGCCACGATTATCTCGTCCTGGATCATCTTTAAGGCCATCAATGGTTTTAGTGCAAGATTGGAAATGGATCATCTTTATTAGATATATCAATTCCATTACAGCTACACCAAGGCCAAACTGAGTGGAAAAATAGTTTTTGGTAATAGGCACAAAGTCAATCAGTCCCATCTTATCTATTATTAAAGGAGTTGTGCAGTGCTATGATGTTGATGACCTAGCCTAAGAATACATCATCAAAATCTGATTGTTGGAGGGCCAACAGCCCTACCTATCAGCTGTTACCAGCTCTTGTGGTGGCTGAATGTAAAAAGTATACAGCTGCACTCTGAAACACTAAGCTATACAAACATTATATATTGGAATTTTGGAACTGCATTACTGTGATTGAAAATAAGTTTTAAAAATGAGATACTTAATATGGCCAGTTTTATGAGAGCCCAACAGCCAGTATCTCTTTGTTGGGTCCTTCACCTAATATACAGTACCTCTATCCGAGCTTCAACCCTACAATTTTTTGACCAAGCAGGTGGGAGGAGTGCTCAGTCAGAAAGTAATCAACTACAATCTGAAATAAAAAAATGACCAGCAAATCCAAACAGACAAATGTGAACAAGTGCAAAGTGAAAATGTAAAATACTGCTAAAAAATATACAGCTGCACACTGAAACACTAAGGTATACAAACACTGAATATAGGAATTTTCAAACTGCATTGCTGCTATTGAAAATAAGTTTTAAAAATGTCATACTTAGAGCATAAAATGGCCAGTTTATGAGAGCCCAACAGGCAGCGACAAGGCGTATCTCTTTGTAGGATCTTAACCTAATATACAGTATCTCTCTCCGGGCTTAAAGCCTATAATTTCTTGGGCATGTAGGAACTTAAATTGAAATTGAAAACCACGTAAAGCTGGTGGGAGGAATGCTCAGTCAGAAAGTAATCAGCTACAATATGAAATAAAAAACTATTTTTTTTTTATTTCATATTGTAGTTCATATTGAATGTAAACAGTGTAATATCACCGCTTTATCACACTATTTAGTGGCCACTCCTGGATGCTGAAGATCAGCTCCTACTTACATAATAATAATAATAATTTTATTCATTTATATAGCACTATTAATTCCACAGCGCTTTACATACATTGGCAACACTGTCCCCATTGGGGCTCACAATCTAGAGTCCCTATCAGTATGTCTTTGGAGTTTGGGAGGAAACCAGAGTACCCGGAGGAAACCCACACAAACAAGGGGTCTATGCTGTGCAGTAAAATAAATAAATAAATAATTTAAAAAAATGGCGTGCGGTCCCCCCCAATTTTAATACCAGCCAGATACAGCCATACGGCTGAAGGCTGGTATTCTCAGGTTTGGGAGCTCCATGTTATGGGGAACCCCCCAGCCTAACAATATCAGTCAGCAGCCGCCCAGAATTGCCGCATACATTAGATGCGACAGTTCTGGGACTGTACCCGGCTCTTCCCGATTTGCCCTGGTGCGTTGGCAAATCGGGGTAATAAGGAGTTAATGGCAGCCCATAGCTGCCACTAAATCCTAGATTAATCATGTCAGGCGTCTATGAGACACCCTCCATGATTAATCTGTAAGTTACAGTAAATAAACACACACACACCTGAAAAAATCATTTATTAGAAAAAAACACTAACAAATTCCCTGGTTCAGCAATTTAATAAGCCCCAAAAAGCCCTCCATGTCCGGCGTAATCCACGGACCTCCAGCGTCACTTCCAGCTCTGCTGCATGAAGGTGACCGGAGCTGCAGAATACACCGCCACTCCTGCCACCTCCACACAGCAACTGAGGTGAGTAGCGCGATCAGCTGAGCTGTCACTGAGGTTAATCGCGGCCACCGCTGGATCCAGTGACAGCAGAGCTGGAAGCGACGCTGGAGGTCCGTGGATTACGCTGGACAGGGAGGGCTTTTTGGGGCTTATTAAATTGCTGAACCAGGGAATTTGTTAGTGTTTTTAATTTCTAATAAATTATTTTTTCAGGTGTGTGTGTGTGTTTATTTACTGTAACTTACAGATTAATCATGAAGGGTGTCTCATAGACGCCTGACATGATTAATCTAGGATTTAGTGGCAGCTATGGGCTGCCATTAACTCCTTATTACCCCGATTTGCCAACGCACCAGGGAAAATTGGGAAGAGCCGGCTACAGTCCCAGAACTGTCGCATCTAATGTATGCGGCAATTCTGGGCGGCTGCTACCTGATATTGTTAGGCTGGGGGGCTCCCCATAAAGTGGAGCTCCCCATCCTGAGAATACCAGCCTTCAGCCGTATGGCTGTATCTGGCTGGTATTAAAATTGGGGGGACCGCATGCCATTTTTTTAAATTATTTATTTATTTTACTGCACAGCATAGACCCGCCCCCCGGCTGCTGTGATTGGTTGCAGTGAGACAGCTGTCACTCAGCGTGGGGGCGTGTCTCACTGCAACCAATCATAGGCACCGGTGGGTGGGTAAAGCAGGGAATACAAGATTGTTTAATGAGCGGCCGGCTTTTTCAAATGAGGAGAAGCCGCCAGAGCAGTGTGAATGCCGTGCAGCGCCGCGCTGGGGATCGGGGATCGGTGAGTATGAGAGAGGGGGGGGAGAGGGATAGACCGACATTGACAGAGAGTGAGGGACAGAGATAGTGACCGACCGATAGACCAACAGAGAGATAGTGACCGACGCAGAGAGAATAGAGTCCGAGAGGGAGACACCGACTGACAGAGAATAGTGATTGACAGACATTGTGAGACCTCACTCGTTTCCAGATTTTTAGGAAACATGCGAGAAATGTATTTAGAAAATCGGATGTCACTAGGATGGTGTGAGTGCCGTCCCGTGACATCCGATTATTTACACGCTCCCATAGACTTGCATTGGAGAGACTCGCAGTAGAAACTCGCAAAAAAGCAGCATGCTGCGATTTTTTTCTCAGTCCGATTTGGACTGAGAAAAAAAATCGCAGATGAGAGCTGAATCATTCACTAACATGTGTCCGATTCCAATGCGAGATTTTCTCGCATTGCTCTACTGCGAGAAACTCTCAAGTGAGAAGCAGCCCTTAAGCAGCCCTTTACCTCATTTGAAAGCCATGTTTTCTTGGAAGAACAAAATGGCTATGTACCAGTCTTTCCCTTAACGAGCGTGCTTTCTTATATGTAATGGCAGGTCGTTCAGGTAATGAGGAGGAGATGTCCTCGTCCATTTTTAAAATGGATCAGTGCTTCTCTAGTATCCTGTGTACTTCCTCTGCACCATTATTAAATGTAGTGATGAATCTCATGGTTTCCTCTTTTTTATCCTGCTGTGTATGGGCATTTAGAACTACAGTCCTGTTTTTAGATTTAACCTCTGTGAATGCCTGATTAATCACTTTTTCTGGGTAACCCCTGTTTTTTAAACGGCAATTTAGGTCCCGGGATTGGTTCAAAAAAAGTCCCTCCTCTGAGCAGTTTCTTTTTAGCCTGAGGAACTGTCCCTTGGGGATCCCCTGTTTTAGACTGGTCGGGTGGCCATTCTCCCACCTTAGCAAGGAGTTGGTGGCAGTGGGTTTTCGATATGTGCTTGTAATGATCTCACCTGATGCATTTTTTTCTATAAGATTAAGTACATGACCTGTGTGACTTCCATTTCTGCTGTTGTTCCCTATTTAGGAGACCCCCCTGGTATCCATGGTTGATGTTCGTATTTTTTAATTTTTTCCTGCCTAAAAATATTCACCCCCATATCCCCATCTGGATGATTGCGTGCGTGCAGAATTCTGCGTGTCCGCAAGATTCACATGAGGCGTTCCATATAGGGCTTGTTTTGCCCCTTGTTTATGTCGCGGGCGGGGAGGATGCCACTGCTCTGCACTCGCTAACGCTCGGGTCCGGCGCTGCTGCGATGGCTGCTCGGTGGCTCGAGCAGTGGGCCGTATCCGGGGACTCGAGCGGCGCTCCTCGCCCGTGAGTGAAAGGGGTGGTTGGTTGGGGGATTTTAGTCCGTGACGTCACCTACCGGTTGTGGTGAGGTTGGGCACCACCGCTGCTGGTGACGGGGATCCCGGGAGCGATGGTAGGGAGCAGCTGGGATGTTGTTTTTCCCCCTCCGTGGGTAGGGGTTGGTGCTCCCGGGGCCCGGTGAGGTGACGGGGAGGCAGGGCTGGCAAGGTGCAGGGTCGCCTGGACTGCGCAGCGCGGTGCCGGATGGCACGGTTGTACTCACTCAGCCACAAATGTACGCAAAGTCTCTGGTAAACCAGATGGGTCCCGCAGCCGGCTGCTGTGGTTTCTCCCAGACGGTTGGTGGTGGCTGCCTTTCCCTGCACCTTTGTGTATGTTCGGTCCCGATGGCTTCCCAACGGTAACCCGCTCCCCAGCGTGTATATGTGCCGGAGGAGCCCTTTTGCCCGCAGGCTCTGGCACTTGCAACTCTAGCTGTGGCGGTAGCTGTATTTCCTTCTACTGGTCGGACGGTTGCCTTCTATCGGGTCTTGAATGTTAGGAAACCCCTGGGGTTCCGGTCACTAACGGATTTGACCTCTTTATGGCGACTCCAAGCCTGGTCGGGGTCCGCAGGCCCTGCCGGTGTGTGCTGGCTTCACTTTGCTCCCCGGTTCGGTACCGGCGGGCCACCGCCCGACCCCGGTCCTACGGTTCCGCGTTGATCTGCCTCTCCTGTAGACCGTCTGCCAACCTTGCTCTTAGTGCCCGGGCCACACACCCGGACACGGTCAGTTTACTCCTCCACTACTCACTTCACTAACTGAACTGACTTCCTTTTCCTGCCTCCAGGACTGTGAACTCCTCAGTGGGTGGGGCCAACCGCCTGGCTCCACCCCACCTGGTGTGGACATCAGCCCCTGGAGGGAGGCAACAAGGATTTTGTGTCTGGCTGATGTACCTGTCTCAGAGTGGGGGGTGTGTGTTGTAGTACCTGTGACAACCTGACTAGTCCAGGGCGCCACATTTACCTGTACAAAGTAACCATATACAGGAGACTGCGCTTGTGGCTGTGTGGCTGCGCAGAAGGTAGAGATTGTGGAACGCCCCCTGTCTGTGACACGTACGATCAGGCGGTAGGCGTGCCTGCATGGAGACGGGCGGATGTGACGTCACACGCCACCGCGGCGGATTTAAACCTCACAAGGCAAGTGACTAGTGGCATGGCTGTGCAGCACAGTGCACGCCGGTTGTCGGGATCACAGTAAGTACACTGCCTAAGGTTAACAGACCGCAGTTAACGCTAGTAGTTTGGATATTAATTATACTGTTTTAACACTTTTCAGCGGCATGTGTCTGTCCAGGTTGGGACATTGAATGACACACTGTGTAATGCTCTCCTGATGAGAAGGAAACGCGTTGAGAGTGGAGCCCCTTGTTGATGTTGGCACATATGTTAAATGGAGCCCTATGGCATTGTTAGCTGACTGATATACTGAATCCTGCAACACCTGGGAGGACCAGGGGATCCAGTGAATGTCAACTTCTGCCTTGCAGTAATCATAAGGAACACCAGATTAAAAACTTCAGGAAACTGGTGAGACAGTTCCTTTTTTCACTATTGTAGTTTTTGACCAATTCTGTCTTTACCATCTGATAATGAAGGGATGTTATGATAGAGGTCACTAAACCATAGTGCAACTGCTGTGTTTGTCTAAGTGGTGCAATTTTTCCCTCTAAGGTACCTATTGGCTATGGAGGGGAGTACACCGTCCTACACCTGCCACATTTAGTGCCATTATATGTCTGTCTGTGTTGTTGAATAGATTTTAATATATTTATTAAAAGTTAATTTTTAGGCGTGTTGTTTGGCTGGTATTTTACATATGCAAAATGCACAAAATATCATAGATACCAGTCAAATGTAGAAATAAAGGTACCAGCGATCAAGAAAAGGACCTATAGGTGCAAATGGGGCAACCATAATGGAGGAAGGCAACAAAGAGAACCCCCTGGTACCTTTATTTCTACATTTGACTGGTATCTATGATATTTTGTGCATTTTGCATATGTACTGGATGTTTATATGCTTCCTTGTTATTTATATCTGTATTCATTTGTACTGAGGCTTTGCCTTTATTTACTGGCCTATAGTGTGCTTTGTACATGATACTTATCCATATGGAGGGGGTGACTTGTGGGGTTCTGTTTTATTATATGCAAACCCATTTGTTTGTTTGAACACTCTGTGTGTATTTTAAATGGTTTTAATATAGTATTGGTGTCTTTTTTGCTAAATAAAAATTGTCCTATTTGACTTAATATCTGGTGATCCCATTTGTCTACACACCTTCTTGTTCTTTTGCATTACCATGCCGCAGTAAGTCGCAGTGGGAAGCTCACATGGAGGAATGCTTGAAGTAACTGCTCAATAAAAAGCCTAGAATGGCAGAACTACTCTACCGCCCTTGGGGCTCGGCTGCCTGCCGAGCTGCTAGGATCCAGGCTCGGGTTGCCGGTGGCTCGAGCGCCTCCGGACCGGGGGTCACATCACTCCGAAAAGGGGGGTGATCTTGCTGGAGCTACGGGTAGGGGTGGTGTGGTGGACGTTTCACGGCCGAAGCCGCGGTATTGGTAAAGTTCGCGACGCCACCCATGGGTCATGGTGATTGTAGACACCACTGCTGTGGTGAAGTTATGGGGGCTCCCGGGAGCGGTGTAATGGCGCAGCTAGGTGTTGACCCCTCCGTGGGTAGGGGATGTTGGTCCTGAGGCCCGGTTGGCGAGGGCGGGGGTGCAGGGCGGAGTGTTGCGGTGCGGTGCGGTGCCTGATGGCACTGTTGTACTCACGATTATAACCACACAAAGAGTCACTGGTAAACCAAGTTCGGTGATGATCGGTGCCCGCAGACGGCTGCGTGTTCTCCTAGTAAGGTTGGTAATGTCCGCCTTTCTCCTGCACCTCTGTGTAGTGACTTTTGACTCATATGCCTAAGCAACGGTAGTCCACTCTCCGACTTGTGTACGCCGGAGGAGCCCGTTTGCCCGCAGACGCTGGCCCTTTGGATCTCTGGCCCTTGGTGGCACTTATCCGTACTGGTTGGGCTGTTGCCTTCAATCGGGATTTAGGTGGGAAAGGACCCTGAGGTCCAGACCGCAATCAGTTAATTTGACTAAGATCCAGTGGCTTCTGGACTAGTTCAGGGTCTGAGTACCCTGCCTAGTGCTCCGGTATCCAGTTGGCTCCCCGGTTCGGTTCTGGCAGGCCACTACCCTGTCCTGGTCCCTTACGGTTCCACTGGTCGTCTTCCCGGTCTCCTGCAGGCGGCCACTACAGTCTGCCTCCTGGCCGAAAAGGGTACCTAGGCTCCTACCCAGGCCCCTGACAGTTCCTAGTTTTTCTCCTCCACTCCTCCTCTGTCAACTGTCAACACTGTTCTGTTTTGTGTTCTCGCCCCAGGCCATCCGAACTCCTCGTTGGCGTGGCCAACCGCCTGACTCTGCCCCACCGGGTGTGAACGTCAGGACCTGGGAGGGGCAACTCAGGGTTTCAATGTGTGGCTGCTATTACCTTATTAGGGTGGGGTGTGGTGCGTGGGACTACCTGTGACCCCTGGCTAGTCCAGGGCGTCACACTACTGTATGTAAGATGAGTATTGATTGTTTGTGTTTTCCATGAGGCCCTCATAATAATCAAGGGTTGTCCAGTAGTGATCAATCCCTTTAAATCTCTATTGCTTTCAGTTGAGGATCAGATATAATTTTTATTTCTGGCTGCCAAGAAAGCGGATTTCAATTAGTTGAAATTATCTGTGCAACTTCCTTTTTTTCTACCAAGTTTCTACCCTAAAGTCTCTGCATTAACTTGTACCTTATGGGCAGGAATACATGCCAGCTGCAGGAGACGATCTGTACAAAATTTTACATTAAAAGTAATAAATACCTACAATGCAATGTAAAAAAAAAACTATATGCAAAAGTATCCATAGTCTTTAAATATGATATTATTTAGATACAATAGATATTTAGGATGCAATTGGTTTGGTTCATTCTTTTATATGGAACCTGAGTAGGCTCTTACAGCATACACTCCTCAACATTGAAATAGTAATACCAAAAAGGAAAAGTCATGGGAAATCACAGGATGGATAAACATGTTACTGAAATGCAAATGCTGAAAAAAATGGAAACAATATATCCATAACGTCCCAATTTCTTTAGCATTGAGTATGAGCACAATGTCAGAATCCCCGCACTCACATGTCGCGGGCGGGGGCGCAGACCACTCGAGACGCTCGGATCCGGGATCGTGGCTGTGGCTCGAGTGGCAGCCGGATCCGGGGCCCGTACAGCAGCCCGTCAGCCACAACGTAATAAAGGGTTTATTTACAGGGGCGAGCTTGTCAGTGACGCCACCCGTGGCTTGCAGTGATAGTTGGTGACACCGCCGCTGCCTTGGTATGGGGCACCCGGGGCCGATGGAGCGGGGCAGCAGGATGGTATTCCCTCCACGGGTAGGGGAGATGTTGTCTCTCTGGGGGCCCAGGTGTAGGTGGAGTGCTGGGACGCAGTCTGCAGGCTGGACCGGATGATACCGGTGTACTCACTGTTTTTGAATAAATCACATAGAGTCCAGATAGTAAACCAAGTGCCGGATACCAGTAGCCTCCGGAGGGCTGTGCTCGGGTCCCACACACCGGTGAACAGAACAGGCGCCCTTCCTCCTGCACTCTAGTTTGGTGTCTCGTGTGTTGACTAGTCCGCATGAAATGGGAAAAGTTCACTACCGGTGTCTTCGCTGTGGGCAGTGGCGTACCATCAATAGAGGCAGACCACGCCACTGCTTTGGGGCCCGTGAGCTAAAGGCAGGAGGGGGGGCCCGCAGCTGACAGCCCAGGCCCCTCCCCTTTCATCCCTCAGCTCACCGGGCCCCAGGGGGCGGGGCCGCTATCAAGGCAATGAGGGGGCCCGAGTCGCTCAGAGATCTGCCCTCTCTCTTCCTGCACTGATCTATGTGATCGGTGCAAGACAGGAAAATGTACTATGGAGGCTGCGGAGAAGGACCTGTCATCTAACTAATCATGTGCCTGATCACATGACCAGTGAACATGCAGGTCCTGTCGCTGTTCAGCTGCTGCAGCCTCCGTGCAAGTCCCCATGATTTCTCTCCTGCTCTTCACTGATCAGAAACTGCAAGATGAGGTAATGTGTAGTGTGTGTAACTGTGCATGTAGTCTGTCTGTCTGCATGTCTCTGTCTGTCTCTTTCCCTGCAGTATGTCTCTTTCCCTGTCTATCTCTCATTCCCTGTCTCTCTTTCATTCCCTGTCTCTCTCTCACTCCCTGTCTCTCTCTCTCATTCCCTGTCTGTCTGTCTCTCATTCCCTGTCTGTCTCTGTCATTCCCTGTCTGTCTCTCTCATTCCCTGTCTGTCTCTCTCATTCCCTGTCTGTCTCTCTCATTCCCTGTCTGTCTCTCATTCCCTGTCTCTCTCTCATTCCCTGTCTCTCTCTCACTCCCTGTCTCTCTCTCACTCCCTGTCTCTCTCTCTCATTCCCTGTCTCTCTCTCATTCCCTGTCTCTCTCTCATTCCCTGTCTGTCTCTCATTCCCTGTCTGTCTCTCATTCCCTGTCTGTCTCTCATTCCCTGTCTGTCTCTCATTCTCTCTCTCTCCTTCCCCGTCTCTCTCTCATGCCCTGTCTCTCTCATTCCCTGTCTCTCTCTCATTCCCTGTCTCTCTCTCACTCCCTGTCTCTCTCTCACTCCCTGTCTGTCTCTCATTCCCTGTCTGTCTCTCATTCCCTGTCTGTCTCTCATTCCCTGTCTGTCTCTCATTCTCTCTCTCTCCTTCCCCGTCTCTCTCTCATGCCCTGTCTCTCTCATTCCCTGTCTCTCTCTCATTCTCTGTCTCTCTCTCATTCCCTGTCTCTCTCTCACTCCCTGTCTCTCTCTCACTCCCTGTCTCTCTCTCTCATTCCCTGTCTCTCTCTCTCATTCCCTGTCTCTCTCTCATTCCCTGTCTCTCTCTCATTCCCTGTCTGTCTCTCATTCCCTGTCTGTCTCTCATTCCCTGTCTGTCTCTCATTCCCTGTCTGTCTCTCATTCTCTCTCTCTCCTTCCCCGTCTCTCTCTCATGCCCTGTCTCTCTCATTCCCTGTCTCTCTCTCATTCCCTGTCTCTCTCTCACTCCCTGTCTCTCTCTCTCATTCCCTGTCTGTCTGTCTCTCATTCCCTGTCTGTCTCTGTCATTCCCTGTCTGTCTCTCTCATTCCCTGTCTGTCTCTCTCATTCCCTGTCTGTCTCTCTCATTCCCTGTCTGTCTCTCATTCCCTGTCTCTCTCTCATTCCCTGTCTCTCTCTCACTCCCTGTCTCTCTCTCACTCCCTGTCTCTCTCTCTCATTCCCTGTCTCTCTCTCATTCCCTGTCTCTCTCTCATTCCCTGTCTGTCTCTCATTCCCTGTCTGTCTCTCATTCCCTGTCTGTCTCTCATTTCCTGTCTGTCTCTCATTCTCTCTCTCTCCTTCCCCGTCTCTCTCTCATGCCCTGTCTCTCTCATTCCCTGTCTCTCTCTCATTCCCTGTCTCTCTCTCATTCCCTGTCTCTCTCTCATTCCCTGTCTGTCTCTCATTCCCTGTCTGTCTCTCATTCCCTGTCTGTCTCTCATTCCCTGTCTGTCTCTCATTCTCTCTCTCTCCTTCCCCGTCTCTCTCTCATGCCCTGTCTCTCTCATTCCCTGTCTCTCTCTCATTCTCTGTCTCTCTCTCATTCCCTGTCTCTCTCTCACTCCCTGTCTCTCTCTCACTCCCTGTCTCTCTCTCTCATTCCCTGTCTCTCTCTCATTCCCTGTCTCTCTCTCATTCCCTGTCTCTCTCTCATTCCCTGTCTGTCTCTCATTCCCTGTCTGTCTCTCATTCCCTGTCTGTCTCTCATTCCCTGTCTGTCTCTCATTCTCTCTCTCTCCTTCCCCGTCTCTCTCTCATGCCCTGTCTCTCTCATTCCCTGTCTGTCTCTCATTCCCTGTCTCTCTCATTTCCTGTCTCTCTCATTTCCTGTCTCTCTCATTTCCTGTCTCTCTCATTCCCTGTCTCTCTCATTCCCTGTCTCTCTCTCATTCCCTGTCTCTCTCTCATTCCCTGTCTCTCTCATGCTCTGTCTCTCTCTCATGCCCTGTCTCTCTCTCATTCCCTGTCTTTGTCTCTCTCATGCCCTGTCTGTCTCATTCCCTGTCTGTCTCTCTCATTCCCTGTCTGTCTCTCTCATTCCCTGTCTGTCTCTCTCATTCCCTGACTGTCTCTCTCATTCCCTGTCTCTCTCTCCTTCCCTGTCTCTCTCATTCCCTGTCTCTCTCTCATTCCCTGTCTCTCTCTCATTCCCTGTCTCTCTCTCATTCCCTGTCTTTGTCTCTCTCATTCCCTGTCTGTCTCTCTCATTCCCTGTCTGTCTCTCTCATTCCCTGTCTGTCTCTCCCATTCCCTGTCTGTCTCTCTCATTCCCTGTCTGTCTCTCTCATTCCCTGTCTGTCTCTCTCATTTCCTGTCTCTCTCTCATTCCCTGTCTGTCTCTGTCTCTCTCATTCCCTTTCTCTCTCATTCCCTGTCTGTCTCTCTCATTCCCTGTCTGTCTCTCTCATTCCCTGTCTGTCTCTCTCATTCCCTGTCTGTCTCATTCCTTGCCTCTCTCATTACCTGTCTGTCTCTGTCTCTCTCTGTCTCTCTCATTCCCTATCTGTCTGTCTCTGTCTCTCTCTCATTCCCTGTCTGTCTGTCTCTATCCATCTCTCCACCGATATCATATTATGTCACACAGAAGCTTCTTACACTAGCAATGTTCTTTGTTGCCTATAATAACCAATCACAGCTCCTATTAATGACCTCCCCTCCTAGCTCCATTGACTTTAATGTACGGAATTTTTTTGGAGAGTAACTGTAAGGCTTAAGACACATGGCATGAAAATCGGAGCGAGTGGGATGGGATCAAACATAGCATTCCACTCGGACCAATATTAGCCTGTGTGTCGGCACATAAGCGATTATTTTCTCGTCCCCAATCGGACCAAGAACACAATTGACATTTATATATACATACACACACATACACACCTTTATATATTTGATATACGCATATGGCTGACGATTCTGTCTAGGGTTCATCATTTTAATGACCCAAAAAACGATGCATGCAGCTTTTTTCGAGCTGTCAAAATGATGACTAGCGGTTAATGTTTGATTGATGAGGACTGTTTGCAGAATTGGAGATTTTCCAAGAGTGATGATGGACTGTGGAAGGTTGGAGGTCAGTATGCAAAGGAGGATCTCAGCTCCCCCGATAAAGGCATCACCTGTGTCCTTTCTCTATGAGACGGTGCAGGGTGGTCAGCTCCATGTTCAAAGAGGCAAAGTCTGGCAATAGAAAAAAGTTGTTTCCAGCACCACGTCCAAGAAATGAGGTTAAAAACCAATTTTATTCCATAACTTACTTGTGCAGATCTAGCAGGATATGTCTAAGACTAAGAAACTCTGTTAGGTGTTAAACGCGTCAGACATTGTTTTATACTTCGTGGACGTTCATCCAACCTAGTGTTGGTTTTAACCTTATGGAATAAATTTGGTTTTTAACCTTTTCTTGGACGTGATGCTGGAAACAACTTTTTTCTATTGCCGAAGGTTCGAGGGGTAGAGGCGGAGCTGTGGTGGAGTCTGAAGGGGGCCCGAAAATTTTGTCAGTATCGGGCCTGAAAATTCCTGGTGGCAGCCCTGGCTGGAGGGACCTGGGGTGGCTGCCCGCAGTGTGTGCATTTTCACTTTCATGCATCATGCCCCCGGGCCGTCACCAAGCAGCTGATTAACGCCGCTGGGAGCCGGCACTGTTTCTATAACTGCAGACTAGCCAACGCAGAGATGCAGACTCGCCCACATTGCACACTGTGTGTGGCCTGTGCTGAAAAGGAGGGAGTAGCCAGGCAGTAGCTTCTTCTAGTGAGAGATGCCAGGAGGAGAATAGCCAATCAGGAGAGGGGGCGGAGTTTGTTCAGTACAGCTGCGGGAGAATTAAATGATGAAAAGAAAAACAGTGCAGGAGTGAAAAAGGAGTAGAGACAACAGAAAAGAGAGAAAAGCAAACAGAGAGCAGATAAAACAGTGAGAAGCGGAGAACAGAAGGAACAGAAAGAAAAAGCAGAGGACAGGAGGAGCAGCCAGGAAGACTCACAGGAAGTGCAGCAGGGAGGCCTGAGCCACTATCATCATCTCTCACAGCACAGTAGCAGGTGAGTATTATAATGTACAAACGTCTGCCGGTAACACTACAGAAAAACTGACCTGTGCTGTGCCATCACTCTGTGTGTGTGTGTGTGTGTGTTGCCCCTGTGCCGATACAGTGTGTGTTGCCCCTGTGCTGTGCCATCAGTGTGTGTGTGTGTGTGTGTGTGTGTGTGTGTGTGTTGCCCCTGTGCCATCACTGTGTGTGTGTGTGTGTGTGTGTGTGTGTTATCCCTGTACTTTGCAGAGTTTTACTATAGATTCTAAAGGGTCGCAGCGTGTAAAGCACCCTTAAGGCTATAAAAAGGGTCATAATTGTTACCATTAAATGGGGGAGACAGATGTGAAAACTTATATTGTGTGTAGTGAGGGGCACAAAGAAGGACATCCCTACGTTAGGCCAAGTTCACATATTGCAGATTTTGTAGGGATTTGCAGTGTGAATCCACTGGTCTTGGTGCAGTGGCCTTTGCTCAGTAACAGGATGGTGGTTATATTAAGACTCTATGTGGTGATATTTGGTCATGGTGTGGCAGCATTATTTGGCAATGTAATAATACATTGCAAACCTTTATATGGTGGGTGTTGTTCAGTAACACTATGTAGTAGTATGTGTTATTTCTGACTACAAGCCACCCCCAGTAAAGCATGCCGGCGCCTAGTAACATGTGTAATGATTATTATGATAATATTTTGATTGTTTTTTTGTTTTTGTTTGGTTTTTTTTTATCGGTGAGGGGCCCCATTCAGACTTTTTGCTATGTGGCCCCATGATTTCTATGTACGCCCCTGGCTGTGGGAGCTGTTGCCCGCGAGATCTGACCCTTGGGATTTTTGCAGGCACTTGCAGATGCCCTATCCCCTGCGTTGGGCTTCCGTTTCTCTCTATCTGGGCTTCTAGTGGGACAAGACTTGGAATCTTGTCCCCTGCTGGCTAATTGACAAGGTGCTTGCAGCTGTCCTCGTCTTGGGGTCCAGGTACCCCGACTGTGCACGGCCTCCGGACCGGATTCCCGCTGTCGGCGCCGGCGGGCTACAACCCTGCCCTGGTCAACTTAAGGTCTCCCGTGACCGGATCTCCGTCGCATGTGGCCCTGCTCTGCCATCTGCCACCTAGTCAGCTCAGGTAGTGGGTATTCAAGTAGCTGCAACCCCCGACTACCACTTCACTCCTCTCACTTCCACTGTCAGCACTAGACTACTACTCCACTCTACTGGCTTTTTTCCTTCCCCTGACACCTCAAGACCCCTAGGTGGGCGTCCCCATCTGCCTGGCCCCGTCTATTGGTGTGTCTCTATTGTCCCTGGGGGGGTGACTAGGCTTTTGTGGCTGGTGTATGTACCTGTGTGGGGTTGTGTTGGAAGGCTAAGGAGGAGGGAATCCTGCACCAGGAGAGGGGCGCACTTTTCTTGACAACCTAATTTTGTCTGGGCGTTACACACACCTTGGCTGCTATCAATAAGATTATTAATGGTTGTATCAGGAATGTTCTGCCTCCCTGAATGCACTTGGGGAAATCATCAAGATTCACTGCTGGCAGCCCCCTTTGCCGTACCTACCAGTGACTTCCCAGATGTGATAGATGTGAGACAAGTCTGAAGATGCGCAAGGTCTTTGTTAGAGAAGACCAATCTTGCCAAGGATCGGATTAATTCAGGATCGACGAATCCACCTGAGGTCGACGATCGCATCGGCGATCCTGACCGATCCGATCGTCGAACCTAGCCAAACCCATTAAATTCAATAGGAGGTAAAAGTGATGTGCTGTAAACTGGTGTAGAAGGGCTATAAAAGAAAAAAAAAAAAGAAAAAATGGTTAAAGTAGTACATACTTGCCAAGTCTCCTCATGGCTGTAGCGCTACTTCCAGTGCTGATAATTATCCCTCATTCATATTCACTGCTTTTGCTGCAGACTCAGTATGTACTGCTTTATCCCTTTTGCTTCCTTTTTTTATAGTGGCCAATCACAGCCATGCCAATGTGGCACCCCTGAGGCTTCAGACACCACAAGGTACTACACTTCCTTTATTTAGGGGGTAGTACTTATCAAGGGTCCAACGAAGGTCGGCACCGGTTTCACCAACACATACATACAGTTACAGTGGATTGCTCTCCCCAATGGTGACTGGGCCATGGTAGGGTCACAGAAGGGGGTCACCACAGCGGTTGGGTTTAAAGGACACCATCGTACTTAGGGGCTCCCAATTCACTGGAACCGGGACTCAGGGTCAGGGAGAAGCAACCACCAGGGGGAGTTAGGAGCACACAGCGAGAAAAAGCAGGTTAACATATTGAGAGTGGCACCGGCTGGGGGCAACAGCTTCGAACACACAACACAACTTCAAAGAGAGAACAGCCAGAGACAGAGAGCAAAGCGGACATGCCGCAAGGCAGCTCTGTGGGCCAAGGATTTTCAACGTGATCGCTGGGGAGAAGCAGGAGGCTGCTTCCACAGGAAGCACATCTAGGATGTCATTGGTTAGCATCATGGCCTGCATAATTCCATAACTCCATGACTTTTCCTTCTTAGTGTTGCAGTTTCAACATTGATGAGTGTGATAAAGGGTTATTCCCAAATTAACAAGTTAACTTTCTGATCTCTGGCCACTGGGAATCCTAGGTATCCTGAAAACAAGGCTGTGCAGCCCTCTACTAAATGTAGCTAAGGTGCACACACTTACCTTCTGCTCCATTCATTCTCCGCTGATTCCGGCTGTCTAGTAGACAATGAATGGAACATATTTCGAGCATTTGCACTTCTGCTCCATTCTTCAGATATATGGAGGTCCCAGCAGTCAGACTCCCAGTTATCAATCAACAAGTTATTCCCTATCCACTGGATAAGGAATAACTTATTTTAGGAATAACCCTTTAAGTGCCTGAACCACTTCATACAACTCCTTCTAACGTCTGTAGTAGATATGCCGCAGATGTCAGGAAGGGGTTGTAAAAAGCAGAAAGCTTATAAACCGTAAGAAATTGGTACAGAAAGTATATTAGAAAATTGCATAAGCTTTCATTATACCTCAAATAACTTAATTTGCTGAACTAGAAATTGTCCTTTACGGCATTTTTAGAACTATTGTCATGTTAAATTGTAATATTAGCCTTCAGATGGGAGAAATTTGGGTAATAGAGAAGCAGCAATGGGGAATTCAGATTCCTTTGAAGAGAACAGAGAGGTTGTCACATTGCGCCGACAGGAATTGAATAGACAGCTATTGAGGGAATAACTGGATATTAGTGAATTACCCATAAGGCAATTTCCATCTATGCAAGCATTGGTTCACCAAGAGGCAGCCTATGCTCAGAGACAACTAGTAGTGCCAAAAAAAACAACTAGGATCGATTCATAACCAATAAAATAAAAAGATACAAAAATGTTTTATGAGAATGTAACGTAATCTATATAAACATGTTGTTTCGCTCATTAATTATTGTTATATTGCTGTATAAACAAAAGCTCTTCCGGATGACAGTCATGACTTTTCAGCCCTTTATTTTTACTTTTCCACCCTTTGTTTTATCTAAAGCTATTATAGCGTGCTTTATATGACCTGTGGTTGCTTTGTCCTTCAGAACATGTTTGTAGCCTTATAAACTGGTCTGAGTGGAGTCTGGTGGAAAGGTACCACTGTATAAATAAGTGTGAGTCATCAATGTAGAAACAGAGGGTGATCGGTAGATTTCCACGTCCTAAGATGACCCTAGTTTTGCAATTGAATTAATCAATGTGTGTTTTTAGAGGAAGTAAAAACAAGACAATAAATGATTGATTGGACCTGTTCCCTGGGTTGAGAATTAGAACATCTTAAACTACAGGAATCTTCCCTGTGTCCAGTATCCAGTTTACTCGAAGAAATACATCCTTTATGTACATAATGGCAAGCCATGGATGGTGCAATCGTTGTATAGGAACCATAGACACTAAAAACGACACCATTACTTATAGAGAGGTAATAACGGTGTAACACTACAGAACAGGATGTGTCTCTAAAAATATCTGTTTTCCCAGATACGTTAGCTTACGTCAAAGATCAGAGATTCACCCTATGAAAAAGCGAGAATTATTTTATGGCTTTTTCTCTTAAGATGCAACTAATATGGCCTCAAAGTATTTAGATCACATTACCAATGTGATACCTTGTGTCAGACAGTTGAAAGAAAATTAGAAAATTCCTAAAACTGTTTGATCTTAGCTAGAAAAAATGATAACTAGAAAATGTTCTAGATCTTGCGAAGAAGAAAAATACAGTTAGGTCCAGAAATATTTGGACAGTGACACAAGTTTTGGCATTTTAGTTATTTACCAAAACTTATTCAAGATACAGTTATATAATTAACATGGGCTGAAAGTGCAGACTCTCAGCTTTAATTTGAGGCCATTCATATCCCAGAAGGAGTAAGGGTTTAGGAATTACAGCTCTTTAACATATATCTGTGTCTTTTTTAAGGAACCAAAAGGTAATTGGACAACTATCTCAAAAGCTCTTTAATGGGCTGCATAGGCTATTTCCTCATTAATCCATCATCAATAAAGCAGGTAAAAGGTCTGGAGCTGATTCCAGGTGTGACATTTGCAGTTGGAAGTTGTTGCTGTAAATCTACAACATGCGGTCAAAGGAGCTCTCATTGGAAGAGAAATAAACCACAATTAGGCTGAAAAAAAAATAAGAAATCCACTAGAGAGATATCAGAAATTGTAGGGGTGGTCAAATCAACAGTTTGGTACATTCTGCAAAAAAAGAGCAAACAGGGGAGCTTTGAAACTAACTCAAAAACACCTGGTCATCCACAGAAGATAACAGTGGTGGATGATCACAGAATCCTTACCATGTTGAAGAAAAACCGCTTCACAACATCCTCCCAAATGAAAAACACTTTTCATGAAGTAGGTATTTAATTATGTAAGTCTACCATAAAGAGAAGACTTCATGAGAGCCAATACAACACAAGGTGTAAACCATTAATCAGCCTTAAAAATAGAAAGGTTATTTAAATTAGATTTCAGATTAGAAAACAACTAAATACACCCAAGAATGGCTAAGAGGAAAACATTGGACTATTCTGAAGAGGCCTTCTATGAGCCCTGACCTAAATCCTATTGAGCACCTTTGGAAAGAGCTGAAACATTCTGTCTGGAAAAGGCAAGCTTCAAACTCGAGACAACTGGAGCAGTTTGCTCTTGAGGAATGGGCCAAAATACCTGTCGAGAGGTGCAGAAGTCTCATTGACAGTTACAGGAATCGTTTGATTGCAGTGATTGCCTCAAAAGGTTGTGCAAGAAATTATTAAGTCAAGGAGGAAGAGGAGGGCGCCATCATTTCTGTCCAGGCCAATTACACGAGTTTTATTTTTTTATAAATTCAGTGGAAGCAGAAAAGCAGCAATGTCTGACTTTCATTTATTCATTTTCATAGATAATTTATTTATTATTACTTTTGTCAGAATCAAGTTATTTCTGTGACCATTGTGGGTTTTTCTTTCATTTAATGAGGGGTACTAACAATTTTGACCACGTGTCTAGGTTCATCTCAACAAATTAGAATATTATCAAAAAGTTAATTTATTTCAGTAATTCAATACATATAGTGAAACACATATATTATATACTCATTACACACAGAGTGATCTATTTCTGTTAATGTTGATGATTATGGCTTACAGCCAATGAAAACCAAAAGTCATTATCTCAGAAAATTAGAATAATTACCACAAAACACCTACAAAGGCTTCCTAAGCTTTTAAAATGGTCCCTTAGTCTGGGTCAATAGGCTACACAATCATGGGGAAGACTGCTGACTTTACAGATATCCAGAAGGCAGTGATTGACATACACCACAAGGAGGGTAAGCCAAAAAAGGTTAAAGCAAAAGAAGTTCACAGAGTGCTGTATCCAACCATATTAATGGAAAGTTGAGTGAAACGAAAAAGTGTGGTAGAAAAAATTGCACAAGCAACCAGGATAACCGCAGCCTTCATAGGATTGTTAAGAAAAGTGTAAGGGGTGGGCAGACCCCTTACAAGGAGGTGCAGTGTTTCCCCCTGAAGATACCCCCGCTGGGGTAGACAAAGCTGTTAATGTTTTATACTGTACTTTATTGCACTGAATAGATGGGTTTCCCTAGTGGCCGGGTGGGACGGCTGTCCCCATAGAAACAGGGCAAGAAAAAGGAGGAGCCGGCAGCAGCAGGGGAAGGGAGAGAGAAGGAGTGAGAGCTTGGTGGCAGTCGAGTCCGGGACAGGGGAGAAGAACAGAGGGGGCAGGGTGTGGAAGCTTGTTGGACAGCTAAGGAAGAAAAAGGGAAAGAAAGAGTGTCCTCTATGGTGAAGCAGGGTTGGGTGGGTCAAGCCTGCAGTAGCCGGAGTGGGAGCCCAGGTGAAGTGGAGTAGCCGGGCACAGCCCCATGAGAGGAGACGACAAGAGGAGTTTTCCCCCCCAGCAGAGGTTGTGAATCGACGCTATCAAATTGTTGCCGTTTTTGTGAAGATTCGTGCAATAAATATGCCTTCTGGTTCATCTGATCTCCGTCTGCAGAGTCTTTCTACGTCTGTCAGCATTCTCTGCACCACCACACTCTGCCCTACCAAGCAATCCCCTGTCCCAATAGTGATGGCGGAGCCGGGGGTTAGCCTGAGAGAAAAAGGGGCCACGACTACAACCCCGGGGGCACCCCCGGCACCCCGTTACATGTGGCGTAGTCAGCAGGATCCGGACTATTGGCGAAGGGTCCCGGTTCCATATTGGGAAGAACAAGTGGTGCCTAAGGCGTTGGACCAGGCACAAGATGGCGGTAAGATGGCCGCCGTCTTCACGAACACAGTGAGCGCGCGAAGAATTGGCGCCAAAAGAAGAACCCTGAGCTGGCCGGCGAAGAAAAAGAAGTACAGAGTACGCCGTCCAAAGAGGGGAGGTGCTGGCCCTAAGATGTTACTGAAAACATGGGAAGAGGGTGGTAGTACAGGAAAAAAGAAGAGTTGCTTATGCTGGGTCGATTTGATGTGCGAGACTGGGGGTGGAGCGTATGCAAGAGCGGGAAAAGAAGGCCCGCCTCCATCTTCCCCAGCATCTCCACTGTCCCCGGCGCCATTACAGAAAGAGCTGCAGGAGACGCCAACTCCACAACTGACCTCAAGTGAGATGGAGACTCCAATGAAGCAGCGAGCTGCAGCGGACGCGCTGATGGCAACCAGTCGGGGCAGAGGACGCCCGAAGAAGTCCGCAGCCAAAGAAGTACTCACTGTTAAATTACCGTCTGTGCCAGGAGGTCCGGAGCGGCCCGCGAAAGTAACGTGTGTCACTTCCTGGGATGCCATGACCGGTGAAACCTCTACGGAAGTCCGGGCCACCTATAAAACAGTACTGCAGCCGGGGAGTGAGATACCGAGAGCACCCCTCCAGAGTCCGGAGGTGGTTGCACCCGTCCAGGCAGAACCTCCAGCCCATACAGAAGTTCCCGCCTCGGGAGAGCAGCATGCCCCGGAGTTGGAAGAGGACGAATGGGGGTTCTTCTGGGATCCAGTAAAACCGTCGCCCCTGATCCGACGACAGTCCCCACCGCCTGAAACTGATCCGGTGCAGGAAAGGTTGCTGGCCGAGACCGTGGCCCGTGAGATGATGGCCGGTCCTCTTAGCGACGAGTTTGATCGGCAATGCACCGTTGGCACTGTGGTCAAATTCAACCAGGCGGAAGGCTATGGATTTATAGAGGACGAAGAGACCGGGGATCATTTTTTCTACAACCGGGTTAACCTGGACACTGAGGGCTTGCCCCAACACCTGCAGACCCTATACCCGGGAGAAAAAGTGAAATTCTGGAGAGAAGTGGGATGCCGGGGCCTATTTGCCGTAGGGGTAACCCGGATGCCCACTGCTCAAGAGGCCGCACTATGGCAACAAGAAATTGAGTGGGAAGAGTGTCAGAATCAGAGACGTACACAGCGGAGACCGGTGCTGGCCGAGACTACCCAGCCGAGGAACACGCTGGCGGTGTCGCCTGAAGTCAAAACCGGACTGTTAGCCGAGCCGGAAAAGGAGATGCCGGCGGTGTTAGCAATTCGGCAAAACATGGTGACACACCCGGTGGTCGTCGTGGGAAGTCCACAGCCGTCTCGACTCGCGACTCCGTCACCTCCACCGGGAGTCGAGGAGCCAAAGCCGGAGCCAGAAAGATCGGAGGTACCGGTTAACTACGAACCATTCCGGAGGCTGCGCCGCTTGCCAGGTCAGTCACTTTCTGATTATGTGCGGGCCCAGCGGGCCGAATGGCTCTGAGCTTATCACCCCGTGTGAACCCCAGTGACCGGAGAAGGGGGACATCTTTGTGTTAAGACCGGTAGTGTTGAAGAACCGGTGAAGTTTTACAGGTTGTAACCATGTTCAAGTTACCGAGCCTGGAAGGAGCCTGATGCTGAACTGAGCGAGGACTCCTTCTGTGATGTCAAGGAGAACTTTATTGTTTGTGCTCCTGCCTTCTAAGACCGGGAGTGCTGTGAGAGACTCCGGGCAGAAAACCAGCAAAGACCAGGAGTGCCTGCTATGGCCTCCGGGCAAACCTGCTGCAAAGACCGGGAGCTCCCTGGGAGGGACTCCGGGCACAGAACTCATGCACTTATTGATTGTGGTTTTATATGAAAGCTTTTAAGGTTTTGAAAAATGTCTTGCTGTTAAAAACCGTGTTTTGCAGGTACGGGCCTTGCCGGGAGGCTAAGGCTAAAAGAGGGGAGGAATGTAAGGGGTAGGCAGACCCCTTACAAGGAGGTGCAGTGTTTCCCCCTGAAGATACCCCCGCTGGGGTAGACAAAGCTGTTACTGTTTTATACTGTACTTTATTGCACTGAATAGATGGGTTTCCCTAGTGGCCGGGTGGGACGGCTGTCCCCATAGAAACAGGACAAGAAAAAGGAGGAGCCGGCAGCAGCAGGGGAAGGGAGAGAGAAGGAGTGAGAGCTTGGTGGCAGTCGAGTCCGGGACAGGGGAGAAGAACAGAGGGGGCAGGGTGTGGAAGCTTGTTGGACAGCTAACGAAGAAAAAGGGAAAGAAAGAGTGTCCTCTATGGTGAAGCAGGGTTGGGTGGGTCAAGCCTGTAGTAGCCGGAGTGGGAGCCCAGGTGAAGTGGAGTAGCCGGGCACAGCCCCATGAGAGGAGACGACAAGAGGAGTTTTCCCCCCCCAGCAGAGGTTGTGAATCGACGCTATCAAATTGTTGCCGTTTTTGTGAAGATTCGTGCAATAAATATGCCTTCTGGTTCATCTGATCTCCGTCTGCAGAGTCTTTCTACGTCTGTCAGCATTCTCTGCACCACCACACTCTGCCCTACCAAGCAATCCCCTGTCCCAATAGTGACGGCGGAGCCGGGGGTTAGCCTGAGAGAAAAAGGGGCCACGACTACAACCCCGGGGGCACCCCCGGCACCCCGTTACAAAAGGTCATTCACAAATTTTTGGGAGATTCACATGGAGTGAACTACTACTGGAGTCAGTCCTTCAACAGCCACCACACACAGACGTATCCAGGACATGGGCCACAACTGTCACATTCCTTGTGTCAAACCACTCATGAGCAACAGACCACGCCAGAAGCGTCTTACCTGGGTCAAGGAGAAAAAGAACTGGACTGTTGCTCAAGGTGTTGTTTTCAGATGAAAGTAAATTTTGCATTTCACTTGGAAATCAAGGTCCCAGAGTCTGGAGGAAGAGTGGAGATGTCAAAATTACAATATCGGAAAATGGAGAAATCAATACAGATATGTTTCGGAAACCAACAGCCACAAACTCCTTGTTACATGCATCCTCATCCCACTTGCCCTCAACAATACGTGGCAATCTGATGGATCAACTTTTAAGAGCCAGAATATGTTCCTGTGATGAGAGTTTTGAAGCCCAATCAAGGGATTTTGCTCGCAGGTTTGAAGAGCGTGGTTATAGCTGCAGAAACATCACGAATGTTTATAGGAAGGTAAAGAAGTTTAGAAGAGATGGCCTGTTATTTGGAACAAGAATTAGGGGTGATGATGAGACTTACAACATTACTAAAGTCATTACCACATATAACTCTCAATGGAATTATGTAAGATGATAGAGAAACATTGGAAGATATTATTAACAGACCCTATTCTTCAAAATTATTTGCCTTCCAAACCCTCAATTGTGGCTAGACGCTCTCGTAATTTGCGAGACATACTTGTACATAGCCACTATGAAGATAATCAACCATCTGGCAAATTTAATCTGTCAAGACCATCTAATGATTTTTTTCCCATGTGGTCTGTGCAAGGCATGCGGTAACTGTGTGAAGTCCAAAACCTTTAAAAATCATGACAATTCAAGAATATATGATATTCGGAAAACCCTAAGTTGTTCGTCTACTGAAGTAATATATCAAGCTGAATGTCTGTGTGCCAAAATTTATATTGGCCTCACAGTGGAGGACTTGTCCTTATTAAAACCTATACCGAGATATTTTAAAATGTTTCATAAGTGCAACCCTAATGGGTTGAAATTTATGGCAATAGACCAGGTAAGTCTTGGCCCCAGGGGTGGAGACCTTGGTCAGGCACTAGCCACGGTCGAATGTCAGTGGATATACTGACTTGGGTTCCTAGTTGCCCAGGGATTAAACAAAAATAATGGCTTTGGATCATTCCTTTGAGGGAATGAGGCCCTCTTGCTGTTAGCTTATCTCTATAGTCTTTGAGAAAACTGTACCTCATAACCATCATCTATCACAGAAATAGTAAGGCACAATTGCCCTTCGTAGGGCAAAACATGTACCTAGCACATACTCCTATACAACATCAAAAAACAGAAGAAACATGGAGTAATAAATAGTGCAAAAATAGTAACAAATTTTATTCAATTATATAGAAGTGAACAAAACACAAAAGAAAGGAGAAAAAGAAATGGCCATGTAAATACAATAAAATACATAGAATGGGGGGAGTTTGAGGGTAGAAAGTAGCCCCAGGGGAAGCGGCAGCAGCATATATGGAAATAATCACAGAATGTCAGTACATTGACCTAGATAGCTGTTGTTACCAACAAAACACCAACATGACGGCATATAATAATCATAAAGTGCTGAGTGCTTGAGGGGATTCAGTGCAAAAAATAGCAGCATGCAAAATTTATAAAGTGCCAAATGCAAACATACAATAGTCGTGCTGCTATGAAGCACAATGCATATGTGGAATCCACTATGTTTCCTGCCATCAACATAGTGCCATGTTGAACAATGCGCAGAGAGCTGCTTGCAAAAGATGCTGGTTATAAAACAAAGCCAAATCCCCAGGTAGGGAGACCCCCCATAGAGGAAAGCCCCCTATAACCTCCAACGTACGTTTCGCAAGGTGAATACTGCCACTGTGGGCACTGCTTCATCAGGGAGGAAAGGCGAGGGTGATAATGATAGAAAGCCTCACTTATTTATAATGACCGCTGTGTGTGCGGCTTCCTGGAGTGACGCCCACCGGAAACGACGCGCACAGGGGCCGGCGCCACACCTCCCCACTGAAGGAGCGCCGTCAGACCAGGGGCGCGCACGTGGGAGCAGGGACGCGTGACTCACATCCCACACACGCGCCCCCGTCCAATGAGACGGCGATCACATCAGAGAGAGGGGAGGGGCCGGCAGACCGGCGCGTACTGGAGGGCGGCAGGCCAGGAAGTCATGGAAACATCAATGCTATGGCACAGAAAAGTCCGATCATGTGACCAAACGGGGCGGAGCCAAATCGAATGTACAAGCAGTATAGACATGCAAAATAAGTATCATAGAAGACACAACACTAGGTAGCATAGATGGCGAACCTCCGCCACAATTAGTAATCAGTCCATATAGATGACCAGGAACGGGAATCTCATCCAAATAACTCTGAAGTCATTGGCATAGATGTAGTTAAACTTCACTTGATGGGTCTCAAATCCAAAAAGGTTCCCAGACATCAACAGAGGATGGAGCCAAATTTATTCACACTGGGCACTACCTATTTAGGAGTGTAAAAAATGCAATAAATAACGGCAATGAGGCACAGAATTCAAAAGAAAAAGAGGGAGGGGGGGAGGGGAAAGGAGGGAGCAAAACATAAAAAATATATAAAATTACATAAAAATATATTTACAGAGAGGAATTACTATATATATAATAAAAATCAGTTAAAAAGTGGTGAAAAAAATTCGTAAAAGAGGAACATGGAGAGAGTCATTCAAAGAAAACATGCGAAGCTGATGACTTCATTGAGTCCCCTAGGGACAAGAGTTTCCAAAGTACTAATCCACCGAGCCTCACATTGAGCCAATTTTTTCTTTATATCTCCACCCCTGGAGCCACAACTAACTGTATCAATTCCACGTACCTCAAGGAGTGTTGAATCACAATTATGAAATCTCTTGAAGTGACGTGGAAGGGTTTTAAGAAGGGTGAGATCCTGTGCAGATGTTGCTGCTGAAATATCACGCACGTGCTCTCTGACCCTAACGCGGAGCTCACGCGAAGTAAGCCCCACGTAGATCAGAGAGCACGGGCAAGTGGCAAAATAAACAACATGTGTGGTACCACATGATATATATTTCCGGATCTCAAAGGTCTTTGTTTGGCCCGAGGAGAAGAATGTCCCAGTGCGGACAATGTTGCTACACGCCAAACAGTGACCGCACTTAAAACATCCAAGAGTTGGACCACGAGTGCTAAAAGGATTCTTGATGTCTGGGACGTAGTGACTCCTCACCAACAGGTCCTTAATATTCTTGGCACGTCTTGCTGTCATGAGTGGAGCATCCGTGAGGACCTCCGATAGTACTGGATCAGATAATAAAACCGGCCAATGCCTATGAAGGATATCCTTCATGGTGCCCCACTCGTGATTATATGTGCTGATGAACCTTGGTTCACCACCAGAGGACGTTTGTTTGGGCCTGTAGGTGAGGAGCTGCGCCCTGGGAGTTTTCTTAGCCCTCAAATAGTCCACAAAGACCCCGTTAACCCACCGGGGCGTCCGATAGTGTCCGGTATTGAGGGGTTGTGCGAACCAATTTGTCAGCTTATTGATCACTACTTAAAACCACTAGTGGAAACACTCCCCTCATACGTCAAGGACACTACGGACGTCCTGAACAGGGTGGACGGGATCTTTGTGGAAGAAGACATGCTCATGGTTACGGCCGACGTAGAGAGTCTTTATACTTGCATACGTCATGATGATGGGTTAGCGGCAGTGCGTCATTTCTTGGGGGTGGACGGTCGGGATGGCACCATGGGTTCACTTGTCCTCGAGTTGCTCCACTTTGCCCTTACACATAATTTTTTTGTTTTTAAGGACCAATTTTACCTTCAGGGGCGCGGCACTGCGATGGGCGCGGCCTGTGCGCCTTCGTACGCCAACCTATTCCTGGGGTTCTGGGAGCGTAACATCTTTGGCGACGGAGGCGTTGGGGCTAGCGCCCATGTGCAGTGCTGGCTAAGGTACATTGATGACGTTTTGTTCTTTTGGCAGGGCACGGTGGAGCAACTCGAGGTTTTTATGGGATTACTTAATGTCAATGATTTTGGCATTAGGCTGACTTATAGGCATAGCAGCAGTAGCATTGATTTCTTAGACATCAAATTAGAGGTTGGAGATGATCATTTAATACAAACTGATGTCTACCGTAAGAACACCTCGGTCAATGCTCTGCTGCATGCCTCGTCAGCCCATACACCTGCTACCATTCGTGCGATCCCGACCGGCCAGTTCCTGAGAATGAGACGCATCTGCTCGACCAATGACAAGTTCGAGGCTCAGTCGGCCGACCTAAGTTGCCGCTTCAGAGAGCGTGGCTACAGTGGGAGGATGGTGAAGAAGGGCTATTTGAGGGCTAAGAAAACTCCCAGGGCGCAGCTCCTCACCTACAGGCCCAAACAAACGTCCTCTGGTGGTGAACCAAGGTTCATCAGCACATATAATCACGAGTGGGGCACCATGAAGGATATCCTTCATAGGCATTGGCCGGTTTTATTATCTGATCCAGTACTATCGGAGGTCCTCACGGATGCTCCACTCGTGACAGCAAGACGTGCCAAGAATATTAAGGACCTGTTGGTGAGGAGTCACTACGTCCCAGACATCAAGAATCCTTTTAGCACTCGTGGTCCAACTCTTGGATGTTTTAAGTGCGGTCACTGTTTGGCGTGTAGCAACATTGTCCGCACTGGGACGTTCTTCTCCTCGGGCCAAACAAAGACCTTTGAGATCCGGAAATATATATCATGTGGTACCACACATGTTGTTTATTTTGCCACTTGCCCGTGCTCTCTGATCTACGTGGGGCTTACTTCGCGTGAGCTCCGCGTTAGGGTCAGAGAGCACGTGCGTGATATTTCAGCAGCAACATCTGCACAGGATCTCACCCTTCTTAAAACCCTTCCACGTCACTTCAAGAGATTTCATAATTGTGATTCAACACTCCTTGAGGTACGTGGAATTGATACAGTTAGTTGTGGCTCCAGGGGTGGAGATATAAAGAAAAAATTGGCTCAATGTGAGGCTCGGTGGATTAGTACTTTGGAAACTCTTGTCCCTAGGGGACTCAATGAAGTCATCAGCTTCGCATGTTTTCTTTGAATGACTCTCTCCATGTTCCTCTTTTACGAATTTTTTTCACCACTTTTTAACTGATTTTTATTATATATATAGTAATTCCTCTCTGTAAATATATTTTTATGTAATTTTATATATTTTTTATGTTTTGCTCCCTCCTTTCCCCTCCCCCCCTCCCTCTTTTTCTTTTGAATTCTGTGCCTCATTGCCGTTATTTATTGCATTTTTTACACTCCTAAATAGGTAGTGCCCAGTGTGAATAAATTTGGCTCCATCCTCTGTTGATGTCTGGGAACCTTTTTGGATTTGAGACCCATCAAGTGAAGTTTAACTACATCTATGCCAATGACTTCAGAGTTATTTGGATGAGATTCCCGTTCCTGGTCATCTATATGGACTGATTACTAATTGTGGCGGAGGTTCGCCATCTATGCTACCTAGTGTTGTGTCTTCTATGATACTTATTTTGCATGTCTATACTGCTTGTACATTCGATTTGGCTCCGCCCCGTTTGGTCACATGATCGGACTTTTCTGTGCCATAGCATTGATGTTTCCATGACTTCCTGGCCTGCCGCCCTCCAGTACGCGCCGGTCTGCCGGCCCCTCCCCTCTCTCTGATGTGATCGCCGTCTCATTGGACGGGGGCGCGTGTGTGGGATGTGAGTCACGCGTCCCTGCTCCCACGTGCGCGCCCCTGGTCTGACGGCGCTCCTTCAGTGGGGAGGTGTGGCGCCGGCCCCTGTGCGCGTCGTTTCCGGTGGGCGTCACTCCAGGAAGCCGCACACACAGCGGTCATTATAAATAAGTGAGGCTTTCTATCATTATCACCCTCGCCTTTCCTCCCTGATGAAGCAGTGCCCACAGTGGCAGTATTCACCTTGCGAAACGTACGTTGGAGGTTATAGGGGGCTTTCCTCTATGGGGGGTCTCCCTACCTGGGGATTTGGCTTTGTTTTATAACCAGCATCTTTTGCAAGCAGCTCTCTGCGCATTGTTCAACATGGCACTATGTTGATGGCAGGAAACATAGTGGATTCCACATATGCATTGTGCTTCATAGCAGCACGACTATTGTATGTTTGCATTTGGCACTTTATAAATTTTGCATGCTGCTATTTTTTGCACTGAATCCCCTCAAGCACTCAGCACTTTATGATTATTATATGCCGTCATGTTGGTGTTTTGTTGGTAACAACAGCTATCTAGGTCAATGTACTGACATTCTGTGATTATTTCCATATATGCTGCTGCCGCTTCCCCTGGGGCTACTTTCTACCCTCAAACTCCCCCCATTCTATGTATTTTATTGTATTTACATGGCCATTTCTTTTTCTCCTTTCTTTTGTGTTTTGTTCACTTCTATATAATTGAATAAAATTTGTTACTATTTTTGCACTATTTATTACTCCATGTTTCTTCTGTTTTTTGAGACTCTATAGTCTTTGTGGTACTAATTGGGTTTTCTTATGAGTTTAGTCTCTGCATGTTTACATGTCAGTATGAGGTTTTTTTTATGGGTGGGTTATGATTTTAGCTGTTTGTGTTGTTTTATTTTTATTTTAACAATGGTGTTTTTTCTTTGTCGGCCCTAGAATTTTTGCTGCTCTTCTGCCTTATGATGTACCTTATGATATGAAGTTCCAATGTGGTTACAATCCTTATGTCCATATGGAAGTATGAAGTGGTTACAACTGCCCTGGATTTGGAGGGCTGTCATATAATATACTTATAGAAATTATAATATATACAATTTTTTTTTCTTTTCTTCTTTTCTGTATTGTTATATACCCTCTATTGCATTGTATGGCTATGATATGGCGGCATACTGATTTGCTTCAATTTTGATAGCCGCACAAGTATACAGGATGGGGGTTTAATGACTACTATATTTATTTGTAATGTTCCATACCCTTTGGTTTAACTATACTGCCATATAAGTGTTTAGTTTGGCATTACATCAATTAATATATCTATTTGGTTCTTTGTTAAAGTTACTATGGTATATTAATTAGTTTATTGTATAACCATATAAGTGTCTATTATGTAAGTTTCTGTATCTAGATTGTATGTTAGTTTGTGCTGTAATACCATATGCAATCTTGTTTAGTAATACAACCAAATAAATTGGCAGTATGGCATTATTATGGTTATTTCTATTGGTTGTTGGGTATAGCGCTATATACAATATCCTGTCTATCAAACAATTAGTTGTGAACTTTGACTAGATATATATAACCATATGCAATCCGCATTCAGTAATATTTCGGCTGTGCGCATGAGCTGTCCTCTGCTCCTCAAACTTCCTGGTGTGTACATTATATTTCCATGAGCATTCCACGCTTGCGGTCCAGCGCACGCAACCAGGAAGTTTATTCCAGGAGGTTGGCCGTGGCAGCTTCATTTGTCATTATCAACCTGGATTTACCTGCACTTCTATTCCCATTGGTAATCGTGACGAATGAGCATCTATGATTGGCTGACTAAGAGTATATTAGAAACAGCGTCTCCCCACCCTGGCACGCCCCTTTTGAGAAAGCGCGGCAAAATGTATGTCAGGGGTGGAAGAACACGCAGCCTGGTACCCAGCATTTACTTTTTTATCTGACTTAAGGTAATGCCAAACTATACAATTTGTAATGTGATTAGTGAATATATGACCTGTTGTAGGTTTCAATCTTCCATGTGCACCGGAGAACTTCTTGTATATTATGATGGGACCTGTGTAAGGGGGTGTAAGGCTCTGCCACCCCAGATCTGCAAATCCTGTCTGTAAATGTACTCTTTAATGTTGATATAATGCTGTAGATATGGTTTATGATGTATTCTGTGTGCGGTCACTAGATGGCCACATGGGGTAGGCTACTTCCCTTAGTGCTCTCAGGCTAGGGAGAGCTAATGGCGGGGAGGAGCTTAGTTAGTAAAAAGCTTAGGAAGGTAGGGAATGACATGAGAGTCCCAGAGAGTAGAGGAGAGATACTGTAACACCCTGCAAAACCAGGTAGATGTACACATAGGCCCCCGCAGAACACTTATCCCACAAAGGGTTAAATCAGCCGACTTGAAACCCTAGTCACCCCCCCTCAGGGTAGGACAGACACACCAGTGGGCGGGACCAAGCGGTTAGGGAACGCCCACCTAGGGGTCTAGAGAACTCGGGGCGGTAAAACAGTTAGTTGAGTTGACATTCAAGTTCAAGTGCGGAGTGGAGGAAAAGACTACTGTGCCACGTCCGGGCTTTCTGGGCTAGTGGCTCAAGGGTCTCCAGACCCAGGGGTCTCGCGGACATGCTGAATAAAAAGGGGGGGGACGTAAATGTACGGGCTAGGCCGTAGTAAGTTTGTGACGCCATCCACGGTGTGTGATGAAGTGGGACACCACCGCTGCTGTTGTAGGACACCCGGGGGAGATGTTGTGCAGCTAGTTGTTAACCCCTCCGTGGGTAGGGATGGTGGCCCCGGGACCCGGTGTCTCCGTGCAGGGTATAGCGACCGCAGTTGGTGTTTGTGTACTCACAGTTAATAAACCACACAAGTCTCTGGTAAACCAAGGTGCCGCGGCCGGTTGCATTCGGGTCCCCCACCCGGCTGGTGGTCTCTATCCTTTTCCTCTGCACTGTTTGTGTAAGGTGGACTTCCTAGTCTGACACTCAGGAGTCCGCTCCCGGCTGGATGTGGTCTAAGGAGCCAGGAGTGTGGGATCAGATACACCTGTCTGTGGCAGCTGGCCACCATCACCTTGGTTTACCACAGGACTTGTGTGCTTTATTCGACCGTGAGTAACATCCCCGGCCTGGCTGGGTGCGCCAGCCCCTGCAATCACCATCCTCAGCATAGAGACACTGGGCCCCGGGACATCCATCCTTACCCACGGAGGGGTTAACATCCAGCTGCCAGCCCAATGTCCCCGGGAGCCCCGCAACGGCAGCGGTGGTGCTACATTTCACCACACACCGTGGGTGGCGTCACAGACATTGTACAACCAACCCGTATAAATACGTCCCCTTTTATTCGGAGTGTCCGCGCGACCCCCGGGTCCGGAGAACCCCTCAAGCCGTACCGTAGATCCGGATCCGAGCAGATCCGGCTGCTGGCATGGGGGGCGGCACAATACCACACCTGTGGAAGGGGTGAGGAGAAGCCCCCAGGTGATTCTGACCCTCTGGGTCACGGATTATAAACCGTGGAGCCTTTGGACCATGAGCATCATGCGACATATACCACTCACCTGCTCCTTATCTGCTAATCTCATGTAACCCTTTGGTGGTGTTTAATCAAGGCTGGTGTTTTTCTATACTAACCTTCATGAAGCGCCCGTTGGAGTAAGATGCGCCAGATTCATTACATCTTAACGAATTTGACTCATCCTTTAAAGGGAATCTTTCAGCAGGTTTTTGCCACCTAATCTGCATAACGTAGGGGCAGAGATCCTGCTTCCAGTGATGTGTCACTTACTGGGCTGTTTAGTGTAGTTTTGATAAAATCCCTGTGTAATCAGCAGGAGATTATCATTACAGGACTACTTGGCGTGCTGCCCAATTTGCAAAACAAATAGTTTTTTGGGGGGGTTTTATAAGCTTTCTGGTGATAGGTCCTGTGTAAAATCTATCTGTAAATATTTTTTTTTAGAATTTTAATTTAGTTTGTTAATGGGGTTTTCCAGGCTTGAGGTAAAAGTCTGCAGTTGCTCTAGGTGACTGCAAACATTTTGAATCCTCACAGTGTGCACATCACACACTGTGAGGATTCTCCAGTGCCAGCAGCAGGCAGTCATGTGACCACAATTATGTGATTTGAATACTCACAGCCACGAGACGTGTCGGATCTGGCTCAATACGCTGGTTTAATACGTTTGTATTGCATGAGGCTGGTCGAATCCTCACAGTGCACAGTGCAGTTGCTGTTAGGATTCAAAAGCCTGACATTAGTCTCAAGCCTGGACATCCCCTTTAAGACAAAAATTACATTTTATAATGATTGTCCACTACCTGGGAAATCCCTTTTAAAGTAAATAGTTCCCCTTGTAAAATTTCTGGTGCAAACTGCTTGAGGAGTCAACTCTTTGACTGCGTGCACACGAGGGTTACGAGTCTCCTCTGTAGGAGACCGCAGCGGCCCACGCCCACGATCAGGGTTTGGGGTACTGCGGTCTCTTACTTGTGTTCTCCCTACTCCGCAGCAAAAAATTGACATACTGTGGCTCAGGAAAGCCGCACTGCAGGTCAGTTTTTGCCGTGGGCCGCACATGCACAGTGGGCACGGGATTTCTAGAAATCCCATCCACTGTGTTTGTACTGTACAACGCAACGTTTTGGACACAGTTGAAGCATACTGCATCCTAAATACTTCTCACGGCAGGCGGCCAATAGAAGCGGAGGGGCGGAGATGAGCGGGACGTAAACATCCCACCGACCTCCTTCCTTCCGCATTGCCGGTGGAGGCAGGTAAGGAGATGTTACTCGCTTCTGCGGTGTCACACACAGCGATGTGTCCTGCAGCAGGAACGACGAACAACATCGCTAACATCCTGAAAACGATTTTTTGTTTCAGGACGACCTCTTCACGGCAAACGATTTTGCCCTCTTTTGCGATTGTTTAAGATCGCTCTTAAGTGTTACACGCTGCGATCTCGTTAATGACGCCGGATGTGCGTCACAAACAATGTGACCCCGACGATAATTCATTAACGATATCGTAGCATGTAAAGCCCGCTTAAGTGTCTGCATGTCAGTTATAATATATTGTGTTTTGACTGGAGATGAGCGAACTTGAACTGTAAAGTTTGGGTTTCATACCGGACACTGGGTGTCCGGGACTCGAACTCAAACACAGACTTTTAAAAAAAGTCTGTGTCTGAGTTTGAATGTTGTTCGTTTGTTAATAAAGTTTGTTGAAAGGCTGCAGCACAACCAATCAACAAACTTTATTGCATGGGGAAGATGCCTTTATGCTGCTATGAACAAAATAAATAAATAAATATAAAATGGAGAGGGTTCCCCCCTATTTTTATAACCAGCCAAGGCAATGCAGACAGTGGGGGGGTTGGTATTATCAGGCTGGGAAGGCCCATGGTTGCTTGGCCCTTCCCAGCCTAAAAATTGCAGCCCGCAGCCAACCTAGAAGTGGCACATCCATTAGATACACATATTTTGGCTCTTTGCCTTGCTTCCTGATTGCCCTGGTGCAGTGGCAATCGGATTAATACTTTTGGGGTTGATGTCAGCTCTGAATTGACAGCTGGCATCAACCCCAGGGGTTAGTAATGGAGAGGTGTCTGTCAGACACCTTCATTATGACCCCGATTGAAAGAAAAAAGTTCATAAATGGCATATGTGCCTTTTGTGAATAATAGACTATTGCAGGTTATTGTTACTAGATTTTGTTATGGGACGTTGATCCAGGGAACTAGTTTGATTGCCATACTTGGAGTCAAGAAGGAATTTTCCCTTAATATGGGGCAATTAACATCTGCCTCATAGGGTGTTTGCCTTCCTCTGGATCAACACATTATCTTTTAGGTTGAACTTGATGGACTTGTGTCTTTCAACCTTAAAACTATGAAACTGTCTCTGTATTGAGGCTTAAGGCCCCTTTCACACGTCAGTGATTCTGGGACGTTTGTGCTTTTTTTAAAACGTACCAGAATCACTGACATACGCAGACCCATTATAATGAATGGGTCTGCTCACACGTCAGTGATTTTTCACTGCACGTGTCTCCGTGCGGCGTACCCGCGTGTGCGTGATTGCCGCACGGAGACATGTCCATTTTTTTCTGGCATCACTGATGTCCCACGGACCACGCAGTGGTGTGATCCGTGAGACACGTGCCAGAAAAAAACGTGCTTTTAAAATAAAAACATTTTAACTCACCCGGCATCCAGCGATGTCCTCTGCAGCCCGTTCTCCCTGCTGCTTCTGAGCCGCCTCCTTATTGTCGCGCATATTCATTATGCGCGACACAGCCTACCCGGAAGCAGCTGCTGCGGGGGTCAGCGCCGGCCGGATGCTGCACCGCGGGAGCGATCAGCACCATGGACAGCGGGAGCGCGCACAGGTGAGTTAATCTCTAAGTGCAATCACGGGCCACGGAGAACGGAGCCCGGATTGCACTTAGACAACCCACGCAGGGACATGTGCGTGTTTTACACGCCAGTGAAAAACGTCACTGTTTTTCACTGACGTGTGAAACGGGCCTAAGGGTGTAGGCCGGGGTTCCTTTGGGATTAGCATTAATGGAGTGTTTTGCTCCAAGTCTAGTCCAGGAAGCCTTTTTGAGCGGACGTCCTTAGACAGATCCCAACATTTAGGGGGAGGAAAAAGCTTTAGTTAGTTAAAGGGGTTTTCCCATGAACAAACTTAATTTTAACAAATTTTAATCAATAGATCTTGGAATAATAATAAGTTCCACAATTGGATATACCGTATTTTTCGCTTTATAAGATGCACTTTTGTTCCTTGTTTTCGGGGAAAGTAGGGGGTGCGTCTTATAAACCGAATATACGGGGGGTTGTATATATATATATATATATATATATATATATATACTGCAGGGTCTGCTCTGGAGCGGTGCTGGGAGCTGGTGAAGCTGCGGGCGGCAGCGTTAAATCTCCTGCTCCCGCTCATATAATATGCACTGCCGCTGTCCATCAGCGTGGTGCTGAAACCGCATTGCGCTGATGGGCTGGGGCAGCGGGGCATATTATATCTGCCTGCGCCCTCCTTTGATCGCACATGATCCCCCCTGTGTTAGATATGGCCCCCATACTGCTGCCCATAGTAAAATAAAAAAAGCTTTACTTACCTCCAGCGTTAATCTCCCGGTCTCCTGCTGCTGTCGTCTGTGATCAGGCACGCAGAGATGATATCACTCTGCCGTGCCGATCACATGACCGGCAGCAAGAACCAGGAAGTGGAGGAAGCCGGAGCTCAACTGCAAGGAGGGAAACACGAGGAGGGACAGCGCTGAGAAGGTAAGGAAAGAGTGTTTTATTTTATTATGGGCAGCAGTATGGGGGGCATATCTAACAGGGGATATGTGCCATCTATAGTAACCATGGGCAGCAGTATGGGGGCCATATCTAACAGGGGAGATGTGCCATCTATAGTGACCATGGGCAGCACTATGGGGGCCATATCAAACACAGGGGAGGTGTGCCATCTATAGGGGCGATGGGCAGCACAGGGGGACGTGTCCCAGCACAAGGGGGCTATATTCAATATAAGGGGGCCATATCCAGATTAAGGGGGGCTAATTTTAGGATGGGGGGCTAGGAGGGACATATACCCTATATGATTTGTTAGACGGACACTGGCATTATAAGATGGACCCCATTTAACATTAAAAAAAAAAATCTCTTTTCCTTCACCAAATTTAGGGGTGCGTCTTATAATCAGGTGCGTCTTATAAAACGAAAAATACGGTAATTAAAAAATGTTCCTGTGCTGAGATAATCTTATATATGTGCCCCTGCTGTGTACTGTGTAATGGCCGTGTCTGACCATACAGGAACCTGGTCTGATCATACCACATCTCCTGGGCAGGGGAGGACACAAAAGAGTATAGAGACATTACAGCACGAGATCGCAAATTATTCATTCTTTAAGGTAAAACATTTTTTAAAAACAGGCAGGAAATGTTTTACCTCACAAAAAGAATCAGCTGTGATCCTGTTTAATTGATTAAATTTAACTTTATTTGTGGGGAAATCCCCTTAAAGGATGAATTAAAAGCAAAACCACAGAAAGAATTAGATTTTTTTTGCTATATTGAACTTATGAACTTTTGAGGAATTTTAATTCCTTTTTCTGTGGCTTTGCATTTAATTTTAGATAGGGACTCGCAAGATAATGAGGACCCTTGGCGTGGTTTGCGAGCTTGTATATTTTGGCCAAAATATTGACCCATGCTACATAAATTTATTTTATATTTTTGCACGATATATCTCTTTTTATGCAGGATGCAGCCAAGCCCATCTATGTTGGCCATGTAAACTAGGGTGTCTGTGATTGTGGGGTGCACTGATAGAGGGACTGCCCAGCACTCTAATAAAATACTATGGGCATCACTAATAGGCTGTAAGCCAGGCATTGCACTTCATGTGTGTGACCAGAACCCTATACATGGATAATTCTTTCGGTCTAATATAGCGCAAAAAGGATATTTGCTGATATTAATTATTTGAACTTTATTGAATAGGCACTCCTATTATTACAACGCGTTTCAGCAGAGTTGCTTTCATCAGGTAAAATAGGAGTAGTATCGTTCAAATAAGTAATATCAGCAAATATCCTTTTTGCGCTATATTAGACCGAAAGAATTATCCATTTACCCCCTCCCTGTTGGGAATCGGTATAGCAGCAAAGGACCTGCTGACATATCAAAAAATCCAGCTGGTTAGCTGGAGGAGAGAGGAACAAGAACCTGATTTCCATGGTGCCGGTGGAAATCAGCAGCTGACAACGATACCCACAATCTGGATATTGGAAGCCTGGACATAGGATCTGTTCGGAGGAATTCCAGACTGATTAGCCTTCACTGAAGTTGTGCGGGGGCGCACAACCAACAAAGGTGAGCAATTCTAATTTTTTAAACGCTAAAAGGATTCCACGGGTGCTTCTCATAGTGCGCTTGTTTTATTATCTATTTAAGTAACAGAACCCTATACAGGCCTTATCTGTGTGCAATCTTAATACTGCGCAATCACAGCTCCATGATTTGTCAGGTTGTGAGTGGTTGTCTCATCAGTGTTTTGCACCGGTGTTACCTCCATCTTTATCATGGAGGGCTGCTCCATCCAGTTACTGCATTCGATTCTGTGACCTGGGCAGACCAATACTGTTGCTCATTTTTTGGTATATTGAAATTATGAAATTTTGGAAAATTTTAATTTTTCTGTGGCTTTGCTTATAATTTTAGCATAGGGACTCACAAACAAAGAGGACCCTTGACATTGGGTTGTGAGCTTGCGTATTTTGGCCAAAATATTAACCAATACCTCATTTTTATGTACTCGATTCTTGATTATAGCCAATCCCATCTATGTTGGTCTTGTAAACTAGGGTGTCTATCTCGGTGGAGTGCAATGATAGAGTGCTGGTTAGTCCGTTTGATCTAATAGTATGTGCTTCAGTAATAGGCTGTAAGCCAGGCACTGTGCACTACATGTGTGTTACCAGCCCCCTATACAAGCGTAATGCCTGTGCAATCACCCCTCTATAAATTAGTAGGCTGTGAGAGTTTGTCTCATCAGTATTTTGCCCCTGTGCTGTCTTCATCTACATCTGCTGCTGAATCCTGTTAGTGCATCCGTTTCTGTGACCTGGGCAGATAAATACTGTTGCCTTTTCGTTTGCTATATTTAACTTATTGTTGAATCAACCACTTGCCTCAAGCTTGCTTCTCCGGCCTGCAGCTACTCTGTAGATGCAACCCATTGCCTGTGGTAAGTTTCTATCTCTTTACAGGGGTGTAAAAGTGAAGGCCAAGGTTCCTCTGGAATCTGTAGGATAGAGTGGGCTAGCATCAAATCTGAGGAAGCCTGTTAGAGCCAATGGTCTCAGACAGATCCTAACAAGAGAGTCGCAGTAGACAGTTTTTTCATTTAGGCTAGCCTCAAGCTTGCTCTTCCAGCCAGCAGTTATTCTGTAGATGCAGCCCTGGATCTGTGGTACGTCGCAGTAGCAGAGGGGTTTGGGCTGCAGTGCCAGGCTCAAGTAGCAGAGGGAAAGGGAACCATTGACAGGCGCAAGTTGCAGAAAAGGATTCGAGAAGCACCACAGATTCCAGCTTGGTGAATAGGTGGGGAACCTATCTAGGGTGGTAAGGGACCCCAAGGACCAGCGGTGAGTTAGGTCGCGGGTCACCTTCTCCCACTTCCCTAGACACAAAGTTTCCCTTCCCTTTTGCCGTTCTCTTGGTACTTCCCCGTACCTAGCGTGACACCCACATGACTAAATTGGCTATAGTTGACTATTGAATATTGTCTTCCTCTGGATCAGAGAGCTAAGTCTGAGAAAGGGAGGTCTTTGAATAATGCAGCTTAACTTTGTGGCCCAGAACACTTCTACTAAAGAGAGATCTGACCTTCGCGGAGAGTCTACCACAGCAAACATACAGGTCCTGGACATCTGCTGTCTGCCATCTCTTAGCTGGAAAACCGGGCAGCAATAACAACAATTAACAGTAGACTGTAAAAGAATGCACAGTGGATGTCTGGTGCACATGACATAGCCTAGATGGGAGCATTCCTGACCCAATGATTGCCCTCTCTTGTCTCTTGGCAAGAATAAGAGTCAGAATTTTAAGCAGATTCTATGCACCCAATGCAGGACATTCCCGCTAATCCTAGTTCTCTGCACATACCAGAGACTTCAATGCACTATTTAATACTTTATCTTTTGCAGATACTTTACATGACCGGGTTAAAAGAAAACTTTTTTGGACTCTGGGGTTATTGTAGCCCTGTGGTTACATGTAAGGACAGATGATTATTTTGTCTACAGGATATGTGGACATTAGAAAATTTAAAGTGAACATGTCCTTAGACAAGCACAGGCAGTGTCAGACTTGGGCACATTGGACTTGATTCTTATAGCCCACCTTTCATCTATACTAAACAAGGTTTTTCATATCAGGGCTAATTTTCATCAGGCATTGTATCTTGCGATATTGCTATAAAGTACACAATGTTAGGATCCAGCTCGCCTGTTTAATTACTCATTATGTAATTTGCATACTTTGTGGACCCATGCTAATGAGTTAATCTTCTTGCTTCTCCTAATGATAATGTTTAAGCATTGAGAGAAGCAGAGAGAAAAGTTAGTCAGCATATGACCACAAGTACGCAAATCCCAGATGGACAATTAGGTGATGACCAATCGAATTAGCAAGCAATAGAGAATCTTAACAGTGGGTATACTACACACAATTAGACTTTGCCATGATACTAAAGTGCCACTAACATAGGCAATTACAGCCAATCTGCAGTGGTACTGGATGTCACCCTTCACCGATCCAATATCAATGACCTAAAAAGAACAATTTTTTTTTTTTCAAAACTAAAAAAATCAAAATGCACTGTTCCAAATTATGATATACAACAGACTTTCCAAAGAGTTTATAGATTGTAAAGAACTGAAAATGGTCATTTGCGTAATTTTTAGGATTAGGAGGTCACATTTACTAAAATCAAAAGCATTTCTAATCAAAAATATATCTTAACAGGCCAAGTTACATGATAACATAGCACTAGGGCTGAGCAGATCCGGACTGTAAAAGTCTGGATCCGTGCGGTTTCAATGATATCTAGGTGCCAGACCTGGGCGCGGGATTCTGGGTGCACGATCCAGATTCGGCAAATAAAGTAAAAATAAACAAAACAACAAATAAGCGTCAGTTTCATACTTACCGAGACATGATGTCATAGCGGCACACTGCTTCCGGTTCGCGCTTCCTGTACTGTGCACGCAGTCTGTACTGTGTACTGTGCACGCAATCACACAGCTTTGCGTGTTTTCCTCTCCCACCGGCTGTCCTCTCATCTGTGATTGGTTGCAGGCTGAGGCGCCCACAGCCTGTGACAGTCTCTGCTGCAGTTATCGCTTATCGCGGCTCAATAATAGGCTACACTCAGAGCTGGCCGTCATCTCTATGGCTGCTCGCTCTGAGAAGTAGCAGTGCTGGATGTGTCGTCGTGGGACGTCGTGTGGATTACGCCGGACCTGGAGGGCTGTGTTCAGGGTAAATAAAGTGGTGAAGGAGGGCGCGTTTTGTACTTTATTTCAAATAAAGGATTTTTCTCTGTGTCTTATTTACTGTTATTTACAGGTTTGTGTGATGCAGGTATCTGATAGACGCCTGTGCCATCACAAACCTAGGGTTTAGTAGCAGCTGTGCACCGCTATTAAACCTTGCTATTACCCTGATTGGCACCGCATCAGGCCACTGGGAAGAGCCGGTAATGCACCGAGATTGTCACATCTAATAGATGAGGCAATACAGGGCGGCTGTGGGCTGAGAATATACCAGCCCCCAGCCGGCATTATCATGGCTGGGGATGAAAACTGGGGGGGGACCGCACATCGGCGTTTTTTTTTTTTTAAATTATTTATTTAAATTAAAAAAAGCCGCATGCGAGGAACTCCCACGAGTCTGACATCGCAGCACAGCCGCACACTTCTGGCAGGAGCGTGCATGTGTTTCTAGGTACATGCACGCTCATGCTCAGAGAACGGCAGGCTGTGTCGGGTGATGTCATGCTTCGCAGACCCGCACGAGTCTGACATCACCGTCACAGCAGCACTCTTCTGACAGGAGCGTGCATGTGTTTCTAGGTACATGCACGGTCATGTTGAAAGAATGGCAGGCTGTAAAAAAAAAAAAAAATTCCTGCCAGCAGGTGGAAATTTGGTACTGAAATGGTGCAGACGATTTCAGCACCCAATGTGCACCTCCTGGCAAAAAAACGCGGAAAAATCGTGGAAAAATAACCGCGGCAAAAAACGCAGCAAAAAAATGCGTCAAAACACAGTGGGTTTTTTGCCAGGAGGTGTAGATTGGATGCAGGAATATGGTGTAAAAATTTCTGCACCAAATTTGCATCCCTTGGCCCAAAAATAGAAAAAAAAAAAATTCTGATTGCAGGTGGAAATTTGGTGCTGAAAGTTGGTGCAGACGATTTCAGCACCAAATGTGCACCTCATGGCAAAAAAAAACGCGTCAAAAATCGCGGCAAAAAATGCGGCAAAAAAAATCACGTTTTTTTGCCAGGAGGTGTATATTGAATGCAGGAATATGGTGTAAAAATTTCAAAATTTGCATCTCTTGGCCAAAAAAACTGCGATTTTTCTGCTAGGAGATACAGGTCTGTGATCTCAGTGACCTCCACCTGAGGTCAGGTTACCTGCGATCACAGGTGAAGGACCGTGGGAACCTCCAGCTGTGACCGCAAATGACCTGAGTGATGTCACCGCTCATTGCGCAGCTCATTCATTCTCTGGAACTCACAGAGAGCGGTCCTGCTCTATGGCCTCTGTCTGTGATATTCAGATGTAGCAGAGATGAAGCGGCATGGGACCTCCTGTGGATTACGTCAGAGCTGCAGGGTGTTGGGGGGGTTAATAAAGTGGTGAAGGAGGGGTGTTTGTATTTTATTCCAAATAAAGGATTTTTCTCTGTGTCTTGTTTATTTACTTCCATTTACAGGTTTGTGATGCAAGTATCTGATAGACACCTGTGCCATCACAAACCTAGGGTTTAGTAGCAGCTGTGCGCTACTATTAACCTCTCATTACCCCGATTGGCACTGCATCATACCACCAGAAAGAGCTGGTATCGCACCGGGATTGTCACATCTAATAGATGTTGCAATACCAGGCGGCTGCGGGCTAGAATACCAGCCCCCAGCCAGCGTTATCTTGACTGGGGATGAAAATTAGGGGGGAATGCACGTCGGGTTTTGTTTTAATTATTTATTTAAGTTAAAAAAAGCTGCATGCGGTTTCACCGGAATCACACATGCGAGGGACTCGCGCGAGTCTGCCATGGCATCACCCGGCAAAGCCTCGCACGTATGACTGGATATACAGCACAGATACAGGCCAACAGCTGGGGCTGCAGCCGCAAGCTATATCTGTGCTGCCAATTGTTTATTTTTTACCACCATGCTGACCGGCAGACACTTGCACTGCTTTCCCCGCCCATCGGCCATCCTGGCGCCTGTGATTGGTTGCAGTCAGCTTGACACGCTGCCACTCAGGGTGGAGGCACGTCTAGCTGCAACCAATTACACACGCCATTGGGCGGGCAAAACAATGAATATTGAATTGTCTGCTCCGGAAGGGAAAAGCGTGACCCGGAAGGAGTGTGCCGCCATGACAGCGCCTCGGTGATTATGCTGCACTCGATCCTACCCCCCTATCCCCTCCACAAATGTTTTTAACCTCCGGATTCCGGTCCCCATTGACATATATGGGCACTGGATTCCGGAGCAGAGCGGCCACTTTTTAAAATATAATTAAAGAATGTACGTCTGGAACACCATGGTGTGAACAAGGTGCAAGACTCAAAAATATACAACTAAACAATAGGATAAAGAGTTGCACACCAGTCACAATGTATAGGGGAATAATGAAAAGCAAAACTGCTATGGGAATACTAGATTGAAAAATACAATGGACTATCTGAAAAAAGTGAGTCTTGCACCTTATTCACACCATGGTGTTCCAGACGTACATTCTTTAATTAGTATGCATTTTCTGTCTGCAAACCCTGCCCCACCCATAGCCATGTGTCTTATTTCACATATATAGCTTGGTCCTTTGCTTCCCATACAGAGCAAGTTTTTTAATTGCAGGTGGAGTTACATGTACGTTAGGGACCCCAAAAATAGAGATTACCTTGGCGTTTGGTTTTTGGGCTTCTTTGCATTGATCAATACAATGGCTAAACATCTCTCATTCCTATTATTCATAGCAGCTGTTTGTGACGGGGTATGCAACAGAGCAGTGAGGGACGCCAGGCCAAGGAACAATCCAAAGGGCTTTATTGGAACCACACAGATAAAGCAGCAAACATAAATATAAATCCTTCAAATCTACAAGGAGTCCACAACAGAAAAACAAAAGATCCAGGGGCACTGCCTGGTATTCCGATGCCAGGGAAAATAGGGCAATGGTCCTTATATGAGTTCCTTGAGTCCAACAGGTGAGCAACAAAACACAATCCCACGTGGCCGCGGATCTCCAGTCTGTAACAGTCCACACACACAGACCCCAGGATCCAGCCTCAGCTATAGCTCCTCATCCTTCTCCAGCCGATATCCAACTAACTGAACTAACATGTTCTTCTCTTCTGGGATCAGCCCCTTAGGTGGGCACACCTCCCCCTGGCCATTTGATGCATGAATGGACTTTAGACTGCTGGCTCTGTTCTGTTTACCAAGTTGTAGATTGGAGAAGTCCCATGCTGAGAAGAACAATATATATATGCAACCCCCACCAAATCAATGACAATAGCTACTGCTGAAGCCTGATTGCAATATGATACAGGCTGGGGGAAGGTATGGTCACTTACATTCCAAGACATAGTATTACAGCAAATACAGTGAGAAGGTAAAATACATCATGACAATTCCTTCCCCTCCCAACTTGTGTATGTACTAGGGACCTCTACAGGTCGCTGGTTAAGTACACGCAGGCATGGCTGACAGGACTCAAGGCTCCTCTTGCCTGGACAGTCCATCTGCATTTTGGTGTTGGCTCCAGGTTCTTTAGTGTATGATGAAGATGTAGGGTTGAATGCTCGGGTCCAGTTTATATCCTCCCCCACTTAAACCCTGCCTCCTGTACCCACAAATCGGCACTGTATATCTCCCACATCATTGCCTAGGAGTATGTCTGCAGGAAGGCCGCTCATCACACCGATTATGCATTGTTTTGCCCCAAAGCCATAATCCAGGGTCACACTCGCTCTTGGAATGTATCTTTGAGTACCTCCAGCCAATTCAATGGCAATTCCTGGTCCCTGTTGAATTGCTTCTGGTTGAATTACTCGGGGATCTGCGATGGTGAGAAAAGCCCCAGTGTCACGAAAGCCAACAACTTTTTGGCCATCCAGCACAACCTCCTGTAGATGTTTATGCTGAAGATCAGAAGAACGGGCGGCTGTGGCTCGCACCCCATAGACTCCTGGTAGGGAAGTCAACATATCAGAGTCACTTGGCAAATCATTAGGGCCTGAATCCAGCTCTTCTTCTGCTGAGGGTGTCTGTAGATAATGGACAGGCAAAGGTGGTCTGCAGCTGTTCTGCCTTTGAACACCTGGACAGTGAGCTTGCAGATGCCCAGGATGCCCACAACCATAACATCTGCGCTGCATCTCACTCCTTCCAGTTTGCCGTCTGGAGAAGTAGGTAGGAGACCTTGGTGACTGATAGGGAGGTGCAGGTGCTGGAAGTGGTTGTCGATTTGGAGGATGACTCCACGGGATAGATGGGCATGTGGCCCGCAGATGCCCGGGATGCCCACAGCTATAACATCTTCGCTCTTCTACTTTCTCTCCTCGTCGCATTCCAGAAAATGTGGTCGAAGCAACTGGAGGCACATACACACGGGTATCCACATGAGGTGGTGATCTAGGAGGTTGAGGAACATTGGGCACTGAAGGACAAGGAACCTCTGGAGTTGAGGTGCTGGTCATTTTTGCTCCCTCTGCTAGCAGCTTCTTCCACTGAGGCTTGATAGTGAGCACCTCATCAGCTAGAGCAGCAGCTTGTTCCACTGTCTCTGGTCTCCTCTCACGCACCCATTCCCGGATCTCAGTAGGGCACTTGGCATAAAACTGTTCTTTTAGGATGACCTGGAGGAAGGTCTGCCAAGTTAAGGCCCCCTCTCCCTCCAGCCAGCGATGGCATACTTGTTTCAGTCTGTGGGCATACAATTTGAAACACACTTCCCCATCACAGGCTAACGTACGGAACTGAGTCCTGTAAGTGTCTGGCGATACAGCATAATGTTCTAGAATAGTCTGTTTAATATCCGCATACTCACAGTTCCACCGAGGGTCCATAGCTCTATAGGCTGCAGCAGCTCCACCCTCTAAGAGCCCAACCAGATGCCGGACGCGCTCCCTTTCTGGGACTTCCATTAATCGACACTGATGCTCAAAGTCCTGGAAGAAGCCCTCAATGTCACCAGCAGCCTCATTAAACTGCTTGAAGTCTTTGCGGGACACCCTGGGAAGTTCCCTCATGATGGGTGCTTGGGTTACAGTCTGTCTGGAACCTCTCGCGGCTTCCACAGTGAGCTGCTTATCCAGCAATGCCATCTCCTCCATCCTGCGCTCCTTCTCTTTAGCTCCACGCATGACCTCCATCTTATATTCTATGGTGGTCTCCTCTCCCAGCAAGGCCATCTCCTCCTCGTACCACACAACCCATTGACTTTTTTGGGTATTCACCTCCGGCTCCCGTCTTTGCTCCCCTTGCTGTGGAAATTGTTCCTCGGTGCCATCTTGCAGGCAAGCGTTTTCCAATGCCTCAATTAGTTGCTCCTTAGAGAGTCCTTTGTAGCCGACACCTAATTCCCGGGTCTTTGTTTGTAGGCTCACCACAGTCCAGTTCCTGTATCCTGAGGTTCTGGTTTCAGACGTTGATTGGTCGTTGTCCTCCATTTCTTCTGCTCTGATCCCGCCGCTGCCACCAGTTTGTGACGGGGTATGCAACAGAGCAGTGAGGGACGCCAGGCCAAGGAACAATCCAAAGGGCTTTATTGGAACCACACAGATAAAGCAGCAAACATAAATATAAATCCTTCAAATCTGCAAGGAGTCCACAACAGAAAAACAAAAGATCCAGGGGCACTGCCTGGTATTCCGATGCCAGGGAAAATAGGGCAATGGTCCTTATATGAGTTCCTTGAGTCCAACAGGTGAGCAACAAAACACAATCCCACGTGGCCGCGAATCTCCAGTCTGTAACAGTCCACACACACAGACCCCAGGATCCAGCTTCAGCTATAGGTCCTCATCCTTCTCCAGCCGATATCCAACTAACTGAACTAACATGTTCTTCTCTCCTGGGATCAGCCCCTTAGGTGGGCACACCTCCCCCTGGCCATTTGATGCATGAATGGACTTTAGACTGCTGGCTCTGTTCTGTTTACCAAGTTGTAGATTGGAGAAGTCCCATGCTGAGAAGAACAATATATATATGCAACCCCCACCAAATCAATGACAATAGCTACTGCTGAAGCCAGATTGCAATATGATACAGGCTGGGGGAAGGTATGGTCACTTACATTCCAAGACATAGTATTACAGCAAATACAGTGAGAAGGTAAAATACATCATGACATTATGCATATACCATTTTCATGTTTTTCACTTTTTTCAGATAGTCCATTGTAGTTTTCAGTCTAGTATTCCCATAGCAGTTTTGCTTTTCACTATTCCCCTATACATTGTGACTGGTGTGTAACTCTTTATCCTATTGTTTCTTTTTAAAATCTGGCAGTGATTCACCAGTCCTGGATTTTTGGGCATTCGATCAGCTCTACATAGGACTCCTTCCTTGATATCACCTTCATAATTCCTCTATCTATTGAATTTGTGAGTTTTTGGATAATTTCTGCTGTAATTTCCTGGCAGGATGTCAGAAAAGGCTGCTCAGTTTTATTGTGATCTGCTTCTACCCTTAGATCTTTTGTTTGAGAATACTCCAAAGGTTCTCAATAGGGTTGAGGTCAGGGGAGGCTGGAGGCCACACCATGAGTTTCTCTACATTTATGCCCATAGCACACAATGACACAGATGTATTCTTTGCAGCATGAGATGATGCATTTCATGCATGAAGATGATTTTGCTATGGATGACATAGTTTTTCTTTTTGTACCATGGAAGGAAGTGGTAAGTCAGAAACTATATACTTTACCGAGATCATTTTCAGACCTTTGGAGACCCTAAAGGAGCTTACTAGCTCTCTCCATGATTCTGACCCAAACATGACTCTGCCACCTCATTGCTGACCTTGAAGCCTTGTTGGGACATATTCGCCAGCCATCTACCATCCACTGCTCCATCCATCTGGACCATCCAGGGTTGCACAGCATTCATGTGTAAAGAAGACTGTTTTAAAATTTGTCTTCTTGTATGTCTAGGCCCACTGCAATCATTTCTGCTTTTGAGCATTGTTTACGGGTGGCCAAACAGTAGGTTTATGCAAAACTGGAGCCTCAGGAGGATCTTACACCTTGAAGTTCATGGGTCTCCAGAATCAATAGCAGCTTTAAATATCTGTTTAGTGCTTTGTAATGGTATTTTAGAAGCTGCTCTCAATTCAATGATTTTTTTTTCTAGCAGAAACCATCCTCATTATGCCTTTATCTGTACTAACACGTCTGTGCTGTGTATCAGCCACAAATGTCTTCACAGTATGATGATTGCGCTTAAGTTTTCATGAAATATCTAATGGTTTCATACCTTGTCCAATGCATTGTACAATTTAACGCTTTGAGATCTTTTTTATTTCCATATTGCTTGAAACGTGGCTGCATAATCATGTGGAATCCTATTCTTAAGTAGTTTTCCTTTAATTGGGCTCACCTGACAAACTAATTATCACAGGTGTTTGAGATTAATTTCAGTAATCCAAAGAGCCCTGAGACAAAAAATCAAATCTTTATGACACTTAAATCAAATTTGCATAATAATTTGCAATGCGAGTATACACCCATATCCTGTCCATCGACAGTAACTTGAGAACGGCGGCAGCTATAGGCATAGAAGTGGTGTATAGGTATAGTAAAGTAGCCATGTACTACGCAATGAAACCACCTATAGCGCCACTTGGTGGAAAACAACGGAGTTAGCATTTTTATCTCGAAAATGGAATGAGATAGAGAAAAAAAAGTGAATTACAAAGTTGTAGGGCATCATCAATTGAATACGAATCGACACCTTGCGTACAGAAATGCTATGATTAGAACGTGTAACTCAAAAGGCTGCGGACGTGAAGCGATACCACATGGAGACCTTCCTACAAGTCATTGGGTATGGTGGCTGTGTGGAGTGGCCTTCACCCTCACCTGACCTGACCTGACCCCATTGGACTTCTTTCTATGAGGTCACATCAAACACCAGGTGTATGCAACTCCTCCACCAACATTGCAGGACCTATGAAGACGTATCACAGATGCTTGTGCAAACGGGTCACCTACCGTATTGCATAACGTGCAGCAAGATACAGTATGCTGTCCAGAGTCCAGATGTGCATTGCAGCTGACGGTGGCCACTTTGAGCATCAAAGTTAAATGAGCACCATATGCGTGACCAGCATTCGATATTTTGGGGGGGGGTCATGGGTTTCATATCATAGCATTTCTGTAGGCAAGGTGTCGATTCGTATTGAATTGATGATGCCCTACAACTTTGTAATTCACTTTTTTTTCTCTATCTCGTTCAGTTTTCGAGATAAAAATGCTAAATCCATTGTTTTCCACCAGGTGGCGCTATAGGTGGTTTCATTGTGTAGCGCATGGCTACTTTACTATACCTAGACACCACTTCTATGCCTATAGCTGCCGCCGTTCTCAAGTTAATGGTGGTGGAAAGGGTATGGGTGGACACACTGTATACAGTGTTATGTCCTCATATCTCCCTATAATCAATATGATGGTCCAGAGACCCAATATACACAGTACAATTGTCCCCACAGCTCCCTACATTAAGTATAAAAGCCCCCGCAGCAACATATATGCAGTATGATTAACATATTATAGACCCCCTATATACAGTATGATGGCCCCTACAGCTCCCTATATACAGTATAATGACCCCCACAGCTCTCCTATATATAGTAGGATGGCTCAAAGACCCCCCTTATACACAATATGATGCTTCCAGAATTCCCTATATACAGTATGAGTTCCCAACAGCCCCTCTATATATAATATGATTGACCCCACTGATGCTCTATATACATTATGATAGCCCCACAGCTCTCCTATATATATTATGGGGCTATACAACTTCCCAATGTACAGTATTCCCCACAGATCCTTTTCTACATTATGATGATCCAACAGCTTCAATATGTGTAGTATAGGGACTAGAGATGAGCGATGTTCGAGGTTCGCCAATTTCATGTTCGAGTGATTTTGGGGTGTGTTCGAGTCGTTCGATGAACTCGAACGATTTGCTAAAAGTTTGGCAGTTCGAGTTACGTTTGTGAAATTCATGAAATAATTAAAAAAAAAAAAGGGCTTCCCTATATTTTTGGTTCCCAGCTAGGTACAAATAGGCAGCTGGGGTTGGGGGCAGCCCGTAGCTGCTTGCTGTACCTGGCTAGCATACAAAAACATGGAGAAGCCCACGTAATTTTTTGAGGGGGCAAAAAACTCCTGCATACAGTCCTGGATGGAGTATGCTGAGCCTTGTAGTTTTGCAGCTGCTGTCTGCTGTCTGTATGGAGGAGAGCAGACAGCAGCTGCAAAACTAAAGGCTCAGCATGCTTCATTCACTAGTGTATGCAGGAGAGCAGACAGCAGCTGCAGAACTACAAGGCTCAGCATACACCATCCAGGACTGTATGCAGGAGTTTTTTGCCCCCCAAAAAAATGACGTGGGCTTTGCCATATTTTTATATGCTAGCCAGGTACAGCAGGCAGGTACGGCTGCCCCCAACCCCCAGCTGCCTATTTGTACACGGCTGGGAACCAAAAAAATAGGGAAGCCCTTTTTTTAATTATTTCATGAATTTGATTAATTAAAAAAAAAAAAAATCGACATAGGCTTCGCCCCATTATTGTGTCCAGCCAGGTACAAACAGGCAGCTGGGGATTGGAATCCGCAGAACAGGTTGGCCCGAGCTTTCTGGGCCCCTCTGCTGCGAATTGCAGTCCGCAGCCGCCCCAGAAAATGGCGCTTTCATAGAAACGCCATCATCTGGCGCTGTATCCAACTCTTCCAGCAGCCCTGAAGCCGGGTGGCTTGCTGGGTAATAATGGGTTAATACTAGCTTTGGTTTACTAGCTAGTATTTCGCCAGAGATTCTTAATGTCAGGCAAGTTTGACCCGGCCATTAAGAATCTCCAATAAAGGGTTAAAAAAAAGACACCACACAGAGAAAAAATACTTTAATAGAAATAAATACACAGACAGACTTAGAGACTCCATGTTTATTACTCCCTGTCAGCCCTCCACGATCCTGGTCTTCTGTCTTCTTTCTCCTTCAACCCATGGAGCTCTGCTACATCAGACAGCACTGCATGGGAGGAAGACGCTGCTGCTCCATGCAGTCTAATCACTCAGTAAGTGAGCAGAGGCTACGGGCTGTAAGCGGTGACGTCACCGCTGACAGGCGGGTTACCATAGCAACGGTGCTCCGATCACGTGATTCCCGGTGCCGCTATTCACCGGCTGTGGCATCTAGTTCCTGCATGTGGCCTGACTCTGTAAAGAGCGCCAACATGCATGGACGGGGAGTCGACAATGTGCAGAGCATTTCACTGGTACAAGGAGATGCTGGAACAATCACCGCGTACCGGAGAGATGCACTGACAGGACCTAGCATGATGTTTAGCCATATGACCAGTCTGTAGCCAATGAGATAATAGACACGTGACTGGTCACATGCTTTTTTTGACGTCATGGAAGGTCCTATCATCAGTGCTGGTTACTGGGCGGACACAGCGATTATCGGAAGGAAAAGCGGCGGGAGACAGAGTGCAGGACGCGTCGCGGGGACCTGTAAGTGTTATGGCAATGTTTATTAACTGTATGTGTACATGTATAATGTGTTTTTATGTGTTTGTGTTTGCCTCCCATTGTTTTCAATGGGGTTCGAATGGTTTGTCGAACGGAGCCTCCGTTCGACGAACCGAACTTGAACGCTAGGGGGGTGGCTCATCTCTAATAGGGACCCCATAGCTCCCCTATATACAGTATAAAACCTCTCAGCCTCCTATACACAGTATAGAGTATGGGGACCAAATAGCTCCCCATATATATAGCATAGGGACCGCACAGCCCATTTTATACAATATAATCACCCTAACAGTTCCCTTATATGCAGTATGGGGGTTCTACAGCTCCCAGTTATGCAGCATGGGGGTTTCACACACTCCTTTTCAAAGTATGATGTTCCACACAGCTCCCCTATATACAGTATGGGTGCTCAGAGCTACAATATATAGAGTATCAGATCACCACAAGCAATGACTGATAAAAAAAAAATGGTAAACAAATAATTACCTTTCTGCTTTCCCTTGGAGCACTGCTCCAGTCTCTGCAGTGTATGGTCTGTGGCGTGGCACCACAGGTGCGATCTAGTGACATCAGAAACAGACTGAATGGCATTTTACCCCACTTAGGACCCCATAGTGGTCGCAAGGTGTGCCAGTATGAATGCATCTGAAGGAGAGGCTAGGGCCCACCAGAGGATTCTCAGGTCCTCCAGTGGGATAGTCAACCCAGCATAGTTATGTGCATAATTGGTTTTATTACCGGCCTATTACAACTTTTTAAATATTCAGATGCATTTGTATATATCTTATAGTTTAACCACCTGTTATGGAGATTATTACACACTGTATCCATGTTTCGTTTATGTGTATCATATGACGTTACATCTCAGTGGTTAGCATTGTGGTTTTTCAGCGCTGGGGTCCTGGTTTCAAATCCCACCAAGGACAACACCTGCAAAGAGATTGTATGTTCTCCCCGTGTTTGCGTGGGTTTCTTCCCACACTCCAAAGACATAGTGATAGGGAATTTAGATTGTGAGCCCCAATGGGGACAGTGATGATGATGTCTGTAATTATTGGTGATATAGAAGTGTGTAAAATAAATATTATGTGTGCACTGGAAATACACTCCTTTGTTGAATAGGGTCACCATACACACTAAACCTATGGACGAAAATGGCCTCAGTTCAGTCTCAAACTGGCCTGTACCCTTATCCTATTGTAACAGTGCAGTGTTTAGTGATTTCATTTTTAGTATATGCCACATATATATGTCATTAAGAGTTTTCCATGACAAAGGAAGCAACCCTTTTCAGTATCATACACACACAAAGAAGATAAACTGAAGATATACAGTACTGAAGATATACTGCTCCTGAAAGCTCAACACATTGTAGACAAGGACTTTGTGATGTTCTTCTAATGGGACGCAGTGCCATCTAGTGGTAAAACAGTGAACTGACGCTATATTAATGAGAACAAAAGACATTGGAAAGCGAGACCCTTTGTTCTTCTATATGTTGATGTATGTAAAATTGCAACATAGTATAAGCACAAACAAAGATTTGCTGGCTTTTGTATTGGGCTCCATTCAGACAGACAACACAGCAAACAATAATAGTTTATACGACAATTGAGCATAAGTGATTTTCCATATAAATCTATGGCCTAGGTGGTAAGAAAAAAATCTCAGCACGCAAAAATAATCACCTGTCCATAGGATTTTGAGGAGACAGAACAAATAACATCTGCAATTGTGGATTAGTGCTGCAATCTGAAACCGATACTTATGCTTGGGTAACCAAGAATTACTTACTATACTATGGTTGAACTAGATGGATCTAGGTCTTTTTTCAACCTATGTAACTATTCACGTGAAGAATGCAGATTTAGATTGTGGCCAATTAATTTCTATTGTGCTCCATTTGGTTCATTATGGATAAAATGATCAAATATTATTTGATACATGGAAAAGATTTATATATCAATTAAAGGGTTATTCCCAATGTAGTAAGTTATTCCCTATCTATAAGGAGCTCCGACCACTGGGATCTGTCGTGAATGGAGTGAAGGTGCACATGCCTGACTTCTGCTCCATTCATTGACATTGGGACTGCTGGAAATAGCAGAATGCTGTGCTCTGCTTTCCTGGATTGCAGAGCCCTGATCTCTGCTGTCCCCTACACTATATATAAGAGATAACTTACCATCCTTTGAATACATTGCTTTAAAGAGATTTTTATATATATATATATATATATATATATATATATATAGAGATATATACACATATATATATATATATACACACACATATATATATATAGATAGATAGATAGATAGATAGATAGATATATATCTCTATATATATATATATATATATATATATCTACATATAGTGGAACCTTGGTTTAAGGGTAACTTGGTTTGAGAACGTCTTGCAAGACAAGTGAAGCTTTTTACAAATTCGTAATTTGGTTTAAGAGCAATGCTTTGCAAGAAAAGCAAATGCTCACCGTGCACACATCTGGTTCTGTCCTTTCACCACGCTCTGACGGTAATGTACACAGTATACTATTGTACAGTACAGTATATAGTATATATCAGGTCTATCAATTTGCATTTGTGGATATAGTATTGTACTTTCTTTCTGCTAACCAGTACAGCACATTGCATGTACTGTGCCTCCCGCACACCAACAATTCTATGGTAAGCTAAAGTGCAGTTTAATTTGTTTTTACAGTACAGTATTTTGTATTAGTGTACTGTAATTTTATAAATACAGTGCATTATTTTGTATTACTGTAATAAGTTTGTATAAATACAGCAAATATTTCTGGGCTGTGGAACGAATTGTCTGTGTTTCAATTACTTCCTGTGGGAAAATTCGCTTTGATATAAGGTAACTTGGGTTAAGAGCTCACTCGCGGAACCAATTATGCTCATAATCCAAGGTTCCACTGTAATAATATATATATATATATATATATATATACATATAACAAGACCAGTGCAGCCTTTACCTAAGCCATACGCAGTGTACAGACACCATTTAATCATACTATTCCTAAACTGTCCTAAGCAGATTCTGAGGAATCTAAATCCAGTAATAAAAGATGAGATAAGAAATATAGATTAATCTAATGCAAAGCTCCATATACAAAAATCTGCATAGTGATCAGATAGCACAATAAGTGGATACGGGCAGCATGTGATTCACAAGGCATGCAGGTCTTTTTATCCCTCTGTTGCTAGCCTCCAAGAAACAGAACAGTCACCTCTAGCAATGCCACCCTGGGACAGATCTCGCCAGGCTCAGATGTTGCGGGGTGAATTCATAAGACTGTTGCTGCCTGAATGAAGCTCAGTGTGAGCCAATGGGAAGGCGACGTCATGATGTCATATGCCACTTTTACCATTGGCTGTTGCTCATTCTGCTCCCGCTCTTATCACCAGTTACCAGGTATCTTTCACTGCTGTGACCAGGATTAGGAAAACGTCCTTCAAAATACAACACATCATCGCAATAGGAAACCTGTCACCAGGATAATCCCGGCTGTCATCGAAACAGGAGCGAGAAAACGATTGCTACATTGTGTTATCAAATACAAAATATTTGAGCAAAATGGATATGCGCATTATAAGAAGTGATAATATTGCTATAAAAGAGGACAAATATGGAGGGATGACGTATACATAGAAACAATGCCTATAAATAACACTGACATGCTATAATGTCCTGTGTCTGCATACCTAGCAGTGCACTGTGAGAGAAGCTGGATCATGAAGAGTTAATTACAATTGACATTATATTATGCTGTATGCTCATGTAAAGAAGGGAAAAACAGCTGGGAGGTAAAGAGTTAAATACTGCTAATAAGTCATAAAAAAGTGATTCCATACATAGATGATAACGAGTGAAATATCAGAGATATGTTACATTATACAGTATCTCCATACAAAGATGATATAGGGTGAAATACGACGGATATGTTATATTATACAGTATCTCCATACATTGATAAGTAAAATACCAGCAATATGTTATATTATACAGTATCTCCATACATAGATGATATTGAGTGAAATACCAGGGATATGTTATATTATACAGTATCTCCATACACAGATGATAAGTAAAATACCAGTGATGTTATATTATACAGTATCTCCATACATAGATGATGAGTGAAATATCAGAAATATGGTATATTATACAGTATCTCCATACATAGATGATGAGTGAAATATCAGAAATATGGTATATTATACAGTATCTCCATATGTAGATGATAAGTGAAATACCAGCAATATTTTATTATACAGTATTTCCATAGATAGATAAGAAGTGAAATATCAGCAATATGTTTTATTATACAGTATCTCCATAGATAGATAAGAAGTGAAATATCAGCGATATGTTATATTATAAAGAATCCCAATGCACAGATGATAAGTGAAATACCAGAGATATGTTATATTATACAGTATGTCTATACACAGATGATAACAAGTGAAATACTTGTGATATGCTTTATTATATATATTATATTTATTTTATTATACATAGGGTGAAATACCAGTGATATATTATACAGTATCTCCATACATTGATGTTAACAAGTGAAATACCAGCGATATAGTATATTATATAAGAAACACGAATTACGGCAGATAAGGAGACCATATTAATGCTTGGTCAGAAACTAAACCCCAAATACAGAATTAAATGGACATAAGAGAGACAGGGGGTAATGCTAGTCAAAGCCAAGATATCAATAACCAGATAATAAAGACCAGTGAATCCCATATTGCAAAAGTAGAAAACAGTTTATTGCTACATTAAAACAGCAAGAGGAAAAAGGTTAAGTCCATACATCACATTTCATAAATAATTAATGACCAAGTAGAAAATAGTGAAGATCCCAAAAACACACAGCACAGGGAACCCCATTAAGTGAGTTTACTGCCCAATGTCCTTATATGGTATTGATACCATTCCAATAAGTCAAATGATCCCACTGCCATCAAGGAAGCCTAGGTGGCAGTGGTAGCTCATGCACCCAGTGCTCAAAGTGATAAAAGAGACAATGGAAAAAATCCTAAATTATATTTCAAAAATACCAAGGGCAATGTTACACTCACCCATAGTGGGTACGCTGTGCTTTGAGAATGTGACCCGACGCGCACGTTTCGTTGTCTTTCCCAGGGGGCCACAGTATCTCCAAACGTAAATGATATAGGGTGAAATAGCAGTGAAATGTTGTGTTATACAGTATCTCCATACATTGATGATAACAAGTTAAATACCAGCGATATGTTATATTACACAGTATCTCCATACATAGATGATATAGGGTGAAATACCAGTGATATGTTATATTATTCAGTATCTTCATAATTCATGATAATGAGTGAAATATCAGTGATATGTGATACTATATAGTATCTAGTGATGAGCAGACTCACAAAAAACTGACTGATCCTGCTGATCTGGTTTCTAAAATCCGGTTCTGGGTCAAATTCCGGTCCCCATATAAGTCTATGGGGACCAAAATCTGATGATTAAAAATGTTGGTAGAAAGGACAGGGGCATGGGAGCAGGTGTGGAGCCCCTGAGGCTTCAGTCGCCACAGGGTATTGCATCCCGGGTAAGGAAGAGGTTAACCACTGGTTTTCACTTACACAACACACACACAGCTTAGCAGCCACACTGAAACTGGGCTAAAGGTGGTCACATAACAATGGGTTTTTCCTAGCCACCAGTGAGTTATCAGGAAGGTGGAGGTAGGACAGGGGAAGAGAAAGCACACACACATTCACCTCAGAATAGTCTGAGACTCAGAAGAACACAGTCGCTATAGAGAGTGCTTCAGAGCTTCTATAGTTGGGGCAGACTGGAAGGAGCAGGAGATGACAGTGGAGGAGATGGCTGACCGATATCTCCTGTGGGATGAAGGAGAAACACGGTTGCCAAGGGGAGAGCTTCATTGCTCCCTTGGCACTAATCAGGGTGCAGAGCCCTAGGGTGTAACAGACTTCACGTTGGATCACCAGAATCTGTGGGACAGGGGGATTGTGTGACGCCCCTGGACTATCAAGTCGTCATAGGGTACTGCACAAACTGCCCTTCCATACGGTATTCGACCTCCCTCTTGGTTCTGGGTCCCTATCTTAATGGTGTTGCCTCCAACAGCAAATCAAATCCTAGATAAACCCTGCACCACACCCACCAGGCACACCAGTGTAAGGCTTGAGTGAAACAGAGTCACCCACCTGGGGGGTCAGGGAGGGTAGGTGAGGAGTGTAGAGAGTCGGAGTGTGTAGTCAGAGTGAGAGGAAGTTGGGAGTGGTGGCTCCGGGAGAAGTCATCTAGGTTGCAGATGGTGGTCTGGGCCTAGAGGAGTCGGACCCCCAGTCACAGGGGATTGTGGCAAGGTGTCTGGACCTGTCGAGGAGGACAGCCGGCAGCCTAGCACTGTCACCGGTCCGGGACCGAAGGCACGACAGGGTACACGGACCCTAGGTCGGGGAGTAGCTTCAGGCAACCCGACAATTCACCTGAGGAGATCGGAGCCTTTATGATCTGTTCCCACCCGCTCCAGAATCGGGGCACTAGCGCAACGAGGGGGATAGGACTTTCCAACCCAAAACGGTCCAGAAAATCCCAAGCGTGAGCCCTGAGAGCAAGCTCCCACACTTAGCTACAGTGGGGAGCGGGACCCAGCAAGTTCCATACTACTGGGCCACCAAGTTGAAGCTAAACTTGGTGCCAGGAGGCAGGTCACGGATCACCAGGCAACACCATAGGGGACGGGACCCGGACGAGCTCCCCTCAGCGGCACACAGAATTGGTTTACCCGGTTGTCAGCGTCTGCTTTTGAACTGAGTGAGAACGAGATTGACTCCCGCATCCCACGCACCCCCCACACCGAGTCCCAGGGCATTCCCCCTACCCATGACAAGGCTATGACACCTTGCTGCTCTACTTCATCACCCCGGGTACTCCCAACGGCAGCGGCGCTACTCCCAAATTACCGTATACCACGGGTGGCGTCACGAACTATACATCAACTCCCCTGTAAATACCAGCCTTTCATTTGAGTGGCCGCACGACCTCGGGTCCAGAGAACCTCGAGCCACAACCCGGACCCGAGCAGCTCAGCTGCTCCCACTGGGGCGGCACAATTGCATGTCCCTCTGGCCACCACAGTTCCCGGAGCACAGTGCTACATAGAGTCCGGGGTTGTGCTCTAAGTCAGGCCCCACCACGGACCCGTGGCACCTGCAGATGGGACATGCACTTTAACACTACACCGGGGTCTCCAAGCCCTTCAGGTCCTGGGGATCTACACTAAAGAGCGCAAGGAGGAAGGGGCCACAGACTACCAAACCGGTTCTGACCTTTGACTTACCCAGGATTGGGTGGAGCTTAATCGCAGCTGAGACCGATGCCTCCGGGTAATCTACGAACTGTGAGTAAACGACTTGGAACCGCAATTGCTATGTCACTCCTTTATTGCCGGCGCCCCGCGCTCCAATGGCCACCGTCTCCCCCATCACTTCGCCGGGGCCCGCTCCACCTGTGGGGAGCAGAACCACCCTTGCTGCAACACGATCAGCCATGGAGGTCATCACCCACAGCGGCGGCTAATCCCTGGCCACGTACCACAGGTGGCGTCACGAGACAAACTTTCATTCCTTCATCACTATCCTGCCCTTTTATTGTACACCTCGGGGTCACGAAACCATATAGGGCGACCCGTGCAATCCCCAGACCCAACATCACCAAGCCCGGCGACGAGTAAACATTTCACCCCTTGCCCCGTGGGTGCTACACAGGCGCTGTACTTACCAAGGCTCCAGCGCGGCTGTAACTGCTTCCAGGCCGCACATTCACTTCCTGGGCCACTTTTTACTGCTCATCCATATGCACTGGTTTCCCCGCCCACCGACGCCTGTGATTGGTTGCAGTCAAACGCGCCCCCAGCCTGAGTGTCAGTGTGTCAGCTGACTGCTTCCAATCACAGGCGCTACATGCATTTATTGTGGTATAAAAAGAAATAAAACATTTGGCGTAGGGTCCCCCCATATTATGATACCCAGCATAGATAAAGCATATGGCCATAAGCTGCATCCCCCAATCGTGCGCTTATCTTGGCTGTGTATCAAAATAAAAGGAACCGCATGCAGCTTTTTTCTTTTTTTTTATTATTTCAATAAATAATTTAAAAACCGACCTGCGGTCCCCCCCAATTTTGATACCCAGCCAATATAAAGCCCGACACCTGGGGGCTGGTATTCTCAGGCTGGGCAGGTCCAGTCTAAAAATAGCAGCCTGCAGCCTCCCGGGATTGTTGCATCCATTAGATGCGACAAGCCCGGTGCTTTACCCGGCTCTTCCCAATTGATGGTGACGGCTGCCGGAGCAGGGCACAGCCGCTGAGGAGCCTCGGTAAGTATGATGTGCTCGCTTCATTCTTATTTTCTTTATTTTTCCTTTATTTATTTTTTTAATTTCCCCAGTGCCGGATCCAGATCAATACCTGGAATACTGGGCCTGAGTCCGGCAACAGGGCACCTTTGAAACTGTGCGGATCTGAACTTTTACTGTCCGAGTCCGCCCATCACTAGTGATGGGTCCTATTAATTAAGTATATAGATTTATGCATGTGCATTTTCTGACTAATAAGGCCCCTTTCTCATTGCGTTTCAGTGGCTCCGTCGGGGCATACATCTAAAATCCCGCCCCTTCCCTGCAAAACATGTTTCGGAAGTATGCGCCGGCAGGGCCATTGAGTATAATGGAGCAGACAGAGCAAGCGTATGCTCTGTCTTGCACCATTTTCGGGTGTATACGCTTTTTGCAGGCAACACCCAAACATAGAAGAAACAACAAAGAGCCAGCACCAGTGTGCACTAAGGCATCAAATATTCCAAACTGCATTATAAAAATTTTTTTTTTTTTTTTTTTTTTTTTTTTTTTGAGATTTTTGGCAAAAAATTGCAATTTCTTGAGCTGCTTCGCCACGTCACGGCAAATCTCATTTGAAGCAGTCCTACACTAAAATATTTTTATAAAATGTGCCATGCGGCCTCACATATAAATAGCAGAACTGCTCTCAGCAGCACTCACCTGGTCTATTGCAGTCCCGTACCCATGACTGAGTCATGGCTGTGGGCGGGACAGGTCCAAGCAAATGCTGCATGAAGTATATATATAGCCTGTGGACAAAGCCTGATGACCCAATGTGAACAGTCACCAAACGCCAAAATCTATACAGATGGAATACATCCCAAATTGGGGTGCATAGCAAGGTGGAGGTCAACCACCGACCAATTCAAAAAAGAAACAACAAAGAGCCAGCACCAGTGTGCACTAAGGCATCAAATATTCCAAACTGCATTATAAAAATTTTTTTTTTTTTTTTTTTTTTTGAGATTTTTGGCAAAAAATTGCAATTTCTTGAGCTGCTTCGCCACGTCACGGCAAATCTCATTTGAAGCAGTCCTACACTAAAATATTTTTATAAAATGTGCCATGCGGCCTCACATATAAATAGCAGAACTGCTCTCAGCAGCACTCACCTGGTCTATTGCAGTCCCGTACCCATGACTGAGTCATGGCTGTGGGCGGGACAGGTCCAAGCAAATGCTGCATGAAGTATATATATAGCCTGTGGACAAAGCCTGATGACCCAATGTGAACAGTCACCAAACGCCAAAATCTATACAGATGGAATACATCCCAAATTGGGGTGCATAGCAAGGTGGAGGTCAACCACCGACCAATTCAAAAAAGAAACAACAAAGAGCCAGCACCAGTGTGCACTAAGGCATCAAATATTCCAAACTGCATTATAAAAATTTTTTTTTTTTTTTTTTTTTGAGATTTTTGGCAAAAAATTGCAATTTCTTGAGCTGCTTCGCCACGTCACGGCAAATCTCATTTGAAGCAGTCCTACACTAAAATATTTTTATAAAATGTGCCATGCGGCCTCACATATAAATAGCAGAACTGCTCTCAGCAGCACTCACCTGGTCTATTGCAGTCCCGTACCCATGACTGAGTCATGGCTGTGGGCGGGACAGGTCCAAGCAAATGCTGCATGAAGTCTGCTACGTTTAGTCTGCTACGTTTGGGCATCCGCCTGCAGAAAGCGTATACAAAACAAGAATGCCACGGAGACACCATCACATGTTTCTCAACGCTGGCATGAAACTAGCCAGTTCTTTCACCGGGAAAGAACAACCACGGGAAGGGCAGTCTCCAGTCAAGGAAACCGCTTATACCAAAACATGGTATCCATCCACAGTCAGCTGTTTCGGGGTATTTGCCCCTCATCAGTGTGGAGTAGGAAACTGGCTAGTGGGAGCAATGCCTAGTAGAAGGCTAGTTTCCCGCCAGCGTTGAGAAACATGTGATGGTGTCTCCGCGGCATTCTTGTTTTGCATATTTTCCCAGGGGGCTTTGTTCTAGTGTCACTGTGTTGAGAAACACGTGATGGTGTCTCCGCGGTGTTGGATGTTGATCTCCCCGAGGTCAACCCTCGTTACCTATGCAGAAAGTGTATAGACCCGAAAATGGTGCAAGACAGAGCATATGCTTGCTCTGTCTGCTCCGTTATACTCAATGGCCCTGTCGGCGCATACGTCCGAAACACGTTTTGTGGGGAAGGGGCGGGATTTCGGACGTATGTCCCGATGGAGCCACTGAAACGCAATGTGAAAGGGACCTTAGTGCTACATTTATCCCCTAAACTTGAGATTTTTCTTATATCTTTGCTGATAGCTTGGATTTGTTTCCACATCAATGACCTAGTCTTGGTTCTGGTACCGTATCTATGCTCTCAGCTTGGACCCATGCTACATACGTTATCTACTACACGCATTTGTGCCAGACATTGTGTTGCTTTTTCTAATGACAGGTTAGTAATATAGTTTGCTTTTCTTTCACCTCACAGCATCTGCTATCCATTAAGGTCAATGACCTAACAATGATTGTACGTCCTTGTCTGGAAATTAGGTCACAGCCAAGGACGTTTTTGTAGCATTTTTTTCTGACCAAAACCTGATCTTGTGACAGGATGTCTCCTGGGAATGTTTTCGTACCAGAGTGCTGGGCCGGAAAGGGATTGACCTGGATCCGGCACTCGGGTACTAAAAAAGAAAAAAAAAAAAAGGGTAGGAAGAAAAAAAAAGTAAAGCAAGCACGCTATACTTACCAGTCTCCAGTAGATGCTAGAGTTTATGGGCTCCTTTCAGGTATGATGTCCTTCAATAGGCTATCACATGGCGGGCACTGAAGCATGATTGTAATGAAAGGAGGAAACATCGTTCAGGTCCACTAACCCAGCTGGTCATGCCCACTAACCTGGAAAGAGCCCATACATTCTAGGCTCAACCGTACCTGCTCCTGTGGCCACTCCTACTTCTAGTGTCGCTCGTTAGCCTCATGCATATTCACTGCTTCCCCCTCACACTGGAATCTGTGGGTCTATTGTACAGTAAAAACTAAATAAGTAAATAGAAAAAATGAGGTAGTGTCCACCCATATTTTGATACCCAGCACAGATAAAGCCTACAGCTACAGGCTGCAGCCCCCAGCTGTGACCTTATCTTGGCTGTGTATCAAAATAAGAGGGACCCCATGCTGTTTTTTTAATTATTTAAATAAATAATTAAAAAAAAAAAAACCAGCGTGCGGTCCCCCCCCAAATTTTGATACCCAGCCAAGATAAAGCCCACAGCTTGGGGCCGGTATTCTCAGGCTGGAGAGACCCAGGATTGTCGCATCCATTAGATACGACAATCCCAGCACTTTACCTGGCTCTTCCTGAATTGCCCTGGTGCGGTGGCAATCGGGGAAATATCAGGGGTTAATCGCATCTCATAGCTGCAACTAAGCAGCTAGATTGGTAATGGCAGACGTCTATGAGATATCCCCTTTACCAATCTGTAATAAGTGACAAGAAATAAACACAATCACAAAAAAAAGTCCTTTATTTGAAATAACATACAAAAAGCCACCTGTTTCACTACTTTATTAACCCCATAATCACAGCCCTGCAGGTCCAACGTAATCCACACGAGGTCCCACGGTGATTCAGCTCTGCTACATCTGAAGATCACAGCGAGCGCCATAAAACAGGACTGCCTACTGTGAGCTCCAGAGAATGAATGAGCCGCACAATCAGAGGTCACTTCACTCCGGTGATTCCCGGTCACAGCTGACGATACCTGTGACCGTAAATAGCCTGAGTGAGGTCACCGCTGAATGCGCGGCTCACTCGTACCCTGTATAGACCCGCAGACCAGGTCGGTGATTGGTTGCAGTAAGATGCTGGGGGCGCGTCTGACTGCAACCAATCACAAATGAAAGTGGTGAATATGTAATGAGTGGGGAAGAAGAGGACCGCGGGAGCATACAGCCGCGCTGGTGATTCGGTAAATATAGCGCACCTGCTCCAATTCCCCCTATCCCCACCACCATTTTTAAGTGCCAGCCAGATAACCTGGATCAATTCCGGGCCTAACCGGGTTTTTTATTAACCCGGTTAGACCCGCCGATGCAGGGTGTCTGCGAGTCCACCTGTCATTTGGGTGAAAACTGTGGCAAAAGCGCTGCAAAGAACTGACATGTTCGTTCTTTTCAGAACGTAGCAAAACCAAAAGGTGGTTCAAAAAACAGTCAAGAAAAAGTCCTGATGTGTTTGTGTGTGTGCAGGAGATTTCAGAAATCTCATAGACTTTGCTGGGACTGTAAAAAGGAGCGTTTTATTAGCATGGATTTGCATAAAACCAAGACAAATCTGCAGATAAAAAACGCTGCAAAAACGCCCAGTGTGAACATAGCCTAAAGGCCGCTTTACACGCTGCGATATCGGTGCCGGTATCGCTAGCGTGGGTACCCGCCCCCATCTGTTGTGCGACACGGGTAAATCGCTGCCCGTGCCGCACAACATCGCCCAGACCCGTCACACTACTTACCTGTCCGGCGACGTCGCTGTGACCGTCACAGTTGCGTCACGGAACCGCCGCCCAATAGAAGCGGAGGGGCGAAGATGAGCGGGACGTAACATCCCGCCCACCTCCTTCCTTCCGCATAGCAGCCGGGAGGCAGGTAAGGAGAGGTTCCTCGTTCCTGCGGTGTCACACGGAGCGATGTGTGCTGCCGCAGGAACGAGGAACAACTTCGTTACTGCTGCAGTAACGATTTTTGAGAATGGACTCCCATGTCACCGATGAGCGATTTTGCACGTTTTTGCGACGATGCAAAATTGCTCATAGGTGTCACACGCAACGGCATCACTAATGTGGCCGGATGTGCGTCACCAATTCCGTGACCCCAACGAGTTCGCATTAGCGATGTCGTAGTGTGTAAAGCCCCCTTAAGTGCCACTGTCTCATCAAGTGATCAGATTAGGACATCGGTAAAATATCTTTTGCAATGGAAATTCAGGCCCAAATTCATCAAGATCAGTGATTTGAACACGAGACTTCATAAAGAGTGCGCTGAGGCGAGGGCTTCTTAATAAAATTGGCAGTAGGGATGAGCAGACAGAACGATAAAGTTTGGGGTTTGTACTGGATAACAGTTATCCGGGTCTCAGACTGGAACTTTTAAAAAAACGTTTAAGTTCGGAGTTTTGGTACTATTTGTATGCCAATACGGTTTGATGAAAGGCTGCAGCGCCCCCATTTTGTGTCCGTTTGCAGCCCCCTAGCCCTTATTACAACCATTTTACAGCAGAAAAGTTAGGGTCTCTATTGACTTATATGGATTTCGAGGTCAAGTCTGAACTTCCACAGATCCGCTCATCCCTAATTGGCAGATCTTCCAGGGGACATCAAAAAAAATGTACATCATTAAGGCACTAGAATACAATTCTGTTGTAATGTATGCCACTTTTGTACCCACACTTAGCTAAGCTGTGTCCACGTTTCAAAACCAGGCCGGGACTATCATAAAAACACCAAAAGTCAAACTTTTTATGCAACAGAAAACTGGCAAAAATTGCTTGATCAGTTGGGGCCTTCACAATATAGTGGACTGTTCGAGGGACTTTGTCAGCACAAAATGACTGTTAGGCTGTGTGCACACGATGCGTTTTTTACCGCGGAAACGCTGCGTTTAGAACCGCAGCGTTTCAGTGGCAAATTGCATGCGTTCAGCTTTCCCAGCAAAGTGTATGAGAAAGCCGAAAAATCAGTGCACACGCTGCGTTTTGGATGCCAAAAATCGGTGCGGAAAGAAAAGCAGCATGTCACTTCTTTTGTGCATTGTGGCTGTGTTCTCTCCCTCATTGAAATCAATGATGCCGGTCAGAACGCAGCTACAACGCAGTGAGCTGCTTTTTTGTTGCGGTCCGCGGGCTTGGTCGGCATGCCAGAATGCAGGCATTTACCTGGAAAATGCCCCCCAGGCCCTGCCAGGTCACCCCCTATTCCCCCCGGTATTCCCCCTTACCTGTCCGGTCGCAGCGCTGATCCCCCGCGGCCCCCTCCTCCTCCACAGCAGACGCCGGTCAGTGCGGTCACATGTGCAGATCAGCTGACAGCCAGCACTGTGTTCAGAGAGCTGTGCTGGCTGCTCGGCAGTCTGCAGCTGTGTCTTGGGGAGAGTGGATGCAGATTTTTGGCACCCACTCTCCTCAAATGGAGGGTCTCCCTGAATATGGGGGATACGTTCCCTGAACGTATCCCCCATATTCTAGAAGGTCCAGAGCCGACGTGGGACGTCCAAATGGATTTCTGCGGACCCATTTTTTTTCAAATTTTTTGATTAAATTGGTGAACGAGGGAATGATTTGGGGAGTGTTTTTTCTAATAAAATTTTTTTTGTCTTTTTTTTGCTTTTGTTTACTGTCAATTAGTTATGTCTGGTATCAAATAGACGCCGTGACATAACTAATTGCTGGGCTTGATGCCAGGTGACATTACACATCTGGTATCAACCCCATTTATTACCCCGTTTGCCACCGCACCAGGGCAACGGGATGAGTTGGGGCGAAGCGCCAGGATTGGCGCATCTAATGGATGCGCCACTTCTGGGGCGGCTGCGGCCTGCTATTTTTAGATTTGGAAGAGTCCAATAACCATGGCTCTTCCCACTCTGAGAATACCAGACCCCAGCTGTTAGCTTCACCTTGGCTGGTGATCTTTTTGATTTTTAATTCTTTATTTATAAATTAAAAAAAAGCCTGGGGAGCCCTCCAAATTGATCACCAGACAAGATGAAGCTGCCAGCTGTGGTTTGCAGGCTACAGCTGTCTGCTTTACCCTAACTGGCTACCAAAAATAGGGGGGACCCCACGCCATTTTTTTCATTGATTTTTTATTGGGATAAATACTAGGCTAGGCACCCTTTAGTGCCACATGAAAGGTACTAAAGGTGCCAGCTTAGAATATGCAGGGGGTGGGACGTTATATATGTATTTGACATCCATTCATCCATTGACGCTTTTTAGACTGTGTGCCCACAATCGGGTTTTGCAGTGGTTTGGGCGCTGAGTGTTTTCCCTGCATTCATAACGCTGCGTTGTGCAGGAGAAGCACAGTGGAAGGATTTTTGGAGATCCCATGCCCACTGTGCTTCTTTTCTCCGCAGCATAAACTGATCGATGGCGTGGCTTCCCGAGCATCAGCATGTCAATTTATGCTGTGGAGACGAGAGTGCTCTCTGCAGGTAGAATAGAGCTAAAGTCCACAGCAGCCTGAACCCAAATCGTGGGCATGGGCAGCTGCGTTCTCCCGTGGACAACACTCACATCTCTGCAGGAAAGCTGACACTGTACTAGACGTCGTGTCGCTGGATCACGGCCACATAGCCCAACAGTGAGAATATTGTTGCTACAGCAACATTTTGGGTGAAGTAGCTGTGGATTCAAAATGCTTAATATACTCCTGAATAAAATCCTTGAGGGGTGCAGATTCCAAAATGGGGTCACTTGTGGGGGTTTTCTGATATATAGGTACCCAAGAGGCCCTGCTAATGTGACATGGTGCGCGAAGTTTATTTCAACTTTTCTAAACTTCAAATGGTGCTCCTTCCATTCCAAAGGTTTTTTTTCCAAAGGTCTGTGTTCAACCAACTTTATTAACACTGACAAGTCTTAAAAAACGCACCTAAAAAAACGCATGAAAAACGCATGCGTTTTCGATGCGTTTTTTCCAAAAAGCATGGTTTACAATTCTCCCCTCTGCCAGAGGGTGCGTTTTTTTCCGCGCTGAAAAAAACGCAACGTGTGCACATAGCCTTAATACAAAGTACAGACGCTCGGTGCACCAAGGAGGGGCCACACATATAAGTGCACCTTCCCACCTGTTATTTTTCATCTATCTTTAGCTTTTCTGGCTCTATTGGCTCTATGAAGCCAGAGCTGTCAATACAATTAGAGGAGGAGGATGGAGATAGAGGGAAAATAAGCAATTACTTTAATACTTGCTGTCAAAAATTTTAAAAAACTCAAATGGGGTAAAATTGGTGACAACACATTTTATTCCTAGAGTTAATAAAAATTGGGGTATTTGTGGGGCAAACTAATTGCTGGGATACCACTATTGGAGGGACGGCTACAGAACGTGGCCCTGCTTCTAACAATTCAGGGGTGACGACCATAGGCCTGTGGGATTCTGTGAAGGAAGAGGTCACTGTCCAAAGAAATTTCCACTTTTCCAGTGGCTTCTGGGTAACTCTTGGAACTGCTGGAGCAAAGCATGGAGTAGCGTTGCTGTACAGAAAATATGCTAGGAGCCATTTTGTTAGGCTGGAAACACACTTATGCGTGTAAAATCGGTCCGACTTGCATGAAAAAACTCGGCTGATTTTAATTCACGTTAGGTCAGTGTGCAATGCAAGTGCGATGCTTTTTTTAAAATATTTACTGACTAGCAGAGCGTGTGTAATGCGTGTTTGATGCGTATGGGATCCCTTTTTTCTATGTCATCTGCCATTCAGCAGAGCTGAATAGTCGCTGACAGCAGACACAGATAGAGCCGCACGATCAGAATGAAGTCGGATGCATTTTACCTGACTTCATTGTCATCCTGCGGCTCTGTCTGTGTGTCGCGTCCTGATTAGCGGTCCCCCGTGAAGGACTCACCGGTGACCGCTAATCCCCTGAGTGACTGAAGTGAGCAGCGCGATTAGCGCTGCCGTCACTCAGGTTACCCGCGGCTAGCTGGATCCTCCACCCGAGACAGCAACTCGCCTGTGACTTCATCGCTGTCACTGACGACTTGCTGTCACAGTTGGAAGATCCAGCGGTGGCCGCGAGTTACCTGAGTGACGTCATCGCTGATCGCGCTACTCACCTCAGTTGCTGCGTGGAGCTGTCAGGAGCGGCGGTGTTCTTCTGCTGCTCCTGTCACCTTCATGTAGCAGAGCTGGAAGCGACGCGGGACCTCAGTGGATTACGCCGGAGCTGGAAGTGTTTTTAGGGTTTAATAAAATGGTGAACGAGGGTATTTGTTTGTGTTTATTATTGCAAATAAAGGATTTTTTCACTGTGTGTGTGTTTATATAACTTTAAATTACCAGTTAATCATTGGGGGTGTCTCATAGACGCCTACAATGATTAATTTAGGACTTAGTGGCAGCTATGGGCAAAATTATGCAGCCTGACAAAGGTTAAATAATACCTTTTGTACTATACTTGTATTGGATGTACAGTGCCTACAAGTAGTATTCAACCCCCTGCAGATTTAGCAGGTTTACACATTCGGAATTAACTTGGCATTGTGACATTTGGACTGTAGATCAGCCTGGAAGTGTGAAATGCACTGCAGCAAAAAAGAATGTTATTTCTGTTTTTATTTTTCTTTTAAATTGTGAAAAGTTTATTCAGAGGGTCATTTATTATTCAACCCCTCAATCCACCAGAATTCTGTTTGGTTCCCCTAAAGTATTAAGAAGTATTTCAGGCACAAAGAACAATGAGCTTCACATGTTTGGATTAATTATCTCTTTTTCCAGCCTTTTCTGACTAATTAAGACCCTCCCCAAACTTGTGAACAGCACTCATACTTGGTCAACATGGGAAAGACAAAGGAGCATTCCAAGGCCATCAGAGACAAGATCGTGGAGGGTCACAAGGCAGGCAAGGGGTACAAAACCCTTTCCAAGGAGTTGGGCCTACCTGTCTCCACTGTTGGGAGCATCATCCGGAAGTGGAAGGCTTATGGAACTACTGTTAGCCTTCCACGGCCTGGACAGCCTTTGAAAGTTTCCACCCGTGCCGAGGCCAGGCTTGTCCGAAGAGTCAAGGCTAACCCAAGGACAACAAGGAAGGAGCTCCGGGAAGATCTCATGGCAGTGGGGACATTGGTTTCAGTCAATACCATAAGTAACGTACTCCACCGCAATGGTCTCCGTTCCAGACGAGCCCGTAAGGTACCTTTACTTTCAAAGCGTCATGTCAAGGCTCGTCTACAGTTTGCTCATGATCACTTGGAGGACTCTGAGACAGACTGGTTCAAGGTTCTCTGGTCTGATGAGACCAAGATTGAGATCTTTGGTGCCAACCACACACGTGACGTTTGGAGACTGGATGGCACTGCATACGACCCCAAGAATACCATCCCTACAGTCAAGCATGGTGGTGGCAGCATCATGCTGTGGGGCTGTTTCTCAGCCAAGGGGCCTGGCCATCTGGTCCGCATCCATGGGAAGATGGATAGCACGGCCTACCTGGAGATTTTGGCCAAGAACCTCCGCTCCTCCATCAAGGATCTTAAGATGGGTCGTCATTTCATCTTCCAACAAGACAACGACCCAAAGCACACAGCCAAGAAAACCAAGGCCTGGTTCAAGAGGGAAAAAATCAAGGTGTTGCAGTGGCCTAGTCAGTCTCCTGACGTTAACCCAATTGAAAACTTGTGGAAGGAGCTCAGGATTAAAGTCCACATGAGACACCCAAAGAACCTAGATAACTTGGAGAAGATCTGCATGGAGGAGTGGGCCAAGATAACTCCAGAGACCTGTGCCGGCCTGATCAGGTCTTATAAAAGACGATTATTAGCTGTAATTGCAAACAAGGGTTATTCCACAAAATATTAAACCTAGGGGTTGAATAATAATTGACCCACACTTTTATGTTGAAAATTTATTAAAATTTAACTGAGCAACATAACTTGTTGGTTTGTAAGATGTATGCATCTGTTAATAAATCCTGCTCTTGTTTGAAGTTTGCAGGCTCTAACTTATTTGCATCTTATCAAACCTGCTAAATCTGCAGGGGGTTGAATACTACTTGTAGGCACTGTACAACTTCTATGAGCGCATCTCAGCAGGGATCACCTAGTACTGGACTGTTATGCAGATCTTTCTTCCTCGTCTGATACTTCCTTTTCCACCACAGAAATCGGAGCAACTGAAAGGAAGTTGTCACTGGGCTCCTGATGATGAGTGTGGATGTTTTGGAGTGAATCACAATTAGTCTCACACAAGCTGAGCTGACTGCTTCATTCAGCAGTAATAGGAGGGGCTGACACCTAGTGAAGTGCTGCGATCTGCATTTCAAAAGCAAAGGATTTAGTTAATCCAATCACTGATGTGAACAGCTGAAAAGTGCAGAATAAACTCAGTGACAGGACTGTACTGGCCATATGACAATGGTCAGATGGGCTGGTACCTACCCTGGCTTGGTCTGACACTAAGGGCTGGTTCACACTAAGCGACAGCGACAACGAGGTCGCTGTTACGTCACCATTTTCTGTGACGTAACAGCGACCTTGTAAGTCGCTGTTATGATCGCTGCTTAGCTGTCAAACAGCAGCCGAAGCAGCGATCATAACCGCGAGAGCAGGGAGCCGCGCACACTGCTTAGCGCTGGCTCCTTGCTCTCCTAGTTACAGTACACATCGGGTTAATTAACCCGATGTGTACTGCAGCTACATGTGCAGAGAGCAGGGAGCCGCGCACACTGCTTAGCGATGGCTCCTTGCTCTCCTAGCTACAGTACACATCGGGTTAATTAACCCGATGAGTACTGCAGCTACATGTGCAGAGAGCCGGAGCCAGCAGCACAGGCAGCGTGAGAGCTGCGGAGGCTGGTAACTAAAGTAAATATCGGGTAACCACCTTGGTTACCCGATGTTTACCCTGGTTACAGCTTACCGCAGCTGCCAGATGCCGGCTCCTGCTCCCTGCTCGCTTCATTTCGTCGCTCTCTCGCTGTCACACACAGCGATCTGTGTCACAGCGGGAGAGCGCCTTTGAAGAAAACGAACCAGGGCTGTGTGTAACGAGCAGTGATCTCGCAGCAGGGGCCAGATCGCTGATCAGTGTCACACACAGCGAGATCGCTAATGAGGTCACTGTTGCGTCACCAAAACCGTGCCGTAGCAGCGATTTCGGTAGCGATCTCGCTATGTGTGAAGCACCCCTTAGTATCTTCTAATATCTTTAGCAGCACAGGATTGAGAACAGAGGGGAGAGCTAAGTGCTGGATCACAGGCTGCAGCAATGCATGATGGAACTTTTAGCATTAGCACCCAGTAAGCCTGGAGAGTGGAAGAGATGGAAGTAAACATCAGAGCTGCCGCTGGTAGACACCAAGTGATGCTATCTGCATGATAAAAGGTTTATATTATCATAATAATAGTATGGATGGATTTAGTGGCACATAATAGCACGATTGAGGAATAAAAAAAATGAAACAGCAGTCAGACTGTGGAATGCCCTACCACAAGAGGTAGTAATGGCAGATACTCTACCGGCTTTTAAAAAAGGGCTGGGTGATTTCTTCACTACACACAACATTGTTGGTTATAAATGACTTATTGCAGGTCACTTTTTTACTACCGGGATCTGTATCTCCCTAGCATGTACTGCTGATTTTGCACTGGCATCTGGGGTCACTGTTCTAATTTGTCATCGTCCATGACATAACCACTGACAAATATTTTTTTTGTCATGAATTGGATGACTCAGATGTTTGTATCTACACTTGAGTTACTCCAGGCTTGATATATGTAATATCCTTTGCTTTATGATACAAATCAGCTATATTTGCGGATATCCACTTCTCTATCCTATCTTGACCTAATATTGCGGGTACTCGGCGTGGGGTTTATTGTCCTCTGGGCAGATTTATTTATGCATATTTTGTCATTAATGACCACATGACATGCGTGGTGTTATTTGTGATCTATATTTACCGCATAAAAACACCCCCCCTTACGATTCTGTGAAGTACCTTATTTATACACCAGTGGGTCCATTTGTACCAACTTTATTGTATAGAGGGTTAGTTGTTCAATACTAGAGGTACTTTATTTATATCATTGTATTCATATATTGGAGGTTGGCGTGCTGGGGAACCATGCCAATTCTGGCTTTTAAATGTTTTTAATTGTTTGTATGTGTGCCCTTGTTCCCTGGGGCCATGATCTGTCCACACAAATTTTTTCAGTAATTAATAAAAATATTTTTCTATGATTCTAATACCGTGTTGATGATCCCATTTTTGGTATATCTTTTCTCTTCTTGTGCTGAGTTTGTTGCAGCAGTTGTCCGCCACAGCAGGAGGAGGCCGACAGAGGGCTGTGCAGCGTGAGATCTGGGCCCTCCTATATCGGCAACAAGTGAATTCGATGGGTGGAGAGATTGGTGGAGTAAGGCTACTTTCACACATCCGGTTTGAGCAGTGCGGCTCAATCCGGCTGTGAAAACTATGCAACGGATGCAGCGAAAACACCGCATCCTTTGCATAAGTTTTTACATGCGGCCCGTCCGTTTTTTTCCGGTTGCGGCATGCTACTGAGCATGGGCAGTGGAAAAAACCGCATGCGGCGAGCGGATGCGGTTTTTTCCGCATCACGCCGCATCCGGCCTCCATAGGTATGCATTGAAAAATGCGCCGCAGCGGCCGGATGCGGCGCGATGCGGTGTTTTTTGCCGGAGCAAAAAACGTTGCAGGGAACGTTCGATCCGGCCGCCGCATCGGCTAAATCTGCCGCATGCGGCAAAAACCGGACCGAACGCAAGCCCCTGCGGCACAATACGGCACTAATGTAAGTCTATGCAAAAAAAAAACCGCAACCGGCTTTTGTAACGCCGGTTGCGGTTTTTCTGCAGAACGCCGTATTGTGCCGCAGAGCAAAAATCCGGATGTGTGAAAGTAGCCTTAGGGTGATGGATGTGGCCCCCTTGGTAGTGCCACCCAGAAGCGAGATGATGATTTGGTGCAGGGCAGCAGTAGGCCCCCAGGGGCGCGACTACCCGGCGATGGTGGAACCCACGCCTTCTGAACACTGGCCCACGGTGATGGCGGCCAGAGGGGTGGTTGACGTCAAAAAGGGGAGAGTGCCTGTAAGAGTGCTGAATTGGGGAGAGGAGGAAGTTAGGCTTCCCCGCTACGCTACCCTTGCCAAGTTGCTTACCCTAGACCCTCACACTATTCACGAATCCGCCCCGCCTACCTCCGCACCCCCTGACAGTAAACATATACCCCCCGAACAGTTAGAGGGCTGGTGCTAGGAACTACATGTAGGCACTGAAGCCACACCCATGCATCACAAAGAGGGGGTATACAGGGTAGTACAGGAGTATGAACAGGTTTTCAGCAAGCACCCATTAGATTTCGGGAGGATTAAAGGGGTTCAACACCATATCCCTACAGGCATACATCCACCCATCAAAGAAAAGTATAGGCCCATCCCGCCAGCACATCATCAATGCGCCAAAGACATGTTGAGGAACATGAAGGAGGCAGGGGTCATTCGGGATAGTTGTAGTCCCTGGGCAGCCCCACTGGTGCTGGTGAAGAATAAGGACGGCACCATGAGAATGCGTGTGGATTACCGGAAGATCAACCAGATAATGCATAAAGATGCCTATCCTCTCCCCCATATCGAAGAGTCGCTAGCTGCGCTGAGAACTGCTAACTTCTTCTCTACCCTTGACCTTACCAGCGGCTACTGGCAGGTTGCGGTCGCACCAGAGGACCGTGAGAAGACTGCATTCGCAACTCCCATGGGACTCTGCGAGTTCAACAGCATGCTGTTTGGGCTGTGAAATGCCCCTGGAACCTTCCAACGGCTCATGGAGTGTTGCCTGGGACATCTCAATTTCGAAACGGTCTTGCTGTATCTAGATGATGTGATCGTATACTCCCAGATGTACGAGGCCCACCTGGAGCACCTGGCTGAAGTGTTTGCGTCCCTTGCCAAATTTGGGATGAAGCTGAAGCCCTCCAAGTGCCATCTACTGAAGCCTAGGGTACAGTACCTCGGACACGTGGTGATTGCAGAAGGTGTCGCCCCAGATCCCGAGAAGATCACGGATATCCAGGACTGGCCGAGGCCGACCACAGTGAGAGAGGTGAGAGTTCCTGGGCCTGGTGGGCTATTATCGCCGCTTTATCAAGGGATACACGAAGATGGCTGCACCTATGCAAGACCTCCTCGTGGGACAAACCAGGAGTGGCAGAGGCCCTGAACCCCCGTTTGTGTGGGAGTAGAAGCATGAAGAGTCCTTTCACCAACTGAAGACGGCCTTGACAGACGAAAGAAGAAGTCCTGGCGTACCCCGACTACAGCCTTCCGTTCGTCCTCTACACCGATGCCAGCAATGTGGGCTTGGGGGCAGTCCTGTCCCAGGTCCAGGGCAAGAAAGAAAAGGTGATCGCCTATGCCAGCAGAAAACTCCGACCCACGGAAAGGAACCCTGAAAACTACAGCTCCTTCAAACTTGAGTTCCTGGCCCTGGTGTGGGCAATCACCAAGAGATTCCGACATTACCTCGCAGCGGCAAAATTCACTGCCTACACGGACAATAACCCATTGACCCATCTGCACACGGCCAAGCTGGGCGCTCTGGAACAACGGTGGGTGGCTAGGCTGTCTAACTATGACTTCACTATCAAATACAGAGCCGGCCGCAACAACACCAACGCGGACGCGTTATCCCAGATGCCCCACCTGCCGGATAGGGGGCCAGAAGACGATAACCTCGAAGAAATCGAGTTGCCCGCATTCCATCGGCCACCGATCGAGAAACTACATGTCAAACAGCAACAGGCGAAACTGGACCCGCTACCCAGCCAGGGATGGCAAGAAGCCCAAGACCAAGCGCCTGCCGTCCAGCTGGTCAAGACCATGATTCAGCAAGGCTTCTCCGGAATGGATCCTGCAGCTCCCTCTGAGGCTCAGCGGCTGTGGAAAGAACGAGCCCGGCTGTACCTGCACGAAGGGAAGCTGTATCGGGAACTGATCAACCCGAAGACTCACAAGAAGGTTCGCCAGCTGGTGGTTCCTCAGGCCATTGTGCCCAAAGTCCTACAGGCATATCACGATGGTGCCGGATATTTTGTCTGGAAGAAGCTGGAGATGTTGCTGAGAGAGCGGTTCTATTGGAGTGGGATGCGAGAATCTGTGGAGGCCTGGTGCTGAGAGTACAGCCCCTGTACGCTGAGAAAGAAGGATGAAGTCAGCCAAAGAGCCCCTCTACAGCCGATCGTCACCCATCAACTGCTGGAGCTGGTTGCCTTGGACCACGTCAAGCTCACACCCAGCCGGAATGGATATTCCTATGCCTTGACCATTGTGGACCACTACTCCAGATTTGTGGTGGTTGTTCCAGTCAAAGATTTGACCGGCCGTACCGCAGCTCGGGCATTCCAGGCCTACTTCTGTCGACCGCACGGATACCCAGAGAGAGTGCTTACGGACCAGGGTTTAGTCTTTGAAGCAGAAGTGTTCCAAGAATTTTGCCAATTATACGGCTGCAAGATCAGGACCACGCCATATCATGCCCAGACTAATGGAATGTGTGAAAAGATGAACCATTTAGTTCTGGATCTCCTCAAGGTACTACCATTGGAAGAGCGAAACCTGTGGCCGGAGAAGTTGCCTGACCTGGTAGACATGTATAATAACATTCCCTGCGGTTCTACCAAGTGCACACCGGCGTATCTGATGAGAGCCCGACCGGGGCGGCATCCGGTGGACCTGGAAATGGACTTGGAAGCCCCAGAGGCCCTCCCCTCGACAGCAGACTGGGATGTCCGGCGGCAAGCGCAGTACCGGCAGGTCTAGAAAAATGTGGAGAAGAATCTGCGTCAGAGCCGAGAGAAACAGGAGCAGCGCTTCAATAAGCGGGCTCCAGCCACCCCCTTTGAGCCCGGGGATGTGGTGCTGAAGCGGAAGAGAAGAACTCATAAGCTTGATGACCAGTGGGAGAAGACCCCGTATGTCATACAGCTCACGGAATGGGAGAATGAAAAGGCTTATCTGATTAGTCGCAACCAGGGAAGGACTGCGGCTACAGTTTCCAGGGATCACCTGAAGAGGTGCCCACCTCCCTTAAGGTTGGCAAACGAAGTTCCGGTTCCGATACCGAACGGGGAAAAAGAAAAAGAGGTGATCCACACAGTGATAGGTGACTTTCCAGCAGACTGGCCTACGCAGAACGGCGCGGTCATTGTTCCGGTGATAATGTTCCCACAACACGTGGAAGAAATGGAGATGGAAACGGCCCCCAGTGAGCCACTCGAACTAACGCCCACGGATGCACCTATACCCCCTCCCCTTGCCATATCTGACAGACGGGACGAGGAACCGGTTGTCTTCTCTGTCCCATTGCCCTCCACAGACGACATTGGGCCTAGAAGGTCCACACGCCCCAACCTAGGCAGGCCCCCGCTTAGGTATAGGCAAACAACCATCTAGGGGTGCAGCATGTTGATTGTGTAAATAGTTGAATGAAAGCTAATTAATCCGAAGACTTACCTGATTACCGTCCGTGGAAGGAAAGTGTTGTCCCCGTTGGGACCATCAGTATGTTTACATCAAAACAGCCCACATGAGAAACTACTCATGAACAAGGCCGATAACTTGCAGGCCAGCCACGAACTTGTGGCTTTGTAAATAAGTTGTGGGCTGTTTTCCGTTGTCGCCTCCGGAGAGGCAGATTGGAGGAAGGACCCGCAGCAGAGCAGGCTGGGGTCCGGCCACCACCAGACCGGTGGCCATCCTCCGGGGGTCAGGGGTCCCCCTGGACGTGGGGTTCCCTGAAGTGACAGCCGGGTGCGAGACACCGTACCCGTTCCCGCTTGGGTGACCTGGAACAGAGTTCCTGCTTACGGACTGGGGAACAGGGGTGCTGCCCATTTCTTAGGGGCAGCATCAAGGTTTAGGTTGCTTGGGTGGGGAAGCGGATGAACATGAACCCGTCCGTTATTATTAAAAGTGTTTTACATATGTTTGCAACGTTAAAGTGCCATGCCTCCCGTAAGGGAAGAACTAAAAATATGCTTATGTTTTAGGTTTTACATGTTATTTATTTTTTGCAGAAAAATAAAACCGGTGATGGACGGGCAGCCCGCGGACGGTCTGCATTTCAACAAGGGGGAATGTAACGCCCTGGACTAGCCAGGTAATCACAGACATAACAACACACACACCCCCTCCCCTGGATAGTCACACCAGTCAAACAAAAACCCTTGTTGCCTCCCTCCAGGGTCTGATGTCCACACCAGATGGGGCGGAGCCAGGCGGTTGGCCCCAGCCACCGAGGAGTTCACAGGTCTGGAGGCGGGAAAAAGAGACAGAGATTCGAGTAGACAGTGAAAAGGAGAGGTCAGAAACTGTCGGTGTCTGGGTAGGGGCCCAGACACAAACAGCAAGGTTGGCAGACGGTGGTGGCCGTCTGCAGGAGTTAGTGGATCTCTGTGGAACCGTAGGACGGGGTCGGGCGGTGGCCCGCCGGTACCGAGCCGGGGAGCGGAGTGAAGTTAAGCACAAAGGCAGGGCCATCGGACCCCGACTAGGCTTGGAGCCGCCTACAACGGTCAAATCCGAGTGTGACCGGAACCCTAGGGGTTTCCTAACAACCAAGACCCGACAGAAGGCAACAGTCCACCCCATGAGGATACACAGCCACCGCCATAGGCTAGAGATCCAAGGGCCAGAGCCTGCGGGCAAAACGGGCTCCTTCGGTACCTATACGCCGGGGAGCGGACTACCGGTGGGCAACCACAGGAGTCAGACCATTCTAACAAGGTGAAGGGAAAGACAGCCACCATCACCTGTCCAGGGAGAGCACAAACACTGCAGCCGGCTGCGGGACCCGTCCATCCAGCCGTTTGGTTTACCAGAGACTCTGTGCATCTGTGTCTGAGTGAGTACGACAGTGCCATCCGACACCGCGCCACGCTGCCCCTGCACCCCAGCCATCCAGCCTCTCCGTATCACCACCGGGCCCCCTGGGATCACCAACCCCTACCCACGAAGGGGACAACATCCTAGCTGCTCCCTACCATCTCTCCCGGGATCCCCGTGACCAGCAGCGGTGGTGCCGATAATCACCACGACCCGTGGGTGGCGTCACGAATAGTGATGAGCGAGTACTAAAAAGCTCGGGTGCTCGAGGCTCGGGCCGAGCATCCCAAGATACTCGTGTACTCGGCCCGAGCACCGAGCCCAATGTTATCCTATGGGGGACCCGAGTATTATTCTGAAATGACCACCGGCAGCATGTAGAAACCATAAAACTGTAAATTAAAAAAAAAAACGTGCGTGTGTGTGAAAGCGTGCATATATATATACACGCGGAGTGGAGTGCGGGAGGGGCCGTAGCCGAGCGGGGAAGTGTCGGGCTAAAGGCACGGTCATGCTGTGAGGGCCGGCCAATCACTGCAATTCCACAACAGGGCTGTGGCATTGCAGTGGTCTGCCAGCCAATCCCTGCATAAGGGATGGCTGTAAAAAGAGCGCCAACATGAAGACCCCGAGTACAGCACGAGTATTGCGAGATTACTCGGTCCCCGCCGAGTAGCCCGAGTACAGTGATACTCGTGCGAGTACCGAGTAGTAACAAGCATGCTCGCTCATCACTAGTCACGAACTATCTCCCCAAACAAACCACCCCTTTTCACTCGTGGGCGAGGAGCGCTGCTCGAGTCCCCGGGTCCGGCCCACCGCTCGAGCCACCGAGCAGCTGCAGCAGCGCTGGACCCGAGCATACCCTTACTTTTTTACTGGGAGTGTTTCTCGGCTGTTTGTCTCAGGTAATGTCCACTGAGGATTCTCCAAAGTTCAAGAAATAAGTGAGATTCAATCATTAGAAACTTATTAGGGTTCAAAGACCAGCAAACGCATTGCCATGAAGTTTGTCCCCACCGCCTCCCTATACTTCCAGGTAAACGCTGCTTACACGTATGGGAGGAATATTTCCCCAGTCGCTTTCCGTATTAGCAGAAATCACGTGACTAGTGACGTTTCCCGTCCATCAGCAGCGCAGGCCGGCGAGCTGGCAGTGCTGGAGGCTGTGTATCCGGAATATGTGTCCGGTCTCCGGCTGTCAGTCGGTTCCTTTCACTCGCCGCCCCGCAGGGCCCTCCGCCGGTGTCCCGGCCTGTAGGGGGCTAATTCCTGCAGCCTACATGAGGTTATAGGGAGCCGCCGGCATGGACGAGAAGTACAGCAGCAATGTGATGAGCAGTGGCCGGCTGGGGCCTGTGGATGCCCCGGAGTCCAGGTGAGGAGGTGTCCATAGCAGTGCCTGCGTGTATGAGGCAAGCAGCTGTCAGCATGCTGGGACTTATAGTGCCGCAACTCATGTTCAGTAGTGTTACAGGGAAATCGCACTGCTGGTGCCCCCTATAGGAGCAGGAGGGGGTCATTCTCCAATTATCCTGAATGTGTCCCAGGTGGAGTGGGGTCGCCCTGCAGCATTTGTTGTTGGAGGGCAGCACTCCAGGGGTCTTCTGGTAGATAGACGTTATCCATGAACAGAACAGGTGATAACGTATAGACCAGGAAGGATGGGGGTCCGGAGCGCAGGGACCGGCACTGAGCACGGGGATAAGCACTGACGTTATCAGCTGGCACCAGCACTGACATCAGGGACCATCGCAGAGCACGGAAACCGGCACTGACATCAGGGACCATCGCAGAGCACGGAAACCGGCACTGACATTAGGGACCATCGCAGAGCACGGAAACCGGCACTGACATCAGGGACCATCGCAGAGCACGGAAACCGGCACTGACATCAGGGACCATCGCAGAGCACGGAAACCGGCACTGACATCAGGGACCATCGCAGAGCACGGAAACCGGCACTGACATCGGGGACCATCGCAGAGCACGGAAACCGGCACTGACATCGGGGACCATCGCAGAGCACGGAAACCGGCACTGACATCAGGGACCATCGCAGAGCACGTAAACCAGCACTGACATCAGGGACCATCGCAGAGCACGGAAACCGGCACTGACATCAGGGACCATCGCAGAGCACGGAAACCGGCACTGACATCGGGGACCATCGCAGAGCACGGAAACCGGCACTGACATCGGGGACCATCGCAGAGCACGGAAACCGGCACTGACATCGGGGACCATCGCAGAGCACGGAAACCGGCACTGACATCAGGGACCATTGCAGACCACGTAAACCGGCACTGACATCAGGGACCATCGCAGACCACGTAAACCGGCACTGACATCAGGGACCATCGCAGAGCACGGAAACCGGCACTGACATCAGGGACCATCGCAGAGCACGGAAACCGGCACTGACATCAGGGACCATCGCAGAGCACGGAAACCGGCACTGACATCAGGGACCATCGCAGAGCACGGAAACCGGCACTGACATCAGGGACCATCGCAGAGCACGGAAACCGGCACTGACATCAGGGACCATCGCAGAGCACGGAAACCGGCACTGACATCAGGGACCATCGCAGAGCACGGAAACCAACACTGAGATCAGGGACCGGCGCTAACCAGTACTGACATCAGGGATTAGCCCAGTGAACTGGGACCGGCACTGACATCAGGAATCGGCCCGGAGCACGTTGACCGGCGCTGACATTATTGACCGGCCCTGACATCGGGGACGTGCCCGGGGGCCGACGCTGGCATCGGGGACGTGCCCGGGGGCCGACGCTGGCATCGGGGACGTGCCCGGGGGCCGACGCTGGCATCGGGGACGTGCCCGGGGGCCGACGCTGGCATCGGGGACTGGCTCGGCACTGATATCGAGGACTGGCACGGAGACCGCGCTGACATCAGGACCGGCCTGGAGCACAGGAACCGCTGTCTCTAACATCGGGGACTGGCCTGGAGCACAGGGACTGGCGCTGATATCAAGGACCGAACCGGAGCAAGGGGACCAGTGCTGACATTGGGGACCGGCGCCAACATCACAGCGACTGGCACACAGTGCGGGGCCCGGCACCGAGATCACAGGCACCTGGCCGGAGTGTGGGGACCGGTACTGACATCAGAGATCTGAGCAGGGACCGGTACCTACATCAGGGAACTGACCGGAGCCCTGGGACCGGCACTGACATTAGGGCTCTGCCCGGAGTGTGAGGACCATTACTGACATCAGGGACTGACAAGGAACACGGGGACCATTAATCCTGTCATCCCCAGAAACACTGCCTTCTGCTATAATTGTAATCTACTATGAGCCAAATATTTTTTCGGCCATCCTTTTGATTAGCACCGTCTTCCCTGATTCCCCCTCTGCTGAGCTCCTGTCTTGTGTGTGAGCGAGCCCCTGTTAGACGTCTGGGGCAGGTTTATCTCTACGGATCAAACGTCTGAAGTCAGACATGTCAGATCCTTGACTCTTGCAACATTCATCTGTTGAGGGCCACATACACTTGACGTTCGATGTTGGTGAGTTCACACAACTGAAGTGTAATGTGTGTGGGGCCCTTTACAATCATCACTTGACTGCTTGACAGACTGCTTGACAATCATCACTTGACGCAGTGACAGACTGCGGTGTGTGTATCCGACTATCAATAAATTGCCAGGAGTGACTACAGCCGTGATCACTACTGAGCACAGATTGTTGCCTCTCCCTGCACCACCCTGAAGACTGGAAGCGAGCGACTGTAGGTGGATTACAGTTCCTTTTCCCCCTGCAGCTGCTGCTCCAGTAAAGCAGGTTTTAACCATCATTTACCTGTAGATTACAACTATATTTATAAGTAAGCAGCGTTTCTGGGGGTAACAGGTTCCATTTAAATCCTTTGCTATTCCAGCATAGTAGCCCTCATGTGACCGCTGCAGTCATTCACTGGCCTGAGCAGTATGCATACAGCATATTACAGAGCAGGAGGAGCTGAGCAGATTGATTTACTTTTTTTGTGCTAAAAGTTTCAGTAAAACTTGCATTGAAATCTCTGCAGTTTGTATTCATATGAGTCCAGTGGGCGGTCCTGCTAGTGATGGACAGTCTTTCCTATGTTACTGTGCATGCAAAGATGGCTGTCAATCACTAGTAGGACCGCCCCCTGGAGTCATGGATGCAAACACAAGGGGTTTCAGTGAATAAAGTGTTACAGTTTCTATGAATCCATCATTGTGCTCAGCTTCTCCTGTGCTATACCTTGCTGTCCATACATTGGATGCCACGTACAACTTGGCAGGTTCTTTCACAAGAAGTCATTGAAATCACGGTGACATAACATCTATTGATTTCCTTTGGTTTCATATTGACCTACTGCAGCATAAAGTCGTACATGATTCCAAATATGTTGGACTTTTTGTCACTTGTCACACATCTGTCATTTGCCATAGTCAGTATGGAGCTGTGCAGAGCTGCGTACTATCAGCAGTGCCCGATCTGCAGCACTGCCCCAGGCCCTGCGGCCTCACCTTCACCTTCACTGTGTGTGGAGGGGCAGTATCCAGGACAGACGCTCTTATCTGACTTACTGCTATGAGCCCATCGCCCCTCCACGTCACTCACAGGGCTGCACTGATACTTGGGGATCAGGGGCCTTTATATAATTGGGTCTGATTATTTGTGTATAGCTTGTGTACATGGTATATTGTTACCCCCCACTCAATAGCTTTGTCTTGTAGACTTTCCTACCCCTGGAGGCCTCCATTACTGCTGTGAGCTCAGCGGCCGAGGCCTCTAGGTGATAGAAGTGCCTATGAGATAGATCACATCCCCCATAAGGCGAGGACATTGTGTGTTCACAGCCGGATTCTTCAGTTGCCTCCTATAACTGTATTATTGGATGATGTGTGATCATACACCTTCTTACATGACCTGTTTCTTTTTTGCAGACTGACCAGATACATCTTTCTTCTCTGCTTTATAAAGTTCCTGAAGGCTGTTGGTATTTTTGAGTCCTACGATCTACTAAAAGTAGTCCATATTGTACAGTTTATCTTTATATTAAAATTGGGGTAAGTAGCCTATTGCTGTATATGTCTTCCACCTACGCTGTAGTGTAGTTTGGAAGGGGAACTTGTCACCTATGTGGATGCAGTGACGATCGCAGTGTTCTATTCAGTCTGCATTAAAAATGTACCCCACAATCGACATGCAGTAGGTTTAATGCAAATGGTGGGGACATTTTGTCTGCTTTTATTTCACAAGGTGTGCATGACGTTTAGTGTGACTATGAATCTAGACTGAACCTGCATTATATGCGGCTTATGTGAGCAGGGCCTCTGTGCAGAGAAGAGGAGGAGTGCGCACAAGGGGGTATCGCACACTAAAGGCAACAGTGTCTGTGTGCCTGTCCGTTCAGGTGACTTTAAAGGGCACCTGTCAGGTGCAGTATGCACCCAAAACCACGAGCAATTATGGATACATATTGCTAATCCCTATCTAACCATCCCTGTGTCTAGTAGTATAGGTAATTTTTCTAAAGATTTCGTTATTTCTAAATATCCTTTATGATGTGCTAACAACGCCTGTGACCAGTCGCAATGGCATTAGTTCCCTTGGCTAGTCGGCCCCCTTAGCATGTAAGTACACCCACAGGGGCATGCTAATGAATGCGCAGTGTCAGAGGTATGGTCGCACTCACCTCTGCTGCCACCGCACCCGACGCTGGATTTCGGCCCAGTGCGCATGATCAGAAGTCCTGGACTTCCAGTCGTATGCACTATGAAGCCAGGCGTACGTGACCCGGCTTCAAACTGGTGTAGTGCGCATGACCGAAACTCCAGGGACGTTCTGATCGTGTCCACTGAGCCGAAAACCAGTGGTGGCAGCAGAGAGGTGAGAGTGACCATCCTCTGACACTGCGCCTTCATTAGCATGTTAGTATGCCCACAAGGTCGTGCTTACATACTAAGGGGGCCAACTAGCCAAGGGAACTAATACCCTTGCCACTAGTCGCTGGCCTCATTAGCATATCATAAGGAATCTTTAGAAATACTTTTTCTAAACATCCCTTTATCAATGTTACTATAGGCAGGGATTAGCAATATGCATCCAGAACTGCTCGTGGTTCTGGCTGGGTGTATATTACACCTGACAGGTTCCTTTTAAGTCCTCAGTCACACTTATGATTTTCATGCATAGCATTCACACCTTTGATAATCTGTGGAGCAATTCATATGTCTATGACTTTGCACTGACCGAGAGGTCCACAGAAAATCGCCAGAGATGTGTCTGATTTTGATCAGAGGTTTGGATCAAAATAGCCATGCAAGTCAATGAAACCATGAACAAATCGGACCTCACTTTGATGACATCCGCGGTCCGATTTTTTTTTTTTTTTTTTTAATCTACTGTCAGAATGGAAAAGACAGATAAATGAAAAAACAAAAAAAAGTCTCCATGTGAGAAAATCGGACGACACTCTTAATACGCCTTTCTTGCATGTTAAAAAATTGGATATGTGAATGAGGCCTAAGAGTAAGTTATGGCGTGTGCAGGAGGAATAACACATTCTGGCTTTTATAACACTTGTATCCGGCATTATTTTGTAGTTTTCCCCCTTGCAGGATTCTGTCACGAATGGCTTCACTGACTTTTTCCTCCCAGCTTATTCCCCCTCCTCTCCATCGGCAGCAGGTGTCATTTGATCTCGTATCTGGTTTTGAGAGCAAATGATAAGAGCAGGAGAGAAAAAGAGACCATAGAGCTTCATGTGTTGTAGGTTTATGGAAAAAAGATAAGTTTAGTTACTGTTCAACTCCTTTTCCCGTGTTCCATGTGTGCAGTGTCCGGCTGTGGGTGCGGGGAGCTCACGCCTGTATTTACCTGTATAGCAGGATACATGCTGGGGAGCGGTATCCGTCATTGTCAGGAAAGGACAGACTGCGACCATGCTGGAAGAATCCAAAGCATAGCGGCTTTTTATAACTTCAGTCTTTGTATTAAACTACCGTATTTTTCGTTTTATGAGACGCACCGGATTATAAGATGCACCCCAAATTTAGAGAGAAAAAAAGGTAAAAAAAAAAAATGGGGTCCGTCTTATACTCCAGCATTGTCTTACCTGAGGGGGACGGCAGTGGTGGTGGAACAGGGGTCACAAGAGGCAGAGGCTGTGCTGGCTGTGGGTCAGTGGTGGCTGTGGCGGGTCAGTGGGGGCAGCGGAAGCTGCTATGATTGTGTGATGGAGCAGGCTGGTGCGACGAGCATCCCAGTATGTCCGCGGTTCGGGCTTCAAAGAAATGGTGCCCGGAGTGATGCGTGCGCAGATGGAGCTCTCATCCAAGAGCTCCATCTGCGCACGCGCTGATTCCCAGCGCCATCATTTGAAGCCGAGACCGCGGACAGACTAGGACACCCGCTGCACAGCTGACTGGCCGCACAGAGTGACAGTCAGCAGGCCACCTGCACAGAGAGCCAGCCGGCCGCCGGGACAGGGAGGCAGCTGGGCACCGATAGGCACCCTGCCGGCCGCACGCACCCAGCCGCTCGCACACAGAGCCGCACAGACAGCCCCCCGCCAATTCACCTCCCGGTAAGCTATGTTCAGATTTTAAGATTTTCAAATTTTTGTGAGGAAAAGTGCGTCTTATAATCCGGAAAATATGGTAATTCCTTTTACTTTTTGTAAGGCCAAGTTCACACAGTGCTAGTGCTGTACGTAAAAAAAAAAAAAAGGACAAAATGTACGGAACACAGGCCAGTGTTACTCAATGGGGCCGTGCAAAAGAGTTTTGTTTTCTGTTGATTCTTTTGAGTTTTGTTTTTTTTTTTCATTTTCTTTTTGGTGTTTCTTTTTTTTTGTTTTTGTTTTTCCACAGACCAAATCTCTGTGTGAAAAATTTTGCATCATGCATTAGTTTCTTCCATGCGTCAGATTCCCATACCCTATGAGTATGCAAAAATAATCATATTCCGTATGAAGCCTCTGATTTTTACGGACACGCTGCAAATCTTTGACAGAGCAAACTATACGAGGGGCTGCTGCTGCTAAGTCTTTGGCTTTGTGATCTTTTTTGTTTCTATGGTAACGAATGCTACATCACATGAAAGCCTTATGTGTCTAATATATGTTTTCAAAATTTTGTGTTTGTTGCTTATGGCAACAGTGTTCTATGCACGTGGGAAAGCAAAATGGCAGAGTCTAATGCGATATTCACAGCAACTAAGAGCAGATGATGATAAAATTCTTGTTTCTGTAAGGAAAGTCCGCGAAGGATATTCATGGTGATATTTCACAGACATTGGGGGATCAATGCCCTTCATATTCCACAGTTAAGAACTGGGTTGCCAAATTTAAAACTGGCAACTTCAGCACCAATGATGAGGAACGTCCTGGACGACCGAGAGTGGTTGTTGTTCCGGAGATCGTCAATGCTGTGCACAACCTCATACTGGAGAATGGATGAATTTCAGCTAAAGCAATAGCAGACATCATGGGGATTTCCCATGAACGACGTGTTTGTGTCACTATCCATGAACATTTGGACATGAGGAAGCGATCTGCAAAGTGGGTCCCCAAATGTCTGACAACAGAGCAGAGAAGCATGCGCGTGAAAACTTCCACTGCCATTTTTCAGCGTTTCCGGACTGATAAGAACTTCCTGGATCAACTGATCACTATAGATGAGCCTGAAAACAAGCAGTCAAAAGATTAGAGGCACAGTGGTTCTCCTAATCCAAAGAAGTTCAGGGTGCAAAAATCAACCACCAAGGTGATGGCATCTGTGTTCTGGGATAAGGAGGGCATGCTGCTAGTGGACTACCTTCAAAAGGGTTCTACCATCAATGCAAGGTATTACATTGAACTTTTGGACCAATTGAAGGCAGCTTATGAAGGCCAAAAGGCGCAGCAAGCTGTCCAAAGGAATCTTGTTCCCACAAGACATCGCCTCCGCTCACACTGCACAAGCAACCACGGCAAAACTGCCTGAGCTGGGCTTCCAGCTGGTTGACCAACCACCATCTGTTTCCAAACCTGAAGAAACATCTCAAGGGTACCAAATGTCACACCATTTTTGATGCCATGGCTGCTACAGATGTGGAATAAATGTAAAGTTTCATCATCCAATCTCGTTTCTTTATGGGTAAAGCCAAAGACTTATCAGCAGCCCCTCATATATAGTGTTGTGAAGTTTTAATAACTGCTGCCATATAAAAACTGATTTGCATAAGGATGATAAATGGAAAAACAAATGTCTGCGTTTAATGGATGAGACTTGGGACAAGTTTTTTATCCACTCATGAAGTTAGCCTAGACTCAAATAATGTCACCTGCAATAGTTATACTATTTTTAAAAAAGACTTAGGGGGGCTTTGCACGCTGCGACATCGCAAGCCGATGCTGCGATGTCGAGCGCAATAGTCCCCGCCCCCGTTGCAGCAGCGATATCTTGTGATTGCTGGCGTAGCGAACATTATCGCTACGGCAGCTTCACATGCACTCACCTGCCCTGCGACGTTGCTCTGGCCGGCGATCCGCTTCCTTCCTAAGGGGGTGGGTCGTGCGGCGTCACAGGCAGGCGGCCAATAGAAGCGGAGGGGTGGAGATGAGCAGGATGTAAACATCCCGCCCACCTTCTTCCTCCGCATTGCAGCTGGAACGCAGGTAGGAGATGGTCCTCGCTCCTGCGGCTTCATACACAGCGATGTGTGCGGCCGCAGGAACGAGGAACAACATCGTACCTGTCGCTGCAACAAAATTATGGAAATGTCGGACCCTACACCGATGATACGATTAACGACGCTTTTGTGCTCGTTAATCGTATCAAAAAGGATTTGCACACTACGATATCTACTGCGACGCCGGATGTGCATCACTTTCGATTTGACCCCACCGACATCGCACCTGCGATGTCGTAGTGTGCAAAGCCCGCCTAAGACTCCATAGGATAGATCATCGATATCACTTTATTTATGTTTTGCTCCCGGTAGTCCAACAGCTAATAACTTACCTTACAACATCTGGAAGTACACAATGTATGCAGCTGACACAGCACTGCTGATATAGCCAGTGAATGGAGCAGTGGTTGCACATGCTCACTACTGCATTATTCACAGTAGAGACACAGGACCTCTGTTTTTGTGATCAATGATGTGGCAAGTGGCCACCATCGACTCCCAACATACATCCTGCCACTTTGTCTTTTTAAATTTTTGTTGCTGGAGCGATGAGACAATGGCTAATATGAAATACACGACTGTATGGCAATGTATACCATTAAGAATCCTAATTTCACTTTTTGGTTGAATCATATTGCCAGGTCATTTTTATTGAACAATTAACACCGTATAAACGAACCTCCCTAAAAACAATAGACTTGCGTTGTTTTGGGGTTTTTTTTTGTAGTTTTATTGCTTGCTCTTGCAATTTTTTCAAGTATATTTTATGCCAAAACAAATGGTCATTCAAAACTTCAACTCCTCTCACAAAAGATAAGAACTGTCAAAGGAAAAGCAAAAAAGTTATGGCTCTTGGAACAAGAGGAGAAAAAAATGAGCAAAAATTGAAAAGGAAAAAAAAAAACCCCTACTTAAAGGAAATCTGTCAGTAGGATGAACCCTCCTCAGCCTGCTTTCACACTTCCGTTGTTTTAAATCCGTCGCCTTGAGGAAATACGGTAACCTGCAAAATACTTAGCAGGATATAGTTTTTTCCCCATAGACTTGTATTAACGACTGATTGCACGGGATGGCCTTGCGTTGCATCCGCCACGTGACGGATCAGTCATTTAGTGACTGACCGTTGGACGGAAGGAACGCAGAATGTAACGTTTTTTGGAGCGTCAAAGAAACGCACTCCTCAGGATTCCGTTTCCATCCGTCAAAAGCTATAATGGCTGTTTATGGTGCTGGATTCCACCGTAATCCGTCACACGACGGAATCCAGTGCTGGATTCTGTCATGTTCTACTGAGCATGCCCTGCCAGCATGTTTGGCACACCCATTGGGTTGTCCCAAACACAAATGGATCACAACGGATCCGTCAAAAAACGGACACACAGCGGATGTAACGGACGCAACAGATCAGTTTTTTCACAGGATTCTTGTGAATGTTATCCTGTGAAATAACACATCCGTTACGTCTGTTGACAGCTAAAAAAAACGACGGTTCCGTCGCAACAACAGACCTGGCGGATTTAAAACAACGGAAGTGTGAAAGCAGTCTAAGAAGTCTCTATTGGCATATAGGTCATAGGAAGCTGAACAAAATGATACCATGATATCTGTGATCCGATATCTTTATTCCTGAGAAATCCACTTTGTGTAATGTGTAAATGAGCTGTTAAGATCTATAGGCCAAGCACAGATCTCCCTGAGAATCTACCTCCAGGGATTATTTTTGTGAGACATGTAATGACTGATAGCCTACTCTCCTGATATCACTGCAGATGTGGAATAAGATATCAGATCACAGATATCAAGGTATCATTTTCTTCAGCTTCCTATGACCTACATGCCCATATAGACGGCAGATCCTGCTGACAGATTCCCTTTTAAGGGCTTAATACCTTTTATATAATCACGGTCTTCAGGTAATACTGTATGTGCTGTCACTGAATAACCTGTTTTACCTGATCTGACTCCAGGATGATCTCAGGGCTGGGATTGTTTGGTTTTGGGATAATCTTCTCTGGAAATGTGTAATATAAAGTATACATGTGATATCTGTACCTGTTGCTATTACCTCTTCTGCTCTCATGTTGGTCTTTGCTCTCTACAGGTGTGCAATTTTTATGGTTTTGTTTCAAAAACCATTTTCTTCTGGGAAGACGGTTACAAGACGCCAAGTGAGTTCATGGTTCACCCTGTAGAGCATATGATTTCATAAATGTGACACGAGTGGCTTCACTAAAGAGGATAGACCGTGATGTAAACATAAAGGGAATAGTCATGTTGTTAATGGGTTGCTCCTTTTTATTTTGTCACCTATACATAGGATACCCGCACCGATCAGCTGGGGCTGGCAGTAGCTGGATGTTAGCAGTTGCAGAGCTGAACAGTAAATCAACTATGTAGTGGCATCGGCCAGGGACCGCACGTCTGCATTGTCTTAAAGGGAACATGTCACCAGATTTGGTGACTATAAGCTGTGGCCACCACTACTGAGCTCTTATATGCAACATTCCAGAATACTGTATATAAGAGCCCAGACAGCTCTGTAGAATGTAAAAAACACTTTTATAATCCTCACCTAGGGGGCGGTCCAGTCCAGTGGGTGTCGCCGCTTTCTGGTCTGGCACCTCCTCTCTCCAGTCCGGCGCCTGTTGTGATTTCTCTCCGCCTTCTACCCAGCCCAGTATGGATGACGTGTCTACATCATCCACACAGGCTGACACTGCGATCCTGCTCAGGTGCACTTTGATCTTCCCTGCTGAGCGTAGATCAAAGTACTGTAATGCGCAGGCTCAAGGAAAGGAAAAGACTGCCCGCGCATGCACACTACAATACTTTGTGCAAATCAAAGTGTGCCTGCGCAAGATTCTCAATGTTGGCCTGTGTGGAAGACGTAGGACACAACATGCACACGGGCCTCCAAGGAAGGAGGACGGCAATCGCAGCAGAGAGGAGGCTCCGGACCGGAAGCAGCAACACCCATCGGACCGGTCCACCCTTTTGGTGAATATTATAATAGTGATTTTTACGATATACACAGTGGTCTGGGCTCTTACATACAATATTCTGGAATGTTGTATATAGGGGCTCACTGGTGGTGGCCGCAGCTTATAGTCGCCAAATCTGGTGACCGGTTCCCTTTAAAGAGCGTCAGTGAATCTGCGTTTCCCAGCCGCAGCCCCTACACAGTTGATTCCTTTCCTCTATCAAACCTGCCAGGACTATTTTACTCTTGGGGTTTGTTTATACACCAAAATCATGTCTCTTGGCAGGAATAACGCAACGTAAAATAAACATTTATTTATTTATTTATTTATTTTTTTTATTTTTTTTTTTTTAACTTGCATTTTTTCCCCATTGATTGGAATTTGTGAAAAATACTTTAAAGATGCAGAAAGATTTGAGATGATGCAGATGTGACATTCCTTCAAATCTGCAAGGAAAAAAAATAACGATGGCAAGAGACATCCGGAGTCTCATTCACTTTGCTGGCACTAGGAAATTTTTGTGACCAAAATGGATTAAATACTTAACATGTGCACATGACCTTAGGCTTTGTTCATGTTTCTTTTTAGCTACTGTCAGTGGCTCCACTTGGGCTTATTTCTTATGATCTGGAAAACATGATTTGGGCATTTGCTCTCATGTGGCTAATGATGCAGACAGTCACAGTCTGTCCCCTCGCTGAAACGTCATAATTGATACTTGTTTCAGGAGCTGGGCTAGGCCCTGCTCTGTCACTGTGCGATGTGCACAATAACAACACATTCTCTGTTGTCACCCATCAGCAGTAATGATCCAACAACAGAGCAGAGTACACTGTCAGTGCGGGGTCAGAATACCTAGCGTACAGAGACTTGTGACATCACTTGCTGGTCCCTGTACACCTCATATTCTGACACCGCACTTACAGTGCACTCTTACCAGCCCTTGGAACGTGCCTCACTGATGATGCTTTGTTTCAGGGAGGCTGTGGCAGTGACCGCAGCCTCTGCACCCTGAGGACGCTTTGTTTAGTATCCCATCATGCACTGGGGTTCTCAAACAAAGCTTCATAAGAGGGGAAGTAGGGAAACAAATACATTATAGCAGTTAGGTAGTGCAGTTTGGGAAGGATAGGAAATTTTTAGTGCAAATATATTAGACAATAGTTTTAGGTAGGGATGGAGATTTTTGGGGGTCTTCGGGCCATCCATTTAATCTCATAGTGGAGGGAAAACTGCTTGAATGCATTATTTTGCACCTCTCACTATATACTTAACAGACTGCCACATTCATTTTGCTCTGAACAAAAGACAGATTACCCTGTATTTTCTCCTTTATAGCCCCCTTCAAGTTCCATAATGCACAGTAATTCAGTTTACATTGCTTCTACTATAATATTCAGCATGGAGTAAAAGAGGAGTACAGAGGTTCCACACGACCCCCACACAGTATCTCCCAGCTCAGCAGGAAGTCTCACACATTCACCCCAATAGTGAGACAGTGGACAACCCAACACCAGTCTCCTGTTCTTAAAGGGAATCTGTCACCAGGTTTTTGCTACCTCATCTGAGAGCAGGATAATGTAGAGACAGAGACTCGAGATGAGCAAACCTTAAGGCCCAGTCACACACAACAACTTACCAGCGATCCCGAAAACAATGCGACCTGATAGGGATCGCAGGTAAGTCGCTGGGAGGTCGCTGGTGAGATCTCACACAGTCAGATCTTACCAGCGATGCAGGAACGATACAGGTCGCAGTAGTGACCTGTATAACGATCTCAGCAGTCACTGTGACCCTGTCCCACATTGTCAAACACAGCGATGTGTCCTGCCCAGCAGGCCTCACAGCAGGGGCCTGATCGCTGGTAGGTGTGACACATAACAAGATCGCTAACGGGATCGCTACTGCGTCACGGAAACCGTGACTCAGCTGCGATCTCGCTAGCGATCTCGTTATGTGTGACGGTACTTTTTAGGCTCGAGGTTCAACAACCCAAAGTTCGAGTAACTGATGAGTAAAAAATCTCAAGCGAGCAGCGCTGTGCTTGGGTATGAGTGATGCCCGGCCCTGTGCAAGCCGCATGCAGTGATTGATCAGCTCACATTTGTGGTTATATCAGCGTGATCAGATGTAGTGTAGGCAGAGGCTTTGTTCATGACTGAATTAACCCTTTCTTGTCTCCTTTTTTCTAGTGGATCAGTATTGTGAAACATGCTTTCGTTGGCTGCATTATCTCACTCCTGTGGTTCTTTGGCCTTACACTTTGTGGGCCTTTAAGGTAATTGCAATTATATTTAAAAATAAAAACTTATTCTTCCATTGATGTGAAGTCTTCAGAATCCGCGGAGAAAAGAGAAAGACCTATCATCAAGGCAGCAGCGATCACTGATCGGCCCCTGGCACCTCAAGTGATCAGCAGTTTTCCTCCAACCATGAAATTTAGTCCTTTTTGGCTTATACCTTTTTAACCCCTTTAGGCCTTGTGACGTACGTGTACGTGAAAAGTCGTGTCCCGGCCTTTGAGAACCTGCATCTTTCTCTGCACAGGATGACTGATTTAATCAGCCATCATGTGCCTTTAACAGCTGTGGGAGGCACACCGCTTTTAGAGGCACATGATGGCTGATCTATCAAAATATAAACTACATTAATCTGGGGGGTAAATGGCGTAATGAGAAAAAAAAATCAATACTCCAGAATTGCATTTTTTTTTCTCCGCAATAATGAATAAAATGCAATAAGAGGCAATCAAAACATTGTATCTAGCCCAAAATCATATCGGTAAAAATATCAACTCGTGGTGCAAAATAGTGATCCCCACACAGCCCCAGATCCCAAAAAATGAAACCGATACAGGTTTTGGTAAATGGCAATACAAGCAAATTTTTTATTTATTTATTTTCTTTGTCGCTCCATTGGGAGACCCAGACAATTGGATGTATAGCTTCTGCCTCCAGAGGCCACACAAAGTATTACACTTTAAAAAGTGTAACCCCTCCCCTCTGCTATACACCCTCCCGTGCATCACGGGCTCATCAGTTTTATGCTTTGTGTTGAAGGAGGCACACATGCACTCATGCTCCCATTTTAGTCAGCAGCAGCTGCTGATTTTATCGGATGGAAGAAAAGAGGGCCCCTCACAGGGCCCCCGGCATGCTCCCTTCTCACCCCACTGAGTCGGCGGTGTTGTTAAGGTTGAGGTACCCATTGCGGGTACACAGGCAGGAGCCACATGCCGTTTTCCTTCCCCATCCCTTAGGGGCTCTGGGAGAAGTGGGATCCTATCCGGTCATCCAGGCATGGGACCGGGCTCCCTCCGCAGCCCCTGAGGGAATCTGACGGACAGGAGACTGAGTATCATCAGGGACAGGGCCCTGCATCTACAGGTACTCTGTGTCCCCTTAGGGACGGTGCATAGCGCACCTGGACCTCAGACGCTGCAGCGACTGCAGGGATTGGTATGACGCCGGGACTACCGCGCCGACCGCGCCTGCTTGCCGGCCGCGGTTTTAACTTTAGTCCCCGGCTTTTGCGGCCTAGTGCCTTAAACTCCCGCCCCCGGCCCTGCCAGTCAGGGGGTAGGGCGGGACGGTCGGTCGGACGCCGACAGTGAGGGCTGGAGCACACTTGGCTGTCCTCCGCCCCCCTCACTATTCACTCTATGGCACAGATCCCCGCACAGGTACTCAGTGTCCCCTTAGGGACGGTGCATGGAGCACCTTGGACTTAGACTTGGCAGCGATTGCGGGGTTGGTACGGGACTACCGCGCCGACCGTGCCTGCTGGCCGGCCGCGGTTTTCAACTTTATCCCCCGGCTTTTGCGGCCTAGTGCCTTAAACTCCCGCCCCCGGACCTGCCAGTCAGGGGGAAGGGCGGGACGGTCGGGCTGACGCCGACAGTGAGGGCTGGAGCAGACTGGGCTGTCCTCCGCCCCCCTCACTAATCATCTACGGCACAGATCCCCGCACAGGTACTCAGTGTCCCCTCGGGGACGGTGCATGGAGCACCTTGGCCTCAGACTTGGAGGCGACTGCGGGGGTAGTACGGGACTACCGCGCCGACCACGCCTGCTGGCCGGCCGAGGTTTTTAACTTTAGCCCCCGGCTTTTGCGGCCTAGTGCCTTAAACTCCCGCCCCCGGACCTGCCAGTCAGGGGGAGGGGCGGGACGGTCGGTCTGACGCCGACAGTGAGTGCTGGAGCACACTTGGCTGTCCTCCGCCCCCCTCACTTTTCACTCCGGGACTCCAGATTCCCGCACTTTTGGGGTTACGCCCACAGCCCCCTCTTCCCCTGTAAACGCCGACAGCCATGTTTTTAAGCAGCACACACTGCTTGAGCGGTCGGTAAGCCAGGTGGCTTCTTCCCATCGGGCTGGGCCACCTAGAGTGCTGAACTGTATGTAATATATATATATATATATTATATATATATATATATATATATATATATATATATATATATATATATATATATATATATATATATATATATATATATATATATATATATATATATATATATATATATATATATATATATATATATATATATATATATATATTATAAATATTGTATGCATCGTCACAGTTCGGCGGTACATACTCAGTGATCACTGTGAGCATTGCTCTGGCCATGTGGCACTCGCTCAGCGGAGCCTGGGGCACTGGTTGGACTCGGCCCGGGTAGAACCGCCGGCGTCCCCTGTCCAGACGGCAGAGACAGAGTTTGCAGCTTTTGCTGAAAAACTCTCTGGGTCACTTTCACAATCCAGGGCTCAGTCTATGGACATATGGTCTTCTAAGATACTAGAAGCTTGCAGCCCAGACTGGCCCCTTACACAGGCCCCGGGCACTGCGGGATCGCTCACAGGCCCCGCTCGGTCCGCGACGCAGCGGGCTCCTGGTCTACTTATTACGTGGGGGACTCCGGCACGGACTGCAGTCCCAGACCGGCTAAGCGGGCTTGCTTAGAATCTTCCCCGTCTTCATCAAGAGTCTCAGCTTGAGGACTCTCTAGAGGATGAGGCGGAGGTCGCAGCCCAGGACTCTGTCCGGACGTGGCTCTCAATGCTTCAGAGATGCTGTCCAGAAGCACAGGGCTTCCCGGACAAGCGTTTTACTAAACGCATTAATAACACACGTTATCCCTTCCCCTCTGACGTGGTTAAGGGTTGGGCTCAGTGTTCCAAGGTGGCCCTCCAGTCTCTAGACGGGCGGCTAGATCCGTAGTAGCAGTGGCTGACGGTTCAATGCTCAAGAATGCCACGGACAGGCAGATTGAGCTCCTAATGAAATCCATCTATGAAGCCATAGGCGCGTCCGTTGCCCCAGCCTTTGCAGCAGTGTGGGCACTCCAGGCTATCTCAGCTGCTCTGTCTGAGATTAATGCGGTCATACTCTGCTCCGCAATTAGCGTCTTCGACGTCCCAGGCGTCGGTTTTTTCATCATACGCCATGAATGCTGTCCTGGACTCGGCTTGCCGTACAGCGGTAGCATCCGCCAATCCGGTGGCAGTCTGCAGGGCCATGTGGCTACGAGAATGGAAGGCAGTCTCTGCTTCCAAGAAGCTATTGTCCGGTTTGCCATTTTCTGGCGACCGATTGTTTGGCGCACAATTGGATGAATCGATTGAGCATTCCAAAGGAATGGACTCGTGCTTACCCAGCCCATACCAAAGAGACCTTAGCACCCTCAGCTAGGTCCCCATCTCATCGTCCAACAGGCTACAGAAGAGCCAGAGAAACTCTTCTGCATGGCGGTCCAGGTCAGGGGAGCGGTCTCCACATGTCCAAGACCGTTGGATGAGAGACATTCTGTCTCACGGTTACAGGATAGAGCTCAGTTCTCGTCCTCCGACTCGTTTCTTCACAACATCTCCGCCCTCCGAGCGAGCTGATGCACGTTTTCAGGCGGTGAACACTCTGACGGCAGGAGGAGTTGCGTTACCCGTTCCCCTTCAAGAACGTAGTCGCGGTTTTTACTCCAACTTGTTCGTGGTATCAAGAAAGGACGGATCATTCCGCCCCGTTCTGGACTTCACACTGCTCAACAGACATGTGAGAACCTGACGGTTCCGGACAGAATCTCTCCGCTTTGTCATCGCCTCGATGGCACAAGGAGACTTCCTAGCATCAATCGACATCAGGGATGCTTATCTCCATGTGCCGATTGCACCAGAGCCTCAACGTTTCCTGCGTTTCGCCATCGGGGACGAACACCTTCAGTTCGGGGCACTGCCTTCGGCATGGAAACAGCCCCACGGGTCTTCACCAGGTCATGGCAGCAGTGGTGGCGGTCCTACACTCTCAGAGCCACTCTGTGATCAAAACTGACACCGACCCAATCTCTGACTTACCTCGGGATGGAGTTTCATACTCTCTCAGCGATAGTGAAGCTTCCGCTGCATAATCAGCGTTCACTACAGGCAGGGGTGCACTCTCTCCTTCGGGCCCAGTCACACCCCTTGAGGCGCCTCATGCACTTTCTAAGGAAGATGGTGGCAAAAAAGGGAGGCAGTTCCCTTGCGCAGTTTCGTCTGCGTCCGCTTCTATCGGACACCACAAATGTGACAGGAGGTCGACGTCCCTAGACAAGAACGTCTCTCTTTCTTTCCACTTCCTGGGCGAAGGGAAAATCCTTCCGGCCCCCAGCCGGGGCTGTGGTCACAATTGGACGCGAGTCGGTCAGGGTGGGGAGCGATCTTCCTCCACCACTCGGCTCAGAGAGCCTGGACTCTGACAGAGTCCTCCCTTCAGATCAATGTTCTGGATAAGGGCAGTGTATCTAGCCCTAAAGGCGTTCCAGCGGTGGCTGGAGGGCAGGCAGATCCGAATACAGTCGGACATCGCCACGGCGGTTGCGTACATCAACCACCAGGGCGGCACACGCAGTCGTCAAGCCTTCCGAGAAGTTCGGCGGATTCTGCTGTGGGCGGAAGCCACAGCCTACACCATCTCCGCAGTTCACATCCCGGGCGTAGAAAACTGGGAAGCAGATTTTCTCAGTCGCCGGGGCATGAACGCAGGGGAATGGTCTCTTCACCCGGACGTGTTTCTAGAGATCTGTTGCCGCTGGGGAACGCCGGACGTCGATCTAATGGCGTCCCGGCACAACAACAAAGTCGCGGCATACATGGCTCGGTCCACGGATCACAGAGCTCTAGCGGCAGACGCGCTACTTCAGGACTGGTCGCAGTTTCGACTGCCTTATGTATTTCCTCCTCTGGCACTACTGCCCAGAGTGTTACGCAAGATCAGGTCAGACTGTCGCCGCGCCATCCTCGTCGCCCAGACTGGCCGAGGTGATCGTGGTACCCGGATCTGTGGCACCTCACGGTGGATCAACCGTGGGCACTCCCAGACCGACCAAACTTGCTGTCTCAAGGGCCATTTGTCCTTCGGAATTCTGCGGCCCTAAACTTGACTGTGTGGCCATTGAGTCCTGGCTCCTAGCGTCATCAGGGATATTTCCAGACGTCATTGTCATCATGAGACAGGCCAGGAAACCAACGTCCGCCAAGATCTATCACAGGACTTGGAGGATCTTCTTATCCTGGTGCTCTGACTCAGGGTTTACTCCCTGGCCGTTTGCCTTGCCCACTTTTCTTCTTTCCTTCAATCTGGAATGGACAAGGGCTTGTCTCTCGGCTCTCTCAAGGGACAAGTATCGGCGCTTTCCGTGTTTTTTCAAAGGCGTCTAGCCAGGCTTTCGCAGGTCCGCACGTTCCTGCAGGGGGTTGGCCACATAGTCCCACCTTACAAGCGTCCGTTAGCACCCTCGGATCTTATCAGGGTGCTGACGACTCTTCAGAAGTCACTTTTCGAGCCGATGCGGGATCTCTCTATCTCGCCTTTCGCAAAAGGTAGCCTTCCTAGTGGCAGTCACATCACTCAAAGGAGTGTCTGAGCTAGCAGCGCTGTCAGGCAAAGCCCCCCTCCTGGTGTCTCACCAGGATAAGGTGGTTCTACGTCCGGTCCCGGACTTTCTCCCTAAGGTATCCCCGTTTCATCTCAATCAGGATATCTTCTTACTCTCTTTGGGTCCGCATCCAGTTCACCAATGTGAAAAGGATTTGCATTTATTAGATCTGGTGAGAGCACTCCGGCTCTACATTTCTCGCACGGCGCCCCTGCGCCGGCCCGATGCGCTCTTGTCTTTATCGCGGGCCAGAGTAAGGGACTTCAGGTTTTCAAGTCAACCTTGGCTCGGTGGATCAAGGAACCGATTCTTGAAGCCTACCGTTCTTTTGGGCTTCCGATTCCTGCAGGGCTGAAAGCCCATTCTACCAGAGCCGTCGGTGCTTCCTGGGCATTGCGACACCAGTCTACGGCTCAGCAGGTGTGTCAAGCGGCTACCTGGTCGAGTCTGCACACTTTCACGAAACACTATCAGGTGCATGCCGATGATTCGGCAGATGCCAGCCTAGGTAGGCGAGTCCTTCAGGCGGCAGTTGCCCACCTGTAAGAGGGGGCCGTTTTTCGGCTCTTTTTATCGAGGTATTCTTTTACCCAACCAGGGATTGCTTTTGGACATCCCAATTGTCTGGGTCTCCCAATGGAGCGACAAAGAAGAAGGGAATTTTGTTTACTTACCGTAAATTCCTTTTCTTCTAGCTCCTATTGGGAGACCCAGCACCCGCCCCTGTTCCCTTCGGGCTGTTGTTCTTTTGTGTACACATGTTGTTCATGTTGAATTGTTCTTTTGGGTCATGGTTTCAGTTCTCCGAACATCCTTCGGATTGAATTTACCTTAGACCAATTTATAAGTTTCCTCCTTCCTGCTTTGGCACCAAAACTGATGAGCCCGTGATGCACGGGAGGGTGTATAGCAGAGGGGAGGGGTTACACTTTTTAAAGTGTAATACTTTGTGTGGCCTCCGGAGGCAGAAGCTATACACCCAATTGTCTGGGTCTCCCAATAGGAGCTAGAAGAAAAGGAATTTACGGTAAGTAAACAAAATTCCCTTTATTTTTTTACAAATTTCTAAAAAATTTTTTTTTTCACTATTTAAATAAAAAAAAACAAAAACACTATACATGTTTATAATCTACGTAATCATACCTATATCATATGTATATCATAAACTAGTGGATCATATTAACCCGTCAATTTGATAAAAAAAAAACTATTGTGGAATTTCCCTTTTTTTGTAAATTCACCCCACTTGGATTTTTTTCCCCCAGTTTCCAGTACACTGTTTGGTAGAATGAATTTTGTCATTAAAAAGTACAACTCATCCCGCAAAAAACAAGCCTTCATATGGCTATATTGACTGAAAAGTAAAAAAGTTATGGCTCTCAAAAGAAAAGGAGGAAAAAGCCAAAGTGGAAAATTGCCTGTGGATGAAGGGGTTAAAAAATATTTGCCACTGAGGACACTCAATTTTTAATATTTTTATAGGTAAAGTGTGTGTCTGAGGCTAAAAGGAAATCTGTCACCAGGTTTTTTTTTTCTCCCTTATCTGAGAGCAGCATAATGTGGAGCAGAGACCCTGATTTCAGCAATGTGTCACTTACTGAGCCGTTTGCTGTCATTTTGATAAAAGCAATGTTTTCTCTTCTGCAGATCTCGCAGTTATATAGGGCTCATGAATATGCTGGACTACCTGCAGCACACCAAGTAGTCCTGTAATGATAATCTACTGCTGATTAAACAGTGATTTTATCAAAACTACACTAAGCAGCACAGTAAAGGCCCAGTCACACTAAACAACTTACCAGCGATCCCAACAACGATACAACCTGATAGGGATCGCTGGTAAGTTGCTAGGAGGTCGCTGGTGAGATGTCACACTAAGCGACGCTCCAGCGATCCCACCAGCAACCTGACCTGGCAGTGATCGCTGGAGCGTCGCTACACGTGGAAGCATGCTGCGCTTGGTAACTAAGGTAAATATCGGGTAACCAACCCGATATTTACCTTGGTTACCAGTGCACACCGCTTAGCGCTGGCTCCCTGCACACCTAGCCACAGTACACATCGGGTTAATTACCCGATGTGTACTCTGCTACTTGTGCAGGCAGCAGGGAGCCGGCTTCTGCGGATGCTGGTAACCACGGTAAACAGCGGGTAACCAAGAAGCCCTTCCCTTGGTTACCCGATATTTACCTTCGTTACCAGCGTCCGCCGCTCTCACGCTGCCAGTGCCGGCTCCCTGTTCCCTGCACTCCTAGCCACAGTACACATCGGGTTAATTACCCGATGTGTACTCCAGCTACGTGTGCGGGGAGCCGGCACTGACAGCTGAGAGCGGCGGACGCTGGTAACGAAGGTAAATATCGGGTAACCAAGGAAAGGGCTTCTTGGTTACCCGATATTTACATTGGTTGCCAGCATCCGCAGAAGCTGGCTCCCTGCACATTCAGTTGTTGCTCTCTCGCTGTCACACACAGCGATGTGTGCTTCACAGCGGGAGAGCAACAACTAAAAAATGGTCCAGGACATTCAGCAACAACCAGCGACCTCACAGCAGGGGCCAGGTTGTTTCTGGATGTCACACACAGCAACATCGCTAGCAAGTTGTGCCTCAGCAGCGATGTTGTTAGTGATGTTGCTTAGTGTGACGGTACCTTAAGTGACACATCGCTGGAATCACGATCTCTGCCACTACGTTATGCTGCTCTCAGATTAGGTGGCAAAAACCTGATGACAGATTCCCTATAATGCTTGTTAATGTGACATTCACATTTTGCAAAAAGCATTTTCACTTGGGCCTCATAATGGCATAAACCATCTATACCTCCAGCCGCAGACCACTGGGGGGATTCACAGCCGCTCCTGCTCCCTCATCATCTTGAAGTGTCCTTGGGCCATTATAAATGGAAAACTCCCAGTTAATTTTTAGTGTAGTGTTTCCCTTTGTCAGCGTTGTGATGGTGTTTACATGCTTTTTATATTCTTGTATCTGGTGATCTGTGTCACTGATTTGTGGTCTTTGTTTTCTAGGACTTTGCTGCTGTTTGAACATAGTGATATTGTTGTTGTAACGTTGCTGACCGTACTCTTCACCGGTTCCAGCGGAGTACCGTCCAAGGTATTTATTTGACATTTTTATTTTTTTTCTACTCCTCTTTCCAGAGTGTGTTTTTTATATTACAAAGTAAATGTAGCGCACTGACTGTCTCCTGAAATTGTCTTTTCTTCATCGTTCCTTATGGGAGACCCAAACCATGGGTGTATAGCTTCTGCCTCCGGAGGACACACAAAGTACTACACTAAAAGTGTAGCTCCTCCCTCCGAGCATATACACTCCCCGGATGACAAATCCAACCAGTTCAATGCTTTGTGTTCAGGAGGTCACACACACACATGCATCCTCTGATTTTTGATTTTTGATTTCAAAGATTTGGAAGAAAAGCGGGTCCAATCTGGACTCCCGGCATGTCCCTTCTCACCCCACTGTGTCGGCGGTGCTGTTAAGGTTGATATTACAAGGCTGGAGCCTTCACATGCCGCGCTCCTTCACCATCCCCTGAGGCTCTGGCTTGAAGTGGGAGCCATCACGGTTCTCACTGCTTTGCAGGAGACCGGTCTCCATCCGCAGCCCTTTCAGGACCCTGACGGACGGAGCGATCATCCCCCAGGGACCTGGCACCTGCGTCTCACAAGCTAAGTACTGAGACGTTATTACCACAGACGGTGGTCTTTCCAGGGGTCCCTTGTACTTTAATATTGGGGGAGAGTGTGTTTTATAACTGTGTTAACATTTCCGGCCGGTTCTCCAGTTGTCACTGGAGAACCGCGCCGATGGTGCCTGCACGCTGGCCGCATGTTTAAATCTAGGTCCCGGCTTCGCCTGAGGCCTAGTTTCGATTCTCTACCCCTGCATGTCAGTCAGTGCAGGGGACAGTGCGGCTCCGCCCAGCGGCTATTCAGCACAGGGAAGGGACACTCCTCACTGAGGAAAGATTCCCTCCCCTGTATACCTCATTTGCCCTCCGTTCTGCTCTGAGTAGGCCCCGCCCCCTCTCCTCGCTGCGGACGCCATTTTCTCAGCGTTCTCAATGTCTCATAACACATTGTGGCAAATGGGGGCCTGGGACAGAGCCCCCACTTCTGGGGGATCTGGAGGGCACAGAGATTGTTAAACGGTCTGGCAGCCACAACCTCCGGTTGTGCAGCTGCTTATATACTCTGTTTACATACTATGCTGGGGGTCATTCTGGACAGAGCCCCCACTTCTGGGGGATCTGGAGGGCACAGAGATGTTCCTATGTTAAACGGTCTGGCAAGCCACAACCACCGGTTGTGCAGCTGCTTATATACCCTGTTTATATACTCTGCTGGGGGTCTTTCTGGACAGAGCCCCCACTTCTGCAGCATGTCTTTTATCAGAGCAGGGCTGCAAGGCTGTTTTTATTATGCACCGCATGTAGACTCGTACTGTCTGTACCGAGCACATAACCACATTGTGATGCCTGTTCTAACATAGTGGTGCCGCAGCCTGGAAGCTCATCCCCAGTGGTCCCTCCGGCTGCTCCGGCTCCGGTGGCTGAACCCCCCGGCTTGAGTAGAATCCCTCTCTCCAGGGGACAGCTGTCCCGGACACTGCTGAGCATGCATCAGCCCCCTTCTCAGGGCGCTTCTGCTGCTACGGCTCGCTCAGCAAAGCTCACAGAGGATTCTTCATCTGGCTCAGACCCCGTCCTCCTAAAATGGAGACGCAGGGTCCCCTTTCCTTCCTCGTCCCGCGGCTCTGATTCACGAGCTGACTCGCAGGACGGGGAGGATGCCTTTACTAGGGGCTCGGACGCTACTCCATGTACCATTTTGTCCGAAGGTGACGCAGATGCTAATCATTTGATTGCGTCCATTATATTTGTACTGGACCTCAATCCGCCTGTATCAGGGGAGCAACCCCCTCTAGCAGAAAAGCATCAGTATACCTTGCCTAAGAGAACGGGGAGTGTGTTCTTTAACCACTCCAGTTTTTTCAGGCCACTGTGACCAAACCCAGAGTTTGTCCTGACAGACGCTTCCCAAAGCGTAGTTCTGATGACTGTTTCCCCCTTCCACCACTGGTGGTCAAGGAGTGGGCTCATTCACCAAGGGTGGACCCTACGGTGTCTAGTCTCTCAGCTCGGACAGTTGTGTCAGTGGCTGACGGCACCTCTCTAAAGATCCCACTGTCTGCCAAGTTGTCCTTCTGGACAAATCTATATATGAGGTGGCAGGGGCCTCGTTCTCCCCATCTTTTGCAGCAGTGCGGGCTCTCAAAGCCATCTCTGCTTCTCGGGAGAAGAAGCGTTCCCTCACCAGGGTCTTTATGCCCGACATGGTTGTCTTAACTTCCAGGCTTCAGTCTTTTCATCCTATAGCTGGAGACTGTCACCGCACTGCGGTGGCCTCAGCTACTTCCCTCACTATCCGCAGGTTCCTGTGGCTTCGAGAGTGGAAGGCAGATGCTTCTTAAGAAGTTCCTTGCTGGATTCCCTTTTGCTGGGACCAGTCTATTCGGTGAACAACTGGATGAAATTATTAAGGAAGTTTTTGGCAGGAAGAGTACTTCCATGCCACAACCCAGGAAACCTTTCCAGGGCAGGAACCAGTCGAGGTTTCGTTCCTTTCGTTTCCTCTAACTGGTCGTCCGCTAAGCCCTCGGCCTCGTCCACTAATTCAGCCAAGGTCCGTAAACCAACTGGCGCATGAAGCCGCGTCCTAAGTCGGCAGGAGCTGCTGCCACCAAGGCAGCCTCCCCTTGATTATCTGGCCGCGCCAGTAACGTCCTTGGTCGGTGGCAGGCTCTCCCTCTTGGGCGACGTGTGGTTTCAACACGTCTTCGATCAGTGGGTGTGGGTTACCATCTCCCACGGCTACAGAATAGAATTCTATCCAGCCGCCAAACAGATTTTTTCTGTCAACTCCCCCCTGCTCCAAGGCCGCCGCCTTCTCACAGGCCGTGGCACTCTTGCAGGCCAATGGAATAATTGTACCAGTTCCCGACTGGGAACGGTTCTGAGATTTCTACTCAAATCTCTTCCTAGTCCCCGAGAAGGACGGTGCTTTCCGACCTGGATCTCAAGCTTCTCAACAAGCATGTTCAGGTGCGGCAATTTTGCATGGAATCTCTGCGATCAGTCAATGACCCAAGGAAATTTCTTGGCATCCATCGACATCAGAGATGTCTATCTGCATGTGCCATTCGCAGTTTCACACCAGCGTTGGCTACGTTTTGTAATTGGAGAGGAACATTTCAAATTCGTGGCTCTCCCCTTTGGGTTAGCCACGGCCCCTCGTGTATTCACCAGTTGCGGTTCAGCTCCTCCAGGGGTTGGTAGTGATTCCTTACCTGGACGACCTTCTAGTCAGGGTTTCATCCAGTGCAGACTGTCAGCGGAGTGTCTCGCTCACTCTCAGCGGAGTGTCTCGCTCACTCTCAGCGGAGTGTCTCGCTCACTCTCAGCGGAGTGTCTCGCTCACTCTCAGCGGAGTGTCTCGCTCACTCTCAGCGGAGTGTCTCGCTCACTCTCAGCGGAGTGTCTCGCTCACTCTCAGCGGAGTGTCTCGCTCACTCTCAGCGGAGTGTCTCGCTCACTCTCAGCGGAGTGTCTCGCTCACTCTCAGCGGAGTGTCTCGCTCACTCTCAGCGGAGTGTCTCGCTCACTCTCAGCGGAGTGTCTCGCTCACTCTCAGCGGAGTGTCTCGCTCACTCTCAGCGGAGTGTCTCGCTCACTCTCAGCGGAGTGTCTCGCTCACTCTCAGCGGAGTGTCTCGCTCACTCTCAGCGGAGTGTCTCGCTCACTCTCAGCGGAGTGTCTCGCTCACTCTCAGCGGAGTGTCTCGCTCACTCTCAGCGGAGTGTCTCGCTCACTCTCAGCGGAGTGTCTCGCTCACTCTCAGCGGAGTGTCTCGCTCACTCTCAGCGGAGTGTCTCGCTCACTCTCAGCGGAGTGTCTCGCTCACTCTCAGCGGAGTGTCTCGCTCACTCTCAGCGGAGTGTCTCGCTCACTCTCAGCGGAGTGTCTCGCTCACTCTCAGCGGAGTGTCTCGCTCACTCTCAGCGGAGTGTCTCGCTCACTCTCAGCGGAGTGTCTCGCTCACTCTCAGCGGAGTGTCTCGCTCACTCTCAGCGGAGTGTCTCGCTCACTCTCAGCGGAGTGTCTCGCTCACTCTCGCCACGCTTGCAAGTCCACTCTGACCCCGACCCAGGAACTTATGTACCTAGGGATGCAATTCGAGACTCTGCTGGCACTTGTGAAGCTGCCCTTAGTCAAACAGCAGTCCCTTCATCTAGCGGTTCGCTCTCTGCTGAGGCTCCGCCGTCATTCTATCAGGCACCTCATGCAGGTGCTGGGTCAGATGGTGGTGTCAATGGAAGCGGTTCCCCTTGCCAGTTCCATCTGCGTCCCCTGCAGCTGGACATTTTTCGCTGTTGGGACAAGGGACCTCTTCCTTATCAGAAACCTTCAACCAATCACTTGGGGGGTCTTAGAACCAAAATACCTCAAAGAAAAAACCCCACCATAAAATTCAACACTTTATTTCATAGATCAACAAGTACAAACTTAAAAACAGAGTTGGTTTGATACCCTAAGTCACTAGTTAAAGGGGGGGCATACTGGGCCAATTCCCTATTGTGACCCTTCCTATCAGCAGGTGTCGGCACCCTACATATATGACCGTTATGGCGCCCCTGCTCCAACGTGGACTGACCCTTCTTGCCCTATACTGACACTATTATTCGTGCTGCTGATCTCAATGAGAGCTTCTGTATAGTGTTTCGTGAAGTTCTCATGCATCCACCCAAGCATTCAAATAGTGGAATTTTCAATATATGTCTATAATTTCCCTGATGTTTAAATTAGACATCTCAGCAATACACGTGATCAGTTAGTCTAATAGAAGGTGCTGTCCATCTTGTATCAAACTTCGTATATCACCAGTAAATAATGTAGCCCAATCGCCACTGCTTCGCCACTTGGCATAGCTCACTGCCCATTAAAAATTGTTGTAGCCAAATCGCCTACTGCTTCGCCATAAGGCATAGCTCCTTGCCCGACGCGTTTCTCCTCCTGAATCAACAATCGATCGGAGGTTCATCAGGGGCTATTCAGGGCTCAGTTGCATAGATGTCAGACTGCAATTATCAATATACCTGTATTAGATGATTAATCACCACATTAGGAGTCCACACAACGCAATTCTATATGGGGCCATTACTCACATTGCAATAGTGCCAAAAAATAGTAATTCAATCCTTCAATAAGGTAATGTCGTTCCCACTGAAATTATATACATATACATGTAAGTCCAACACATTCTCATTAGATTACAGAGATCAGCGGACCATTTTATAGAGCCCAGTACTCACTCATAGTCAGATATTGTCTTGGACTGCCTGTTCCTATTTATGCCATAGATGCCCATTTCCTCAGTGAGGTATCAGCTGTGAAACAACATAAAAATCCACTCAACACCTCCTCAGCTCCTTCATATTCTCCAGGTCAAATCAATGATCCATATCGTTAAAAGGTACTTACTCAGGTATCTCATTGTATGGGTTTTGAGGCTGGCCACACTTCAATGGTGGATGGATACTGGCGCCTAGCTTACTGCCGAACAATGACAAGTTTAAATCCCCCTCCTTGTCAGCGTCATATTGCCTCATTTCCGGATCGTTATTCAATGCCGGTCATCCAGGGGGGAGGGAGGGAAGAGAAGGAGGGACGTGATTCGTGTGGCCTGACGTCCATCAATACTGCCCACAAACGTGACGCACGATAACACACCTCCCGGCCGTCACATGATTGGCCGTCACGGCGTTGCCATGCATGTGATCGTTAGGGGGAGGAAAGGAGGGGCGTGATTTGTGCGGTCTGACATCCGTCAATACCGCCCACACCGTGACGTCCGATGACACACCTCCCAGCCGTCACATGATTGGCAGTCACGGCGTTACCCTGCATATGATCGTCATCCCTTGCCGGTCATCTAGGGGAAGGGAAAAGACGGGGCGTGATTTATGCGGTCTGACGTCCGTCAATACCGCCCACCACGTGACGCTGGTGACACACCTCCCGGCCGTCACAAAATCAGCAGTCCTGGCGCTCCCATGCATATGATGCTTATCGTCATGTCGGTGGGGGGGCGGCGTTACCTCCTGCCTTCACTCCCCACACTAACCTTATGTGGGAAGTCATCCGGTCACCTCACTTCCTGTACTGGCAAAGGTTCATGCATCTTTTACAGGCCAGAATCAGGATGCCCTACTTCCGGTTTTATAAATATGCATAATGTCAGAAACCCCCGTTACCATTACGCGGGGTACTGCTTATCCAATGCGTTTAAGGTCTATAAGGGCTCCATTACTTTAAGGCGTCCCTATTTACCACTATATTTTATGTATCTTTCTGATTATATACTCCATAATAACTTATGCCCAGGTGCCATACCGGAACCTTTAACACATCCTGGTTATGATTGCCTCCTCCCCTTCAATTCCCACTACCCCCAATATCCTATTATTTTACACCCACACATATCCTGATCTTCCCAAAAGAAATATGAATTCTAAGGACTCCATGGGAAATAATCATTTCTAATTAATCACTGGTCTACCCTACCATTAATCTGACTTCATCATTGATCATATATATAAACTGATGCTCATACTGGCTAGTTATATATACATAGCCTCATTTTAACACTCTCCTTCCATTAGAAGGGCTATTATGTGTGTCCTGGCTAAATTTGTCCTGTATTAAATTAAATGAAGCTTACAAAGCTCAACTGCTCATTGAGCCCCTCTGGATGTATTGTTCGCAACCAGAAGATCCATCGGGTCTCTCTTTGGATAATTATTTTGTCCCAGTCCCCACGTCTCATCGGGACCGGTATGGTTTCAATGGTCCTGAAGGAGAGAACTCCCACATCCCCGCCATGACATCCATTAACATGGCGGGCGATGGGGGTGTCCCTTTTATTCCTCACATCTCCCAGATGTTCGCTTATCCTGACTCTCAGTTGTCTTTTTGTTTTCCCCACATAGTTAAGTGGACATAAACACGTACACAAATAGACCACTCCCTCCGTCCTACAATTGGCAAAGTTTCTGTTCTTGTATGTACTCCCAGTACTCACGCTTGTAAAATCCTTTGATGGAGTGATATATCTACAGAATGAGCATTTGCCACATCTGAAAGTCCCCGTCTCTCTCTGGTCTAGCCAGGTTCCTGCTTTTTGTGGGGGAGTGTATAAACTATGGACCACATGGTCCTTTATTGTACGGCCTCTCCTGTAGGTCACCGATGGTGAATTTGTAATTGCTTCACCAATGTCTGGGTCACTGGCTAGTATTCCCCAATATTTCCTCAAAATCCCCATTACTTTTCCATTCTGGTCGTCATACGTACCAATCAGTCTGGTTTTCAGAGTGTCCTCATTTCTCTGTCTTGGTACCAATAGTTTGGTCCGTTCACTCTGCCAGGCATGTTCGTAGGCCGCATTTATTGTTCCCAGAGGGTATCCTCTTTGGATAAATCTATTCCTCAGGCACCTCGACTGTTTGTCAAAGTCCTCTGTCAAGGAGCAGTTCCTGCGTAATCGCAGGAACTGCCCCTTGGGAATCCCTCTCTTCAACGGGGTAGGATGGAAACTCTTCCAGTGCAATAAGCTATTGGTGGAATTAGGTTTTCTGTAGATGTTTGTTTTTAACCGTCCATTGATGTCTTTCTGGATGAAGGTGTCCAAAAAAGGAATCTTATCACCTCCTATTTCGTATGTTAGCTTGAGTCCCAGATTGTTATTGTTGAGATATCCCACAAATGAAATAAATGACTCCTCAGTGCCGGACCATATGATAATCACATCATCAATATATCGCCCCCAGAAACTGATCTGGGGGCTCCATATCGTGTCCTCTTCACCAAATACCACTGTATCCTCCCACCAGCCCAGGAACAAGTTTGCGTATGTGGGAGCACAAGGGCTCCCCATCGCAGTGCCCCTGAGCTGGTGGTAGAATCTTGAGTCAAAAATAAAGTAGTTCTTGGTGAGGATAAATTCCATGAGGTTTCGTATAAATCTATTGTGAGGACCATATTGAATCCCACGTGATGAAAGAAAGTGATCAATAGCACCTAGGCCATGTTCATGGGGGATTCGGCTATATAATGATTCCACATCTATTGATGCCAGGATGGCCTCTTTCTCAACTGTCAGACCCTCTATTCTTCTGAGTAGGTCCATCGTGTCCCTAATGTGCGATGGTAGGGCTGTTACGAACGATCGTAGGACTTGATCCACATAGTGCTAATATTTTGACAAAGGGCCTCAATCCCCGAGACGATTGGTCGTCCTTTTAGGGGATTGAGCCCTTTGTGTACTTTAGGTACTGTATAAAATGTAGCTATCCTAGGATGTTTGGGATACAAAAACTCCAATTCCTCTTTAGAGATTAACCTGTCATCTCTCGCTATATCTAGGAGCTCCTTTAGTTCACCCCTGTAGATGTCAGTTGGATCTTTCCTGAGAACTTCATATGTATCTCTATCATTAAGGAGTATCAAACACATTTGTACGTATTCTGATCTATTCATGATCACTGTGTTCCCGCCTTTATCAGACGGTTTGACCACAATTTCCAAGTTTTTCTCCCAAATTACTTAGGGCCTCCCTTTCTTGTCTAGTCATATTAGCGGGGGCGGGACTATGTTTAGGGTTAATTTTCATCAGTTCATTGGTCACCAATTTACAAAATATCTCTGTACTATCATGTTCCCCTGGCGGGGGCATTTTAGTACTTTTGTTCTTTAGAGTGGAGAAAGGGCCTTCACCTTCCAATCTCCTCCCTTCCTCCTCCAACTCCATCAGTATGTCAAAATCCTCCATCATGTCCGATGGTAGATCTAGTCTTTGGCATTTCATTCGATTATTTATTGCGAAATATTTTTTCCATTTTAACTTTCGAATGAAAAGGTTTAGGTCTTTCACCCATGTGAATGCATCAAATCTTACTGTGGGTACAAAGCCCAACCCTGCCCTCAATACCGATAGTTCGGTTTCTGATAATTGATAATCCGATAAATTGATGACCTGTGTCCTGTTTCCTGTATCGTCCCCCACCCCGCCTAAGCCCTGTTCGTTTTCGATGGCACCCGGTCCCTTAAATCGTAAGGTCTCATATCCCTCCTTTCTAAAAAAGAGGATGGAGGGGGAAGTGGGGGGGCCATTGATGTAGACGATAATCCAGAGCCAGATGATCCATTGCCATCTGTGTTCCCCTGGTGGATGTTTTGATTGTGTTTTGGTCCTCCTCCCCTTCTGAAACCTCCCCTCCATCTCCTCCTTCCAGATCCTCTTGGAATCCATGGATTCCTACTAGTCCTACTCTCTGAGTCCGATGACTCTGCCTCTGTAGATGAGACTTCACCAGGATAGAAATTGCGGCTATTATCTTGAAAATTGTATGCTTGCTTCTCCCTAAAGTCTTTCAGATCTCTTATAAATCTCTTGTGTTTCCTGTCTTTGATACTGATTCTATAGCGTTCAACCGAGGTTTTCAATGCTATCTCTCTGCTAGAGAAATCTGTCTCTGCCTTATGCTTGAGGGCAGTCTCTATGAGTTCCTGCAATCTTGTCGTCGTTTTCTGTAATGTATTTTTCTCCTCTTCGAGAAGAATTCCCATGAATCTCAAGGATGAAGAAACGGATTCCTCTTCCCACTTCGCTAGTAGTTCTGGTGATCTCGACCTGGGCGCAGGTGAAATCAGGATGCGTAAGCCTCTGGGGACTACCCTATTCTTGATATAATTGTCAAGGGACTGCACCTCCCACCATGACTTTATATTTTCTTTATATCCTATCAACAATTCCGAAAAAATCGATCTTAGGGTTTGAGTTTGCACAGGGGTGTCCTCACTGAGCAGTTCAGAGAAAGCTTCCTTGGCATCATTAAGCCAAGTATTGTCCCCAATTGGACCGGACAAAAAGCCAGCCATACTATTTTATCAGAAACCTTCAACCAATCACTTGGGATGTCAGACCGCACAAATCACGCCCCTCCTTTCCTCCCCCTAACGATCACATGCATGGTAACGCCGTGACGGCCAATCATGTGACGGCCGGGAGGTGTGTTATCGTGCGTCACGTTTGTGGGCAGTATTGATGGACGTCAGGCCACACGAATCACGTCCCTCCTTCTCTTCCCTCCCTCCCCCCTGGATGACCGGCATTGAATAACGATCCGGAAATGAGGCAATATGACGCTGACAAGGAGGGGGATTTAAACTTGTCATTGTTCGGCAGTAAGCTAGGCGCCAGTATCCATCCACCATTGAAGTGTGGCCAGCCTCAAAACCCATACAATGAGATACCTGAGTAAGTACCTTTTAACGATATGGATCATTGATTTGACCTGGAGAATATGAAGGAGCTGAGGAGGTGTTGAGTGGATTTTTATGTTGTTTCACAGCTGATACCTCACTGAGGAAATGGGCATCTATGGCATAAATAGGAACAGGCAGTCCAAGACAATATCTGACTATGAGTGAGTACTGGGCTCTATAAAATGGTCCGCTGATCTCTGTAATCTAATGAGAATGTGTTGGACTTACATGTATATGTATATAATTTCAGTGGGAACGACATTACCTTATTGAAGGATTGAATTACTATTTTTTGGCACTATTGCAATGTGAGTAATGGCCCCATATAGAATTGCGTTGTGTGGACTCCTAATGTGGTGATTAATCATCTAATACAGGTATATTGATAATTGCAGTCTGACATCTATGCAACTGAGCCCTGAATAGCCCCTGATGAACCTCCGCTCGATTGTTGATTCAGGAGGAGAAACGCGTCGGGCAAGGAGCTATGCCTTATGGCGAAGCAGTAGGCGATTTGGCTACAACAATTTTTAATGGGCAGTGAGCTATGCCAAGTGGCGAAGCAGTGGCGATTGGGCTACATTATTTACTGGTGATATACGAAGTTTGATACAAGATGGACAGCACCTTCTATTAGACTAACTGATCACGTGTATTGCTGAGATGTCTAATTTAAACATCAGGGAAATTATAGACATATATTGAAAATTCCACTATTTGAATGCTTGGGTGGATGCATGAGAACTTCACGAAACACTATACAGAAGCTCTCATTGAGATCAGCAGCACGAATAATAGTGTCAGTATAGGGCAAGAAGGGTCAGTCCACGTTGGAGCAGGGGCGCCATAACGGTCATATATGTAGGGTGCCGACCCCTGCTGATAGGAAGGGTCACAATAGGGAATTGGCCCAGTATGCCCCCCCTTTAACTAGTGACTTAGGGTATCAAACCAACTCTGTTTTTAAGTTTGTACTTGTTGATCTATGAAATAAAGTGTTGAATTTTATGGTGGGGTTTTTTCTTTGAGGACCTCTTCCTTGCACAGGCTGGTGGCTCTGTCGCCACAGACCAGGAGCTCTCTTAAGTGGTGGCTTCGGCCCCTCTCTCTGTCCCAGGGACGCTCCTTTCTGGCCCCGTCCTGGGTGATTCTCACCACGGATGCCAGTCTATCCGGCTGGGGAGCAGTGTTTCTCCACCACCGAGCACAGGGCACTTGGACTCCGTCCGAATCAGCCCTCTCGATCAATGTGCTGGAAATCAGGGCTGTACTCCTAGGACTCGCAGCCGCCTAGCAATGTTGGAAGTTCAACGTATCCTTAAGTGGACGGAGGACTCCAAGTCCTCCATATCCGCAGTCCACATCCCAGGCGTAGAAAACTGGGAGGCAGATTATCTCAGCCGTCAAACCGTGGACAGCGGCGAGTGGGCCCTGCATCCGGCAGTGTTCCGGTCAATTTAGCAGGCGGGGCACTCCGGAAGTGGATCTAATGGCATCCCGGCACAACAACAAGGTCCCGGTTTACGTGGCTCGCTCCCACGATCCTCAGGCCTTGGCAGCGGACGCGCTGGTTCCAGATTGGTCCCAGTTCCATCTGGCCTACGTGTTTCCCCCTCTAGCTCTCTTGCCCAGAGTCCTGCGCAAGATCAGAATGGAGGACCGTCGGGTCGTACTCATCGCCCCAGACTGGCCCAGGCGAGCTTGGTTCCCAGACCTGCTCCGTCTGTCCGTAGAGGTGCTGTGGCATCTCCCGGACCGGCCAGACCTTCTCTCACAAGGTCCGTTTTCCGCCAGAATTCTGCGGCTCTCAGATTGACGGCGTGGCTCTTGAGCCCTGAATCCTTACGGCTTCAGGCATTCCTTCCGAGGTCATCTTCACTATGACTCAGGCTCGGAAGTCTTCCTCGGCCAGGATTTACCACAGGACTTGGAGAATTTTCCTGTCCTGGTGTCGTTCTTCCGGCCATGCTCCTTGGCCGTTTTTTCCTTGCCGACCATCCTGTCCTTTCTACAGTCCGGCCTGCAGCTAGGACTGTCCCTCATTCCCTCAAGGGACAGGTCTCGGCTCTGTCAGCGGTGTTCCAGCGGCATATCGCCCGGCTGGCCCAGGTGCGCACCTTCATGCAGGGCGCATCTCACATCATTCCGCCTTACCGGCGGTCTCTGGATCCCTGAGACCCTAATCTGGTCCTCATGGTCTTACAGAAACCCCCCTTTGAGCCTCTTAGGGAGGTTTCGTTGTTTCGTCTTTCACAGAAAGTGGTCTTTCTGGTGGCCATAATTTCTCTCAGGAGAGTCTCTGATTTGACTGTGCTCTCTTCGGAGTCACCCTTTTTGGTTTTTCACCAAGACAAGGTGGTTCTCCGTCCGACTCCGGGCCTTCTCCTTAAGGTGGTGTCTCCTTTCCACCTTAACCAGGACATTTCATTGTCTTCCCTTTGTCGGCCCCTGTGCATCGCTTTGAGAAAGCGTTGCATGCTTTAGATTTGGTGCGGACGCTCCGGATCTATGTGTCACGCACCGCTGTTTTTTTAGGCGGTGCACCTCTCTTTTTGTGCTGACCACACGTCAGCGCAAGGGTTTCTCGGCTTCTAAACCGACCCTAGCTCGTTGGATTAGGTCGGCCATATCTGATGCCTACCAATGTTCTCAGGTGCCTCCCCCGCCGGGGATTAAGGCGCACTCGACCAGAGCTGTCGGTGCCTCTTGCGCTACGGCTCAGCAGGTCTGTCAGGCTGCCACTTGGTCTAGCCTGCACACCCTTTCGAAGCACTACCAAGTGCATGCTCATGCTTCGGCAGATGCGAGCTTGGGCAGACGCATCCTTCGGACGGCTGTCGCCCATTTTGTGAAGTTAGGTTTGCCTACTTCTCAGTTTGTCTATTTCCCACCCATGGACTGCTTTGAGACGTCCCATGGTTTGGGTCTCCCATAAGGAACGATGAAGAAAAAGAGAATTTTGTTTACTTACCGTAAATTGTTTTTCTTATAGTTCCGACATGGGAGACCCAGCACCCTCCCTGTTGCCTGTTGGCATCTTTCTTGTTCCGTGTGTTTTCACCGGCGGTTGTTGTAGACAGAGGTTCCGGTTATTCCGGGCTTTACTCTATCTCTACTTATGGGTGGATGTCCTCCTTCAGCTTTGGCACTAAACTGGTTGGATTTGTCATCCGGGGAGTGTATATGCTCGGAGGGAGGAGCTACACTTTTAGTGTAGTACTTTGTGTGTCCTCCGGAGGCAGAAGCTATACACCCATGGTTTGGGTCTCCCATGTCGGAACTATAAGAAAAAGAATTTACGGTTAGTAAACAAAATTCTCTTTATCTTGTGTTTTCCCTCTCTCTTTCCCACTGTCTCTTTGTTGTCCCATCCATGCAAAAAATTATAAAAAAACAGGACGTTAAAGGGAATCTGTCACCAGGTTTTTGCCAGCTAATCTGAGAGCAGCAAAACGTAGGGGCAGAGATCCTGATACCAGCGATGTGTCACTTACTGGGCTGCTTAGTGTAGTTTTGATATAATCACTGTTTAATCAGCAGGAGATTATCATTAGGGTCAGCACACATGGCGAGTAATACGTTGCGAGTGGAATGTGATAAAAAAATCGCATTCCACTCGGACCAATATTACTCTATGGAGCAGCTCCCATGAGTGATTGTTTTCTCAGCCCTAATTGGACTGAGAAAACAGTTGCAGCATGCTATGGATGCAATGCGATCTTGTTCCACTAGCACCCATTCCAACCTATGGGGCGCGAGAAACATCGCACTGCACTCTCATTACAGCGGTGTACAATGCAATTCTCACATCAGCCGGCAATGGAGGAGATAGGGAGATAGATCCCTCCCTCCTTTCCGCAGCGCCAGCCCTCCCCTGTGCAACTGTGGTCTGATCGCAGGATCGAACCACAGTCGCATGACACTTGGCTCCCGCTGTGCTGCAAGCGTGTGCCGAGTGTCATGTGAACACTCGCACTAATCCCCGTGTGGCCTCAGCCTTACAGGACTACTTGGCGTGCTGCAGGTAGTCCAGCATATTCATGAGCTCTGTATAACTGCTAGATCTGTAGCAGAGAAAACATTGATTTTATCAAAATAACAGCAAACAGCCCAGTAAGTGACACGTCGCTGGAATCAGGGTCTCTGTCTCTACATTATGCTGCTCTCAGATAAGGGAGCAAAAACCTTGTGACAGATTCCCTTTAATGTCATGAATATTTAACAGACTGGTGTTAAAATGTGATGAATAAAAATAAGATACAGATAATGTATATATATTTTTTTTTATCCTGTCCACCGCCATTAACATGAGAACGGCGACAGCTACAGGCATAGAAGTGGTGTCTAGGTATAGTAAAGTAGCCATGCGCTACTCAATGAAACCACCTATAGCACCACCTGGTGGAAAACAACGGAGTTAGCATTTTTATCTCGAAAACAGAACAAGATAGAGGGAAAAAAAAGGGAATTACAAAGTTGTAGGGCATCATCAATTCAATACGAATCGACACCTTGCATACAGAAATGCTATGATTAGAACGTGTAAAACTCACAAGGCTGCGGACGTGAAGCGATACCTCATGGAGACCTTCCTACAAGTCATTGGGTATGGTGGCTGCATGGAGTGGCCTCCACACTCATGTGACCTGACCCTGTTGGACTTCTTTCTGTGAGGTCACATCAAACAGCAGGTGTATGCGACCCCTCCACCAACATTGCAGGACCTACAACGACGTATTATAGATGCTTGTGCAAACGTGTCACCTACCATATTGCACAACATGCAGCAAGATACCGTATGCTGTCCAGAGTCCAGATGTGCATTGCAGCTGACGATGGCCACTTTGAGCATCAAAGTTAAATGAGCGCCATATGCGTGACCAGCAGTCAATGTTTTGGGGGGGGGGGGGCATGGGTTTCATATCATAGCATTTCTGTATGCAAGGTGTTGATTTGTATTGAATTGATGATGCCCTACAATTTTTTAAAATTCACTTTTTTTCTCTCGTTCTGTTTTCAAGATAAAAATGCTAACTCCGTTGTTTTCCACCAGGTGGCGCTATAGGTGGTTTCATTGCATAGCGCATGGCTACTTTACTATACCTAGACACCACTTCTATGCCTATAGCTGCCGCCGTTCTCAAGTTAATGGCGGTGGACAGGATATGGGTGGACAGGCTGTATAGCAGTATCAGCTTTGCACGCACATATTTTCCTTTGTCCTGATCAGTATTTTGCAGCGTCTCCTGCACATGATCTTGGTGTTTTTAACATCTGTTTCTCTCTCCTCAGACTCGGGGGGCCGCGTTTTTCATCATTGCTGTTATATGTTTACTACTCTTCGACAATGATGATCTGATGGCTAAAATTGCTGAGCACCGTATCCTTGTGTGATGCCTCTAGCTTTTCTGAATCTGTTTAATCCGTGTGCCTCAACCTCCTTGAGGACAGATGATAGTAATCTTGGTATGAGCTTTATGATGACTGCTCGTCAAACAGATTGTGCTCTGCTTGTGTGAGCTAAAGCCCCCGTCACACATAGCGAGATCTCTGAAATGTCACAGGTTTTGTGACGTATCAGTGACCTCGCCGGCGATATCGCTGTGTGTGACAAGCAGCAGCGAGCGGCCCCTGCTGCGAGGTGGCTGATCGTGACACAACGATCAGGACCATTTTTTTGCTCATTGGTCCCCCGCTGTGCAGCACGCATCAACGTGTTTGATGGCGGAAGACCAACGAGCGCCGTTCTGAGTGTGCAGGGAGCCGTCGCTACACGGGTCGCTGGTTGCTGATGGCTGGTCGCTGTGGAGATCTGCCTGGTTGACAGCTCAACAGCGACCATGTAGTGACGTTCCAGCGATCCCTGCCAGGTCGGATCTCTGGTGGGATCGCTGGTACGTCGCTATGTGTAACGGGACCCTAAGAGTTAACAGAGCTCTATAAGTACCAATATATTTAAGGCCCAAATTGGTACCCTGAATTATGCCTGAATTGTCCTCCAGCCCCTGACGCAGTGACATTTCTTGCATGGCAGCGGAAGGAGGCACCAAATTCACTAAGAGGTGCCGTCTTCATCCAGACAGTGTGGAAAACACAAGTGTTAGTAAAACGTTGGAGCCATAATTAGCACTGCCAAAGCTCCGTACCCATGAGGAGTATTTGCTGAATTTTTGATGTTGCAGAATTTCTGCACCTATTTGATAAATTAAGTGACTTGCTGTTTTTTTTGAATATTATGTTTTAAAGAGAACCGGTCACCAGTGTTTTCCATTATAAGCTGCAGACACCACCAGTGAGCTCTTATATACAGAATTCCAGAATAATGTATATAAAAGCCCAGGCCGCTCTGTATAACATAAAAAAGACCAGTTATTATACTCACCCGCGGAGCAGTCCGATGGGCACCACTGGTCTCGGTCCAGCATTTCCTCGTTTCTTGCGATTGCCGTCCTCCTTCCCAGCTTCATGTGTCTGATGCATTCTATGTCATCCACACAGTCTTCCATTAGGCTTCTGTGCACTCGCTCTTCTCTGTACCCTGCTGAGGGCAAAGCAAAGTACTGTGATGCGCAAGTGCTGAGGAACATGAAAGAACGCATGCGCACTACAATACTTTGTTTCACCCTCATCAGGGCAGAGAGAAGTGCTCAGGAGCGCAACGGAAGCCTCTGTGTGGATGACATAGGATGCGTCATCCACACGGAGTTGGAAAAGGAGGATGGCGATGGAAGGAAGAGAGGAGGCGCCGAATCACGCCCATTGGACCCGACCGCCCCACAGGTGAGTATAATAAAAGATATGTTTTATATTCTACAGATCAGCTTGAGCTCTTATATACAGTATTCTAGAATGCGGAGTATATAAGGGGCTTACTGGTGGTGGCCACAGTTTAGATGGGAAAAACCTGGTGATGGGTTCCGTAAAGCTGCTTTTGTTTTTGAGATTTCCTGGTAATTGGCTTCAACAGAACTTTGATACAATCATGTGCAGATTGCATGCATTCTTTACCTGCAGATTTACTATGCCTAAGGGTGGGTGCACACAATCAGGACACGATGCGTCCTGGACACAGCGTGTCCTCTCCTGTGGAGCCGCGAGTGCTCTCCACAGGAGACCACAGCTGCCCGTGCCTACAATCCAGGTGCAGGGCATGTGGACTTTGTCTGTGTTCTCCCCATGGAGAACACTCGCATCTCCACAGCATAAATTGACATACTGCTGCTCTGAAAGCCGCGCTACATGTCAGTTTATGCTGCAGAGAAAAGAAGCGCAGTGGGCATGGGATTGCTTTCAGTCCCATCCACTGTACTTGTACTGTACAACGCAGCGATTTGGACACAGTGGAAACACACTGCATCCAAAACACTGCTGTTACTGATCGTGGGCAGTGGCACATACCTTAATCCAATTTCATGTGGAAAATCCGCACATAAAGCTCAACATACATGTTAGAGAATTATACATGTAGTGGATTTCAAAAACACTGCAGGTCAAGATTTCACTGTGTAAAAAAAAAAAAAAAAAAAAAAATCAGAGTGGGCATATGATTTCTATAAATCCCATCCATTTTCCTGCCACAGCATGAAAGACTCACTAAAATAAGTTGTGGGTATTTAAAGGAGCACTCTAGCTGGGGGGTGGGGGTCACCACTAAAGTGGCACTTTAAATGTAAATCCCACGTCACTTCAGTCCCACGGTGCCATTTTGGGGCTGTAACTTCTGACTGGCCAGAAGTCAGAAGTTATTTATCAAGTGCTCAATGCAAGTCTATGAGAGCCAGAACGAGGCTCTATGGTGTGCTCTATGAAACAAATCACAGGAGACCGACCGGAGCGGGAGTAAGGCTATGTGCGCACGTGTGCGTATTACATGCAGTTACGCTGCGATCTGCAGCGCAGCGTAACTGCATGCGTCCTGCGTCCCCTGCACAGTCTATGGAGATTGTGCAGGAGCCGTGCGCACGTGGCATATTAGAACGCAGCGATTCGGCTGCTGCCTGAATCGCTGCGTTCTAAGAAGTGACATGTCACTTCTTCCGTGCGGTTTGCATGCTGTCTATAGGGAGAGGCAGCATGCAGAGCGCACGTTCTCTGCCGGCACCATGCGCTTCAGAACGGAGCTTTTCAGCTGCACACTGAAGCGCACCTTTTAGGTGCGCTGCAGAGCGCACACGTGCGCACATAGCTTAATAACAAATGAAGACGCCGGTGGCGGAGTACAAGACAGGGCAAACGGCTTACATTTAAATCACCAATCTAGCAGTGCAATTAAAAAGGTTGGAATAGTGGCTTAACCTAAAGGTCCTGTGGTTTAGTGGGAGACAGGTTCCTTATTCTCAAAGCTAAAACTATACTTTCTTTGTCGCTCCATTGGGAGACCCAGACAATTGGGTGTATAGCTTCTGCCTCCGGAGGCCACACAAAGTATTACACTTTTAAAAAAGTGTAACCCCTCCCCTCTGCCTATACACCCTCCCGTGGATCACTGGCTCCTCAGTTTTATGCTTTGTGTGGAAGGAGGCACACATCCACTCAGAAAAAAAAAAAAAAATAAAAAGATTTATCATACATAGTATGACAGAAGAAAAGAGGTCCCCTATGGGGTCCCCGGCATGCTCCCTTCTCACCCCACTATGTCGGCGGTGTTGTTAAGGTTGAGGTACCCATTGCGGGTACAAAGGCTGGAGCCACATGCCGTCTCCTTCACCATCCCTTATGCGGCTCTGGGAGAAGTGGGAGCTTCATCGGTCATTCACATACTGAGACCGTGCTCCATCCGCAGCCCCTGGTGGAACCTGCTGGATCGGAGCGTTTTCATCCCCAGGGACCGGGCCCTGCACCTTCAAGGTACTCTGTGTCCCATGGGGGGACGGTACGGGGAGAGAGGTCACGTCTCTCCCCAGTAGCGCCGTCCGTTGTTTTTTCATCGGACTTCCGCGCCGGCCGTGCCTGCTTGTCGGGCACGGCCTTAAATTTAGTCCCCGGCTTCATCGCGGCCTAGTCGCGAAAAATCCCGCCCCCGCGCCTGCTTGTCAGGGGGAAGGGCGGTATTTCCGACAGAGGGCTGGAGCATCTTGGCATGCCTCCCCTCCCCTCACATTGACCACTATGGGGCCTCCAAATTTCCGCCTTTGGCCGGCGCCGCCCATGGCTCCACGCCCCCCTTGAGAGCTCCGGCAGCCTTGTTTGGCATTCTGCCGGTGTATGCTGCAGCTGCACATCTCTACAGCTCTGGGGGACCCACGACAGGGAACCTGGAGGACACCAGCGGTTGGTAAGCCACACATATATATATCTATCTACATATATTCTATATATTCGGAACGGCTGTTTAACCCTTTCCCATATACCCTCAGTGGTCGCTCTCCTAAGGGACACTTATTGCTTGCAGCATGTCGTCCACAAGGAGCAAAGCCCTTAAGACACAGGTTTTCTTTGTCGCTCCATTGGGAGACCCAGACAATTGGGTGTATAGCTATGCCTCCGGAGGCCACACAAAGTATTACACTAAAAGTGTAAAGCCCCTCCCCTTCTGCCTATACACCCCCCCGTGCTCACGGGCTCCTCAGTTTTTATGCTTTGTGCGAAGGAGGCAGACATCCACGCATAGCTCCACAGCTTGGTCGGCAGCAGCTGCTGACCAGGTCGGATGGAAGAAAAGAGGGCCCATAACAGGGCCCCCAGCATGCTCCCTTCTCACCCCACTTTGTCGGCGGTGTTGTTAAGGTTGAGGTACCCATTGCGGGTACACAGGCAGGAGCCACATGCTGTTTTCCTTCCCCATCCCTTAGGGCTCTGGGTGAAGTGGGATCCAGGATCGGTCTCTAGGCACTGGGGCCGTGCTCCCTCCGCAGCCCTTGGGAATCTGCAGGATAGGAGCTGAGTATCGTCAGGGACAAGGCCCTGCTACTATGAGGTACTCTGTGTCCCCGTGGGGAACGCGCATGGAGCGCTGGTGCCAGACACATAACAGCACTGCTGGGTGTGTTAGTGCGCCGGACATGGAGCGCTTGTGCCAGACACTTTCCAGCACGGCTGGGTGTGTTAGTGCGCCGGACATGCAGCGCCTGGGCCAGACACTTTCCAGCACGGCTGGGTGTGTTAGTGCGCCGGACATGGAGCGCTTGTGCCAGACACCTTCCAGCACTGCTGGGTGTGTTTGTGCGCCGGGGGACTACCGCGCGGCCGCGCTTATTGCCGGCCGCGCTTATAACTTTAGTCCCCGGCTTCTGCGGCCTAGTGTCGTTTATTCCCGCCCACAGGCCTGCCAGTCAGGGAAGGGGCGGGACGCTGCACGGATCGTCAGCGGAGGGCTGGAGCATACATTAGTATCCTCCTCCCTCCTCACTCAGTACAGTGGGGCACTGGATTCCCGCACTTTTCTTGGGCACGCCCACGATCTCCTCCTCCCCACAGAACGCCGGCAGCCATTCCTGTCAGCGATTCAGATGCTGGAGAGGAGAGACAACACAGGGAGACCCAGGCAGGGAATCCGGTGACCACACAACTGCTTTGAGCGGTTGGTAAGCAGCACCTATGGTGCTGGCCCCACTGAGTACCGAAGTGTATATATATATATATACATTGCACTGTACGGTCGCTCTGTTGATTTTTGGCTATATACCCTCCTGGTTGTTCTCAGAGGAGACAACATGTCATCTGCAAAAAGCAAGGGTGCCAAAGCACAGGCGTACTTTGCAACTTGTACCTCATGTACAGCTGTACTACCGGCAGGTTCCACTGACCCTCATTGTGTGCAATGCTCTGCCCCTGTGGCACTTACTCAGCCGGAGCCTCTGCGACTGGTGGCCCAGGTTGATCCACCTGCTACCACTGTCCAGGTGACAGGGACGGAGTTTGCAGCCTTTGCTGACAAACTGTCTGAGACTATGGATAAATGGTCTGCTAAAATTCTGGAAGCATTGCAGTCCAGACCGGTGATTCAGGCCCCGGGCTCTATCCAATCCTTGACCCCTGGTCCCCCTCAATTGGAACAGCAAAGTGCCCCTGGGGTATCCCATAGGTCCCAGGGTGAGGTCTCTGACACGGACCGCAGTCCCAGGCCGACCAAGCGGGGTCGCTGGGAAATTCCCTCCACCTCATCACACTGTTCAGGGTCCCAGCAGGGGGACTCTCTGGAGGATGAAGCGGAGGTATCAGATCAGGATTCTGATCCTGAAGCCGCTCTCAACCTAGATACGCCTGAAGGTGACGCAGTAGTGAATGACCTTATAGCGACCATCAATCAGGTGTTGGATATTTCTCCCCCAGCTCCTCCAATTGAGGAGTCTGCTTCTCAGGAGAAATTCCGTTTCAGGTTTCCAAAGCGTACATTAAATATATTTCTGGATCACTCTGACTTCAGAGAGGCAATCCAGAAAAACCGAGACTGTCCAGACAAGCGTTTTTCCAAGCGTCTTAAGGACACACGTTATCCCTTCCCCCCCGAGGTTGTCAAGGGCTGGACTCAGTGTCCTAAGGTGGATCCTCCAATCTCCAGACTGGCGGCTAGATCCATAGTTGCAGTGGAAGATGGGGCTTCACTCAAAAATGCCACTGACAGACAGATGGAACTATGGTTGAAATCCATCTATGAAGCTATAGGCGCGTCTTTTGCCCCAGCATTCGCTGCCGTATGGGCACTCCAAGCTATCTCAGCTTGTCAGGCGCAGATTAATGCAGTAACACGTACATCTGCCCCGCAAGTGGTGTCCTTAACCAATCAGGCGTCGGCGTTTGCGTCCTACGCCATTAATGCTATCCTGGACTCTGCGAGCCGTACGGCGGTGGCATCCGCCAACTCGGTGGTACTCCGCAGGGCCATGTGGCTACGTGAATGGAAGGCAGACTCTGCTTCCAAAAAGTTCTTAACCGATTTGCCATTGGCTGGCGACCGCTTGTTTGGTGAGCGATTGGATGAAATCATTAAACAATCCAAGGGAAAGGATTCATCCTTACCCCAGTCCAAACCAAACAGACCTCAACCACGGAAGGTACAATCGAGGTTTCGGTCCTTTCGGACCGCGGGCAGATCTCAATTTTCCTCGTCCAAAAGGCCTCAGAAGGATCAGAGGAACTCCGATGCATGGCGGTCTAAGTCACGTCCTAAGAAAACCGCCGGAGGAACCGCTCCCAAAGCGGCCTCCTCATGACTTTCGGCCCCCTCAAACCGCATCCTCGGTCGGTGGCAGGCTCTCCCGCTTTTGCGACGCCTGGCTGCCACAAGTAAAAGACCGATGGGTGAGAGACATTCTATCTCACGGTTACAGGATAGAGTTCAACTCTCGTCCTCCGACTCGTTTCTTCAGAACATCTCCACCCCCCGACAGAGCCGAGGCTCTTATGCAGGCGGTGGGCACCCTGAAGGAGGAAGGAGTGGTGATCCCGGTTCCTCTTCAGCAACGGGGTCACGGTTTTTACTCCAACTTGTTCGTGGTGCCAAAAAAGGACGGATCCTTCCGTCCCGTTCTGGACCTAAAGCTGCTCAACAAGCATGTGAAAACCAGGCGGTTCCGGATGGAATCGCTCCGCTCCGTCATCGCCTCAATGTCCCAAGGAGATTTCCTGGCATCAATAGACATCAAAGATGCTTATCTCCACGTACCGATTGCGCCAGAGCATCAGCGCTTCCTGCGCTTCGCCATAGGGGACGAACACCTTCAGTTCGTGGCACTACCTTTTGGCCTGGCAACAGCCCCACGGGTCTTCACCAAGGTCATGGCAACAGTGGTGGCAATCCTACACTCTCAGGGACACTCGGTGATCCCTTACTTAGACGATCTACTTGTCAAGGCACCCTCTCAAGGGGCATGCCAACACAGCCTGAACATTGCTCTGGAAACTCTCCAGAGTTTCGGGTGGATCATCAATTTTCCAAAGTCAAATTTGACACCGGCCCAATCACTGACATATCTTGGCATGGAGTTTCATACTCTATCAGCGATAGTGAAGCTTCCGCTGAACAAACAGCGTTCACTACAGACAGGGGTGCAATCTCTCCTTCATGGTCAGTCACACCCCCTGAGGCGCCTCATGCACTTCCTAGGGAAGATGGTGGCAGCAATGGAGGCAGTTCCTTTTGCGCAGTTTCATCTGCGCCCACTTCAATGGGACATTCTCCGCAAATGGGACAGGAAGTCGACGTCCCTCGACAGGAACGTCTCCCTTTCTCGGGCAGCCAAAGCTTCCCTTCAGTGGTGGCTTCTTCCCACTTCTCTGTCGGAGGGGAAATCCTTCCTGCCCCCATCCTGGGCTGTGGTCACGACGGACGCGAGCCTGTCAGGGTGGGGAGCGGTCTTTCTCCACCACAGGGCTCAGGGGACTTGGACTCAGACAGAGTCCTCCCTTCAGATCAATGTTCTGGAGATAAGGGCAGTGTATCTTGCCCTAAAAGCGTTCCAGCCGTGGCTGGAAGGCAAACAGATCCGAATTCAGTCGGACAACTCCACAGCGGGGGCATACATCAACCACCAAGGCGGGACACGCAGTCGGCAAGCCTTCCAGGAAGTTCGGCGGATTCTGCTGTGGGTGGAAGCCACAGCCTCGACCATATCCGCAGTTCACATCCCGGGCGTAGAAAACTGGGAAGCAGACTTTCTCAGTCGCCAGGGCATGGATGCAGGGGAATGGTCCCTTCACCCGGACGTGTTTCAGGAGATCTGTTGCCGATGGGGCATGCCGGATGTCGACCTAATGGCGTCCCGGCACAACAACAAGGTCCCGACGTTCATGGCACGGTCTCAAGATCACAGAGCTCTGGCGGCAGACGCCTTAGTTCAGGATTGGTCGCAGTTTCAACTCCCTTATGTGTTTCCTCCTCTGGCACTGTTGCCCAGAGTGTTACGCAAGATCAGGGCCGACTGCCGCCGCGCCATCCTCGTCGCTCCAGACTGGCCGAGGAGGTCGTGGTACCCGGATCTGTGGCATCTCACGGTCGGCCAACCGTGGGTACTACCAGACCGACCAGACTTGCTGTCTCAAGGGCCGTTTTTGCCATCTGAATTCTGCGGCCCTGAACCTGACTGTGTGGCCATTGAGTCCTGGATCCTAGCGTCTTCAGGATTATCTCAAGAGGTCATTGCCACCATGAGACAGGCTAGGAAACCAACGTCCGCCAAGATCTACCACAGGACGTGGAAAATATTCCTGTCGTGGTGCTCTGCTCAGGGTGTTTCTCCCTGGCCGTTTACCTTGCCCACTTTTCTGTCCTTCCTTCAATCCGGATTAGAAAAGGGTTTGTCACTAGGCTCCCTTAAGGGACAAGTCTCTGCGCTCTGTCTTTTTTCAGAAGCGCCTAGCCAGACTTCCACAGGTTCGCACGTTCCTGCAGGGGGTTTGTCACATCGTACCTCCTTACAAGCGCCCGTTAGAACCCTGGGATCTGAACAGGGTGCTGATGGTTCTTCAGAAACCACCGTTCGAGCCAATGAAGGATATCTCTCTCTCACGCCTTTCGCAGAAAGTGGTTTTCCTAGTAGCAGTCACTTCGCTTCGGAGAGTGTCTGAGCTAGCAGCGCTGTCATGCAGAGCCCCCTTCCTGGTGTTTCACCAGGACAAGGTGGTGCTGCGTCCGGTTCCGGAATTTCTCCCTAAGGTGGTATCCCCCTTTCATCTCAATCAGGATATCTCCTTACCCTCTTTTTGTCCTCATCCAGTTCACCAATGTGAAAAGGATTTGCACTTGTTAGATCTGGTGAGAGCACTCAGATTCTACATTTCTCGTACGGCGCCTCTGCGCCGCTCGGATGCACTCTTTGTCCTTGTCGCTGGCCAGCGTAAAGGGACACAAGCTTCCAAGTCAACCCTGGCTCGGTGGATCAAGGAACCAATTCTCGAGGCTTATCGTTCCTCCGGGCTTCCGGTTCCCTCAGGGCTGAAGGCCCATTCTACCAGGGCCGTGGGAGCGTCCTGGGCTTTGCGGCACCAGGCTACGGCTCAGCAGGTGTGTCAGGCGGCTACCTGGTCGAGCCTGCACACTTTCACGAAACACTATCAGGTGCATGCCTATGCTTCGGCAGATGCCAGCCTAGGTAGGCGAGTCCTTCAGGCGGCGGTTGCCCACCTGTAGGATGGAGCCGGTTACGGCTCTATTATGAGGTATTATTTACCCACCCAGGGACTGCTTTTGGACGTCCCAATTGTCTGGGTCTCCCAATGGAGCGACAAAGAAGAAGGGAATTTTGTTTACTTACCGTAAATTCCTTTTCTTCTAGCTCCAATTGGGAGACCCAGCACCCGCCCCTGTTTTTTGTGTACACATGTTGTTCATGTTGAATGGTTTCAGTTCTCCGATATTCCTTCGGATTGAAGTTACTTTAAACCAATTATAATTTTTTCCTCCTTCTTGCTTTTGCACCAAAACTGAGGAGCCCGTGAGCACGGGGGGTGTATAGGCAGAAGGGGAGGGGCTTTACACTTTTAGTGTAATACTTTGTGTGGCCTCCGGAGGCATAGCTATACACCCAATTGTCTGGGTCTCCCAATTGGAGCTAGAAGAAAAGGAATTTACGGTAAGTAAACAAAATTCCCTTCTTCTTTGTCGCTCCATTGGGAGGCCCAGACAATTGGGATCTTAACAGGGTTCTGACGGCTCTTCAAAAGCCGCCTTTTGAGCCGCTGCGGGATGTTTCTCTTTCCCGTCTTTCTCGGAAGGTGGCCTTCCTGGAGGCGGTCACATCACTTCGGAGAGTGTCTGAGCTTGCAGCGCTGTCATGCAAAGCCCCCTTCCTTTCCTGGTTTTTCACCAGGATAAGGTGGTTCTGCGTCTTGTCCCGGAATTTCTTCCTAAGGTGGTATCCCCCTTTCATCTAAATCAAGATATCTCCTTGCCTTCCTTTTGCCCTAATCCAATTCACCAGTGTGAAAAGGATTTGCACTCTTTGGATCTAGTGAGAGCACTCCGGTTCTACGTGTCTCGCACGGCGCCCCTGCGCCGTTCCGATGCGCTCTTTGTCCTTGTCGCTGGCCAGCGTAAGGGCTCTCAGGCCTCCAAGTCAACCTTGGCTCGGTGGATCAAGGAACCGATTCTCGAGGCCTACCGTTCTTCTGGGCTTCCACTTCCTTCAGGGTTGAAAGCCCATTCTACCAGAGCCGTAGGTGCGTCCTGGGCATTGCGGCACCGGGCGACGGCTCAGCAGGTGTGTCAGGCAGCTACGTGGTCTAGTCTGCACACTTTCACGAAGCACTATCAAGTGCATGCCTATGCTTCGGCAGACGCCAGTCTAGGTAGGCGAGTCCTCCAGGCGGCGGTTGCCCACCTGTAAGAGGGGGCCGTTTTCGGCTCCTTTTTTTGAGGTATTCTTTTACCCACCCAGGGACTGCTCTTGGACGTCCCAATTGTCTGGGTCTCCCAATGGAGCGACAAAGAAAAAGGGAATTTCTTCGGCGCTCCATTGGGAGACCCAGACGATTGGGTGTATAGCACTGCCTCCGGAGGCCACACAAAGCAATTACACTAAAAAGTGTAAGGCCCCTCCCCTTCTGGCTATACACCCCCAGTGGGATCACTGGCTCACCAGTTTTCTGCTTTGTGCGAAGGAGGTCAGACATCCATGCATAAGCTCCACTGTTCAGTCAGCAGTAGCTGCTGACTATATCGGATGGAAGAAAAGAGGGCCCATACTAGGGCCCCCAGCATGCTCCCTTCTCACCCCACTTGTGGTTTGCAAGGTTGAGGTACGGAGGCTGGAGCCCACATGCTGTTTTCCTTCCCCATCCCCCTGAGGGGCTCTGAGGAAGTGGGATCTTTCCGGCCACCAAGCCATGAGGCCGGGCTCCATCCACAGACCCATAGAACCTGCTGGATGTGGAGCGGGAGTGCCGTTCAGGGACAAGGCCCTGCAACTTTCAGGTACTCTGTGTCCCCGTATGGTGGGCACTACCAGACCGGCCAGACTTACTGTCCCAAGGGCCGTTTTTCCATCTGAATTCTTCGGCCCTGAACCTACTGTGTGGCCATTGCGTCCTAGATCCTAGTGTCCTCAGGATTATCCCACGGGGTCGTTGCCACCATGAGACAGGCTATGAAGCCCACGTCTGCTAAGATCTACCACGGAAGTGGAAGATTTTCTTTTACTGGTGCTCTGTACAAGGAGTGTCCCCCTGGCCATTGGCATTGCCTACTTTTCTTTCCTTCCTGCAATCTGGGTTGGAAAAGGGCTTGTCGCTCGGCTCCCTTAAAGGGCAAGTCTCGGCGCTATTGGTGTTTTTTTCAGAAGCGTCTAGCACGACGTCCGCAGGTACGCACGTTCCTGCAGGGGGTTTGGTCATATCGTCCCCCCGTACGAGCGGCCGTTAGATCCATGGGATCTGAACAGGGTACTAGTTGCTCTCCAGAAGCCGCCTTTCGAGTCTCTGACGGATGTTTCACTCTCTCGACTATCACGGAAAGTGGCCTTTCTGGTAGCGATCACGTCTCTTCGGAGAGTGTCTGAGCTAGCGGCGCTGTCATCCAAGGCTCCCTTCCTGGTGGTCCACCAGGACAAGGTAGTGCTGCGCCCCATTCAGGAGTTTCTCCCTAAGGTAGTATCCTCGTTTCATATTAATCAGGATATCTCCTTACCTTCTTTTTGTCCTCATCCGGTTCACCGGTATGAAAAGGATTTACATTTGTTAGATCTGGTGAGAGCACTCAGAATCTACATTTCCCGCACGGCGCCCCTGCGCCGCTCTGATGCACTCTTTGTCCTTGTCGCTGGCCAGCGCAAGGAGTCGCAGGCTTCCAAAGCCACCCTGGCTCGATGGATCAAAGAACCAATTCTTGAAGCCTACCGTTCTGCTGGGCTTCCGGTTCCATCAGGGCTGAAGGCCCATTCTACCAGAGCCGTGGGTGCGTCCTGGGCATTACGACACCAGGATACGGCTCAACAGGTGTGCCAGGCAGCTACCTGGTCGAGTCTGCACACTTTCACCAAACATTATCAGGTGCATACCTATGCTTCGGCGGACGCCAGCCTAGGTAGAAGAGTCCTGCAGGCGGCAGTTGCCTCCCCGTAGGGGAGGGCTGTCTTTGCAGCTCTAACATGAGGTATTTCTTTACCCACCCAGGGACAGCTTTTGGACGTCCCAATCGTCTGGGTCTCCCAATGGAGCGCCGAAGAAGAAGGGAATTTTGTTACTTACCGTAAATTCCTTTTCTTCTAGCTCCTATTGGGAGACCCAGCACCCGCCCTGTTGTCCTTCGGGATTTTTGGTGGTTTTTCGGGTACACATGTTGTTCATGTTGAATGGTTTTTCAGTTCTCCGACGTTACTTCGGAGTGAATTTGTTTAAACCAGTTATTGGCTTTCCTCCTTCTTGCTTTTGCACTAAAACTGGTGAGCCAGTGATCCCACTGGGGGTGTATAGCCAGAAGGGGAGGGGCCTTACACTTTTTAGTGTAATTGCTTTGTGTGGCCTCCGGAGGCAGTGCTATACACCCAATCGTCTGGGTCTCCCAATAGGAGCTAGAAGAAAAGGAATTTACGGTAAGTAACAAAATTCCCTTCTTTGTTTACTTACCGTAAATTCCTTTTCTTCTAGCTCCTATTGGGAGACCCAGCACCCGCCCCTGTTCCCTTCGGGCTGGTTGTTCTTTTGTGTACACATGTTGTTGATGTTGAATTGTTCTTTTGGTTCATGGTCTTCAGTTCTCCGAACATCCTTCGGATTGAATTTACCTAGACCAATTTATGTTTTCTTTGTCGCTCCATTGGGAGACCCAGACAATTGGGTGTATAGCTTCTGCCTCCGGAGGCCACACAAAGTATTACACTTTAAAAAGTGTAACCCCTCCCCTCTGCTATACACCCTCCCGTGCATCACGGGCTCCTCAGTTTTTTGCTTTGTGTGGAAGGAGGCACACATTCACGCAAGCTCCACGTTTTAGTCAGCAGCAGCTGCTGACTATATCGGATGGAAGAAAAGAGGGCCCATAACAGGGCCCCCAGCATGCTCCCTTCTCACCCCACTCTGAGTCGGCGGTGCTGTTAAGGTTGAGGTACCCATTGCGGGTACAAAGGCTGGAGCCACATGCTGTTTTCCTTCCCCATCCCTTAGGGGCTCTGGGGAAGTGGGATCCTATCCGGTCATCCAGACACTGGGACCGGTCTCCCTCCGCAGCCCCTGGGGGAATCTGCCGGACAGGAGACGGAGTATCGTCAGGGACATGGCCCTGCATCCACAGGTACTCTGTGTCCCCGTTGGGACGGCGCATAAAGCACCTTGGGCCCAGACGCTGCAGCGACTGCGGCGTGGGTATGGGTCCGGGACTACCGCGCCGACCATGCACTGCCGGCCGGCCGCGGTTTTAACTTTAGTCCCCGGCTTTTGCGGCCTAGTATGGGATTCTCCCGCCCCCAGGCCTGCCAGTCAGGGAAAAGGGCGGGACGGTCGGTATGACGCCGACAGTGAGGGCTGGAGTACACTGAGCTGTCCTCCGCCCCCCTCACTACTCACGCTGGGGCACCAGATTCCCGCACTTTTTGTGACTACGCCCACGCCTCCCTCCTCCTCAGAGAACGTCGTCAGCCATGTTTTCAGCAACTTCTGGCTGCAGCTGAGGGAGACCCGGGGCAGGGAATCTGGTGGCCACAAGCCACATCCGCAGCCCCTGGGGGAATCTGCCGGACAGGAGACGGAGTATCGTCAGGGACATGGCCCTGCATCTACAGGTACTCTGTGTCCCCGTTGGGACGGTGCATGAAGCACCTTGGCCTCAGACGCAGCTGCGACTGCGGTGTGGATTTTTTGTCTGGGACTACCGCGCCGACCGTGCCTGTTTGCCGGCCGCGGTTTTTACTTTAGTCCCCGGCTTTTGCGGCCTAGTGTGTTAATCTCCCGCCCCTGAGCCTGCCAGTCAGGGAGAAAGGCGGGACGGTCGGTATGATGCCTACAGTGAGGGCTGGAGCGCACCTCGCTGTCCTCCGACACCCCTCACTGATCACTATAGGCCACCAGATTCCCGCACTTTTGTGACTACAGGGACAGAGCCCTGCATCATAAGGTACTCTGTGTCCCCTGAGGGACGGTGCATGCAGCATCTGTGTTACAAACGCCGCAGCGGTTGCTGACTGGTTTGTGAGACTGGGACTACCGCGCCGACCGCGCCATGTTTGCCGGCCGCGTTTTTAAATTTAGTCCCCGGCTCTTACGGCCTAGTGCCATATACTCCCGTTCTCGGGCCTGCCAGTCAGGGGTAACGACGGGACGGCCGACTGGACGTCGGCAGGGAGGGCTGGAGCATACGTTGGTATCCTCCTTCCCCCTCACTGAGCACTGGGGGGCACCAGTTTTTCAGGTGCTGTCCCCCCCTTGGTGCCGCAGTGTATATATATATATATATATATATATATAATGTTTATTTATATGGTATATGATCTCACTGTTCGGCAGCATTATTTGCTTTTGGCTGTATACCCTCACTGATTACTCTGCGGACGACATGCTGTTGTCTGCTCTTAAAGAGTAAGGGTGCCAAGGCACTGGCTTATTTTACAACCGGTACCTCTTGTGCGGCTATATTACAGGCACTGCACAGATGACAGCGACAGAGTTTGCATGATGGAATCAGCAAATCTCTGAATAGCTTTCACATTCCAGGACTCAGTCTATGGACAGAGGGTCTGCTAAGATACTGGAAGCCATGCAGTCCAGACCGATAACACAGGGCCAGGGAGCTGTGAGTTCATCGCTCCCGGGTCCCTCTGGGTCGGTACAACATCCTGGGGTAACACCCAGATCCCACGGTGAGAACTCCGTCACGGACCGCGGCCTATGATAGGCTAAGCGGGCCCGCTGGGAACCTTCCCCGACTTCATCAGGAGTGCGTGTTTTCGATCACTCTAACTCCAGAGGGGCCGTCCAGTAGCACAGAACTTGACGGACAAGCGCTTACTAAGCGCCTTATTGACACGCGTTACCCTTTTCCCCCCTGACGTGCTTAAGGGTTGGGCTCAGTGTCACAGGGTGGATCCTCCAGTCTCTACGCTGGCGGCTAGATCCGTAGTATTAGGGGCAGATGTCCATCTCTCACGAATGCCACTGACAGGCAAATAACGCCTATGATGAAATCCATCTATGAAGCCATAGTCGCATCTTTTGCTCCAGCCTTCGCAGCCGTGAGGGCACTCCAAGCTATCTCAGCTTCTCTGGCTGAGATTATTGCGGTTGCACATACCTCTGCCACGCAGGTTGTGTCCTTCACTTCTCAGGCGTAGGTGTTTTCGTTCTACGCCATGAACGCCGTTCCTGGACTCTGCGAGCCGTACAGCGGTAGCATCCACCAATTCAGTGGCAGTCTGCAGGGCCATGTGGCTACGTGAATGGAAGGCAGGCTCTGCTTCCAAGAAGTTCTTAACCGGTTTGCCATTTTCTGGCGACCGTTTGTTTGGCGATCAATTGGATGAAGTTACTAGACAGTCTCGTCCTTGCCCCAGTCCAAGACCGATGGGTGAGAGACATTCTGTCTCACGGTTACAGGATACAGCTCTGCTCTCGTCCTCAGACTCGTTTCTTCAGAACATCTCCGCCCCCCGAGTGAGCCGATGCACTTTTTCAGGCGGTGAACACTCTGAAGCCTCGATGTCACAAGGAGACTTCCTAGCATCAATTGACATCAAGGATGCTTATCTACATGTGCCGATCGCACCCGAGCTTCAACGCTTTCTGCGTTTCGCCATCAGGGATGAACACCTTCAGTTCGTGGCACTGCCATTCGGCCTGGCGACAGCCCCACGGGTCTTCACCAAGGTCATGGCAGCAGTGGTGGCGGTCCTACAGGGCCACTCGGTGATCACTTACCTAGACGATCCTCTAGTCAAGACACCCTCCTGGGTGGCATGTCAACACAACCTGACCATTGCTCTGGAGACTCTCCAGGGGTTCGGGTGGATCATCAAAATTCCAAGGTCAAAACTGACACCGACCCAATCACTGACTTATCTCGGGATGGAGTTTTATACTCTCTCAGCGATAGTGAAGCTTCCGCTGCATAGTCAGCGTTCACTACAGACAGGGGTGCAATCTCTCCTTCGGGCCCAGTCACCCCTTGAGGCGCCTCATGCACTGTCCCAGGAAGATGGTGGCAGCAAGGGAGGCAGTTCCCTTGCGCAGTTTCGTCTGCGTCCGATTCTATCGGACACCGCAAATGGGACAGGAGGTCGACGTCCCTAGACAAGAACGTCTCTCTTTCCCTTGCAGCAAAACCTCTCTTCAGTGGTGTCTTCTTTCCACTTCCTGGGCGAAGGAAAAATCCTTCCGGCCCCCAGCCGGGGCTGGGGTCACGACGGACGCGAGTCTGTCAGGGTGGGGAGCGGTCTTCCTCCACCACTCGGCTCAGGGAACCTGGACTCCGACAGAGTCCTCCCCTCAGTTCAATGTTCTGGAGATAAGGGCAGTGGATCTAGCCCTAAAGGTGTTCCAGCGGTAGCTGGACGGCAGGCAGATCCGAATTCAGTCGGACAACGCCAAGGCAGTTGCGTACATCAACCACCAGGGCGGCACACGCAGTCATCAAGCCTTCCGAGCAGTTCGGCGGATTCGGCTGTGGGCGGAAGCCACAGCCTCCAACATCTCCGCAGTTCACATCCCGGGCGTAGAAAACTGGGAAGCAGATTTTTCTCAGTCGCCAGGGCATGGACGCAGGGGAATGGTCTTCACCCGCACGTGTTTCTAGAGATCTGTTGCCGTTGGGGAACGCCGGACGTCGATCTAATGGCGTCTCAGCACTACAACAAAGTCCCGGCATTCATGGCTCGGTCCAAGGATCACAGAGCTCTGGCGGCAGACGCGCTAGTTCACGACTGGTCGCAGTTTCGACTGCCTTATGTATTTCCTCCTCTGGCACTACTGCCCAGAGTGTTACGCAAGATCAGGTCAGACTGTCGCCGCGCCATCCTCGTTGCTCCAGACTGGCCGAGGTGATCGTGGTACCCGGATCTGTGGCACCTCACGGTGGGTCAACCGTGGACTCTCCCAGACCGACCAGACTTGCTGCCTTAAGGGCCATATTTCCTTCTGAATTCTACGGCTTTAATCCTCACTGTGTGGTGGCTTCTAGCGTCATCAGGGATATCTCCAGATGTCATTGCTACCATGAGACAGGCCAGGAAACCAACGTCCGCCAAGATCTATCACAGGACTTGGAGGATCTTCTTATCCTGGTGCTCTGATCAGGGTTTTACTCCCTGGCCGTTTGCGAAAGAAAGTGGGCAAGGCAAAGGGTGGCCTTCCTAGTGGCAGTCACATCACTCAGAAGAGTATCTCAGCTGGCAGCGCTGTCATGCAAAGCCCCCTTCCTGGTGTTTCACCAGGATAGGGTGGTTCTACGTCCGGTCCCGGACTTTCTCCCTAAGGTATCCCCGTTTCGTCTTACCCTCTTTGGGTCCGCATCCAGTTCACCAATGTGAAAAGGATTTGCATTTATTAGATCTGGTGAGAGCACTCCGGCTCTACATTTCTCGCACGGCGCCCCTGCGCCGGTCTGATGCGCTCTTGTCCTTACCGCGGACCAGAGTAAGGGATTTCAGGTTTTCAAGTCAACCTTGGCTCGGTGAATCGAGGAACCGATTCTTGAAGCCTACCGTTCTTTTGGGCTTCCGATTCCTGCAGGGCTGAAGGCCCATTCTACCAGAGCCGTCGGTGTCCTGGGCATTGCGACACCAGGCTACGGCTCGGCAGGTGTGTCAGGCGGCTACCTGGTCGAGTCTGCACACTTTCACGAAACACTATCAGGTGCATGCCGATGATTCGGCAGATGCCAGCCTAGGTAGGCGAGTCCTTCAGGCGGCAGTTGCCCACCTGTAAGAGGGGGCCGTTTTTCGGCTCTTTTTATCGAGGTATTCTTTTACCCAACCAGGGATTGCTTTTGGACATCCCAATTGTCTGGGTCTCCCAATGGAGCGACAAAGAGGAAGGGAATTTTGTTTACTTACCGTAAATTCCTTTTCTTCTAGCTCCTATTGGGAGACCCAGCACCCGCCCCTGTTCCCTTCGGGCTGTTGTTCTTTTGTGTACACATGTTGTTCATGTTGAATTGTTCTTTTGGTTCATGGTTTCAGTTCTCCGAACATCCTTCGGATTGAATTTACCTTAGACCAATTTATAAGTTTCCTCCTTCCTGCTTTTGCACCAAAACTGAGGAGCCCGTGATGCACGGGAGGGTGTATAGCAGAGGGGAGGGGTTACACTTTTTAAAGTGTAATACTTTGTGTGGCCTCCGGAGGCAGAAGCTATACACCCAATTGTCTGGGTCTCCCAATAGGAGCTAGAAGAAAAGGAATTTACGGTAAGTAAACAAAATTCCCTTCTTCTCCTTCCTGCTTTTGCACCAAAACTGAGGAGCCCGTGGTCCACGGGAGGGTGTATAGGCAGAGGGGAGGGGTTACACTTTTTTAAAAGTGTAATACTTTGTGTGGCCTCCGGAGGCAGAAGCTATACACCCAATTGGCTGGGTCTCCCAATAGGAGCTAGAAGAAAAGGAATTTACGGTAAGTAAACAAAATTCCCTTTTTTGTCAGAAAATAATTCATCAATGAAGAGGCACAGTAGTTCATGCAGTGCGTTTCCATCACAAAATTTGCAAATTGATGGAAAGAGATATTTGGGCATGCTGCCTTCTAGATGGGCATGCCACCGGGGGAAAAAATCAGGAGGTAGAAATAAGGAGACAGCTGCACTTGTGTGGTGATAGGCAGGAAGGTCACTCTTGGTATCTGCAGGCCGTCAATCTTCTATGGCCAGAACAGGCCCAGATGAACACTTTCTTATGATCCGATCATTTCACCCTTAACGTTCCTCGTGTAGCTGAAGGACATCACGACAGTGCACTTACACACTTCTTGTACACGGCTTTCTCCCTCTTAGGTGTGGCCGACCACAAGGTAAGAAGAATCTGATGGTCTTTCTCCACCTGTATAAGTGTATTTCTGGTGCCATCTGTATCCTACAGCCGCAGTTTGTCCATTTTTGCACAAATGCAGTGAAATGGTTGCAGACGCCTTCAACTGTCCTGTGCTCTGTGTTTTTTGGGAACTCTCTCCGTATTCTCAAATGGACACAGACCTCATCAGCGCTCCCAAAGCAAAGATCTGCGTCTTATCTTTCCGAGTTAGGGTAGTCCAAGACAATTTATGTCTGAGAAGCTGTCTGACAACCAATATGGCTGCCTTTATAGCAACCACTGCTTTCTCAGGCTCTTAAATCTCCCTATTTGTCTAGTGAAGGAGTCAAGCGTACTTGTTGCTCCTGATTGTTGGTCAGAATATAATGTAGATGTGGGAATCTGACCACCTACTCCCGCTTATCTTCAAGAACAAAGGGATTACAGTCCTTTTGGCCTTTTTCTTGTGCACCTTCTTTCGAGAGAATGGCAACTCCGCTCTATTCAAGTTAAAGGGGTACTCCTATATTTGATATGTCCGCTGTGAACCTCCCATTGCTAAACCAGTTCAATGTGTCCCCTATTCACATCGATGGGCGTTACACAAACTGAGTAGCGCCACGAGCAGGGTTGCCTCCATTGGCACCCAATAACTCTTGCTATGACGCTGGACAAGACTGAAATAGGTGCAGGTTACAAAGATGAAACCTGCAGTTGTCACTCATTAAAGGGAATCTGTCACCAGGTTTTTTCCACCTAATCTGAGAGCAGCATATAATGTATGGGCAGAGATCCTGATTCCAGTGATGTGTCACTTACTGGGCTGCTTAGTGTAGTTTTAATAACATCACTGATTAATCAGCAGTAGATTATCATTACAGGACTACTTGGTGTGATGCAGGTAGTCCAGCATATTAATGAGTTATGTATAACTGCTGGATCTGCAGCAGAGAACACATTGATTTTATCAAAATGACAGCAAACAGCTCAGTAAGTGACACATCGCTGGAATCCGAGTCTCTGTCTCTACATTATGCTGCTCTTAGATGTGGGAGCAAAAAATTGCTGATAGCTTCCCTTTAAGAAAGGGAGATAGGTGTTGGGCTGTCGACTGTCTCACTATTGGGGTAAATGTGTGAGACTTCCTGCTGAACTGGGAGATAAAACATTGAATTTATCAAAATGACAGAAGAGGGCTCAGTATGTGACACATCGCTGGAATCAAGATCTCTGTCTCTACATTATGCTGTACTCAGATGGGGGTGCAAAAACCTGGTGACAGATTCCCTTTAATTGCTTGTTCACACCTAGTCTGAATCAGTCTGTGTGCACAAGGACCAACGTAAGGTAGGGTGCTACTTCACACAATCGTTTTTACACGCGGACCCATGGTCTGCATGTAAAAAATTGCAGTGTGGCTAGTTTAGTCTGCATTCGGGATCAGTCACCCATTATAAGTCAGTGTGTGCGGGGGAAAAAAACTGCTCACGTACGGGTTACCATATGTATGCATGCGGTCTTCATCAATGCGTTCCAATTATTCCGATAGGAAAGTGGATTTGACCTTTATTTATTGTTCATGTAAAAACCATACGCCATGCCGACATACAAAATGGACACACCGAAGCAATGCAGATCATGAAGACCGACATAATACATAAGGAAAAACATAATTTGTTTTTATTTTGGATGAAAATGGATAAATTTGCGTATGTTTGTGTGAACCCGGCCTTGACTATGTGCACACGTTGCTTTTTTTTTTTTTTGCAGATATTTTGCATATAAAAAAGCATGTTTTGGCAAGAAAAATACAGCTGAAAAAACAAGCATTTTTTTATCGAATTTATGCATTTTTTTTCAGTTGCATATTTTCCTGCTGTTTTTCTTTTTTTTTTTTTTTTTCCTTTCTTTCATGGCGATCGTTGGGGTTCGGAACTGTACCCCCGAGATCGCCACCCGGTCTCCGGTTGATGTTACAGCCAAGATTCGGCTCCCTCTGCGCGGAGCGATACCTGCGCCACTCCTGGCAGTTTAAACCCCTGAATGCTGCGATCAGTGTCACGCAGCATTCAGAAGGAAGGGAGAGGAATCACCTCTCCCTGATGATCGGGTCCCTGTAATGCGATCACAGGGACTTGATCACTGTCATGGCATGATGACCCCGGGTTACTGAGCTACAGAAAGCCTCTCACACCATGCTGTATGCACGGTGTGTGAGGCGAAGTATCAGATGTAATCCCCTGTAGTAATATAGCATTGCAGGGGATTATAGAAACACAGAAACAATTGACACGCTGCTTCTTTCGTCAACAAAATCTGCAGATAAAAAAGAAGCCACGTGTGCACAGCAAGTCACAATTCTCATAGACTTTGCTGGGATGAGTTTTCCTTGTAGTATTGATTAGAATCTTCAAGGAAAAATGCATGTAAACAGCAACGTGTGCACAGAGCATAGCGTCCTGTGCAGATTCTCCCCTTTAATGAAGCCGTGCTGCACATGATCTGCTTGTATGTGGCTTTTTGGGATTTCTCACATTTTTCATTACTCCTCCACTGTATCTGGACCCGTATATTTTATTACTTTTTTTATTCTTGAATAATAAGGCTGTATTAATGGCCGTGCCTCTGTTTTCTTGTGATTTCAGGGAGGAGTGCTGTTGCTTGTGTTAGCTTTATGTTTCAATGTTGGTTTCCACGCAGCTTCCAGAAAGCTTTCTCTAGATATCGGTGGAGCCAAGCGTCTGCAAGCGTTGTCTCACCTGGTCTCTGTCATATTGCTGTGCCCATGGGTCATCGTGCTCACTGCAACTACCGAGGTAATCGCCATGCCCATCTGTAGACGCCTTACGTCATGTCTTATACAAGTGTCCAGATGACACTTAGAGAAAAAAGAGAGAAACCAGATCCGTCTGTAACTCCTCAGTAAGCTCAGCCTCGGGCTGAATGCTCCTTACGGCTGGGAATGATTGACGTTAACGATCTGCACATCTTTTGGGATTATTTTCTTACATAAAAGATTGTATTTTTGGGCTAAAAATAATTTCAGCAAATGGTTCCGTTAAAGGGAACCTGTCACCACTTTTTTGGCGTATAAGCTGCGGCCACCACCACCGGGCTCTTATATATAGCATTCTATCATGCTGTATATAAGAGCCCAGGCCGCTGTGAGAACATAAAAAACACTTTATAATACTTACCTAACGGTCACTTGGTTGGCCATATGGGCGTCTCCGCTCTCTGGTGCCGGCGCCGCCTGTTTCGGCCATCTTCGTCCTCTTTCTGAAGCCTGGGTGCATGACGCGTCTGCGTCATACACACTCGCCGATCCTGCGCAGGCGCACTACAATACTTTGATCTGCCCTGCTCAGGACCTGAATTCCGGCGAGTGTGTATGACGTCGGACGCGTCATGCACCGCGGCTTCTGAAGATGGAGGACGAAGATGGCCGAAAGAGGAGGCACTGGCACCGGACAACGGAGACGCCCATATGGCCAACCGCGCAACCGTTAAGTAAGTATTATAAAGTGTTTTTTATGTTCTACACAGCGGTCTGGGCTCTTATATACAGCATATTAGAATACTGTATATAAGAGCCCGGTGGTGGTGGCCGCAGATTATAAGGCAAAAAAGTGGTGACAGGTTCCCTTTAAGGCATTTGTACCGTTTGGCATGTACAGGCTCTTTTCTTTCCTTGAACGTTGTTTATTGCAGAATGAGTTAACGGAGGATCCATGAGTGAGCTTGTACCTCTCATCTAGTTTTCTCAGCTTCTCCCCAGATTTATGACCACCAAGCTGGCTTTCATGTGGTAATAAATCAGCGGACACTGGCTTATAAAAAGGCAAATAAGAGTTCCGTCCTTCTCATCAGAACAAGCTCACTGACAGATTCTGTTAGCTCATCCTTCAGCTAGCAATAGACAGTCCGGCACAGATGCTACAATAGGCAAATGGTGCAAAAGTTTCAATAAAACTCAATTACAAAAATAAAGTTTAATTTAAACTACATGCATTTAAGTAAAAAGGGGGGAAAAATGGCCAAATACTCAACACTATGGTTACCCCTGATGAATGGTCATCGCCATAATAAACATTAGGGGACGTGTCAGCTCTGATCTGTTTTATTATATACTTGTCTCTTTAAGATATCTGCATTACTTATTACAACACTGTGTTATGCCGTCCCTATGTTATTCCTCAAGGAAATATATGAACTAAGTGACATATGGGTATTACTGATATAATGAGGAGTATTTTGACACTGTCCGGCTAGGGACACCACTTTGTAACAAGGGAAATGGAACCGTAGTGTCATACTTCATACATTACTTATTACGTGATAGAGAATAACTTTTTTGTTTTTTCTTTGGTTTTTTTTTTTGTTTTTTTTAAAGGGCACCTGTCATGTCACCAAACTACAAGCTTGCAGAACAGTTAGAGGGTTACTCTAGTATCTACGCTGATAGTTGCATTGCTGTCATGCCACCTTCCTGAAAGCATAGCTACAGGGAGAAAATGTACCTAATTTCCTCTCTGGAGCCGCCAGCTTTCAGTCATAGAGGTGCGGCTGAGTACATAGTGAGTGTCTGCTATAGTCTTGCCCCTTCACGTTTACTTATGGCTCGCTCTGCACAGGCAAGCTTATAGCTAACACTCACTGTGTGCTGAGCAGTGACTGAAGCCACAACGGCTGCTTCTCTATGACTGAAAGCCAAAGCCAGCAGCTCCCAGGAGGAATAAAGTTAATTTTCTCCCAGTAGCTGCACTTTCAGTAAAGTGGCAGGACAACATTGTAATGCTGTTTTAACCTACAGATTAAACACATATAAGCAGGTTTATAACGTTTGAAGACTCGATATGATCTCTTTATGTTTAATGTTTTACCAACAAACAAAATTTGAATGATATGATCTCTTTTTAACATGGCACTAAAGGCTTTTTAATATTTTTTTTTTTTTCTGGTAGTTTGAGCTATATAACTGCTGGTTCTAAGTCCAAATGTTGTGTTTTTCCCTCATTTCAGAGCAAAGTGGAGTCGTGGTGGTCCCTGGTAATGCCATTCGTCACCGTCATTTTCTCCGTCATGATTCTGGATTTCTACGTGGAGTCCGTTTGCGCAGTTAAAATGGAAATCTCAAAATGTGCCCGCTACGGGTTCTTTGTCATTGCTCTGAGCGCGTTGCTTCTTGGCAATTTCTGGACTCATCCTATTACTGACCAGCTCCGAGCGATGAATAAGCCGGCACACCAGCTGAGTACTGAACATGTGCTGTCCGGAGGGGTGGTCGTCAGCGCCATTTTCTTCTTGTTATGTGAGTAGTAGTGGTAAGGACGGATCCACATCTTCTATTCTGTAGAACCAAGCCCATACACTCCAGTAATGTCGAATGTTGAGGCTGTCCGAATGTGTGCAGATTCACAGCTCCAAGTCTTTACCTTGTGTGTGATTTCTGCAATTGCCGTATGATTGCAGTGGATTTATACATACATGGTGGTGAACAAACTGCAGATGTGACCGGCTGCATGTGCAACTCTGTGTGCTCATCCGCTGTGTGGACGGTGCAGGAGCTGCCTTTACCATCATTATGGTCTATAAAACTTATCACGTTGACTTTCTTCCAAACTATCGGACCAACGGGCAGTGTGACCCGTGGCACAAATGGACAGCATACAAACCTATTTAAGGGTTCACACAGAATGAAAATAAGCGAACCAAGGGTTAAAGTAGTCAGAGCCATAAACATGACTCATAAATGATGTAATCGCACAAAACCTTCTTGCAAAAAATAGAAAAAGTTTTATTAGAGAAATTATTTTCACAGCAAGAGGTAAAATACAATGAATAACATCCACTCAATAAGGATCAGGTGAACATAGGGAGTCCCTAGCAAAGATACTAGGTGTAAAACATGACAGGTGTGGGCAGTATGGGGGTACATGATATGCTGGATCACAGAGAATCCCATATGTTCCAGTACAACAAGATGAATCCTATATATGGTCCAAAACCCAAATCATATAAGGATTAAATGACCACACATAGCGTGTAAATCAGGGCTGTGGAGTCGGTAAGCCAAACCTTCGACTCCGACTCCGACTCCTCAAATTCTCTTGCACCGACTCCGACTCCGGCTCCGACTCCGACTCCGGCTCCGACTCCGACTCCTACATATATTGCTTATAGTTAGGTGAAAAATTTATTGTAGTACATGAATATGTGTATGTGAACATTAGACATTTAATAATTTTTATGATACAATAATCAAGATATTTGGATAGAACATAAAATATATTTATTGGATACAACTTTAGAACACAAAAAACTGTAATAAATTGTAAATATGTAATACACTATGTAATATACAGTAGATTACATATATATCTTGTGTGTGTATATACACTGTGTGTATATATATATATAATATTACATATTTACAATTTATTAGTTTTTTGTGTTCTAAAGTTGTATCCAATAAATATTTTATGTTCTATCCTAATATCTTGATTATTGTATCATAAAAACAATTAAATGTCTGATGTTCACATTATACTACAATAAATTTTTCACTTAAATATAAGCATTATACTAAATGTTATTATTTAGTAAAATATTCAGCACATTCTGCATTGCACTCCTGTCCCCAATTTATTATATATTTTAGGAGTCGGAGTCGGTGCATTTTATACCGACTCCAACTCCGACTCCGACTCCACCAAAATGAGCTCCGACTCCACGACTCCGACTCCGACTCCACAGCCCTGGTGTAAATGTCATCCCACAAGAATATAGTATTAAAGAGATCACTCAGTATACTGTAGCAATAAGCCACGGCCTTCCTCCCGAGGAAGAAACACGAAACGTGCGCATTGGGGCACGTTACACAGGGTGTCTGACCTGACATGGGTGAGGTATTGCAGATGTGTACTTAGTTGATTAGGGGTTTCACCTCCTGATTGTGCCTTATTAACGGGCTTATTGCTACAGTATACTGGGTGATATCTTTAATACTATATTCTTGTGGGATGACATTTACACACTGTGTGGTAGTTTAATCATTATATAGGCTCATTATTTTACATAGACTTACTCTCCACTGAACAGCTCCAACTGGAAAAAAATGTTTGCAAATCTAACATCGGACCACTAGGTGGAGCAATAATGTTGTGTTTCAGCCCATAAAAGTGCTAGACGATGTTTGCATTTTGGTATCATTATATTTCTGTGTGGGAAATAACTGTTGTCACAATACGGTTTTCATGGAAGACTAACTTCTTTTCTCAAAGTACAATGGAACCTTGGTTAATGAGAACAATCCGTTCTGGGAGTGTGCTTGTTAACCAAGTTACTCGTTCAGCAAAGCAAGATTTCCCATAGGAAATCATTGCAATGCAGACAATTCGTTCCACAACTTGTTAAATGTCCCATCCTGGTCCCCTATTGTGCTATTCCACACACGCACATATTATGCTTACCTTACCTTCCGTTCCATCGCCGGCCTCCTGGGACTTGCTGTTCGCTGGTACGGGCTGTGTATCGGGTAACTATCATGACGAGGGAGGAACTTCCGCTGCCAGAGCGCTGACGTCAAAGGCAGGAGCCTCTTGCCTCTGATTGGCCAGCGCGCTGCCTTTGAGTAGCGGCTGACAGGTGAAGTTCCTGCCTCGTCGCGATGCTTGCCGAATGCCGATACACAGCCTATACCGGCGAACTACAGGACCCAGGAGGCCGGCGATGGAACGGAAGGTACACACATTATGCTCACCTTACCTTCCGTGCCTTCGCCAGCGTCATGGTTCTTGTAGTTCGCCGCGAGGATTCCTCCCTTGTCGCGATGTACCGGCGAACTACAAGAACCATGAGGCCGGCGATGGAACGGAAGGTAAGGTGAGCATAATACTGTATGTGTGTGCGTGTTTGTTTGTGTTTGTGCGTGCTTGTGTGCGTTTGTGTGGACTGCAAGTGCGAGTTAGAGCGCGGTGGATGTACGGAACCAGAAGTGTGTGCGGTGAGTATTTTGCTCGTACATCAAAGCTTTCTCGTAAACAGAGTTACAAATTTACAGCAAGCTTTGCTCGTTAGGCAAAATACTCGCTAACTGGGTTACTCGTTAAGCGAGGTTCCACTGTATCTATTTAAAGGATTTGTCCAATACTGAAAACTTTCTTGATCGCTTCATTTCAGGATACAGAACCATGAGCTAGTCTGCTGCCACCTGGAGGCTGACACAGATATTGCACACAACTAAAAATTGGCTCATCCCCCCAGCAGTTTAACCTCGCCTGACGGCATCCAGCCTCCTCCATTGGGGGCAGGGTCTGTTTCAGATGTTGGCCCATAGAGACCAAGTTAGATGTTAACTGTTTCTCTTTTTTACTTTTCAGCTCAATGACTTATAGGGTAACAGGGCGTAATTGTACTCTCTCTTTCACCCTTGTAGTGGCAGAGTACAGGCTGTAATTGTTCAGTTTGTATCCTTGCGCCTGTATGGGTAGACCCCATGTATCTTAGCCCATTTTACAATCAGGTACCAGGTGGTGGTCTTTTAGCCTTGTGGCCTCCTGCCCGTCCCCCCATAGCGCGTGTTTGTATGGAGCAGAAGATGGAGTCTGGCCTTCACTAACTTCTAGCCTTGTTCAAGACAAAAGAATTAGGTCCCCTACAATAGCCCTGTGTTGTGCTGCTTCCCTCCGGCACTTTCCTCTTCCCTCAGATCTTCGGGTGTTTCCCCTGAATCGGGGGTGTGGGTTGTGAGTGAAGAAGGGGATACTCGATTGAGTGCTCATTCATCATTAAAGTTTTACAGGGTCCGCACTGTTTCTTCTGCAGATGTAATTCTTGTCAGAAAGATGCGCAGGCGGCAGCTTAGGCAGAAGTGTGAAACGTCTGTGGTTACAGTATATTTGGTTTTCATTCACAACCCAAGGCCAGCTTTAGGATGTGCCATGGTTTTATGTCCCCCAATGAAGGACTGAGAAAAGTAGATTTTTGGTACTTACCATAAAGTCTGTTTCTAGTTAGTTTTCATTGGGGGACACAGCTCTCTCCCTGGGTGCCCGATTGGCTGTATATTTAGCTTTGTCCTTCTCTTGGTGCCAAATTGTAATTTATTATTTTCTTCTAAGCTTGACTGTTACTTCTCCCACTGCTTTCTCATTAAACTAAGGAGGCCGGATGCTAGTCTGCTGGGGAGGAGACAATTTTTAGTTTTATGTAATATCTATGTCAACCTCAAGGTGGCAGCAGACACACATGGTTCTCTGTCCCCCAATAAAGACTAACGAGAAACAGTTTTTTTAATGTGAATACCAAAATTGTTTTTATTTCTAGGCATGAACGGTTTTAATACAACAATCTGTGGCACATTTTCCTTTTAGTCCCGCTGCAATCCAGTGTACTATGCCCAATAGGGAGGCCTGCACCAGCTCTGGAAGTGCTGTCTGCTCTGGTGTGAAGTCATCAGGACTGCTGCAATTTGTGATTAGCTGCAGCGGTCAAGTGACTGGCCGAAAGTATACTTTTGCTAACAACTGGCTCTGCAGTGAATCTGTGGAGCATGATTTGTCAGTCCAAGACACACCTCTATGACTGAAAGCCGGCATCTCCTGGGAGAAATAAAGTTAATGTTCCCCCGGGTGCCGTACTTAGTACCTAGCAGATTCCTTTTAATATATGGGTGGTGCCTGCTACATTCTTACTTTTTGCCTTAGTTTATGAGATATAAAACTGTTGACTGAAAGAGAACCTGACATAAGGATCAAGCAAGATACAGTAAAGGGTATGGGCTTAAAGGCGCTGTGCTGCTGATTTAATAGCTACCTTCACTTCCACAGCCTGGTTATTCTTGAACCCCTTAACAACCGCAGGCAGTAAAGTTACGTCCTAGCGGTCATAGTGTTAATCACCCCTGGCTGCCGCGGGCTGATTTATACAGCTGATATGTGTGCCTACAGGTACGAGCAGATCCGTCATCCGTCCGTATCTGTTAACCCCTTAAATGCCGCTGTAAAACTGTCAGTGGAATAATAGTGGTAGCGGTATTCCGTTTACTCACCGCCCGACAACAGAAGTCACGTGACATGATCACGTGGATTCGGTGGTTGTCATGGTAGAACAGGGTCATGTGATGACTCCTGTAGCTCACAAGACTCGCTTCCTATCGCACACGGCTGAGAGCTGTGTGAGATAGGAGATGAGCATATCTGCTGATCACAGCTGTGTAGCTGTGATCAGCAGATATGGAAGAGCGATCAGACTGTTGATTCTTAAAGTCTCCTAGGGGGACTAGTAAATAAAAAAAAAAAAGTTTTGAAAAATTAAAAAAACCTAAAATTTCAAATTCCCTGCCCCCCCCTTCGCCCTATTGAAAATTAAAGGGTTAAAAAATATACACACATTTGGTGTGGTGTAGCGGCAAAAAATTCAAAGCGCCAAAATTTCGTGTTTTTGTCGCCACAAATTTTGTGCAAAATGCAATAACAGACTATCAAAACGTAGCATCTGCACAAAAATGATACCATTACAAACGTCAGCTCGAGACGCAAAAAATAAGCAGTCACTGAGCCATGGATCCCGAAAAATGAGAACACTATGGGTCGCGGAAAATGGCACAAAACATACGCCACTTTTATTGGACAGACTTCTGATTTTTTTTTTTCTTTACCCCTTAGATAAAAGTAAACCTATTCATGTTTGGTGTCTACGAACTCGCACCGACCACAGGCATCACACCGACACATCAGTTTTACCATATAGTAAACACAGTGAATAAAATTTCTCAAAAACAATCACACTTTTTTGCTATTTTTCTGCATTTGCAATTTTTTTTGCAGTTTTCCAGTACACTATATGGTAAAACTCTTGATTTCATTTAAAAGTACAACTCATTCCACAAAAATCGAGCCCTCACATATCTATATTGACGGAAAAATAAAAACGTTACGGATCGTGGAAGAAGAGTGGTGAAAAAACGGAAAGCGCAAAATCGGCCAGTCGTGAAGGGGTTAATCACAATTAGAAATTTTGGTGAAATGAAGTGTTCGTACAGCTTGACCTAAATGTAGATAAGGGTCTTCAGCTCAGCCACGGCCCCTCGGCTGCTTCTACTGTACAAACAGCTCATTCCACCAGAACATCTAATGGTGATTATGGAATAACCAGGCAGTGGATTTCTACAGTGAAGGTAGCTATTAAATCAGTAGCACAGCGCCTTTATACCCATACATTTAGTGTATCATGTCTGATCCCGACGACAGTTTCTCTTTAATTTCACCTCCTCTCTGGCGGTCTGTGTGGGTTTTTTTAACCACAATAGGTTGGTGGATTCATTACCATTTTTTTTTTATTTTTTTTTAACTATACAAACTGAATCCCCCGACAATTTTTGTGATGTGACTGCTTCCTAAATTCCTATTTACTTGTGGTCACAACATAATTTGTTCCCCATGAGATCATAAAATACCTTCTGCTTTTTATTTTTTGTTTTTTGTTTTTTATTTTGTCATTTTCCACTGTAACTAGGGCAGCAATATCAGCCCTGGTCACAGGGGAAAACTGCCCCTGTGATCCGAGTTTTAGCTAAAACCTAGCAGCAATGCTTTGCCAGTGGTTTTGCCGTTGTTCATGACATACTACACTAAACTTAGACGACCAAAGTGCTTACACACCTATGAACTCTTACCTCACCTTTCACTTTATATTAAGGCTTGTACAAAATCTAACAGGGAAAACAGATCATGCCATTCTTCATGCCAATGCTTTTGAATATATGGCACCTAGTGTGGATATGACAGAGCAGCACAATGAGACTGTTGGACTTCACACGATCTGTCCATGCAACCTAGAGACATAATATAAGCCACATTGCTATCCCAGGTATAAGCTGCTGTTGTATTTGTGCATTCTTTACTGTATGATATCCATTTACTTACCGTCCTGTTTAAATTCATCCTGCAGCTGCAAATATCCTGGCATCGGCCTCCAGGAAAGGACAGAAGGGCACCCTTGTAGGCTACTCACCTGAAGGGACGCCTCTCTATACCTTCATGGGAGACGCCCTGCACAGCACGTCCCCTTCCATGCCGAGATTCATAAAGGATTCCCTAAAGCAGATTCTCGAAGAGTATGACTCCAGGCAGATCTTCTATTTTCTGTGTCTAAATCTGGTGGGTACTGCCTGTGATGAGCAATTTACACCATCTCTATCAGTGAATCGCAACAACATCTAAGCACTTGGGGCTAAACGCTCATGACTTCTCCAGCTTGGTGTGTGTATATACTCCTCAACATTGTAACACTAAGAAGGAACAGTCATGATATGATGGAAATCACATGATTGATAGACATGTTATTCAACAAATTGAGATTTTTTTAAATGTTGTTTCCATTTTTTAGGATTTGCCTATGAAGAGCACGAATGAGCAGCACAGACAGAAATTCCCCAACTTAAACAGCTTGGCTGCTATTGGGGGTTATTAATGGTTGTCAGAGGAATGTTCTGCATTGCTTAATACACTTGAGGCACAAGTTATCAAGATCCGCTGCTGGCAGCTCCCTTTGTGATTGCCGGTGACGTCCCGGATGACCTCCAATTACGTATAGACCATGCAGGCTATTCACAATAAGACGAGCAATATGTGGCCTAGTGTTACGTTGAAAAATGACTCCTGAAACACTTAGGAGAAATGGTCGTACCTTTTGGATCCACCACCAAAATCAATGTAACACTGAGCTGTTAGTGTAACTGCAATTAAGACTAGGTTGTCTGGCTACCATATAATATGATGCCCAACGGACTAGTGTGACGTTCCCTCGCCTCTTCTTGGCATTGCCCACGTGGTCTCCAGACCAATCTGTGTCCAAGTCAAATCGATCACATCCAAGGTAAAAGTGAGATGACTGAAGAGGATAGACCTAAATGTCAGCCTTCCTGTCTCCATCTAACAAGCTCATTGTTGTATTGATTTGGTTGTGTGGAACCAGTGGTACAATCATTTACCCAAAGTGTCCCAGAATCCATTTTTCATTACAACTACTGCAGGCCCCATGTGAGCAGCCTTTGTGGCCTAATGGTGATATCATGACCTGTAGTGTCTCTGGACTTGTCTCAAGCTGAGGACATCCGGGACGATATTGCACAGCAATTGCAGAGGGAGCTGCCAGTGGTGGATCTTGATGAGTTGCCAAAGTGGATTCAGTGTGGCAGAACAATCTCACTTATAGCAGCAGCCAAGGCTAAGTGCGGGGATTTCTGCACGTGGCACTCACACTTTCGAAAAGTTTGTTTCCATGTTTTCATCACTTGTATATCGTTAACATGCTTATCCATGCTGCGATTTCTAGACCTCTACAACTTTTCCTTCTTGTTGCAGTTTTAATTGTGTAGTGTATAAGTATTAAGTAAGTTGCGTCTAAGAGAGTGGAGGTCAATTGGGGACCCCGCCAGTGCCATGGACTATATTCCATTCTTTGATGATGTATTCCTCTTCCTTCTGATTTTTAGGCATTCACATTCGTGGAGATTTTCTATGGAGTGTGGACCAATAGCCTTGGATTGCTATCGGATGGTTTCCACATGTTGTTTGACTGCTCTGCTCTTGTGATGGGACTTATCGCTGCACTAATGACCCGATGGAAAGCCACACGGATATTCTCTTATGGGTAAGAACGTGTATTTCTCTATATAGATCTCATGTGGCTGCACTATACAGTACATCCATGATATTTTTATTATACATGTAGCCTAACATTATATATTACAAATTTTGTTTCTTACTATTTCAGGTACGGCCGAGTGGAAATACTGTCCGGGTTTATTAATGGCCTCTTCCTGGTTGTGATCTCATTCTTTGTGTTTATTGAGGCCGTGGGCCGGATCTTTGATCCCCCTGACATCAATACAGATATGTTAACAGTAAGTATGGAAGTGTTTCCATTAATCGTTACAAGAGTTAAAATGCCTCACTCTATGGGCTGAAGAATAATGTTGTATGTATATAAGGGGTAACGAAGTAGCCAATATCCAGGGCTACCTTTACAGCCACCATGAAATAGTGATGTGGCTACCAGACTAGGATTCTGCAAATCTATTCACTCATCTGTGAACTATTTAAAGGGGAGATTCACTACTTAGCTTTACTAACCACATCGATATAAGGTTCACATACAAGGCTTCTCTCAAATTGTGTTGGCAATAGTGCCTCTGAGCGGCGCTATTGTGGTCCACTCATCCCCATCGCGTGACCCCCAGGCTCTGTGAACTCTGAGATCTGGTTGTGTAATGTCAACTTCCAGTTGACCCGACATCACCGAGGCGGCCGGCCACTGTCTCTGTGAGTGACTGGGCTGTGAGCAGGTTTTCCCCGCTCATCACAGCCCAGCATCTCAAGACCTACCTCCTTCACTGCAGAGCGCCGCAACCACTGTGCTGAGTGGTGGAACTCCAACCACAGCCCAGTCACTCACAGAGACTGGGGCCGGCTGTGGTGATGTCAGGGGAACAGGAAATTGATGTGACATGACCGGATCTCACAGGTCACGGAGCCCGGCGGTCACGCGATGGGGATGAGCAAACCGTAATAGCGCAGCTCGGATGCACCGTTGCCTACACAAGGTATTTGAGAGAAGCCTTGTTTCCGAACCTTTTATCTATGTGGCTAGTAAAGCTAAGTAGTGAACCACCTCTTTAAAATACTTGGTCTCCTCACTCTTCATGATGGCAGATAATGGAAGAGAGAAGTATAGGGCTGTTAAATTTCAATATACCCAATAGTTGTGAGCCCCAAGAAAATAAGTGGCCATCAGAGGTTTCTGGTAGTTGCTACTCTAGGAAGAATACCTGCAATCCAGCAGACACTAGGCTGCTGGCTGCTTGGTGATGGCTACCTACTTAACTTCTGGGCTCCTCTGCAACTGAACCGGTCTGGAGATCTGGTACATCTGCAAACAAATAAAAAGTCTGTTATAGTTTCTTCTTCATGGGTGGTGACATATGGGGGCTTTTTTTTTTTTTTTTTTTTTTTTTTTTTTATAATCTTGTACACTCCATTTATCTCATTAGTCGTATTTCCTGATAAAAATAAGTCCAAATACTAAATGATCTGTTCTGTCTCAACAGCCAGTGTCAGTCGGGGGCCTTCTTGTCAATCTCGTTGGTATCTGTGCCTTTAGTCACGCCCACTCCCACGGTGGCTCCCGCGGAGGAGGGTGTTCTTCCCACGATCATGGTCATTCGCACCATGGACACGGCCATAGTCACGGACACGGTCATGGCCATTCTCAGGTTGAACACGGACATGCGCACAACCATGGTCATTCTCATGGATCCGCTGGAGCAGGAATGAATGCAAACATGCGTGGTGAGTACAGCGTTCATGGTGCACTTCGGCAATGATTTGATGCCTGAGGCCGGGTTGTAGTTTGTTGTGACCCCTCTCGCTTCTCTGCAGGTGTGTTTCTACATGTGCTGGCTGACACGCTAGGCAGCGTGGGTGTCATTGCATCCACCATATTGATCCGACAGTTCGGCTGGCTGATAGCAGATCCTCTGTGCTCCCTGTTCATTTCTGTCTTGATATTTGGGAGCGTCCTGCCTCTCCTGAAGGATGCTTGCCAAGTGATCCTCCTGAGAATTCCCCCTGAAATTGAGAAGGGGATCAATGTGGCGCTTGAGAAGGTGAATTCAATTATTTATTTCTTAGCAGGTTTCCTCTGCTATTAATTGACCACGTGTAATGGGTGTTAAGTGGCTCTGTCACAGGATTTTACAATATCATTAAATATGTATTCTCATATCCATAAATTATTAAAATTGTAAAGTGCTTGTAACAATAAGCAACCTTTCAACTTTGCAGGTAACTGTTTAATAAAAATCCTCTTCATTATTGAAAGTTATGTTTACTACTTGTTGCTTATGTTACCAGCTGCCTCTGCAATATATCAGCGGTGGTCTGTCTCCAAGCAATGAGCGCAGCTTTTACAAGCTCCTTATGTTAGAGCTTGTAAATGCAACTCTTAAGCTGGCCGGCTTCAGTGCCTCTTCACTTTTCCAATGCTTGCCTCTGCTTCCAGCATCATATAGTACATAGTTTGGGTCGGCCGCTCAATGATGCTACTGGATCTAACTGTCAATCAAACATGAGCTCTCCACCCCCCGGAAAGCAGGAGACTGGTGCGAATCAGCCAAAGAAGTTGAGAAATTCAGTTAGACCTGAGGGTGTACATACTTTCAAACTGTCAGACTGGATGTCAATTTTATTCATTTACTAGCTGTAGTACCAGGGCGTTGCCCGGGATAGTAACTGTCTCTCTGTCTCTTTCCCAGTCTCTGTCTGTCTCTCTGTCTGTCTCTTGCCTTATCTGTCTGTTTCTATCTCTGTCTGTATTTGTATCAGTCTATCTGTCTCCATCTCTGTATCTGTCTGTGTGTGTCTTTCTGTCTGTCTCTTTGGCCGGGCTGTCTCTTTGGCCGGGCTGTCTCTTTGGCCGGGCTGTCTCTTTGGCCGGGCTGTCTCTTTGGCCGGGCTGTCTCTTTGGCCGGGCTGTCTCTTTGGCCGGGCTGTCTCTTTGGCCGGGCTGTCTCTTTGGCCGGGCTGTCTCTTTGGCCGGGCTGTCTCTTTGGCCGGGCTGTCTCTTTGGCCGGGCTGTCTCTTTGGCCGGGCTGTCTCTTTGGCCGGGCTGTCTCTTTGGCCGGGCTGTCTCTTTGGCCGGGCTGTCTCTTTGGCCGGGCTGTCTCTTTGGCCGGGCTGTTTCTTTGGCCGGGCTGTCTCTTTGCCCGGGCTGTCTCTTTGCCCGGGCTGTCTCTTTGCCCGGGCTGTCTCTTTGCCCGGGCTGTCTCTTTGCCCGGGCTGTCTCTTTGCCCGGGCTGTTTCTTTGCCCGGGCTGTTTCTTTGCCCGGGCTGTCTCTTTGCCCGGGCTGTCTCTGTCTTTATCTCTCTGTCTCTTTCCCGATCTGTCTCTGTCTGTGTATGTCTGTCTGTCTGTCTGTCTCTGTCTTTTTCTGTCTCTCTCTATCCGTCTCCCCACTGACATCATATTACCTCACATATAAGCTTCTTATACTAACAGTTTATTTCTTTGTCGCTCCATTGGGAGACCCAGACAATTGGGTGTATAGCTTCTGCCTCCGGAGGCCACACAAAGTATTACACTTTAAAAAGTGTAACCCCTCCCCTCTGCCTATACACCCTCCCGTGCATCACGGGCTCCTCAGTTTTATGCTTTGTGTGGAAGTAGGCACACATTCACTCAAGCTCCCATTTTAGTCAGCAGCAGCTGCTGATTGTATCGGATGGAAGAAAAGAGGGCCCCCAACAGGGCCCCCGGCATGCTCCCTTCTCACCCCACTAAGTCGGCGGTGCTGTTAAGGTTGAGGTACCCATTGCGGGTACAAAGGCTGGAGCCACATGCCGTTTTTCCTTCCCCATCCCTTAGAGGCTCTGGGAGAAGTGGGATCCTAACCGGTCACCATTCACTGGGACCGGGCTCCCTCCGCAGCCCCTGGGGGAATCTGCCGGACAGGAGACTGGGTATCATCAGGGACAGGCCCTGTATCTAAAAGGTACTCTGTGTCCCCTTGGGGACGGTGCATGGAGCGCCTGTGTTACAGACGCTGCAGCGGCTGCTGTTTTTTTGTGACGACCGGGACTACCGCGCCGACCGCGCCTGTTTGCCGGCCGCGTTATTAAATTTAGTCCCCGGCTTCTGCGGCCTAGTACCATAACTCCCGCCCCCGGGCCTGCCAGTCAGGGGTAAGGGCGGGACGGTCGACTGGACGTCGGCAGTGAGGGCTGGAGCATACTTAGGTGTCCTCCTCCCCCCTCACTGAGCACTGTGGGGCACCAGATTCCCGCACTTCATTAGTCACCGCCCACGGCTCCCTCCTCCCCTGAGAGCTCTGGCAGACATTTTTACAATCACTTCTGCCGGTGGAGGATTTCAGAACGAGCTCTGCAGCTCTGGGAGGCCCAGGCAGGGAATCTGGTGGACACACAACCGCTTTGGGCGGTCGGTAAGCCACACCGGTTAACCGGTGCTGGCCCCCCTAGGGTGCCGAAGTGTATGTATATATATATCTTTGTATACATTTCTCTGTTCGGCCGCATGGTTTTGCTTTTGGCTATATACCCTCACTGATCACTCTCAGAGGAGACAACAGCATGTCGTCCGCAAAGAGCAAGGGTGCCAAGGCACAGGCTTATTTTGCAACCTGTACCTCTTGTGCGGCTCTGTTACCTGCAGGTTCCACCTACCCTCACTGTGTGCAATGCTCGGCCCCTGTGGCACTCACTCAGCCGGAGCCTCGGGCACTGGTGGGGCCCTCGGCTCAGGTAGAACCGCCGGCTTCCACTGTCCAGGTGGCAGGGACAGAATTTGCAGTTTTGGCTGAGAAACTCTCTGAGTCGCTTTCACAATCCATGGCTCAGTCTATGGACAGATGGTCTGCTAAGATACTAGAAGCCTTGCAGTCCAGATCGGTAACACAGGCCCCGGGCACTGTGAGTTCATCGCCCCCAGGCCCCTCTCGGTCGGCGCAGCAGAGTGCTCCTGGGGTGACACCTAGGTCCCACGGGGAGGACTCCGACACGGACCGCAGTCCCAGACCGGCTAAGCGGGCTCGCTGGGAACCTTCCCCGACTTCATCACGCTGTTCAGGGTCTCAGCATGAGGACTCTCTGGAGGATGAAGCGGAGGTCGCAGCTCAGGGCTCTGATCCTGACGTTGCTCTCAATCTGGATACACCTGAAGGGGGCGCCATAGTAAATGACCTTATAGTGTCCATCAACCAGGTGCTAGATCTTTCTCCCCCAACTCCACCTATAGAGGAGTCGGCTTCGCAGCAGGAGAAACACCAGTTTAGGTTTCCCAAACGTACACGGAGTGCGTTTTTCGATCACTCTAACTTCAGAGATGCTGTCCAGAAGCACAGAGCATTTCCGGACAAGCGCTTTACTAAGCGCCTTAATGACACACGTTACCCCTTCCCCCCTGACGTAGTTAAGGGTTGGGCTCAGTGTCCCAAGGTGGATCCTCCAGTCTCCAGACTGGCGGCTAGATCCGTAGTATCAGTGGCAGATGGTTCATTGCTCAAGGATGCCACTGACAGGCAAATAGAGCTCCTGATGAGACCATCTATGAAGCCATAGGCGCGTCTTTTGCTCCGGCCTTTGCAGCCGTGTGGGCACTCCAAGCTATCTCAGCTTGTCTGTCTGAGATTAATGCGGTCACACGTACCTCTGCTCCGCAAGTTGTGTCTTTGACTTCTCAGGCGTCGGCCTTTTCGTCCTACGCCATGAACGCCGTCCTGGACTCTGCGAGCCGTACAGCGGTAGCGTCCGCCAACTCGGTGGCAGTCCGCAGGGCCATGTGGCTACACGAATGGAAGGCAGACTCTGCTTCCAAGAAGTTCTTAACCGGTTTGCCATTTTCTGGCGACCGTTTGTTTGGTGAGCAATTGGATGAAATTATTAAACAATCCAAGGGAAAGGACTCGTCCTTACCCCAGTCCAAACCAAACAAACCTCAGCAACGAAAAATTCAATCGAGGTTTCGGTCCTTTCGGCCCTCAGCCAGGTCCCAATCTTCCACGTCCAACAGGTCAGAGAAGGGCCAGAGGAACTCTTCTGCATGGCGGTCTAAGTCACGTCCTCCAAAGACCGCCGGAGGAGCCGCCTCCAAGGCGGCCTCCTCATGACTTTCGGCCTCCCCTAACCGCATCCTCGGTCGGTGGCAGGCTCCCCCGCTTTTGCGACGCCTGGTGGCCACATGTCCAAGACCGATGGGTGAGAGACATTCTGTCTCACGGTTACAGGATAGAGCTCAGCTCTCGTCCTCCGACTCGTTTCTTCAGAACATCTCCGCCCCCCGAGCGAGCCGATGCACTTTTTCAGGCGGTGAACACTCTGAAGGCAGAAGGAGTTGTGATCCCCGTTCCCCTTCAAGAACGTGGTCGCGGTTTTTACTCCAACTTGTTCGTGGTGCCAAAAAAGGACGGATCATTCCGTCCCGTTCTGGACCTCAAACTGCTCAACAGACACGTGAGAACCAGACGGTTCCAGATGGAATCTCTCCGCTCTGTCATCGCCTCGATGTCCCAAGGAGACTTCCTAGCATCAATCGACATCAGGGATGCTTATCTCCATGTGCCGATTGCACCAGAGCATCAACGCTTCCTGCGTTTCGCCATCGGGGACGAACACCTTCAGTTCGTGGCACTGCCTTTCGGCCTGGCGACAGCCCCACGGGTCTTCACCAAGGTCATGGCATCCATGGTGGCGGTCCTACACTCTCAGGGCCACTCGGTGATCCCTTACTTAGACGATCTCCTAGTCAAGGCACCCTCCCGGGTGGCATGTCAACACAGCCTGACCATTGCTCTGGAGACTCTCCAGAGGTTCGGGTGGATCATCAATTTCCCAAAGTCAAAATTGACACCGACCCAATCACTGACTTACCTCGGGATGGAGTTTCATACTCTCTCAGCGATAGTGAAGCTTCCGCTGGACAAACAGCGTTCGCTGCAGACAGGGGTACACTCTCTCCTTCGGGCCCAGTCACACCCCTTGAGGCGCCTCATGCACTTCCTAGGGAAGATGGTGGCAGCAATGGAGGCAGTTCCCTTTGCGCAGTTTCATCTGCGTCCACTTCAATGGGACATTCTCCGCAAATGGGACAGGAGGTCGACGTCCCTAGACAGGAACGTCTCTCTTTCACTGGCAGCCAAAACCTCTCTTCAGTGGTGGCTTCTTCCCACTTCTTTGTCGAAGGGAAAATCCTTCCTGCCCCCATCCTGGGCTGTGGTCACGACGGACGCGAGTCTGTCAGGGTGGGGAGCGGTCTTCCTCCACCACAGGGCTCAGGGAACCTGGACTCCGACAGAGTCCTCCCTTCAGATCAATGTTCTGGAGATAAGGGCAGTGTATCTAGCCCTAAAGGCGTTCCATCGGTGGCTGGAGGGCAGGCAGATCCGCATACAGTCGGACAACGCCACGGCGGTCGCGTACATCAACCACCAGGGCGGCACACGCAGTTGTCAAGCCTTCCAAGAAGTTCGGCGGATTCTGCTGTGGGCGGAAGCCACAGCCTCCACCATCACCGCAGTTCACATCCCGGGCGTAGAAAACTGGGAAGCAGACTTTCTCAGTCGCCAGGGCATGGACGCAGGGGAATGGTCTCTTCACCCGGACGTGTTTCAAGAGATCTGTTGCCGCTGGGGAACGCCGGACGTCGACCTCATGGCGTCTCGGCACAACCACAAAGTCCCGGCATTCATGGCATGGTCTCAAGATCACAGAGCTCTGGCGGCGGACGCATTAGTTCAGGATTGGTCGCAGTTTCGACTGCCTTATGTATTTCCTCCTCTGGCACTGCTGCCCAGAGTGTTACGCAAGATCAGGTCCGACTGCCGTCGCGCCATCCTCGTCGCTCCAGACTGGCCGAGGAGGTCGTGGTACCCGGATCTGTGGCACCTCACGGTGGGTCAACCGTGGGCACTCCCAGACCGACCTGACTTGCTGTCTCAAGGGCCATTTTTCCACCTGAATTCTGCGGCCCTCAACCTGACTGTGTGGCCATTGAGTCCTGGCTCCTAGCGTCCTCAGGGTTATCTCAAGATGTCATTGCCACTATGAGACAAGCCAGGAAACCAACGTCCACCAAGATCTATCACAGGGCTTGGAGGATCTTCTTATCCTGGTGCTCTGATCGGGGTTTTACCCCCTGGCCGTTTGCCTTACCCACTTTTCTTTCTTTCCTTCAATCCGGAATGGACAAGGGTTTGTCTCTCGGCTCTCTCAAGGGACAAGTATCGGCGCTTTCCGTGTTTTGTCAAAAGCGTCTAGCCAGGCTTCCGCAGGTCCGCACGTTCCTGCAGGGAGTTTGCCACATAGTCCCACCTTACAAGCGTCCGCTGGAACCCTGGGATCTTAACAGGGTGCTAACGGCTCTTCAGAAACCACCTTTCGAGCCGATGCGGGATGTCTCTCTATCACGCCTTTCGCAGAAGGTGGCCTTCCTAGTGGCAGTCACATCACTTCGGAGAGTGTCTGAGCTAGCAGCGCTGTCATGCAAAACCCCCTTCCTGGTGTTTCACCAGGATAAGGTGGTTCTGCGTCCGGTCCCGGAATTTCTCCCTAAGGTGGTATCCCCTTTTCATCTCAATCAGGATATCTCCTTACCTTCTTTTTGCCCTCATCCAGTTCACCAATGTGAAAAGGATTTGCACTTGTTAGATCTCGTGAGAGCACTCCGGCTCTACATTTCTCGCATGGCGCCCCTGCGCCGTTCTGATGCGCTCTTTGTCCTTGTCGCTGGCCAGCGTAAGGGGTCGCAGGCTTCCAAGTCAACCTTGGCTCGGTGGATCAAGGAACCGATTCTTGAAGCCTACCGTTCTTCTGGGCTTCCGTTTCCTTCAGGGCTGAAAGCCCATTCTACCAGAGCCGTGGGTGCATCCTGGGCATTGCGGCACCAGGTTACGGCTCAGCAGGTGTGTCAGGCGGCTACCTGGTCGAGTCTGCACACTTTCACGAAACACTATCAGGTGCATGCCTATGCTTCGGCAGATGCCAGCCTAGGTAGGCGAGTCCTTCAGGCGGCGGTTGCCCACCTGTAAGAGGGGGCCGTTTTTCGGCTCTTTTTATCGAGGTATTCTTTTACCCACCCAGGGACTGCTTTTGGACGTCCCAATTCTCTGGGTCTCCCAATGGAGCGACAAAGAAGAAGGGAATTTTGTTTACTTACCGTAAATTCCTTTTCTTCTAGCTCCTATTGGGAGACCCAGCACCCGCCCCTGTTCCCTTCGGGCTGTTGTTCTTTTGTTTACACATGTTGTTCATGTTGAATTGTTCTTTTGGTTCATGGTCTTCAGTTCTCCGAACATCCTTCGGATTGAATTTACCTTAGACCAATTTATAAGTTTTCTCCTTCCTGCTTTTGCACCAAAACTGAGGAGCCCGTGATGCACGGGAGGGTGTATAGGCAGAGGGGAGGGGTTACACTTTTTAAAGTGTAATACTTTGTGTGGCCTCCGGAGGCAGAAGCTATACACCCAATTGTCTGGGTCTCCCAATAGGAGCTAGAAGAAAAGGAATTTACGGTAAGTAAACAAAATTCCCTTCTTTGTTCCTATAGCAACCACTGACAGTTGCTATTAATAACCTATAGCTCCCACCTCCACTCAGTTTAATGGAGGCAGGATTTTTAGAGAGTAACTGTAAATCGCGGGGTAAAATTTTCCCACCCAAACATAGTCTATGACATTCCCTGAGTCACATGGAGTGTCTGTGCAAAATTTTGTGATTGTAAATGCGACGGTGCTGATTCCTTTAGCGGACATACGTGTACACATACATACATACATACATACATACTCAGCTTTATATATTAGATTTTTTTATTTTTACGTTAATACATTTTTAGCTGCTTATGAGTCCAGTGAGATGCTCATTTGAATATCGGGCTGGAAAACCTTAGAAATGAATTTTACATCCATCAAAGTAAGTACACCAGCCTCATCTGGTGACCTACCCAGTATGAATAGGTCAGATTTTCTTTAGTGTATAGTTCAGATCAATGAAAGCAGATGGCACAATCCTAAATCTGCAGTAAAAGGAGGAGGTTCACCAAGAATCATACCACAATTTGGAAATATGTAGAATTTAGTTTGGCAAATATGTGGGAGCAGAGGTAACATTAATGCTATTACCGTATATACTGGCGTATAAGACGACTTTCTTTGTCGCTCCATTGGGAGACCCAGACAATTGGGTGTATAGCTTCTGCCTCCGGAGGCCACACAAAGTATTACACTTAAAAGTGTAAAGCCCCTCCCCTTCTGCCTATACACCCCCCGTGCCTCACGGGCACCTCAGTTTTTATGCTTTGTGCGAAGGAGGCACACATGCACGCATATCTCCACATCTTAGTCAGCAGCAGCTGCTGACTAGGTCGGATGGAAGAAAAGAGGACCCATAACAGGGTCCCCAGCATGCTCCCTTCTCACCCCACTTTGGTCGGCGGTGCGGTTAAGGTTGAGGTACCCATTGCGGGTACACAGGCAGGAGCCAACATGCTGTTTTCCTTCCCCATCCCTGCAGGGCTCTGGGTGAAGTGGGATCCTATTCGGTCTCCAGGCACTGAGGCCGTGCTCCCTCCGCAGCCCCTGGGGAATCTGCTGGACAGGAGCTGGGTATCGTCAGGGACAAGGCCCTGCTACTGGAGGTACTCTGTGTCCCCCTGGGGGACCGCGCATGAAGCGCTTGTGCCATACACACCGCAGCGCTGCTGGGTGTGTTAGTGCGCCGGGGACTACCGCGCCGGCCGCGCTTGTTTGCCGGCCGCGCTTATAACTTTAGTCCCCGGCTTTTGCGGCCTAGTTTCGCTTTCTCCCGCCCCCAGGCCTGCCAGTCAGGGGAAGGGCGGGACGCTGCACAGGACGTCAGCGCTGAGGGCTGGAGCATACTGTGTATTCTCCTCCCCCCTCATACAGCACAGTGGGGCATCAGATTCCCGCACTTTCTGGGGCACGCCCACGGCCCCCTCCTCCCCACAGAACGCCGACAGCCATTACTGTCAGCAACTCTGACGCTGGAGAGGAGAGAAAGCACGGCTCTGGGAGACCCAGGCAAGGGAATCTGTTGATCACACAACCGCTTTTAGCGGTCGGTAAGCAGCACCTGGGTGCTGGCCCCACTGAGTGCCGAAGTGTACATATATATATATATGCTTATATGCTGTACACTTACACTGTACGGTCGCACTGTTGATTTTTGGCTATATACCTCCTGCATTGTACTCAGAGGAGACAACAGCATGTCGTCTTCAAAAAGCAAGGGTGCCAAAGCACAGGCTTACTTTGCCACCTGTACTTCATGTGCGGCTATACTACCGGCAGGTTCCACCGATCCTCATTGTGTGCAATGCTCTGCCCCTGTGGCACTTACTCAGCCGGAGCCTCTGCCACTGGTGGCCCAAGGGGAACCACCTGTTACCACTGTCCAGGTGACAGGGACAGAGTTTGCAATATTTGCTGACAAGCTGTCTGAGAGTATGGATAAATGGTCTGCTAAGATACTAGAAGCCTTGCAGTCCAGGCCGGTAACTCAGGCCCCGGGCACTGTTGTTTCATTGACCCCAGGCCCCCCTCAGTTGGAGCAGCAAAATGCTCCTGGGGTGACTTATAGGTCCCAAAATGAGATCTCTGACATGGACCGCAGTCCCAGACCGCCTAAGCGGGCTCGCTGGGAAATTCCCTCGACTTCATCACACTGCTCAGGGTCTCAGCAGGAGGACTCTCTGGAGGATGAAGCGGAGGTGGCAGATCAGGATTCTGATCCTGAAGCCGCTCTCAACCTAGATACGCCAGAGGGAGACGCCATAGTGAATGACCTTATAGCGTCCATCAATCAGGTGTTGGAGCTTTCTCCCCCAGCGCCTCCAATTGAGGAGTCAGCTTCTCAGCAGGAGAAATTCCGTTTTAGGTTTCCTAAGCGTACATTGAGTACGTTTCTGGATCACTCCGACTTCAGAGAGGCAGTCCAGAAGCACCGAGCTTGTCCAGATAAACGCTTTTCTAAGCGCCTTAAGGACACACGTTACCCTTTCCCCCCTGACGTTGTCAAGGTTTGGGCTCAGTGTCCCAAAGTGGATCCTCTAGTCTCCAGACTGGCGGCTAGATCCATAGTTGCAGTGGAAGATGGGGCTTCACTCAAAGATGCCACTGACAGACAGATGGAGCTCTGGTTGAAATCCATCTATGAGGCTATCGGCGCGTTCTTTGCTCCGGCATTCGCAGCCGTATGGGCCCTCCAAGCTATTTCAGCTTGTCACTCGCAGATTAATGCAGTCACACGTGCCTCTACTCCGCAGGTGGTGTCATTAACCACTCAGGCGTCGGCGTTTGCGGCCTACGCCATTAATGCTATCCTGGACTCTACGAGCCGTACGGCGGTAGCATCCGCCAATTCGGTGGTGGTCCGCAGGGCCATGTGGCTACGTGAATGGAAGGCAGACTCGGCTTCCAAAAAATTCTTAACCGGGTTGCCATTTTCTGGCGACCGGCTGTTTGGTGAGCGATTGGATGAAATCATTAAACAATCCAAGGGAAAGGATTCTTCCTTACCCCAGCCCAAACAGAAGAGACCTCAACAACGGAAGGGACAATCGAGATTTCGGTCCTTTCGGCCCGCGGGCAGGTCTCAATTCTCATCGTCCAACAGGCCACAGAAGAGTCAGTCGAACTCCGATTCATGGCGGTCTAAGTCACGTCCTAAAAAGACCGCCGGAGGAACCGCTTCTAAAGCGGCCTCCTCATGACTTTCGGCCTCTTCACACCGCATCCTCGGTCGGTGGCAGGCTCTCCCGCTTTTGCGACGCCTGGCTGCCACAGGTACAAGACCGTTGGGTGAGAGACATTCTGTCTCACGGTTACAGGATAGAGTTCAGCTCTCGTCCTCCGACTCGTTTTTTCAGAACATCTCCGCCCCCCGAGCGAGCAGATGCTCTTCTTCAGGCGGTGTGCACTTTGAAGGCAGAAGGAGTGGTGATCCCTGTTCCTCTACAGCAACAGGATCACGGTTTTTACTCCAACCTGTTTGTGGTGCCAAAAAAGGACGGATCTTTCCGTCCTGTTCTGGACCTAAAACTGCTCAACAAACACGTGAAAACCAGGCGGTTCCGGATGGAATCGCTCCGCTCCGTCATCGCCTCAATGTCCCAAGGAGACTTCCTGGCATCAATCGACATCAAAGATGCTCATCTCCACGTACCGATTGCACCAGAGCATCAGTGCTTCCTACGTTTCGCCATAGGAAACGAACACCTTCAGTTCGTGGCACTGCCTTTCGGCTTGGCGACAGCACCACGGGTCTTCACCAAGGTCATGGCTACAGTGGTAGCAGTCCTACACTCTCAGGGACACTCGGTGATACCTTACTTGGACGATCTGCTTGTCAAGGCACCCTCTCGAGGGGCATGCCAACACAGCCTGAACATTGCTCTGGAGACTCTCCAGAGATTCGGGTGGATCATCAATTTCCCAAAGTCAAATCTGACACCGGCCCAATTACTGACATATCTTGGCATGGAGTTTCATACTCTCTCAGCGATAGTGAAGCTTCCGCTGGACAAACAGCGTTCACTACAGACAGGGGTGCAATCTCTCCTTCAAGGCCAATCACACCCCTTGAGGCGCCTCATGCACTTCCTAGGGAAGATGGTGGCAGCAATGGAGGCAGTTCCTTTTGCGCAGTTTCATCTGCGTCCACTTCAATGGGACATTCTCCGCAAATGGGACAGGAAGTCGACGTCCCTCGACAGGAACGTCTCCCTTTCTCAGGCAGCCAAAGCCTCCCTTCGGTGGTGGCTTCTTCCCACTTCATTGTCGAAGGGGAAATCCTTCCTACCCCCATCCTGGGCGGTGGTCACGACGGACGCGAGTCTGTCAGGATGGGGAGCGGTCTTTCTCCACCACAGAGCTCAGGGTACCTGGACTCAGCCAGAGTCCTCCCTGCAGATCAATGTTCTGGAGATAAGGGCAGTATACCTAGCCCTAAAAGCGTTCCAGCCGTGGCTGAAAGGCAAACAGATCCGAATTCAGTCGGACAACTCCACAGCGGTGGCATACATCAACCACCAAGGCGGAACACGCAGTCGGCAAGCCTTCCAAGAGGTCCGACGGATTCTACTGTGGGTGGAAGCCACAGCATCCACCATATCCGCAGTTCACATCCCGGGCGTAGAAAACTGGGAAGCAGACTTTCTCAGTCGCCAGGGCATGGACGCAGGGGAATGGTCCCTTCACCCGGACGTGTTTCAAGAGATCTGTTGCTGCTGGGGGATGCCGGACGTCGACCTAATGGCGTCCCGGCACAACAACAAGGTCCCGGCATTCATGGCACGGTCTCAAGATCACAGAGCTCTGGCGGCAGACTCATTAGTGCAGGATTGGTCGCAGTTTCAACTGCCTTATGTGTTTCCTCCTCTGGCACTGTTTCCCAGAGTGTTACGCAAGATCAGGTCCGACTGCCGCCGCGCCATCCTCGTCGCCCCAGACTGGCCGAGGAGGTCGTGGTACCCGGATCTGTGGCATCTCACGGTGGGTCAACCGTGGGCACTACCAGACCGACCAGACTTGCTATCTCAAGGTCCGTTTTTCCATCTGAATTCTGCGGCCCTCAACCTGACTGTGTGGCCATTGAGTCCTGAGTCCTAGCGTCTTCAGGGTTGTCTCAAGAGGTCATTGCCACTATGAGACAGGCCAGGAAACCAACGTCCGCCAAGATCTACCACAGGACGTGGAGAATATTCTTATCCTGGTGCTCTGATCAGGGTTTTACTCCCTGGCCATTTGCCTTACCTACCTTTCTTTCCTTCCTTCAATCCGGATTGGAAAAAGGTTTGTCGCTTGGCTCCCTTAAGGGACAAGTCTCAGCGCTCTCTGTCTTTTTCCAGAAGCGCCTAGCCAGACTTCCAAAGGTACGCACGTTCCTGCAGGGGGTTTGTCACATAGTCCCTCCTTACAAGCGTCCGTTAGAGCCCTGGGATCTGAACAGGGTTCTGATGGCTCTTCAGAAACCGCCCTTCGAGCCAATGAAAGATATTTCTCTTTCACGCCTTTCGCAGAAAGTTGTCTTCCTAGTAGCAGTCACATCGCTTCGCAGAGTGTCTGAGCTAGCAGCGCTGTCATGCAAAGCTCCTTTCCTGGTGTTTCACCAGGACAAGGTGGTTCTGCGGCCCGTTCCGGAATTTCTCCCTAAGGTGGTATCCAATTCAAATTACTAACACTGACCTACAAAGCTATCCATAATCTGTCTCCTCCATATATCTCTGAACTAATCTCTCGCTACACTCCAAAACGTAACCTCCGGTCCTCCCAAGATCTCCTTCTATCCTCCTCTCTCATTCGCTCCTCATGCAACCGACTCCAAGACTTCTCCCGAGCATCCCCAGTCTCCTGGAACTCACTGCCTCAACACGTCAGACTATCTACTACACTCGCAAGCTTCAAACGGAACCTAAAGACTCATCTGTTCAGAAATGCCTATAACCTTCAATGACCTCACTGCTTCACCCCCGTGCGGAGCTGCCGCCCCACCACCGTGCGGAGCTGCCGCCCCACCACCGTGCGGAGCTGCCGCCCCACCCCCGTGCGGAGCTGCCGCCCCACCCCCGTGCGGAGCTGCCGCCCCACCCCCGTGCGGAGCTGCCGCCCCCACCCCCGTGCGGAGCTGCCGCCCCCACCCCCGTGCGGAGCTGCCGCCCCACCCCCGTGCGGAGCTGCCGCCCCACCCCCGTGCGGAGCTGCCGCCCCACCCCCGTGCGGAGCTGCCGCCCCACCCCCGTGCGGAGCTGCCGCCCCACCCCCGTGCGGAGCTGCCGCCCCACCCCCGTGCGGAGCTGCCGCCCCACCCCCGTGCGGAGCTGCCGCCCCACCCCCGTGCGGAGCTGCCGCCCCACCCCCGTGCGGAGCTGCCGCCCCACCTACACCCCACCTACTGTCTCCTCCCCAAAATCCTTTAGGATGTAAGCCCGCAAGGGCAGGGCCCTCTTCCCCCTGTGCTAGTCTGTCTATTGTAACGTGTACATGTATTCTGTATGTAACCCCCTCATGTACAGCACCATGGAATCAATGGTGCTCTATAAATAAACAATAATAATAATAATAATAAGGTGGTATCACCCTTTCACCTCAATCAGGATATCTCCTTACCTTCTCTTTGTCCACATCCAGTTCACCAATGTGAAAAGGATTTGCACTTGTTGGATCTGGTGAGAGCGCTCAGATTCTACATTTCTTGTACGGCGCCCCTGCGCCGCTCGGATGCACTCTTTGTCCTTGTCGCTGGCCAGCGTAAGGGGTCACAGGCTTCCAAATCAACCCTGGCTCGGTGGATTAAGGAACCAATTCTCGAAGCCTACCGTTCTTCTGGGCTTCCGGTTCCATCAGGGCTGAAGGCCCATTCTACCAGAGCCGTGGGTGCGTCCTGGGCTTTGCGGCACCAGGCTACGGCTCAGCAGGTGTGTCAGGCGGCTACCTGGTCGAGCCTGCACACTTTCACGAAACACTATCAGGTGCATGCCTATGCTTCGGCAGATGCCAGCCTAGGTAGGCGAGTCCTTCAGGCGGCGGTTGCCCACCTGTAGGAAAGGGCCGTTTTTACGGCTCTATTAAGAGGTATTATTTTACCCACCCAGGGACTGCTTTTGGACGTCCCAATTGTCTGGGTCTCCCAATGGAGCGACAAAGAAGAAGAGAATTTTGTTTACTTACCGTAAATTCCTTTTCTTCTAGCTCCAATTGGGAGACCCAGCACCCGCCCCTGTTCCCTTCGGGCTGTTGTTCTTTGTGTACACATGTTGTTCATGTTGAATGGTTTCAGTTCTCCGAAATTTCTTCGGATTGAATTCACTTTAAACCAATTTATAACTTTCCTCCTTCTTGCTTTTGCACCAAAACTGAGGTGCCCGTGAGGCACGGGGGGTGTATAGGCAGAAGGGGAGGGGCTTTACACTTTTAAGTGTAATACTTTGTGTGGCCTCCGGAGGCAGAAGCTATACACCCAATTGTCTGGGTCTCCCAATTGGAGCTAGAAGAAAAGGAATTTACGGTAAGTAAACAAAATTCCCTTCTTTTACCCCCTTAAAATAATGGCTACAGTGGGGGGTCATCTTATACGCCGGATATACGGGGGGGGGGGGGTGTATATATATATGTACACTGCAGCGTCCAGGGGAGGTGGGGGCACTGTGCTGGGAGCAGGTGAACACTGCTGCGGCAGCCTTTGATCTCCTGCACCCGCTCATATAATATGCACAGCCGCTGTCCATCTCCAATGGTGCTGAAATCGCACGCAGTGAGGGGCTGGGGCAGCGGTGCATATTATATGAGCCTGCGTCCCAGTGTGATCGCACATGCCCACCCCTGTGTTAGATTTGGCCCCCAGGCTGCTGCTCATTCTAAAATAAAAAAGCTTTACTTACCCCTGCAGCGTTTCTCCCCGTGTCCCAGCTTCCACTGTGATCAGGCAGGCAGAGAGCTCAGCCTGCTGTGCCGATCACATGACCGCACTGAGAACCAGGAAGTGGAAGAACAGAAGCACGGAGCCAGACAGGAGGGAGCTCAGCGCTGCAGGAGATAAGGAAAGAGGGTTTTATTTTACTTTGGGCAGCAGCCTAGGGGCCATATCTGACACAGGGGGACTTGTGCGATCTATAGGGGCCATGGGCAGCACTATGGGGGCGATATCTGACACAGGGGGACTTGTGCGATCTATATAGGGGCCATGGGCAGCACTATGGGAGAGATATCTAACACAGGGGGACTTGTGCGATCTATATAGGGGCCATGGGCAGCACTATGGGGGCGATATCTAACACAGGGGGACTTGTGCGATCTATAGGGACCATGGGCAGCACTATGGGGGAGATATCTAACACAGGGGGACTTGTGCGATCTATATAGGGGCCATGGGCAGCACTATGGGGGCGATATCTAACACAGGGGGACTTGTGCGATCTATAGGGACCATGGGCAGCACTATGGGGGCGATATATAACACAGGGGGACTTGTGCGATCTATAGGGGCCATGGGCAGCACTATGGGGGCGATATCTAACACAGGGGGACTTGTGCGATCTATAGGGGCCATGGGCAGCAGCATGGGGGCGTTATCTAACACGGGAACGTGTGCAATCCATAGGGGACCATAGGCAGCACAGGGGAACGTGTGCCATCACAAGGGGGCTATATTCAATATAAGGGGGCCATATCCAGATTAAGGGGGCTAAGTTTAGGATGGGGGGCTATGAGGGACATATACCCTATATGATTTGTTAGAGGGACACTGGCATTATAAGATGGACCCCATTTTAACATTAAAAAAAAAAAATTATCTTTTCCTTCACCAAATTTGGGGGTGCGTCTTATAATCAGGTGCGTCTTATAAAGCGAAAAATACGGTATATATCATACAGCAGGGGTCGGGAACCTATGGCTCGCGAGCCAGATATGGCTCTTTTGATGGCCGTATCTGGCTCGCAGACAGGGCTCCTACCTGTCTATGGGCAAATGCCGGGGCCCTGGAGAGCCGGGGGGCCCACTCGGCCTCGTCAGTTCTCCTGTCCCTTGGCCGGGGCCCACTCGCCTTTATAGTTCTGCTGCCCCCGGCCGAGTTCCGGGGACCGCAGTCCTCGGCAGCAATCTGCGGCGCCGTCACTTTAAGGCGCGCAGACATCCTGTTTTGAATTTCATCTGTGGGCGGAGCTACCGCCTTCTCAGTCCCACAGATGAAGGAGGCGAGCTTCTGTCCGGCGCTGTGTGGGCCCCCTCTCCACCGTGACCTAATCGGGTAAATGCCCTCCCCGCCTCCCCATTATGGGCCCCGGTGAGCTGCTTCTAACCCCCCAGATGTATGCCCTGCCAATCCCCCCCCCCCCGCCGATGCCGCGGGTGCTGTACCCGCCGAGCCGCGGGTGCAGGCCCCACAGAGCAGCAGAGTTGTGTGTATTTGTCTGTATGTAGCAGAGTTGTATGTGTTTGTCTGTATGTAGCAGAGTTGTATGTGTTTGTCTGTATGTAGCAGAGTTGTATGTGTTTGTCTGTATGTAGCAGAGTTGTATGTGTTTGTCTGTATGTAGCAGAGTTGTATGTGTTTGTCTGTATGTAGCAGAGTTGTATGTGTTTGTCTGTATGTAGCAGAGTTGTATGTGTTTGTCTGTATGTAGCAGAGTTATGTGTTTGTCTGTATGTAGCAGAGTTGTGTGTGTTTGTCTGTTTGTAGCAGAGTTGTGTGTGTTTGTCTGTTTGTAGCAGAGTTGTGTGTGTTTGTCTGTTTTTAGCAGAGTTGTGTGTGTCTGTTTGTAGCAGAGTGTAGTACCATTGTTTCAGTCCAGTTGTGGCTTTTTACAGCAGGGAGGAGCATTCCTGCTGTACTAAGTGAACATTGGAGCGATTGATCTGTCAATGGCCCTTTAAAAACATATTGTACGGCTCTCGCGGAATTAAAATTAACATGTTGCAATCAAAGCAGACTTTTTTTCATTTGGGAGCGGGGTAGTCTTATACAGTGAGTATATCCCAAATTCTATATTTTTAGGGCAGAAGTTGGGGGTCGTCTTATACGCCCAGTCGTCTTATACGCCGGCATATACGGTACTGACGGATGCATCACGGCACTAGTGTTCAGCCACATGATTGTTTTTGGCACGGGCTGCAGAAGTGACTATTTAAGTACACCTCCGTGCACGGGCGACTGTCTGCTTGTGCCAATAGATCATCGTTGTGGATTTCTGTGCCTTGGTACATGTAGAAGGTTTTTTTTGAAAGCTTTTTATGAATTGGAAGGATTTTTACATTGACTATGATCTTGCTTTGAACAAAAAAAAAAATGGTAGAAATTGTAGAATAGTTCTCATTCATGTTGCCCTAAATAGGAGATATTGCCATCATGTTACATCTTTATTGATTTGCTAAGTAAGGTGTAAGCTTGGCTTTTGGCTAGATTCACACATACATTTGTCACAGTCGAGGTACGGACCATGATGCACGGAGCAGCAGTGAGTGCCCAGACCTGAACTCAGCCCCATAGTAATGTATGAGTCTGATGAGATTGGGGCAGGAACCAAGGCTGATCCGTTCCTGGGACATCCTGGAGATAATCCTTTTATGTGGGTTGTGCATGTCTGTGATTCGGGGAGATTCACTCAGAATCTGCCTATTTATTCATGGAGGCCTTAGGGTAGGTGTCCACGATCAGGATCCGCTGCATCCTAGACGTGGCGGGTCCTGACCTGCGGGGCTGCGAGTCTCCTCTGCAAGAGACCACAGCTGCCTGCGCCCACAATCAGGATTTGGGGTGCTGCGGTCTCTCGCTTGTGTTCTCCCTATGGAGGACGCTTGTGACTCCGCAGCAAAGAATTGACAAGCTTGTGGTTCTGAAAGCCAGACCGCAGGTCATTTTTCTCTGTGGGCCGTACACTCACAGTGAGCACGAGATTTCTAGAAATCCCATCCACTGTGCTTGTACTGTACACCGCAGCGTTTTGGATGCAGCAAATGCACGCCGCATGCAAAATACTGCAAACACTGATCATGGGCACACACCCTTCATATAAGTTATAGCAATGATTTATTGCATAAATAGGAAAATATGAATATCACACACACTCATGCACTAGTATATTGAATTAGTACTATGATTCTCCTCCTTGGCTATATATATTTATTACAAGTGTCCACTGCAGTAATTTGTGTCTCAGGCTTTTGTTTTCTGCACATAACTCATGAGCCGCCAGTGAACCAGTCTGTTCTCCTTACAGATCTCTAATATTGATGGTCTGATTTCTTATCGGGATCCACATTTTTGGCGCCACTCGGCCTCGATCGTTGCAGGGACTATACACGTGCAAGTGATGTCAGATGTGGTGGAACAGCGGATCATTCAACAGGTATAATACAGTATAATATCTAATGTCTGATCCTCCTATGGGAAATGGTAAAGAATTTACAGCTGTAATAGGGTCACCGCATAAGATGAACCCTTTGTCTACCTTACTTTATTCCCCTCTCTTTGTTACAGCAAAGAAATGCTACATACAGTGACTCTAGCTCTGGCGGATCTGACTTGTCCATGATTACTGGATGGCCATAAATGCTGATCCAGTATCTGCCTATTTTCCTTCTTACAGTAGTGTAACTTCTCTGTAAAGAAATATTTCCTTTCTCTGACGCCTCATTGGGGGACACAGGACCATGGGTGTTATGCTGCTTATCCATAGGAGGACACTAAGTAGATGCAAAGATGTTAGCTCCTCCCCTGCAGTATACACCCCCTGGCTACTCCAGTTTTAGCTTAGTGTCTATAGGAGGCACATCTCTGCAGACTACTACAGCAAGAATTTTTTGTTTTTAGAGGGTGACAGTTCCTTCGGGGACCGATTTCCCAAAACCATCAACAGGCGGGAACGCGGAGTATCGCCTCCCCGTACCCCCTCCTGCGACGCTGGATCCTGGGCTGTTACTCACTGGACGACAGGTCTCATGGCACTGATTTTCCAGAGCCCAGAGCAGATGAAAACTTCCTCAGCCCCTCTTGCAGGCTCTGAGTTGATACACGTTCTGCACCAAGTGTCACCAGGCATCAGACTGCCATCTCCACAGGAGCTGAGGTGAGATCATTCCGATTTTTCCAGAGCTCAGAGCAGATGAAAAACTTCCTCAGTCCCTCTGGCAGGCTCTGAGTTGATACACATTCTGTGACCAGGCACAGCAGGCGTCAGAATCTGCACACTGGCTCCCTGACAGGATATTGGAGCAAAGGTGACACTGACTGGAGGCACATGGGCTGTGATTGCAGACTCCTGCATAGCATTCCACCTGTGGCGGGGGGAGGGGAGAGCTCCCAGGACTCAGTGCAGCCGCAGCTGTGGTACACTTATAGAGGTTTTTCTGTCCACCATTGTTGTGCAGGGCTGGAGGAGGGAAGGGGAGTCCCTTCCCACCATTTTTTGTTTTTTGTTTATTATATTTTCTCATGCGTTCTTGTCAGAGCTAAGCCCCGTCCTCTCCGACACTCGATAAGCCACACCCCCCTGTCTTTTACTTGATGGATCCCTCACACAGGATCTGCAGAGCATTGCTCCCTCTTGTTGTGATCAGAGCCTGTGGGCGTCTCTGAGCTGGCTTCCTCCTTCCCAGAACTGGGACGCAGGAGGAGGGGGGGAGGGGTCATCAGGGTTCTGGGTGAGTTATAGCCTCACTTGCATATTACCTCTGCAGAGCATTGCTCCCTCATTACAATCAGAGTTTGTGGCTCATCAGCCAGGGCCTGCAGTCACGTTTTATGCCCTGCACAACTACAGCAACAACTATAAGACGCTGAGCTACTAGGGGATGATAGCACCTCTTCCTTCTGTGAGTCCGGTGCCCCTGTAGCTTACCCCCCCCTCCCCCGCCACCACCGCAGCAACCGCTGCCAGCCCAGAGCCTACGGCTCCCAGCCCCCCGGAATGGGCACAGTTCCCAGAACCTGGTGCTGTCTATGCAACATCGTCCTCACACCCCTTGGGGCCCCTGGACAGAACGCAGCCTGATGACACCTCTATATACACCTTCTGATAAGAATCAGCCCTCTGCTTCACCGGTTGCAGATCAGAAAAAGGGCATGACCCCCATGGTTCTCCCTCTGGGGTACACAGATGGGGTTCTCCCACATGTTCCGCGGTCTCTGAGGAGCCGGAGGAAGGGGAATGAGGTTTGTATCGGGATGATTCCTTGGTTTCAACCTCCCCGAGCGATCAAGCAGCGATGGACTTATTGCAGCAATCAACCAAAACTCTGCATGTGGAAGATCTCCCATCCACTATTACTGACCCTGCGGTCTCCTTTAAAAGGGTGAAGAAACCGCAAAAAAAAAAAAAAAAAAGTATTTTAACGCCGCTTCGGTATCCGTAAACTTATGGAGTCCCGGTAACCCTTTGGCTTAGCGGTCTCTAAGGGCTGGGATGATCCGGCCTCGGTGGACCCTCACCCGGCTTCCGCCTGCCTGAAGGACCACTCCTGTCTTTTACTTGATGGATCCTCCTTCAAGGACCCGACAGACAGACAAGTGGAGCAGCTCGATCGCTCTGCCTCGAGGCCGCGGGTCCCTCTCCCCTTCCGTGTGGGTCGCACAGGCACCAGGACTACCAGTTTCCCTCAGACCCTCACAGATGTAACAGTTCACATTGCTGCGTCGGCAGAGTACCTCATGCAGGCCTCCCTCGGCGCTGCTACCTGCGCAGTTATTGCCGCCTCAAATACCATAGCCATCCGTAAGGCCCTCTGGTTCCGATAATGGAGAGCGGACTCTGTCTCTAAGAAGCCTCTCACAGTACTGCTTTCCAGACCGATGGTTTGCCGATCATCTGGACAGGCTTTTTTTTTTTTTTTTTTTTGTCTGACGCCACGGGAGGAAAAGAGTACCTCCCTCCCCCAACTCTAGCCCAGGATGTTTTTTACTAGACACGCAGGGCCCGACCTTCTCAGCGCTCCCAGAGTTCACCTCGTCCTGGCAGTCTAGACAAAGACCGAGGAGTCTCGTCCTCCTCCATCTGGGCCGCCGCCTCAGACCACAAATGGGTGTGATACCTTGTGTCTTCCGGTTACCACATTGAATTCTGGACCTGATCCCCTGGTCAGTCTTTTCTCTCAAACCCCGCCAAAGGCTCCAAAACACCACGAGGCCTTCTCCTCAGCAATCCACTCTCTCCAAACGGCGGGGGTGATGGTACCTGTTCTGGACGGCGAGAGGTTCAAGGCCTTCTATTACAACCTCTCGTGGTCCTCAAAAAAGGACGGGTCAGTCCCATCTTGGACCTCTAACACCTGAGCAAACGTGCACGTAAGGAGATCAGAATGGACTTCCTAGGGTCCATTATTACCTTTATGGTCGAAGGAGAATTCCTTGCCTCCCTAGCTATCAGGGACGCGTACCTGCACATACCCATCACTCCAGCTCACCAAAAGTTCCTCCGCTTCGCGGTTCAGGACTTCTTTTTTTTTTCTTTTACATTTGTGGGCCTACCCTCGACTCTTCCACAGCACCAAGGGTCTTAACTAAGGTCATGGCGGCCGCCATAAGTGACCTTCACGCCAGGAGAGTGGCTGTTCTGCCTTGCTTGGATGACCTCCTCAACAAGGGCTCAACCAGCATGCAGATCTCTGTGGGTACCCTATCCCTCTTAGGGCGACTTCTGACTCCAGTCAAATCATCCCCGGTCCCGTCAAAATCCGTCACCTCCCTGGGCATGTCCCTGGACACTCTTCGGGGCTTGATATTTTCCCCTCAAGACAAGGCGACTGCTCTACAACAAGCGGTACACTGCCCTCTACGTACTCCTCTCGCTCCATACGATTCAGTATGAGAGTGCTAGGTAGGATAGCGGCAGCTATAGAGGCAGTGCTGCTCGCTTAGCCACACCACCGCCCACTGCAGCTTGCGCTTCTAGCTGCCTGGGACAAGAGCCCCTTTTCCTTGGACGAACTTTTCACCTGACACCTTCAGTCAGGTATGCGCTTTGCTGGTGGCTTCAGTCCTCTTCCATATCGAGAAGCAGTTTTTCTCCCCCAAGTGGACTGGCTACTCCTGACCACGGACGTCAGCCTCTTAGTCTGGGGAGCAGCGTACTGGCTCCACACTGCTTCGGGACTTTGGACACCCCAGGAGTCTTCCCTTCCCAGAAATCATCCTGAAAATCAGCTCGATCTTCTCGCGCTCAGGTCATTCCCCCCTTCTGCTAGCAGGTTGTTGGATTCGGGTCCAATTGGACAATGCAACAGCTGTGGCCTATGTCAATCGGCAGGGAGGTACCAGCAGCAAGACAGCTTATCTCGAGGTCCTCAGGATCCTCACCTGGGCCGAATCGACGGGGATCTGTGTTTTCAGCGTTACACATACCGGGAGTAGAGAACTGGGCGGCGGACCTTCTAAGTCGCCAAGGCCTGGCTGCCGGAGAGTGGTTTCTCCACCCAGAAGTGTTGCCACACATCTGCACTCACTGGAGTACACCAGACGTGGCTCTAATGGCCTCAAGGTTGAACGCAAAGGTACCCGCGTTCTTAGCCAGGTCACGTGATCCACAGTCCATTGGCGCGGATGCTCTAGTCTCCTGAAGTCGTTTCAGTCTGCCTAACATGTTTTTCGCTTCTGCCCCTGCTGCCGCAAGTAATCAGGAAGATCAAGACAGAAGGAGTCCCGGTGATACTAATAGCACCGGACTAGCCCAGGTGCGCCTGGTATGCTGAATTAGTACAATTGCTCATGGCGCCTCGTAAGCATCCCAGACCTGCTGACTCAAGGGCCCATTTCCCCATTTCCCATCAGAACTCCAGAGCCCTGAAGCTGACGGCCTGGCCATGGAGACCTGGACTTTAACAAGAGCGAGATTCTCTCCTGCGGTCATCTCCACCATGTACAGTGCCCGAAAGCCGGCCTTCATCCCGTATTTACCACCGTACGTGGAAAACTTTCCTTTCCCAGTGCAGGGAATCTAATGTCCAACCTATGCCTCTGGCGATCCCCAGAATTCTTGATATTTTTTCTTTTTTTTTTTTTTTTTGCAGTCAGGTTGCAAAAGGGGTTGGCCCTCAGCTCCCTTAAGGGGCAGGTTTCATCTCTCAATATTTTATCAATACCGCCTAGCTTGCAATCCGCAAGTCAAGATTTTCCTCAAGGGTGTTTCCCATCTAGTTTCCCTGTATAAACGGTCGCTGGACCCATGGGACCTCAATCTCGTTTTGGACGGTATCCAGAGGTCCCCTTTTGAACCTCTTAAGGAATCTTCTCTTGCTCTTCTCTCCTGGAAGGTAACACTCTTAGTGGCGATTACGTCCATCAGACAAGTTTCATAACTGGCAGCACTCTCTTGCCGCGAATCCTTTCTGATCTTTCATCAGGACAAGTTGGTTCTACGCCCCCTTCCGGATTTTCTTCCGAAGGTTACTTCCCCGTTTCATATGAACGAGGACATTGTTCTGCCTTCCTTTTGTCCACACCCAGTCCATGGGGTGGAAAGGGTTCTATATTTGCTAGACCTTGTGAGGGCTCTCAGATATTGCGTACCCAGGACAGCCCCTTTAGGAACATAGACTCCTTGTTCGTCATTCTTGAAAGGCCTAAGAAAGGAGAGGCAGCTTCATAGGCAACGCTGGCTAGCTGGATTCGCTCTGCGATCCAGGAGGTCTACCGCTTGCAACTCAAGCCCATTCCTAGTGGGCTGCGGACTCATTCCATGCGAGCAGTTGGCGCCTCTTGGGCCATTAGGCATCAGGCTTCAGTGGAACAGAGGTGTAAGGCTGCGACCCACCCATGGACTGCTTTAGGACGTCCCATGGTCCTGTGTCCCCCAATGAGGTGTCGGAGAAAAACGGATTTTTGTGTACTCACCATAAAATCGTTTTCTCTTAGCCATCATTGGGGGACACAGCACCCTCCCTTTTGCCCTGTTGGGCCTTAGCTTTTTTCTGTCTCAGTACTTTTTTTGTTATGAGTATTCACTCAGTTTTTTGTTACTTTTTCTCCTACTGCTTGTGTACTAAAACTGAAGTAGCCTGGCTTGGCCAGGGGGTGTATACTGCAGGGGAGGAGCTAACATCTTTGCATCTACTTAGTGTCCTCCTATGGATAAGCAGCATAACACCTATGGTCCTGTGTCCCCCCAATGATGGCTAAGAGAAAACAATTTTACGGTGAGTACACAAAAATCCGTTTATTAAGTTGCTGTAATCACTTTCCCTCCAGAAGACATTTATTACATGTGAAGGAAAGGCAATTACAACAGCTAAATATCAAAGGATTCTTTACAGTTAGAGCAGCTTAGACTGTGGAATGTCCAACCACAAGAGGTAATAATGGCAGATACCATGTTTCCCCAAAAATAAGACATTGTCTTGTATTATTTTTGAGCCGAAAAATGTGCTAGGGCTTATTTTCGGGAGCGGCTTATTTGTGGGGATCATGGTTTGGAGGTGTAAGTTTACTGCACAAAAAAGGCAGGTGCAGGTGCTCCCAGCAGGTCCTTGTGTGCTCCACAGCGGTCCTCCCCTGCTTCCGGCCCACACACATCAGATTGCAGGAACAGCGACATACACAGAAACATCCGGTGGTACCGTTCTGCTTTTGGACGGTAGCACTGTGGAACGCAAGGACCTGTGGTGGAACGTATCAATGCATTCCACCTCAGGTCCTCGCATTTCACTGCGTCCCAGGTGCCTGAAGCAGTACAGTATCACGGTCCTCGATACGTTCTACAACCTTCCTACCGTCTGGGGTCTGGTGACTGCTTTTTATAAGACGTGTCCTGCAATATTCTTTCCCTTCTTTTTTTTTTTTCTTAATCTGCATGGACACTTCATTATTGAACCGCAACTAGGGCTTATTTTCAGGGTAGGGTTTATTTTCGGAAAAACAGAACTGTACTACAGCATTTAAAAAAGGGTTGAAAGCTTTTCACCCAACAAATGGTAAATAATCTAGTGATTTAATAGTGTGTAGCTTGTGGAGAAAGGTTGAACTCGATGGACATGTCTTTTTTTTTTTTTTTTTTTTTTTTCCCTCCCAACCTGCTCACCCAGTTATGATGATCCCCATGTCTTTGTATTCCTATAGGTAACTTCAGTTCTGAAAGACGTTGGCGTCAATAACCTCACAATCCAGGTGGAGAAGGAAGCTTATTTCCAGCACATGTCCGGCCTTAGCACCGGCTTTCAAGAAGTCCTGGTGATGACCCAGCAGATGGACACCATCAAGTATTATAAGGATGGGACCTACATTATGTGACCGCCCGGCCGCCCCACACATAGTATTCTACCTGTATACCACAAGGGAAACCACAGACTTGAGCCCAAGTGTTCAGAAATCATATGTTGTATAGACCTGGATTTTATACATCCCTTTTTATTTTCTTGTCTTTGTGTAATGTAAATCAGGATGTTTTTATACAATGATATAAAGCTGAATTTACCATTTACTTCTCGGACAAGAGGAGCTTTATCCTGGAGGGGATTGTGTGTACCTGTCATACCAGAAGGATGCCACAGTGGTAAAGTCACCGCCAATCTACCATTCCTTTTTTTTTTCTTTGATTCATCCACCCACAGACAAGGGATTTACCGCTGTATTGCACAGACCTACAGAAGTGGAACGTTTTATGTGTTCATCATATGGGATATAATATATTTTATTTTTGTCCTTTTACCTCTTCCTTTGTATTGTGCCTTTCAGTAAAATGTACATTTTGTGGCCTGCCCAGGACACTTCATCAGCATCTGAGGTCTGGGCCTTGTGTTCCAGGTTTCCACCTGAATGAAATTTAGAGGGGATATAGATTGACAAGAACAAACATGATGGGGTCGGTGTCTGCAGACACCTACAATGTAACCATGCATGGCACTCGCGTTCTCGGAGGTTGGAAGGACCAATGTCTTCATTTTATACAGGGATGTGAGACTTTGAGAGATGAATATTTATAATTAGGCTTTATTTTTCTATAATTGTTCAATAAAACCTCCGGATATCAGACATTCTCCCAGGAAACTTCATTCTTTTATAATCCGATTTTTAAAGGAAAGCTAAAAAGGGGAAAAAAAAAAGTTTTGCCCACAGTGTGATCACAACTTCTTTCACTGCTTCGTTTTATATGGATTATCACGGACGGTTTCTGGGCCTTCCCTGTGATCTGAGCTAATGGCAAGGATTTATTACGTTCCTCAGGACCTGAGTTAAGTCAGATTTTATGGTCATCTAATCAAGACCTTTTCATGCATGCCTGCACACACTGCTTACACCAAGCAACCAGCCTTCTGAACATCGCCTGTTACAGTCAAAATGTTCTTCTGTCAGCTATAAGCTTTATTGAGACATTGAGTTTTGTTTGTGTTTTTCATAGATAGAACATATACTTTATCTGACGCCTCATTGGGGGACACAGGACCATGGGTGTTATGCTGCCTATCCATAGGAGGACACTAAGTAGATGCAAAAGCATAGCTCCTCCTCTGCAGTATACACCCCCTGGCCGGGCCAGGCAAGCTCAGTTTTAGCTTAGTGTCTGTAGGAGGCACATCTTCCAAGGTTTGTTATTTTTTGAGGGCGACAGTTTCCTTTTGGGACCGATCTTCTAATACCATCAACGGGCGGGAACACTGAGTGCTGCCTCCACGTACCCCCTTCTGCTACGCTGGATCCTGGGCTGCATCTCACTGGACGACAGGTCTGATGGCACCGATTTTCCAGAGCCCAGGGCAGAAGCACAATTCTTCAGCCCCTCTTTGCAGGCTCTGAGTTGAACATTGCACTGTGTGACCGGATACAGCAGGCTGACTCTGCTATTCCCACTGCCTGGACTGAGGCAGTGTTTAAGGTGAGATCCCCCCTGACTGGTTTCCCAGGCAAAGGGAGAAAAGACAGTGCAGAAAGTCCCTTGCTGATTGCAAGGAGGAGAGCCCCAGGGATCCTGAACACAGTGTTAATTCTTTCCCTAGCTGCGTGCTGGTGGAGGGGGGGGGGGTGGGGTATAGTCCCTCGCTGTTTGCAGAAAATCTGCACAGATAATTTACCGGTGGCGGGGGGAAGGGCCAAGAGCTCAGGAACTCACACTGTTTATTTGCTCTGTTTATTTGCTCCAGCTGCGGCTCTGATTATAGAAAGCCGGCAGAGATTATCCTTCGGTGACAAGCTGTGTGCTGACTGGAGGGAGATGTCACATAAGCTCCCTTCCCGCCGTTTTTTTGCTACCAACAGCAGAGGGGCACACTGACTTATTTTTAGCGCTAAGCCCCCCCCCACCCCCTCCCGGAAAGCGTGCGAAGATCTCCACACAGAGGTAACAGTTCAAATCAGAGCTTACTCCTTCCTGAGGACGCAGGGCCATTGGCTGATTCTGGTGAGGTACTTGCTTCACTTGTAGCTCTGCTGACCATTGCTCCCCCTCCTGGCATACTCCTATTGGGAACATGCAGAATGCTAAGGGCACTAAGAGCGCTAAGGCTCACATAGTCTACTATTCAGCCTGCACTGCCTGCCACGCTGAGCTACCACGTAAACACACCTCTCTGTGGTTCCTATGCCCTTATAGCCTCCCCAAGACACCACCGCCGCAGCAGTCAGCCCAGAGCCTAGGGCTCCCAGCCCACCGGAATGGGCACAGTTTCTGTCCCAATCCATGGAAAAACTGTCACAAAACCTGGTTCTGGCTATGCAATGTCGTCCTCCACACCCTTCTGGGCCCCTGGACGGAACGCAGCCTGAGGATACCCCTATGGAGGATCCTTCTGAGGTAATCCGTGCACATGCTTCACCGGTTGCAGGGATCAGGAAAAGAGCCGGCCGGGTGTCTCCAGCACCCTCTCATGGCCCCCATGGCTCTCCCTCGTGAGCACACAGGGCAGACTCTCCCCCATGCTCCACGGCTTCTGAAGAGCTGGAGGAGGGAGAATGCGGTTTACACCACGAGGATTCCTTGGTTTCAGCCTCCCCAGATGATCAAACTGCAATAGACTCCCTTATAGCAGCAGTCAACCAAACTGCATGTGCAGGATCCCCCGTCCACTACCACTGACCATGTGGTCTCCTTTAAGAGGGCAAGGAAACCCCAAAAGGTTTTCGCTGATAACCCAGAGTTTCAGGATATCCATACAAAGCAAAGGGAGAAGCCTGACAGGCGCTTCGGTAACCGAAAACTCATGGAGTCCCGGTACCCTTTTGCCTCACCTGCCCCTAAGGGCTGGGCCGATCCGCCCTCGGTTGACCTCCCCGGTCTCCCGCCTTGCCACAAAGACGCTCCTGTCTTTACCGGATGGTTCCTCCATCAAGGACCCGACAGACAGTTGGAGCACCTCACCCGCTCTGCTTTTTAAGGCTGCGGGTTCTTCCCTCTCGCCCTCCTTTGCCTCTGTGTGGGTCGCAAAGGCGATCTCGGTCTGGGCAGAATCCCTTAACACTTCACTTGAGGAATCCCAGTTCCCTCATACCTTCACAGAGGTAACAGCTCAAAATTGCCGCTGCGGCGGAGTACCTCATGCAGGCCTCCATGGACGCTGCTACCTGCGCAGCGTTTGCTGCCTCAAATACCATAGCCATCCGTAGAGCTCTCTGGCTCTGACAATGGCGAGAGGACTCTGCCTCCAAGAAGTCTCTCACGCGTCTGGACAAGCTCACCTTCCCTTTTTTCCAGACTGTTTGGCGAACATCTGGACAAGCTCATTTCTGACGCCACGGGAGGAAAGAGTACCTCCTTCCCCCAGCTGAAGTCAAGGACGTCCTTCACCAGACATCCACAGTCCTCGTTCCGCTCCTTCGGAACTCATTGGTTGGCCGACATCCCGTGCTGTTCCCGCCGCCAGCCGCGGACTACGCAGGGACCGACCTCAGCTCTCCCCGAAACCCACTTCGTCATGGCAGCCTAGACGGAAACAGTCCAGGACTAGGGAGACTCGTCCACGACGTTTTCTCCCCTCATGACTCCTTCGGCGCCCCAGAAGACACACTCATTGTAGGAGTTCGACTGCGGCTCTTTTCAACACATCTCCACCTGAGACGACAAATGGGTGCGAGACCTTGTGTCTTCCGGTTACCAGGACCCGACCCCCGAGTCGGTTCTTTCTCTCAAACCCCCCAAAGACTCGAAAACGACGCAAAGCTTTTTTCTCAGCAATCCACTCGCTCCAAACAGGAGGAGTGATAATACCTGTCCCGGACGACGTGAAGTTCAGGGGTTTTTATTCCAACCTCTTTGTGGTCCCCAAAAAGGATGGGTCAGTTCGACCCATCCTGGACCTCAAACACCTGAACAAACATGTGCACGTACGGAGATTTAGAATGGAGTCCCTAAGGTCCATTATTGCATCCATGGTCGAAGGGGAATTCCTCGCCTCCATAGATATCAAGGACGCGTACCTGCACATACCCATCGCTCCAGATCACCAAACGTTCCTCCGCTTCGCAGTTCAGGACTCCCACTTTCAATTCGTAGTTCTACCCTTCGGCCTTGCCACCGCACCAAGGGTCTTCACCAAAGTCATGGCGGCCACCATGAGCGTCCTTCACGCCAGGGGAGTAGTCGTTCTTCCTTACTTGGACGATTTCCTCATCAAGGCCCCCTTCTTCCGCGACTGCTCAACCAGCGTACAGATCACTGTGGACACCCTATCTCGCTTAGGGTGGCTAGTGAATCTAGACAAATCATCCCCGATCCCATCACGATCCTTCACCTTCCTGGGCATGTCCCTGGACACCTGTCGGGGCTTGATCCATCTCCCCCTGGACAAGGCGATCGCTCTTCAACGAGCGGTACGCTGCCTTCTACGTCCTCCGTCTCGCTCCAATCGATTCAGCATGAAGGTGCTCGGCAGGATGGTGGCGGCTATGGAAGCAGTACCCTTTGCTCAACTGCACCTCCGCCCACTGCAACTAGCCCTTCTAGCGGCCTGGGACAAGAGCCCCTTCTCCCCGGACAGACATCTTCACCTGACGCCTTCAGTCAGGTACGCACTCCGCTGGTGGCTTCGGTCCTCATCCCTATCGAAGGAGAGATCTTTTCTCCCAGTGAACTGGCTGGTCCTGACCACGGACGCCAGCCTCCTAGGCTGGGGAGCAGTGTACCGGCACCACACTGCTCAAGGACGTTGGACGCCCCAGGAGTCTTCCCTACCCATAAACATCCTGGAAATCTGCGCGATCTCCCTCTCGTTCAGGGCATTCTGCCCTCTGCTAGCGGGTCATCAGATTCGAGTCCAATCGGACAATGCGACAGCTGTAGCCTACGTCAATCGCCAAGGGGTACACCTGCAGCAAGGCAGCTTATCTCGAGGCCCACAGGATCCTCAGCTGGGCCGAATCGACAAGGTCAGTGATATCAGCGGTACACATACCGGGAGTAGAGAACTGCGCAGCAGACTTCTAAGTCGCCAAGGCCTGGCCGCCGGAGAGTGGTCTCTCCACCCACAAGTGTTCCTACACATCCGCACTCGCTGCGGTACACCAGACATGGATGTAATGGCCTCAAGGTTGAACGCAAAGGTACCCGCGTTCATAGCCAGGTCACGCGATCCGCAGTCCATCGGCGCAGATGCTCTAGTCTGCTCCTGGCTCCACCTCCGCCTGCCTTACATATTTCCACCCCTACCTCTGCTGCCGCGGGTAATCAGGAAAATCAAGGCAGAGGGAGTCCCGGTGATACTGATAGCACCGGACTGGCCCAGGCGCGCCTGGTACGCCGAATTAGTACAAATGCTTGTAGACGTACCGTGGTGCCTTCCAGACATCCCAGACTTGCAGACACAAGGGCCCATTTCCCATCAGAACTCCAGAGCCCTGAAGCTGACGGCTTGGCCATTGAGACCTGGGTATTAACAAGAGCAGGATTCTCCCCCGCGGTTATCTCCACCATGATCAGCGCCCGAAAGCCTGCTTCATCCCGCATTTACCACCATACGTGGAAAATCTTCCTTTCATGGTGCAGGGAAAGTAACGTCCAGTCTCTGCCTCTGGCCATCCGCAGAATTCTCGATTTTCTGCAGGTTGGCTCTCAGTTCCCTTAAACGGCAGGTCTCAGCACTCTCAATCTTCTACCAATACCGCCTGGCTCAAAAAACGCAGGTCAAGACCTTCCTCCAGGGCGTTTCCCATCTAGTTCCCCCGTACAAACGGCCGCTGGAACCATGGGACCTCAATCTTGTTCTGGACGGTCTCCAGAGGTCTCCCTTTGAACCTCTCAAGGAATCCTCCCTTGCTTTTCTGTCCTGGAAGGTAACGTTCCTGGTGGCAATTACGTCCATCAGACGGGTTTTGGAGCTAGCAGCACTCTCTTGCCGCGAGCCTTTTCTGATTTTTCACCAGGACAAGGTGGTTCTGTGCCCCCTTCCGTATTTTCTTCCAAAGGTTCCTACCCCGTTTCATTTGAACGAGGACATTGTTCTGCCTTCCTTTTGTCCACATCCAGTTCATAGGGTGGAAAGGTCTCTGCATTCGTTAGACCTCGTCAGAGCTCTCAGATATTACATATCCAGGATAGCCCCCTTTAGGAAAACTGACTCCTTGTTCGTCATTCCTGATGGGCCTAAAAAGGGACAGGCGACTCTGGCTCGCTGGATTCACTCTGCGATCCAGGAAGTCTACCGCTAGCAACTCAAGCCCATTCCTAGTGGGCTACGAGCTCATTCCACGCGAGCAGTTGGCGCCTCCTGGGCCATTCGGCATCAGGCTTCAGTGGAACAGGTGTGTAAGGTTGTGACCTGGTCTAGCCTACATACGTTTTCAAAGCATTACAGAGTCCATACCCAGGTTTCAGCTGAGGCAAATCTGGGTAGGACAATTCTGCAAACGACAGTAGAGCACCTTCTGTCAGTAGGTGCTCCAGGCTGTCTGGGACTGGTTCCTAGTCCTTGGGTTGCGTTGTCTTGTTTTTATTTTTCCCACTCATGGACTGCTTTAGGACGTTCCATGGTCCTGTGTCCCCCAATGAGGCGTCAGAGAAAAACGGCACCCACCCTGTTGTGCCTTGGTTCTCTCAGTACCTTACTTGGTTATGACACTTTTTTTTTTTTTTCCTTTCCTCATGTTCCTCTGTTTAGGTAAGTTTTTACTGGCTTTTTCTCCTACTGCTTGTGTACTAAAACTGAGCTTGCCTGGCCCAGCCAGGGGGTGTATACTGCAGAGGAGGAGCTATGATTTTGCATCTACTTGGTGTCGTCCTATGGATAGGCAGCATAACACCCATGGTCCTGTGTCCCCCAATGATGGCTAAGAGAAAATGATTTTACGGTGAGTACACAAAAATCCGTTTTTTTCCTTTCGCCACGACAGCACCCACGAGAGAGGGATTCGCCCCCTTCAGGACAGGAAACCTACGGATAAAAAGGGGCGGTCCCCCTCCCTCATCAGTTGGTTTCCTGTCCTGGAAGGATCGGAACCTACCATACCTGGGTCCAGGAGTCCGTGCGGTGTCTGAGGGAACGGCGGAGCTCAGGATTCCAGAAGCACGGTCGGTGGAGCTCCCCTCGTGGACTCCATCCTCCGGTGCATCCCGTCCTCTTTCCCTCGGCTTAGGCTGACCTCTGGGGAAATGGCGCCTGCAGGATCGCGCCGGTAAGTAGGCTGTTTGTGGAACGGTGCTCTCCCTGTGCTGCATGCTTCCAGCTCCTTCGGAGCGTGGAGCGTGTGCCGGGGGGGGCGTGTCCGGAAACTGCCACGCAGCTCACGCGCGACTTCCGGCAGGACCCGGAAGTGAGGACACTTCCGGGAGAACGGATGGCTGGGACGTGGACTTCTCCTGATGACGTGCCTGGAGTAATCAAGGGCCGGTGAGTTGCTGTGTGCAGCGAGTCTGGCGCTTCCCCTGCACCACGTGCGTGCGGTAACGTGTACGCGCACGGGGGGGTGGCGTGTCCGGGACTTGCTGCGTCGGCACTCATTGTCTCAGAGTTACAGAGATGCAGGAGTGGTGAGATAAGAGCGGACTTCAAAGATGGAAGATCCCCGCGACTCCCCTGCCCGGGACACCTCTCCATCCAGAGATACTGGACGTAAGGACTCGAGTGACACCAGGAGTTCCACGGGTCGTAAACGGACCGAGGACTCTGCATCCTCCAAGGACCGGACAAATCGTTCATCCCCACCTCCAAAGCCGGTATCCGTTCTTTTACTGATATGGGTGAGTGACCTTCATGAATGGTACCCTATACTGATGTTCCCTTCCGGTTCTGTTCCAGGGTCCTAAGAAAAGCACCGCTAAAAATAATAATAAGGAATGCCCACTGTGTGCCTGTCCCCTCCCCAAGGACTATATACAGAAGCTTTGTAGGTCCTGTATCCAAGCTATTCGGGGGGAGGCTTCAGCTTCCACCAACCCCCCTCCGGATCTCAGGGAACTGATACGTACTGAAATTCAGGCTTCTCTTCAGTCACTGCACGGCCCTAAAAAATCTAAGAAATCTCACCGTCAGCATGATTCCCCCCCATCTGACTCAGCTGACAGCCAGAGTGATGCTTCTTCGGCCTCTACCTCATCCTCTTCTGACGAGGCTGGAAAGGCGTGTTTTTCATTGGATGGGATGGACTCATTAGTAAAGGCTGTTCGATCTACCATGGGGATTGCAGAAGAGAAATTCACCAAGACTGCTGATCATACCCTGTTTGCGGGTCTCACTCAGAAGAAAAGGAAATCCTTTCCTGTGAATGAGGCTCTAAAAACCCTTGTTCTCAAGGAGTGGCAGAAACAAGATCATCGTGGGTTTCTCCCGTCTTCCTCAAAACGGAGATACCCCTTTGATGATGCAGACTTGTCTCAATGGTGCAAGGTACCAAAAGTAGATGTGGCCATAGCGAAATCCTCTAAAAAAATCAGCCTTGCCTTTCGAGGATATGGGATTTCTACGAGACCCTCTAGACCGTAAAGCGGATGCCTTCCTGCGTAAAACCTGGGAAGCCTCTGCTGGGGCACTGAAACCAGCAATTTCTGCAACATGTACAGCCAGGTCACTTTCAGTCTGGCTAGATACCCTAGACAAGCAGCTTAAGTCGGGTACCTCCAGGGATAAGATAGTTTCCTCGCTGCCCTTACTCAAAGACGCAGCTAATTACTTGGCGGATGCTTCTGCCGACTCTGTTCGCCTGGCGGCCAGAGCGGCAGGGTCTTCTAATGCAGCCCGGAGAGCACTCTGGTTAAAATCATGGAAGGGAGACACATCCTCAAAATCGAGACTATGTGCACTTCCATGTGAGGGTGAGTTCCTCTTTGGTCCACAGCTGGATGACATCCTCACCAAGGCGGGTGATAGTAAAAAGGGGTTCCCTAATGCATTTGCTCCTCCTTCTAGGCTCCCGTATCGCAAACGTCGTTTCCAGGCCACACGACCTGATCGCAGGGATAGATCGGACAACCCCGCCTCTGGGTCCAAGGGGACCCTGTTTGGAAACCCTTCCTCCCGTAGGAAGTTCCATAAACAATGATGGGGGGGTTCCGGTGGGAGGCAGACTAAGGTTTTTTGCACCCCTTTGGAAAACCATCACGTCCAGCTCCTTTATACTTGATTTGATTTCTCACGGTCTCCGGCTAGAATTCACTTCCCTACCTCCACAATGGTATTGTCTGACACCCACTAGGAAGTCGGAGGATCAACATAATGCACTGGTGACGGAGGTTCTCACTCTGGTGGACAAAAGGGTTCTTACGCCTGTCCCGTTACATGAGAGGGGACGAGGGTTTTACTCCCCTCTTTTCTTAGTTCCAAAGCCTGATGGGTCATTTAGGACCATAATTAATTTACGAAAACTTAATCTCTTTCTTACATACCGACGGTTTAAAATGGAATCACTCCTGACCACCATAAAGTTGCTCTATCCCAACTGCTACATGGCGGTCCTTGATCTCAAAGATGCATATTACCACGTCCCGATTCACGCACTTTATCAGCAATACTTCCGGGTGGCACTCTTTATGCACAACTCTGTTCACCATTTCCAGTTCACGGCCATGCCCTTCGGTGTTTTACTCGCCCCTCGGATTTTCACTAAGGTAATGGCGGAAGTCACCGCTTACCTTCGCGAGCAGCAGACTTTCGTGATCCCCTATCTAGATGACCTACTGGTTGTGGGTAACACGGCGGCACAGTGTTCTCTCCGTCTCCATAATACTATGTCAACTTTGGGTAGTCTGGGGTGGCTTTTGAATCTCCAAAAATCTAGACTCACGCCATCAACTTTTCAGTCTTTCCTAGGCATGCTTCTGGATTCTCGACAACAGCGTTGTTTTCTACCAGTGGACAAAATAGCAAAAATCCAGAGGATTGTACGGCGCACACAGACTCACACGTCTCTATCCCTCCGTTCTGCAATGTCCCTGTTGGGGTCCCTGACCTCGTGTATCCCCGCTGTCCAATGGGCCCAACTTCACTCCCGACAACTTCAGTGGGAGGTTCTGGCAGCTGCACGATCCCATCCAGGGTCACTCGATCATCCTCTGAGATTGACAGACACTACACGTGCATCCCTGACTTGGTGGCTTCGGGAGGAGAACTTAACCAAGGGGAAGGAATGGCATGTTCACCCCACCAATGTCCTCACGACGGACGCCAGTCCCTGGGGGTGGGGGGCTCACCTGGGAGATTCTATGACCCAGGGTCTTTGGTCCCAGCAAGAATCAGACGAGTCCTCCAACTGGAAAGAACTGATGGCGGTCTCTCAGGCTCTGATGTCGTTTCTTCCCCTCCTCAGGGGAACCCATGTACGACTTTGTACGGACAATCAGACGGTGGTGGCATACATCAACCACCAAGGGGGAACGAGATCGTCTTCCCTCATGTCCACGGCGGTTCAACTGTTGGAACTTGCCGAGACTCATCTATTATCCCTCTCTGCAGTCCACATCCGAGGGGTGGACAATGTCAAGGCGGATTTTCTCAGCAGGCAAACTCTCTATCAGGGAGAATGGGTCTTACATCAGGAAGTGTTTGCTCAAATCATACAGTACTGGGGCCTCCCGGTTATAGATTTGTTTGCTACCAGAGCCAACAGGCAGTTGAAGCTGTTTGGATCCCTGAACAGGGCGGATCAGCCAACAGTGTTAGATGCTCTTCAGGTTCCCTGGCAGTACAGTCTTGCTTATGCCTTTCCTCCCATTATTCTTCTCCCAACAGTACTTCGGAAAATCAGGGAAGACCAGGCTCGCATTCTCCTTATAGCTCCCTTCTGGCCCAGGCGTCCCTGGTTCTCCCTCCTGAGACAGATGTCAGTGACGGATCCCTGGGTTCTCCCATCCCGTCCGGATCTCCTATCACAGGGTCCTTTCCTGCATCCACACGTCAAGGGACTCCACTTGACGGCATGGAATTTGAAAGGGCATTACTAGACTCACGGGGGTTTTCCGGTCGACTGGTAGATACCTTACTGCAGAGTCGGAAACCGGTAACTACCCGTCAGTATGGTCGGGTATGGCACCGGTTCCTTCTCTCCTTCCCTGATGCCGTGCCTTCGGTGGTCCCCATTTCCTCCATTCTGGAATTTCTCCAGTCTGGGCGAGATCTGGGTCTGTCAGTCAGTACCCTTAGGGGTCATGTGTCAGCTCTGGGCGCCCTCTATAATTCTAATATAGCGGGAGATAAATGGGTCATGCGTTTCATCAAGGCCTGTGACCGGGGTCAGCCGATTCGTCTCCCGTGTACACCACCCTGGGATCTCACTCTGGTTCTGGATTCCCTAACCCGTCCACCCTTTGAACCACTTACCAAGGCGTCTGACAAATTGCTCTCTTTTAAGACTTGCCTCTTAGTTGCACTCACTTCGGCTCGGCGTGTTAGTGATCTTCAGGCTCTTTCTGTAGATCCTCCTTTCCTTAGGGTCTTCCCAGATCATATTGTTCTTAGGACTGACCCGGCATATTTGCCTAAAGTAGCATCACAGTTTCACCGAAATGCGGAAATCATTCTTCCTTCCTTCTTTCCTGACCCTTCCACACCAGAGGAATGCAGGTTTCATACACAAGACGTCAAGGAAGTTATTCTCACATATATCTCTAGGACAGCCCCTTGGAGACAGGATAGGGCTTTGTTTATTGCCTTTCAGGGTTCCAGACGTGGTCATCAAGTGTCGAAACAGTCATTGGCCCGATGGATGCGAGATGCTATTGCTGTTGCATATGAATCAAAACAGGAACCCCTTCCATCTCCTGTACAGACTCACTCTACTAGGGCGATGGCTTCATCTTGGGCTGCCATGTCGAATGTCTCCATTGACAGTATTTGTAAGGCTGCTACCTGGTCCTCTCCTTCTACTTTTTATAAGCACTACCGGTTGGACCTTTCTTCCTCCTCTGACCTTTCCTTTGGGAGATCGGTTCTTCAGATGGTGGTCCCTCCCTAAGTGTGTTATCTCTATAAGTCTCTCGTGGGTGCTGTCGTGGCGAAAGGAAAAGACTAAATTACTTACGGTAATGGGATTTTCCAGAGTCCACGACAGCACCCTTTACACCCCTACCCTTTGTTTTCTTCACCCTTTGGGGTTGATGGTTCTACTTTTTGTCTTGTATTGTGACTAATTTCTGGCGGTTCCTCTCCATTTTTCTCTGAAACCAACTGATGAGGGAGGGGGACCGCCCCTTTTTATCCGTAGGTTTCCTGTCCTGAAGGGGGCGGATCCCTCTCTCGTGGGTGCTGTCGTGGACTCTGGAAAATCCCATTACCGTAAGTAATTTAGTCTTTCACGCTAGTTATGGGCAATACCAAGCGCACGGTGAAAGGGAAGGGAAACTCTGTGTCTAGGGAGAGAGAAGATGGTGACCCTGACCGAACCTACTGCTGGTCCCTGGGGTCCCTCACCATCCTAAATAGGTTCTGCACCTATACGCCGAGCCAGATACCTGACCCTAGGTATCCCTAGTACTGGGCCCTAAATAGGGAACAGGTAAGTTGAGCTCTTCATCAACCCCACTAAACATCTATTGAAGACCAAAAGGAGGCCCACGGGGAAAAGCATGAACTACTTATTAGTTGAGTCAGGTAGAATTTCAGCAGAGCTTTCAGCAACATTACCACAAAGGAGTACAAGCCACCTGCTTGCAACCTCGGCTTGAAAGAACTGCCGAGGACTGAAAGCACAGTCCAAAGGAAGGAAGGGGAATTTAATCACCAAGGGAATACTGACCATCAACAGTTGGGTGGAAGGCAAGCTCCTGTTGAGTCCAAAAGGGAGAGACATGAATCCAGCAGAAAAGCTACCTATACCAATGAATAGTGACAGCAGGAACAATGGAAGGTCAGGGAGCATTCTGCGCAGCCAAACGCTGTGACCTTCGATTGCCTGAAACCACATGACTTTCTGACACACATGACGCACACGTGACAATACCCAATGTGATGATGCTACTCACTCAGCTGCTTATTGAAGTAACAACAGGAACACCTTCTAGTTAAACAGTCCGACTGGTTTATTTTCAGATACCATAAACTGCTCCGGAAGAAAAAATATAAAGCAAGCCTTTCCAGCATAAAGATACAAAACCGAAAAATAAGAAGTCCATTTCACTGTGGACTCACCCGATCAGGATAAGAAACCCTCCTTTCACGCGGAGTTTCTCTCTGGAGGTGTAGCATCCTCCACACACAGACCATGGGTGAGACAAACAGTCCGTATTTTAACAAATGTACCACACCCATGGGTAAGGTATGTGAGCAGCCAGATTGGCCCATCTCTCTGACTGCTCGTAAAACCTGTCCCTGATGCATCCCAAGAACTCTTTTAGTACTAACTGTACTAGAGCTTGCATCACAGAGGATAACCACCACTGCGATACATGCCTTCCCTTGAATACATGTCTGGCTGCCATCTAAGGATATGTGCGCACATTGTGTAATTTCATGCGTTTACGCTACGTATTGCACTGCAACATAAACGCATGCGTCCCCAGGACAATATGAAGGTTGTGCATAATCCATCTGCACGTTGCGTTTGAGAGCGCAGCGATTTGCATGCTGAAATTTTGATCCAAATCACCGCTCAAAGTAACATGTCACTTATTTCGTGCACTTTGGATGCCGCACCCACTCTGTCTATGGGAGAGGCAGCATCCCGAGCGCATGCAATCGGCATCTATTCTGCAGACACACCGCATCCATTATGCAATGTTTCTGCAGCGATTTGAAGCGCACGTGCACTGCCAAATCGCTGCAGATTTTTCAGCATGGACACTACGCAACAAGCGCACAAGCCTTACACCATTATAAATAAAATAATTATTGAAAGCTCACCATGTTTGGTGAATATTCCAAATGGGATAGAAGTAACCAGTGGGTGCTGATTTCACTGGTGGAGCACAGTAATCCACAATGGAAAATGAAGGAAGGTTAATGGCATGACCATTCGGTAATAAAATCAATCATTTATTGAAAAAAGTGAAAAACCAAACAGATCCATCTATGAAGGTGGAAAAACTGATGCGTTTCAGGCAAGTAAGCCCTTAGGCTGCTTTCACACATCAGTTTTTTGCTGTGCGCCACAATCCAGCGCTTTGTGGGAAAAACGCATCCGGGTTCTTTTTGCCAATAGGTGCGTTTTTACCTCATAGACTTTTATTAGCTCCGGATTGTGCCGCATGTACTCATGTTTGAATCGGTTTTGGCCTGTTGCGGCAAAAATCGTCACTCCGGTGGCCGCACAGGACGCAGAGAGGAACGTTTTTGCCAGCGGCAAAAAACTGCATAGCGCCGCATGCGGCGCTGTGCGGCATAGTGCATAATGAAAGTCTATGCACGCCGAATCCGGTGGCATGCATCAAACGGCGGAAGCATGTACCGGATTTGGTTTTTACTTCTGAGCATGCCCAGAAGTGATATAAATTCATTGCTTGTCAGAAAATCAATCTCTCTCTCTCTCACTGACTCACTCACTCATTCACTCACTCTCACCCACTCACCGATCACTGGCGCGGCGCTGCACGGCTGTCACACTCCTCTGGCGGCTTCTCCTGATTTGAAAATGCCGGCCGCCCATTATTCAATCTCGTATTCACTGCTTTCCCCGCCCACCGGCGCCTATGATTGGTTGCAGTCAGACACGCCCCCACACTGAGTGACAGCTGTCTCACTGCAACCAATCACAGCCGCCAGTGGGCGTGTATATTGTGCAGTAAAATAAATCATTAAAAATAACAGCGTGCTGTCCCCCCCAATTTTGATACCAGCCAAGATAAAGCCACACGGCTGAAGGCTGGTATTCTCAGGATGGGTAGCTCCACGTTATGGGGAGCCCACCACCCTAACAATATCAGCCAGCAGCCGCCCAGAATAGCCGCATCCATTAAATGCGACAGTCCCGGGACTCTACCCGGCTCATCCCGAATTGCCCTGGTGCAGTGGCAATCAGGGTAATAAGGGGTTAATCATGGCAGGAGTCTATGAGACACCTCCAATGATTAACCTGTAAGTGAAAGTAAATAAACACATACACCCGAAAAAATACTTTATTTAGAATAAGAGACAAAAAACACCCTCTTTCACCATTTTATGAAAATCCCCAAATACCCCTGCAGGTCCGACGTAATCTACAGAGGTCCCACGATGCATCCAACTCTGCTAAATGAAGCTGACAGGAGCGCCGTAGAACACAACCACTCTGCGCTGTCACAGGGAACGTCACTGAGGTAGTGCCGGGGCGTCTGCGGAGATGATGCGTGCGGTAGTGCCTGCGTGGGGGGTACTGCAGGGGTGTGCGGTGATGATGCGTGCAATAGTGCCTGTGTGTGCGGTGATGATGCGTGCGATAGTGCCTGCGTGTGCGGTGATGATGCGTGCTATAGTGCCTGTGTGTGCGGTGATGATGTGTGCGATAGTGCCTGTGTGTGCAGTGATGATGCATGCGGTAGTGGCTGCATGTGCGGGGATGATGGGGGCGATAGTGCCGGTGTTTGTGCGGTGATAATGGGGTCTCTCTCTCTCTGGGCTCTTCTCCACTTGCGATTTCTATGTGCGAGTGCGATACGATAAAAAAATCGGATCGCACTCTCACTAGTGTTAATTAATGAGGCCGTGTCCTCTTGCTAAATTTTTACCGGAATGACTCATGCTCTCGGTGAAATTGCAGCATGCTGCGATTTGCACCAAGTCTCAGCTCTCTCACCCCCATGCAATCCTATGGGAGCGAGAAAGAAGTCAGAATATGGATGGCATGCGCATGTCATAGAGATGGCATACGCATGTCACACAGATCCTTGATACTTGCATACCGTGTCAGACTGGCTACCGGAGGAATTTCCAGTAATACCAGTACTGGCCGCGGTAACATGCACTGAACTCCGGAGCTGTCACCTGAGCTCCGGAGTGCAGCCTGAACAGCGAGCGCCGAGTGATTGATTCCCCGGCGAATGCTGTTCAGTTCAGCACAGCTACAGACCGGGCTGATCTCTGGAGCTCAGGTGAGAGGTCCAGAGTTCAGTGCAGGCCTGGTATTATTGGAGATTCCTCCGGTAGCCAGCCGCTGCTTGCATAAACACTAACATAGCACCCGCATGACGCTCGCATGTCATACGGATGATATGTGAGGAAAAAAACACACATCGTACGCAGACCACACGCAGGACACTCACATTTGTAGCCGAGTATCGCTGTGATTTTTTAAATGCAAGTGGAGAAGAGCCCTCTCTCTCTCTCTCAGCATAAAAAAGAAAAAAAAACGGATCGTTTTTTTTTTTACCGGATCAGTCGCATCAGTTTTTACACAATCTGAGACGGATCCGTTGCATCAGGCACAAACCGGATTGTGCCTGATTGCAAAAAACTGATGTGTGAAAGTAGCCTTAGGCTACTTTCACACTTGCGTTGAACGGTATCCGTTGCATTGCGTTGTGTAACGGATGCAACGGATGTGTTGCATATAGTGACACAACGGATGCAACGGATGCTGCAAAACAACGCAATTCGTTTTGATTTTTTTTTTTTTTTTTTCCCGGTTTTACCAGCGGCAGACTATAGTGAACGATCAGCTGATCGTTCCCTGCAGCCGGCCGCTGGGTGATCAGCTGATTGCTCCCAGTAGCCGGCCGCCGGGTGATCAGCTGATCGCTCCCTGCAGCCGGCTGCCGGGTGATCAGCTGATCGCTCCCGCCCGCCGGGTGATCAGCTGATCGCTCCCGGCTGCCGGGTGATCAGCTGATCGCTCCCTGCAGCCGGCTGCCGGGTGATCAGCTGATCGCTCCCGCCCGCCGGGTGATCAGCTGATCGCTCCCGGCTGCCGGGTGATCAGCTGATCGCTCCCTGCAGCCGGCTGCCGGGTGATCAGCTGATCGCTCCCGGCCGCCGGGTGATCAGCTGATCGCTCCCTGCAGCCGGCCGCCGGGTGATCAGCTGATCGCTGTCACTTGCCGGCGCCCGGGCATGCCGGCGGGCGGGCGCTCAGCTGAGCGCTGTGACTTGCCGGCGGCCGGGCATGCTGGTGGCCGGTCATTCAGCTGAGCGCTGTCGCTTGCCGACGGCCGGGCGCTCAGCTGAACGTTCGGCCACCGCGAGCCAAAATAAAGTTTGATTTAAAAAAAAAAAAAAAAAAAAAAAAAAAGAGCATGCGCAGTGAAATCCAGAGGATTCCGCTGCTCAAAATAACGTTACATGCTGCGTTCCTCCCGCTGGGCGGAAGCAACGGAGCGTCGCCCAGCGGAAGCAACGCAGCTCCTTTTGGTACAATCCGTCAACCATACAAGTCTATGGGAAACAGCGGAATCCGTTAACGGATTCCGCTGTTTCCCAAAAGGGCGGATTGTAACGGAAGGAAAATAACGCAAGTGTGAAAGTACCCTTAGTCATAATATGAAATGGAATCCTTACAGATTCTGTTTATACTACAACTTTATTGCCAGAAAAGGGTCAGTTTTTTCACGTTTTTAAAAATGATTTGTTTTGTTTTTGAACTTTTTTTTTTAATAAATAATTGATATTATTACCAGATGTTTGTGCCATTAACCTCTCTTTGTATACTATCGTGGATTGCTGTGATATACCCATTATACGCTATGAGGTTGTTCAGATGCCTGGTTTTTTTTTTTCTTCTCTCTGCCAACTGTCTGTTAAAAATAATAAAAACAACCAGAAGTGTCCGATTTTATTCTAATTAGCAGATCAAAATGACCCGTTCATGTCAGTGGACCTATGAAAACAATGGCCACCACACAATGTCATCCAAATCTTGGCCGTTTTTTTATTTTTTGTTTTTATGTAAGGGGTAGGAGACGCTTGGAAACCTTTTTTTGTGCATAAAAGAAAATGTAATGTCACACCGATGGTAAAAACAGACGCACGGACCAAAGATGCATGTAAATCAAAATCAATTTTTTTTTTTTGTGTCTGTGTTATTCTTTCTCATACTCTGGGAGAAAACCACTCCAACTTTCTTCAGTGTGTTAGATCAAATTTTTATCAACATTTGGTCTTCGTCCGTTTTTACCATCAGTTTAATCTTTTTATTTCCTTTTTTTTCATGTTTGTTTGAGAAGTTTTTTCAAGTTTGTCCCATCAAACAAACATGAAAATTGGACATCACATGGATGGCATCTGAGTAATGTTCAGTATATTCACAGACTCATGGTTGATGTGATCCGTGACTCCGTGTTTTCGTCCAGACCATTCAGTCCACAAAAATACACGGATAGATGAACAACCAGATAACTATAAAAGATTTCAACTTCTACGTGGATAGAATTTGAACATGAGAAATTGACGCCTGAATGGGGCCTTACTCATAATTATTTCTGGCAGCCATATTGATGTCTATTATTCTCAGCGCATCCATCCACCTTTCTGGAATTAGCCAACATGGCACAGTGATATATTAGATATATAAAGCTGAATGTGTGTATGTGTGTATGTGTGTGTGTGTATGTCCGGGATTGGCATCTGCACCGTCGCAGCTACAGCCACAAAATTTTGCACACTCACACTTCTGGACCCCGAGAGCGTCATAGGCTATGTTTTGAGGGGAAATTTTAACCCCGCACTTTACAGTTATTCAGCAAAAAACCTGCCTCCATTAAAGCGAATGGAGCTGGGAGCTACAGTGCAGCCAGAACTTCAGAAGAATGCGCAGCCACGCCCTTATATGGAATGTTGGCGTGTCACAATGCAGCCAGGGAAAGACACAGACAAAGAGACAGACTTTGCATATTTCCGTGGTATCATGCCCCTGTGGGCGTGATACCATGGAGCGACGTCCCCATCGTTCATTCTATCCTACGCGCATTGCAGCAGGCTTCGTTTCCGGGTGCTCAATAGCTGGCTTCAGACGCGCACTGCGCATGCGCAGTGCGCGTCTGAAACTGACAAGGAAAACCCGGAAGAGAAGCCTTCCGCAATGCGCGCAGGATAGAATGAATGATGGGGACGTCGCTCCATGGTATCACGCCCACAGGGGCATGATACCACGGAAATATGCAGACGTTCATAGGGCAAGGCGCCGCCCCTGTGACCACATTCCCTGCTATTTACATATGAAATATGAAGGTAATAAAACGTTTTTTGTTACTTTCATATTATACAATTTTAGAACACAGGGATGGGTAGGAAGGTATAATTAGGGCACACATGCGTCTGCTGATAGGTCAGAATGCATATTCTAGGTGACAGGTTCCCTTTAAGAAATAAGAGGCATAAAAAAAAAAAAAAAAAGGAAAAATGTACCTTTGAAGTATTCTGTTTGAGTATATAGAGTATACACGGGTGTGTAACGTAACGTGTCCGGTTGATAGTCAGTAATTGATAAGACTGAAGGGCAGGTACAGGTGTCATGGTAAGAGTCCTGACTGAATCCTGGTGCGTCTTCCACAGAGAGGAGACGATAGGGGGATTGGTTTTGGCCGGTACAGCGTCATGGTGAGACCCTGACTGTATCCGGTGGAATTTGATGTTCTCTACGATCCTAGGTAGGAGGAACATTGGCAGAATCCCGTGACTTTGGTTTTAAACAGTATTATTGATGTTCTGGACGGACCGTTAGAATAAGGTGTAAATAGTGTGAACAGAGGTTACTGGTACATGAAGTAAGAGATAGTGAGGGTGAATTTAGTATCTATCACCCACGTGACACTTCCTGGTAGGACAGCTCGTTTGTGTTTGTGGTTTGTGGACTGAGGTAGAAATTCTGTGTATTCTGTGGATGTGTATAGTCTATGGTCCAGAAGAGGAAGTGGATTACGGCATAGCAGACATCCAGATTGACGTGTTAGTTTTGGGTCGTATACCCTTGAAGCATGGGGTCTAATCAGTCCACACCTGTCAAGTTAACGGCAGAAGAATTAGTAAGCGAACGAGAAGGAATGGAAAGATGTTTTGTTAAACAAGCGAGGGATCTTGAAAGATAAAGATCTCCTTATGGATGCTGAAGCATGGTATAGAACGTCAAAGGACGTTAAAAGATTGGCCTGGAAAGAGGAATGGGATAGAGATGGTAGATATTTCTATATTGCACCAGCTCAGAAAATGGCTCCTCAGGAAGTGGCCAAGCCCATTAGAAAGCAATGCCCACCACCCTATATGTCATCCTCAGAGGGTTGGACTTGTGTAGTTTGTCCCCCTGCCCACCAAACGCCCTCCCTAGCCTGCCCAGACGTCATTTCAGGTTGGGCCGCACCTAGTTCCCTTTTCCAGCCATCTTCAGTCCCAAGGCCACTGGCCTATTTGTTGCTGGAGCAACAGAAGACACCGAGGGGGGGCAGGAAGATGACAATGATTTAACAATGATCCACCCCACCACCAACACTGTCCCTAGTAGAGGTAAACCACAGGTGCTGTCCTTATTTGAGGACGTCAGGCCACACATGGCATCGCACCATTATTCCGATAGTCCCAGACAAGAACGCCCTAAATATGTGACATGGAAGCCTCAAGAGGCTGCAGTCCTTGTGAAGGAACACTGAAATATATACACCTATGAGTGACGTGTCATCAATGATTGATGTTTGATACCTTGGACCTGATGTACAGGTGCAGTGTTAAGGAAAAAGTGGGTGAAAGAGCCCTGACTGTTACCTGATACGGTTTTCCTGCTAAGCAGTGAGTTGAACGTTGTATGCGTACTCACTGGTCTTGTTTTAGTGGATGTCAATGTATTCTTACCTAGAATTGAATACATTGGGGAAGACCCCTAAACTTTGGTCTTAATCGGAATTATTGAGTATTCGATAGACCGTTCTCATGGAGGTGTATGTATATCGTGAATTCTCTCTCTGACATAATATCTCATATATAGTTTTCCCTGAAAGATGTTTTCACCCAGATTAAAGCTGGGGATTCTTTCTGGCCAGTAATGGAGCCAGGTTTACAGTGAGGGTGCGTGTACCTTATCACCCAAGTGACACTGGAAGATGTTTTATGTATAATGTACGCAGTTTTTGGTGTGAAACACCGTAGGAGAGTTGAAAAGAAAAAAAAAAAAAAAAAAAAACAGGGAAGTGTTAGTTTCCATTTCAGTCCTGTGAATGAAATTCGGTGAAGTTTAGTTGTAAATGACACACGTATGTTGAAATGGAGAATTCTAGATGAGAATTGATGAGTAATTCTGAATCTAGCAACTACACTATGTGTATTTTACCTGTCTGTGAAAATAGGAAAGAAGAAACATAAGCTGATAGATAGGGTGGACTTATCCCACCCCATTATTTTCTGTTCTGAATGTAGATTTCTTTCTGTCACTCTGCCCTGGGTGGGGTATGGTATGGGGATAGTTATCAGGGTCTGACAGGAGATAGGGATACGCTGGAGGCTCGGCCCTGACCACCATCAGGTCTACCGTCGAGATGAGGGCGAGTACAGGGTCCCTAGTTACAGGGTCAGCCCAGGGGTCCCTATATAATCCATATTCCCGGTGACAGATTGAATACCTCCTGAATGTAGATGTCACAATACATGACACTCCCTCCCAGGACTCTTCAGACGCCATTTTTGGCCAACACCTACTTCCTCTTTTAGCGGCTGTTTCTTATCGGTAATTATCTTTAGTGGACGTTTTAACTCAGACACTACATAGTTCATCTTTAGACGCCATTTTAGTCCAGCCGACACCCAGTTCCCCATTTTTGTTTATGCAGCCACAGCCACTGCTCTGTTTATTGCTGACATAGCAGGGACTGCAGAGGGGGGAGACAGGGACCTGGAACACACACACTCCATTTTTGGTCATATATGCAGTTTTTCCCACTAATGAATCTTAGCAGAGGTTATTGCTGATAGTCCTGTGGAAACGTTTCCCTTCACTTTTGCATGTTTGTTTTTGCTGTATCTAGTATACAGTGTTTAATAGACCATATAGATTGCTCACTATTAGTCCTGGTGGACAGTGAATATTTTTCTGCCTATGGCAGTTGCTGCTTAGCCTGGTTTGAGATATTCTCACTTGTATGTTATCCTGCCTGATATCTTGCACAATCTCAGTTCCCTGATAGAGAGGGTGGAGGTTCATGTGGTCCCAAGGGGACATTGATCATCAGGAGTTGACATATATTAGAGTTTTTCGTTGGCAGCACCCAGTAATCCTTTGTGTCTTAGTTTACAGGGTCTGACAGGAGAGAGGGATACGCTGGAGGCTCGACCCTGACCACCATCAGGTCTACCGTCAGGATGAGGGAGAGTGCAGGGCCCCGAGTTACAGGGTCAGCACAGGAGAGGTAGAGTAGATACGCTCCACTGCTTTTTCCTAGTTGTGTATATGTAGTCAGGGGGTGCTGCTTGGTAGTTTCCAAACCCTCTTGTGCTCTTTTCTCTTTCCCCGGGGTTTTAGGGGATCTTAGTTTTTAGAATTTCAGTGTTCTCCTGACCCCAAAGTTACACCCATTGCTCTTTCTTACAAACCTGGGTATAGTCCTTTGTATCAGGTCTCCGAGAGCCCACATGTAAACTACAGCTGGTAAAGACCAAGACACCCTCCTTCAAATGGCAAGACGTATGGAGATGAATCTAGCAGCTTACAAGATCACCCCACATACAGATGAGCTACAGTCACAGTCATCTGAGTTACAGTTACAGTCACCTGAAGAGTATCATCACGTCATCTCCAGCCCAGAAGTCATTCTACCCGTTTGCCATGAAGGAAGACAGCAGCCCTTTGAACACTACTCAGCCAGATTGAACACCTACCTAAAGCACCAGTTGAAGATCAGTGCCCGTATGACATCACTGCTCCCTGACAAAGTCACCATCTCCCGGTGTGGGGTCCTTAATCCTGCTGAACTTCTCCCTCTTCCAAGGGGGGAGTGTCCCACCTCTGACACCTTGGTGGAAGAGGTAGTCGACTCTGGCATAGCTGAAGAAACTCTGGATTCGATACCCTGACTTAACATCTTTACGGATGGATCAAGATGTGCATCAAGAAGACTGTTCAACATGGGTATGGTGCTGGTAGCAGAAGACGCTGTGCTGATAGAGCAGTCGCTACCCGCATGCCTGTCTGTAAAGAAGCAGATGTATGTGCTCTCGCTGAAGCCTGCAAGATGGCAGCCAGCATCTACTCTGTGGAGGACAAGAGACTTGATCACTGCCAATGGAACTGTACGCCGCCATGAGGCCATAGAGGAACGGATAGAAGCTTTGCTATTGCCAGACAGTCGCGGTGAGCAGGGTTGAGGCCTACATTGGAGGAGTCAAGGGAAGCAGTATGAAGTGCCCTCACTGACAGAACATCCAAAGAAACCCCAAGACCACTCACCAAAGAAACAGTCAGTCAATCTGTGCTTTTCGAATGACCCCGATGTGAAGAAGAAAGGAAAGATGGAAAGTCTTGAGAAAACGTTGTCCTGACCCTACAAGAGCAAGTCCCAGAAGAAGAAGAGGACTGAGATAGGGTGCAGCTGTGGGCTCCCGGAGACCATAGAAAGTGGCTAGTGACCTGCTTTCACTGCCAGCCAAAGAGAGATGGCAGGCCTTGGACACAGAACTGACTCTACACACCCCATACCAGCCACAGAATAGAGGGAAGGTTGGGAGGATGGGGCAGTGTAGAAGGCAAGGGCATGAGAGTCTTCCCCTTGAATTGTTCAGTGTCAGACACACCACAGCAGGGACCACTAGGTTGAGACCCTATGAAATCCTGTTTAGAAGTACCCCCGGATACTTCAACTAAGCTTGTTGTTTGTTTAAACATGTGCCTAATACACGTTTTTGAGTTTTCTCCTCCAGATCCAACCAGATCTAGATTTTTCTCTCTTTTCTTTTTCTCTCTCCTCTTTTTCTCTCTCTTCTTTTCCTCTCTCTTTTCCTCTCTCTTTTCTCAATCTTTTTCTCTCTCTTCCTCTCTTCTCAATCTTTCTCTCTCTCTTTCTCTCTCTCACTCTTTTTCTTTCGGACGAAGATCCATGCATTCCACTACAAAGAGATGTCGGACCTGCCTGAGACCAGGAGATGGCTGTCTTCCCTCTTCTACCCGATACTTTGTGCCAGGACGATGATATCTAAGCATGTGGACCAGAAGACGACTGTGCATCCCACCTTTGATGTCCCACCATTACCGCCTGAGGACTGAGGAGCATGAGACTCTGAGTGAACCCAACCCTGATAAATATTAGCCAATTAAAGGACTACTGCCACGTTCCCCCTTCCTGAATAACGTGGGCCAGCGGAACATAGCCATGAGGACAGTCTAGAGAATACGGTCAGGATCTGGCTTCCTATGCACAGTCTGTTGGGTGGGGAGATTCATCCACAAGGGATGGGGTATCTCGTATGTGAGTGAGGTAACCATCGGCATTAGGACAGATCAATAGACCTGGAAAAGTAAGGAAAGACTTTTTGGCTATCTCCAAAGGGGGGACTGTTAGGGATGTGATTATGAATTATTATGAGTATATATAAAGTTACATGGAGATATCCATAAAGAACAAGATTTAAGATGCTGTTTCAGACCGTGTACCCCACCTAGTTCTGTATTTGGACATAAGACTCAGACAGTCTGGGCTATTCTTGTGACAAGTGAATCATGCTGACATTGCTTAATATAAATGAGGAACCAAGCACATTACAGTAAATTGTATATCACAGAATAAGCTGTTCTACTTTATCCAATAGGAGACGTGTTACGTATTCTTGGCAACCTAGCCAATAAGGTTATATATATTTGTACAACTTCCGGAAATAAATCAGTCTTACTTTCTATTCATATCTGAGCACGTCTCTGGTGTGTGTGTGAAAGATTGTGGTTATGCATGCTACCACGGGTGACTCATAATTTGGACTGCAGACAGTTTAAGAGGGATGCATGATTAGATTGCATCAACCTAAATTACGGCCTTATCACTACCTATGAATCAAGGTAAGGAATACACCGTTCGATCGCTTATATTATACTAGAAGGTGGCCCGATTCTACGCATCGGGTATTCTAGAATTTACGTATTGTGTAGTTCATGTATGATTTTTGTTATATATATATATATATAGATGTTGTTGTGTGTAGTTACCAAGTGTTTGTGTAGGGCGCTGTACATGTTCTGGGTGTGGCGGGGGGTGAGAGCGGTGTTGTATGTGTGTTGCGTTGTTTGTGGAGCGCTGTGTGTCTGTAGCGTTGTGTGTGTGTGTGTGTGTTGTGCGGTTTGAGTGTGTGTGGTGTGTTTTGGGGGGAGGTATGTTTTGAGCAATGTGTGTGTTGTGCGGTATGTGCGTATATTTGTGTGTGCTGCGGTGTTTGTGTGTTGGGTGTTGTGTGTGTGCAGCGTTGTCTGTGTGTGTGGGTGTCTGTGTAGGGCGTTGTTTGTGGTTCCCAGTGTGTGTGTGTTGTGCAGTGCGCGTGTGTGTGTTGGGGGGAGGTGTGCACCTTCCATCGTGCTCCATCCCCCATGCTGCGCACCCCCCATCGTGCTCCATCCCCCATGCAGCGCACTCCCCATCGTGCTGCATCCCCCATGCTGCGCACTCCCAAACGTGCTCCATCCGCCATGCTGCGCACTCCCAAACGTGGTCCATCCGCCATGCTGCGCACTCCCAAACGTGCTCCATCCGCCATACTGCGCACTCCCCATCGTGCTGCATCCCCCATGCTGCGCACTCCCCATCGTGCTCTATCCGCCATGCTGCGCACTCCCAAACGTGCTCCATCCCCCATGCTGCGCACCCCCCATCGTGCTCCATCCCCCATGCAGCGCACTCCCCATCGTGCTGCATCCCCCATGCTGCGCATTCCCAAACGTGCTGCATCCGCCATGCTGCGCACCCCCCATCATGCTCCATTCCCCATGCTGCACCAGCATCAGCCTCTCTGCCCGCAGCATCAGCCTCTCTGCCCGCAGCATCAGCCTCTCTCCTTCTAGCCTCCCCCAGCATCAGCCTCTCTCCTTCTAGCCTCCCCCAGCATCAGCCTCTCTCCTTCCAGCCTCCTCCAGCATCAGCCTCCCTCTCCCAGCCTTCCCCAGGATCAGCCTCTCTCCTCCCAGCCTCCGTCCTCCCAGCCTTCCCCAGCATCAGCCTCTCTCCTTCCAGCCTCTCCCAGCATCACCCTCTCTCCTTCCAGCCTCCCTCAGCATCAGCCTCCCTCTCCCAGCCTTCCCCAGGATCAGCCTCTCTCCTCCCAGCCTCCGTCCTCCCAGCCTTCCCCAGCATCAGCTTTCCCCTCCCAGCCTCCCTCAGCATCAGCCTTCCCCAGCATCAGCCTCTCTCCTCCCAGCCTCAGCCTCTCTCCTTCCAGCCTTCCCCAGCATCAGCCTCTCTCCTCCCAGCCTCAGCCTCTCTCCTTCCAGCCTCCCTCAGCATCAGCCTCCCCTTCCCAGCCTTCCCCAGGTTCAGCCTCTCTCCTCCCAGCCTCCTTCAGCATTAGCCTTCCCCTCCCAGTCTCCCCCAGCATCAGCCTCCCCCTCCCAGCCTTCCCCAAGATCAGCCTCTCTGCTCCCAGCCTCCTCCAGCACGCCGTGCTCCTCTGCCGACACTCACCCACACCCGATCGCATACACTCACACACACAACCGATCGCATACACTCACCCACACCCGATCGCATACACTCACACACACCCGATCGCATACACTCACACACACCCGATCGCATACACTCACACACACAACCGATCGCATACACTCACAGACACCCGATCGCATACACTCACACACACCCGATCGCATACACTCACACACACCCGATCGCATACACTCACACACACCCGATCGCATACACTCACACACACCCGATCGCATACACTCACACACACAGACACTGACGAAATCGCACATACGCGCTGATACTCACAACATCCGGAGATATCACATGCTTCTGGCCATGTGATCCTCCGTCAGGTCCTGGAAGCTCACAGCACAGTATCGCCGCCGAGAAGCAAGCGATATCCCAGGATGTTGTGAGTATGTGGATGCGATGTGATGTGTGTGTGAGGTGTGTGTGAGGTGTGTGTGAGGGTGAGTGTGATCTGATGTGTGTATGTGTGTGTGTGTGCTGTTATGTGTCTGTATTTTCCGCCGCTGCAGGACCTTGATGTGTGGATGCGATGTGATGTGTGTGTGAGGTGTGTGTGAGAGTGAGTGGGAGCCTGTGTACACTGGTAACTATGATACACATCGGGTAACTAAGGGACCTTAGTTACCCGATGTGTATAATGGTTACCAGCTTTCACGGCCTCCGTCAAGATCCCAGCATCGCAAGGTTATGTCTGGCGCTGCTGGGATCCTGACGGAGCCGGTGTAGAAGCAAGTGATATTCCAGGATGTTGTGATGTGTGAGGTGTGTGTGAGGTGTGTGTGAGAGTGAGTGTGATGTGTGTGTGTACTCACCTGAGAATCGGAGCTCCGTGTCAGTTGGGCCAGAGCGAGCGTGCATTGCGTGAGGGGGGCGGGGCCTGTAGAGAGCCGGGGCGAGAGGCCAATCCGTGTGGGGGGGCGGGGCCATGGCGAGCCCAGCGGCCAATCAGCTTTGTGTCACCGTAAGGACACAATGTCACCGGAAGGACACAATTTTGAAGCATGACAGACAGACAGACAGACAGACAGAATAAGGCAATTATATATATAGATACTGCGATACTACGGAGTTAAGGCTGTAATTGAGGTTCACAGAAATATGAATATGGTAGCAATGTGACCTAGGCAGCTACGGTAACCCATCACATCGCTTTTACAAAGTATGTAAAGGGGTTGTCCATTCATGACATTGATGACTTATTTTAGAATTAGTTATCAATATCTGATCGGTGGGGCCAGACATTAATCACTGGACAGAGGTGCAATGCCCCGCGCTATTCTTTGTGTGGGGGCAGATGCCATGTACTGTAGGACAACTATCCAAAGAAATAGCTGTCCTGCCGGACCTGGCAGGAGCTGCTACTTACTGTTTGGAGCTGCGCTCTCTAGTAAGTGTTTACATCCAGCAGCTGGCAGAACAAATTACAGCTGATCAGTGGTGGTGCTGGGTCTCAGACCCGCCATTTTGATGTTGATATGTCAGGTTATGGCCACAATCAGTATTTTACCTCAGTGTTTGTAGCCAAAGCCAGGAGTGGTTGAGGAAAACTGAAGAGGTGCCCGTGTTTGTATTATACTTTTTCTCTGATTGTTCCACTCATGATTTTGGCTACAAATACTGAGGTAAAATATTGAAAGTGTTAATGTGGCTTATATCAAATAAGTAAACAGGAAGGCAATCTGGCTCCCAGATGTTCCAGGAGAAGTCTCTTCATGTCTCCGCACCTACAGGCTGCATTACCCTTTTCTAAACTACTGTTCCAATGGTGTGGTATCACCGCTCTGACATTGTACAAAATACAGATCTATTGGTAATAGTCTGTACTGTTCATAATGCGTTTCTTATGATGGACGCTCGCAACAGAGGTATATTCTGCCACGTATGGATGCTGTCCTACTCTCAAGAGATAAGATACAGCACATACATGAAATTCCAATTTATGTGTGACAGTATGTTGTTGGATGAAGGGTATACTTGTTGCTATACAGGTAAAATGTCTTTGTTTCTCTACGTTTTTAAAACTTTTTCATATTTTATGGCCACTAGGTCTTTGAAAGTGACCAGTGTGCCGCCCCCACGTCAGCAGCCGGGCTGCTCGGGTCCGGATCTGCAGTGGCTCAAGGGGTCTCCGGACCGAGGGGTCGTGCAGACACTCAAATAAAAAGGGGAATGAAATACGTGCAGGGGATTGTTGTAAATAGTTTGTGAAGCCACCCACGGTGTGTGGTAAAAATAGAGTACCACCACTGCTGTTAGGGAGCACCCGGGGACGATGGAGCCACAGCTGGGTGTTTAACCCCTCCGTGGGTAGGGGTGGATGCCCCGGGGCTCAGTGTCCAGAACACAGGAGGTGGTGGCTGTGACGACATGGACTCTCATGGGTTAAAGTTTCTTAACATTGAGCCAGACAGGATGATAGATTGTTTATAGACGGGGGATAAGTCCCTCATTGTTTTTACAAGACTCTTGTTGACTCATGTAATTGTGTTGGCCACTGAAAGCCAGACGTATTGTTTCTCCAGACTCTTCCAGTAAACATTGTGATGTAGTTGTGTATTGCTAATGTGATTACCTTAGTAGCCATTGTCTAGTCTGTGACTTGCAGACTTCCTGTAGATATCCTCAGTCTTTCTGTGGACATCATTTGGATGAACATTGTCCATGCAGCTTGAGATTCATCCAATGGGAGAAGCAATCTTGTCCAACCAATCGATGAGGACGCAGTGTGCCCAGAGGGAGGGCTGTGGCTATAAGAGAGGACTTCTTTAAGCCACCAGTTGTTGATGGATGCTGATGGATCCAGTCTAAGCTCTTAGGAGCTGACTAGAGGATCAGGATATCTTATGGCTTCAATCTAGGGACTCCGGTTCCGGTTGGAGACCATATCCACAGCCTAGGGATTTCGACTCCGGCTGCCAGGACTACCTAAGGAGGACACTCAGGTTGGGACAGTTCAGTCACCTGTTACAGACTTTGCAGACCTCAGACAGCTTCCTAAATCTGGCGTTATTCCTTTCTCGGTGGGTGCCCGCCAAAAGCGGGGTGCTGCTGGATTGGAGTAAATAGCCCTGGAACCTCTGAGGCAAGGACATTCTAATCCCTGGTGAGCCAGCGGAAGGGTGAGACTCTGTTGCCTGTTACATTTGTGTTTTGCTGGTTATGTGTTATGCGCCGTTAATTGTTTGGGGATCTAATAAAGTCTAATTATTGTGGTTCCCTCACCCTGTGTTGTCTGAGTAGTGTTACGCCCATGGTTAAGGAGGCCAGCGTTCAGTTGGGATGAGCCCTGAGCCACGCTGTCTTTCTAAAGGCGGCGGGTTTTAGTGGACGAGAGCACCCACTGAGCCCCGTGTCTCCACAATTGGTGGCAGCAGTGGGATACTACTCAGCCTGGTTTACCCAGGGGAGCTGCAGAGGACTGGTGTTCGCGGACACCGTCCAGGGCTCAACAACCAGGGAGGCACATAAGCATACCTAGCGGGCCGTAAGGGAGGCATTCAGGTTTCGGACGCTGCCATGTCCAACCCCACCAGTTCAGCCATGGGACAAGGGCCAGAGAGGAGATACGACTGCAGCAGTAAATGGATGCTACAGGATCTGTGCCAGAGGCGAAAGATTATCTACTGGAACGCTGAGACTCGGTCGGACTTGATTGAGAAATTAGTCCGTTGGGATGCCCAGAATGATGCAGAGGACGATGAGGATCCCGCCGATATTGACCCAGAGGATTTAAACTATGTGCCACATCATGGATCTAGTGACAATCGGGAATCAACTTTGTCCAAAATGGCCCAAGCCACAGCGTTGTTGGAGGCATTGGGGCCTAGACCCTCAAGAGAAGAGAGGGCTTGGGTTCTGGAATATGTTTATGGGATTCCAGCTGCCGTACTGCTAGCACCAGCCGCTCAAGAAGGATGGTTACGCTACCCAGCAGAAGCTGCACCAAAACAAAGGACTACAAACAGGGCCGGTCACTTGCCCAATCTATGGTGCTGTTATACATGTGGGCGCCATGGACATATAGATAAAGATTGTCTCCAAAACTGAGGCCGCATGCTTGGAGCCCATCTGCCAGCTCAGCCGGTCAAGAGCCAGGGACTACGAGACACTGGTTCCTCCATTACCCTGGTAAGCCCAGTTATTGTTTCCCCAGAAGACCCTTTACCAGATTCCCAATTATCCATCTCCTTGGCTGAGGGCCAGCGCTCAGACGTCCCTCTGGCATGTGTGCAGTTGGACCTAATGACTGACCAGGGAGAGGTCGAGGTGGAGCTTGTGGACAGCCTCCCCACACCTGGTATTTTGGGGACCAACCAGGAAGTGATCGATGTGGGGATTGTGAACAGCCTCCCCATACCGGTCATTGTGGAAACTGACCAGAGCAAAGCTGATGTGGAGCTTATGAACAGCATCCCCACCCCTGGTATTTTGGGAACTAACCAGGAAGCGATCGATGTGGGACTTGTGAACAGTCTCCCTATACCTGTCATTGTGGAGACTGACCAGAGCAAGGCTGATGTGGAGCTTATGGACACCGACCCCACACCAGTTACTTTGGGGTCTGACCAGGAAGAGGTCCATATGGAGTTTATGGACAGCCTCCCCACACCTGTTGTTTCGGGGACTAGCCAGGAGGAAGTTGAAGTGGGGTTCATAGATGGCCCCACCAAGCCTGTTGTTTCGGATACCACTCAGAGGGAAGTGAAAGTGGGGCTTGGGGATTACCTGCTCACACCAGTCATTTTGGAGAATGACCTAGGACAAGGACTATCCAGTCAGTTTGAAGCAGCCATCACCCACTTCCAAGCCAAGCAGGACCCTGATGTGGATCTTTCTAACATCTTTTCCAAGGATAATTCACATTCCCAGTCTCCAGCATCCACTTCTGAGCCAAGAACCGTGAGTAAGCCTAACCACACTGTGGCTATTGACTGGGGAAAGATTGATAGTAAGAAATGTATGCAAGCCCAACTCATGGACCCCACCTTAGTGCTTGTCCGCAATATGGCTGCTCAACTTGGGCGAGGTAATCAGGGGGAGGTGTATAGATGCGAGCCTCTGATGCTGACCTCACCATTAAAAAGGACAATGCCGTCAAGAGGAGAAGGATGACCGGAAGCCTATCATGTCTGGCTAATATTAAGAAGGGGGAGGAATGTGACGACATGGACTCTCATGGGTTAAAGTTTCTTAACATTCAGCCAGACAGGATGATAGATTGTTTATAGACGGGGGATAAGTCCCTCATTGTTTTTACAAGACTCTTGTTGACTCATGTAATTGTGTTGGCCACTGAAAGCCAGACGTATTGTTTCTCCAGACTCTTCCAGTAAACATTGTAATGTAGTTGTGTATTGCTAATGTGATTACCTTAGTAGCCATTGTCTAGGCTGTGACTTGCAGACTTCATGTAGATATCCTCAGTCTTTCTGTGGACATCATTTGGATGAACATTGTCCATGCAGCTTGAGATTCATCCAATGGGAGAAGCAATCTTGTCCAACTAATTGATGAGGACGCAGTGTGCCCAGAGGGAGGGCTGTGGCTATAAGAGATGACTTCTTTAAGCCACCAGTTGTTGATGGATGCTGATGGATCCAGTCTAAGCTCTTAGTAGCTGACTAGAGGATCAGGATATCTTATGGCTTCAATCTAGGGACTCCGGTTCCGGTTGGAGACCATATCCACAGCCTAGGGATTTCGACTCCGGCTGCCAGGATTATAACATCATACCAGGACTACCTAAGGAGGACACTCAGGTTGGGACAGTTCAGTCACCTGTTACAGACTTTGCAGACCTCAGACAGCTTCCTAAACCTGCCATTATTCCTTTCTCGGTGGGTGCCCGCCAAAAGCGGGGTGCTGCTGGATTGGAGTAAATAGACCTGGAACCTCTGAGGCAAGGACATTCTAATCCCTGGTGAGCCAGCGGAAGGGTGAGACTCTGTTGCCTGTTACATTTGTGTTTTGCTGGTTATGTGTTATGTGCCGTTAATTGTTTGGGGATCTAATAAAGTCTAATTATTGTGGTTCCCTTACCCTGTATTGTCTGAGTAGTGTTACGCCCACGGATAAGGAGGCCGGCGTTCAGTTGGGATGAGCCCTGAGCCACGCTGTCTTTCTAAAGGCGGCGGGTTTTAGTGGACGAGAGCACCCACTGAGCCCCGTGTCTCCACAGTGGCTGCCGGTGGTGGTGCGCCGTGCCGGACCGGGGGGGGGGGTATTGGTGTACTCACGATTAAATTATTGCACACAAGTCCGCTGGTAAACCAAGGTATCAGTGGCCAGCTGCTGCATCTGGGTGTATACAGGTCCCACACCGCGCTGGTGTACCAATGTCCCTTCCTCCGGCACTATGTACTTCATGTATAACGGGGAAGTCCTCTCCGCGTTCTGTTTTAGTTGGGAGATGTGCCCACAAAAACTGACCCGTGGTATCTCAATGGGTTGTTGCGGATACCCTATCCCCCGCGTTGGCTGCCGTTTCGCTCTATCTGGGCTAACACACTGGAACGTCTGGAACTTTGTCCCCGGCCTGGTTAGTTAGAGAAGGGGCTTGCAACCGTCTTCTAACTAGGGTCCAGGTACCCCCGCCTGTGCATGGTTTCCGGATCGGATCTCCGCTGTCGGTACCGTCGGGCTCCAACCCTGCCCTGGTCCACTTTGGATTATTTCCCGTGACCGGACTCCTGTTGCCTTTGGACACAGTCCACTGCTTACCACCTAGCCAGTAGACCAGGGCCACTACCCTGGCTACCCTTCACTAGGCTCAGACTTGACTCCACTCGAACTTGAACTTCCACTTACTTGAACTCCAACTTGAACTAACTGGTTCCCTCCCTGGATCCTCAAGACACCTTTATGGGTGCTCCCAATCTACCTGGTCCCGCCCACTGATGTGTCCTTCCTACCCTGAGGGGGGGTGGCTAGGGTTTTTGGCAGATGGTACCTGATGTGGGATGGTGTTGTGTGGGGTGCATTGTTTCTCTGTGACCACCTGGCGGCGCCAGGGCGTCACATTCCCTCTTGGTTGAATACAGCCCGTCCGCGGGCTGTCCGACCACTGACCTTTTATTTTTCTAAAATAAACGGGAGAAAAGGTAAAACAGTTTAAGAACATTTCTTCCCTTACGGGAGGCACATCACTTTAACGTTGCAAACATGGTAACATTACTTTCCCCTCCTTCACCCGCCACCCAAACAACCTGGTTCCTTGGTGCCACCTCTAATCATGGTGGACACCCCTTTTCCCCAAGTTCTGGGCGACGCCTGCATGGTCCGGGTAAAATGTTCCTTACCCGGCAGTCCATCTCAAGGGCCCCATAGTCTGGGGACCCTTGGCCTGGAGGCTAGCCACCGGTTTTATTAGTGGCTGGGCCTCGGCCTACTCTACCGCAGGCCCTTCCTCCAATCGACTTCTCCAGAGGATGTGCAGTAGGTGAGGAGTAACAAGAAAGTTGTTGGGGGTTATTTACAGGACCCAAGCAAGTTTTTGGGGGTGACCTCACCAGTCCTGAGGTCTTGGTCCATTGTTATAAACTGAAAACAGGGGTAACTTTAACAGTTTAACGGGTAGCTGGAAACCACTACCATTTACTTCTTATCTTCTGCAGGGGACTGTGAGGGGTTTTGGAGACATGGCTGCCCATCGACCACCATTCACTTTTTAATGTCCAGGGCGAACCACCCCCTTTCTCCACAGTGTCGGGTGTAACTCAGGATCAACTACCATATGACCATGAAAAAACCTCTAAAACATACATTTTATTAAATATTCATTAAAATACTCCTAATCTAAAAACCTTGGGGTCATACCCAATAGTTCAACACTAGACAAAAAGTTGTGAATTGTGAATAGTGTGTAAAGTCCTGAAATAGGGCAGTGAGCCAAGGGTGTGCACCCCCCGTTCGTGGTTTAAGGATATCACAATATAGGATAAAGGGACCTAGTATTCCCTGGTGTTTATCCCTACCTGGCAATGGAGGTAGATACACCTTAAAGTTTTTGGGTGCCCCCGTTCCTCGGTGGCTAGCCCTATATGCCCCTGTCACTATTTCTGACCTAAAACCACCACCAGTGCAATGTGCTGGAGTGATTAAGTGGTCATGCATCACAAGTCATAAATTCAAGACCTTATATTAAAAATTAAAATAGATTATTCATCCCCAGTTCTCCAGTTAATATAGTTATTAAAGTTATCAGCCCTCAGCAATTTGATCAAATAGTTAGCTCTATTGCCAAGAGAGATGTCTATGATAGAGATCTGGAGAGATATAGTGGGTCTTGACAGAAGGTATGATAGGCCCGACTGTCCCAGTACTTATCTTGCCAGGATCGTCATTACTCCCAACGCGTTTCTCCCCAGTGTAGCAGGGTTCATCAGGGGAGATATATATTGCAAGTTGTCTCTGTTTAATTTAGGCCATCAATCTCATAATACCATATGTACTTCCAATAAATGGGTATTTATTACCCTGTAGGGTTCCGGTTGCTGTCCTGGATCGCCCTGTCGCGTGCTGGCTGTGTTGGTGAAAGTCTCCTCCCAGATCAGCAGTGCATCATAAGGGGGGGGGCTCTGATAACAGTGAGTACTTGTAATAGCAGCGTTTCACTGTGGCACCGACTCCATAATAGTCCACTGCCACTACCAGGGCCACTACCCTGGCTACCCTTCACTAGGCTCAGACTTGACTCCACTCGAACTTGAACTTCCACTTTACTTGAACTCTAACTTGAACTAACTGGTTCCCTCCCCCGGATCCTCAAGACCCCTAGGTGGGCACTCCCAATCCGCCTGGTCCCGCCCACTGTTGTGTCCTTCCTACCCTGAGGGGGGGTGGCTAGGGTTTTGTGGCAGATGGTACCTGATGTGGGATGATGTGTGGGGTGCACAGTTTCTCTGTGACCACCTGGCGGCGCCAGGGCGTCACACCAGCACCAATGTCTAGACCAGCTCTCCCGACCAAATTCTTAAGTTTAGTGAGTTGGATACTGCCACGCTCCCCGGCTCCCCTGCCACGCTCCCCGGCTCCCCTGCCACGCTCCCCGGCTCCTCTGCCAGGCGTCCCCCGCTCCACGGCCTCCATACTCCCTCACCTGCGTCCTCCAGGCAACCCGGTCCCCGGTCCCGGCGCCCATCTGCGATGCTGAGCACTCCTGCCTCCTGTGCACCGCTCCCTGCCCTGGCTTCTGGCACCCGGGCCTCGCGCATGCGCATTAGGGCGCGCACGCGGTCATTGACCCTCTCTTAAAGGGCCAGCGTCCTCCAACAGGATATTGAAGATTCAGGTACAGGGTATATAGGGGGTTCCTTTCCAAGTGGGCGGGGCCTGTTCTTCGTGTTTGCTAAGCTAGGAGTCAGGTCTCCCTGTGTCTTGTCCCGTACTTACCTATCTCTCTTGTAGAGCCGCTCCTGTCTCGCCAACCAGTCCTGACGGTTCCAGAACCCCGAACGGTGACTGTCCGCCATCTTTTCAGTCCCTACCGTCTCCGATCCGTGTGGTGACCGACTTCTCCGCTCCGCTGGTTCCGGACTCTGCCTGACATCATCTCGGCCTCCGAACCTGAGCTCCGTCACCCGGACTACCTTCAGAGACTCTGTGGTCCCAGGGACTTCTACACCCACTCCTCTGAATGGACTGTCTTGCTACCCGTAATGCTCCGGCTACCGGGCACCTTGCCCTCGGTGGGGTGCTCAGTCCAGTGGATCCACCTCCTGGGCCTACCCGTCATCCTGGTCCTAACAGTAAGAACAGGCCATGGATCCCGCCGATGCACTAGCGGCCCAGCTGGCCGGATTGCAGCAGGAACTCGGACGACAACGCGAGACCCAATCCCACATGTTAGCCTTCATGACCTCAGTGGACACCCGTCTGAATACGCTGCAAGCCACAGCTACGTCCCTGGCATCACAGTCCACGTCCACGCCTCCCGTGGCAGCCTCCTCGGAAGCCTCTAAACTCCGCTTGGCCTCTCCACCCCGGTATGCCGGAGATCCTAAGACCTGCAGAGGATTCTTGAACCAGTGCTCCCTCCACTTTAAACTGCTTCCGCATCTGTTTTCCTCCAATCAAGCCAAGGTGGCGTTTGTGATGTCCCATCTAGAGGGTGAGGCACTGGCCTGGATGAACCCCTTGTGGGAGAAGGAGGACCCTCTAACCACTAACATCCAGGAGTTCCTGCAGGCGTTTAGAACCACCTTTGATGAACCTGGACGTGCCGCCGCGTCCGCTTCATCACTCCTCAAACTACGCCAGGGGACCTTGACGGTGGGTCAATACGCCATCCGCTTCTGCACCTTGGCCTCTGAATTAGAGTGTGTCACAAACCACCGGGGGGGTCACTCAGAAATCCCCCGCGCTGGCTACCAGTACGTCACAATCGGGGGGTAACAAGTGGGGGTCACCCCTCCTTTATACCTCCCGACCGACAGACAGAGCACGTGACGCGCTCTCTAGCGCCCCTCTTATAGTCAGGCCAATTATGGAATTGCCCGACCATAAGCAAGGAGGCCGCTATACTACTTATGCCGATTATTGAAGGGTCCCCGGTGAGAGTAAGGTATATATTCCCCCGACCTCCGCGGGCGGAATATATAAAATCTCCCCGAATCTCACTGGCCTCCCCACAATAATCCTTGGCACAATTCGCTGCCACCAACCGATTTACGGTAACTATTAGCCGAACACACAGACGTGGGATTCAAGATCGAGATAACAGAACAGCCCAAGATTAATTATATAATTTAATCAGCCTAAAGCACACTAGAACTACAATATATACAATAGGGAATCTACAGAATATACATATGTCAGAGTACAGTTACAATCAAAGCATGGGTTACAAACAGGCATACACAGTTCCAGCAGTTACCTTGTTGCGTCTGGCCACAGGGGGGCGCTGTACCCAGGTTTCTAGGATCCTTCCCACAGATGTTTCCTACACGTGCCCCCAGCGAAAAGAACACTGGAAAATGGCCGAAGTAGGGTTATCAACCTGGGCAAATCCAGTTCCCCTCCTACCTTAGTGACCTCACAGGGAGCACTGCTCCGCCCCTGGCTTGAGTTATGGACAATATCCCAACATGGAATATGGGCCATAACTTTGCCTGGGAGCGTCGTAGGCGGACGCCAACGCTCTCATTGTGACAGTTATGAATTTAGCTACAGAACGAGGGGACTCATGACCTGTCTGCCAGTTCCCCATTGGCTGATATCACGCCTGGGGCATTTCCCAATGTCCTGCTCCCATAAAAAGGGTGTGCCGGCATCGTCCGCATGCGGAGACACCATTTTTATGGTTGCCATATTTATCGGAAATATGGCTTGCGAGATATGAACCATTTTTTACTGGAGTCGTTCTGTCTGGCTATTTCCATAGCCTTGCTAACTAGCTAGCAGCCCCCACTACAGGGTCACGGCAGGGAGTCATCCTGTGTCCATTGTTCCCACACCACCTCATCTCCATATCACAGGAGATGGCCATGGGATTTGTTGCTAAACCAGTTGTGTGAAGGAAAGGGGGGGTGACACCAGGAGAGGGCTTCCTGACATACTTGAATATCATGATTTATCGTCATATCTCCGGATTTACCTCACACCTCCCCCCTTTTGAGGGCGCTAGGGGGCAGCACACTCCGGTGTTCCCCCGTGCGCCCGTCCGCGACCTCTCCTTGTCGGGACAGCCCGTCTGCGTTACCGTGGTCACGGCCCCTTTTGTGGCGAATGGTGAAGTTGTATTGCTGGAGCGCAAGGCTCCATCGCAACAATCGCCCATTCGTCCCAGAGACGGTGTGCAACCAGCTGAGGGGATTGTGGTCCGTCTCCACGATGAAGTGGCGCCCGTATAGATAGGGTTGCAGACGCTGCAGGGCCCACACTATGGCCAGGCACTCCTTCTCCATCGTGGAATAGGCAACTTCCCTTGGTAACAGCTTCCTGCTCAGGTACAAGACTGGGTGCTCTTGGCTCGCAGAGTCCACCTGGCTGAGCACCGCACCGAGGCCGAAGTCACTGGCGTCGGTCTGTACTACAAACGGCCGCGTGAAGTCGGCTGCCTGTAGCACGGGCGGGCTGGACAGGGCGTCCTTTAGGGCCCGGAAGGCTGTCTCGCAGTCCATTGTCCAATCGACTGCAGAGGGCAGCTTCTTCTTGGTGAGGTCCGTCAAGGGCTTTGCCAGGCTACTATAGCATGGAACAAACCTCCTATAGTACCCAGCGGTCCCCAAGAAGGACATCACCTGCTTCTTGGTCCTGGGGGTGGGCCAGGATGCGATGGCTTCCACTTTCTCAGGCTCGGGCTTCAGTGTTCTCCCACCTACCCGGTGACCGAGGTACTGGACCTCGCTCATGGCCAGCTGACACTTTCCCGGCTTGATGGTCAAACCTGCCCGGTGGATCCGCCTGAGCACCTGTGCTAGATGCTCTAGGTGGTCCTCCCAGGTGGGACTGAAGACGGCAATGTCATCCAGGTACGCGGCCGCGTACCCTTCAAGTCCCTTGAGCAGGGTGTTGACCATCCGCTGGAAAGTGGCAGGGGCATTCCTCATCCCGAATGGCATCACCGTGGACTCGTACAGTCCAAATGGGGTAATAAAGGCAGAGCGTTCCCTGGCCTTGCGAGTCAGGGGGATCTGCCAATATCCCCGGCTCAGATCCATGATGGTCAGGTACTGAGCCCCGGCCAACTGATCGAGCAGGTCATCGATGCGTGGCATTGGGTACGCATCGGCGACCGTGACCGCATTGAGCCCCCTGTAGTCCACGCAGAACCGAGTGGTTCGGTCCTTCTTAGGGACGAGGACTACAGGCGAGGCCCAAGCGCTGTTGGATGCCTCGATCACCCCCAGCTTCAGCATCTCGTCAATCTCCTGGCGCATGTGTTGCTGCACCTCCAGGGAGACCCGATATGCTGAACGCCGGATCGGGGGATGATCCCCAGTGTCCACGTGATGGACAGCCAAGTCAGTCCTTCCGGGCTGGTTGGTAAACAACCCCCGGAAGGGGAGGAGGGTGGCCCACAGCTGGGACCGTTGGTCTTCCAAGAGCTGGTGGCCAACCTCCACATCCTCAATGGATCCGCCTGCCCTAACCTGGGCTAGCATATCCAAGAGGGTTTCCGCTTCTCCCTCCTCGGGCAGGTTGCACACGGGGAGCGCACATGCCTCCCGCTCATGATGTGCCTTCATCATGTTCACATGGAAGGGCTTCCGCCTTCCACGGGCAGGGTCCAGGGTGACCAGGTACGTTACAGGGTTGAGCTGCTGGTACACGAGGTATGGGCCTTCCCAGGCTGCCTGAAGCTTGTCCTGTGGTACGGGGACCAGTACCCACACCTTTTGACCCACTTGGTAGGTCCTCTCACAAGCGTTCTGGTCGTACCAACGCTTCTGATCGGCCTGGGCTTGAGCCATATTGTCGGGTACCAGTTGCGTCAAGGCCTGCATTTTGTCCCGGAAGCGCATGACATACTCGATAACCGACACTCCAGGGGTGGCCAAATCCCCTTCCCAAGCCTCTTTCACCAGAGCCAGGGGGCCCCGCACACGTCGCCCGTACAGGAGCTCAAACGGTGAGAATCCTGTTGAGGCCTGTGGAACCTCCCGGTAAGCAAATAACAGGTGTGGGAGATACCGCTCCCAGTCACGCCCATGGGAGTCGACCAACATCTTAAGCATCTGCTTTAAGGCGCCATTGAACCGCTCGCACAGGCCATTAGTCTGTGGATGGTACGGGCTGGCCACCAGATGTCGCACCTGGACTTGCTTACAGAGGGCCTCCATCAGCTGGGACATGAATTGGGTCCCCCGGTCAGTGAGCATTTCCTGGGGAAAACCCACTCGGGAGAAAATCTCCAGCAATGCGGTGGCCACCTTGTCAGCCCGAATGGACGACAAGGCCACTGCTTCTGGGTACCGGGTGGCATAGTCCACTACCGTCAGTATGAAGCGTTTCCCGGAGCTGCTGGGGATGGCCAGCGGGCCGACCAGATCCACAGCCACCCTCCTGAAAGGCTCATCGATGATTGGCAGAGATACCAGTGGGGCTTTGGGGCGTGGCCCCGCCTTCCCCACTCTCTGACAGGTTTCACACGAACGGCAGTAGGCAGCCACATCGGCCCCCATTTTTGGCCAGTAGAAATGCTGGTTTAACCTGGCCTTGGTCTTAGCGATCCCTAGGTGTCCGGCCATCGGAATCTCATGTGCGATCCGCAACAACTCCGTCCGGAACGGATAGGGTACCACCAACTGTCGGTCCCTGGGCCACGCCTCCGGTGAACCCTGCTGGACCGTGGCCCGGTACAGCCGTCCTTGGTCCCAGACCACTCGCTCCGGGTCCGAGTCCGAGGGAGGCTGTGCCGCCTGCTCCTTAAGAGCTTTCAGGCTGTCGTCAGCTTCTAACGCTGCCTGAAACCCCTGACTAGATGTGGCCAGAATCGACGAGACTGTCACATCTTCAGTCAGTACCCCGGGACCTGTGTCCTGGCCTCCACCTGACTCGGCTGCCACTTGGTCAGAAGGGGAAGAGCTATCGGACCTCCGGGAGGCCCCTTGGCTTCCAGCACTCCCACTGCGGGTGACAGCGGCCACAGCCGCTGCGACCGTGGGTCGTGCCTGCTCCTCCTCCGTTCCTGACCAAGTCGCCGGTTCAGGCAGACCTACCTGGCTTCCTGACACCCCGGTTGTGGGGGAACCATGCACCGAGATCTTACCTGGGAGCACTTCCGCTCCTGGACCGGCCCCAATCTCACCTGCCTGTTCCCCTCTGCAGCAACAGAACCCCGCTGTGAAATCTCTGGGGACCCCACATTTGCTGTGGTAGCCCCCACCCCACACACTGGTCCTCCCCCTGCAGCACCCTGCTCTCTGCTTATCCCTGCAGAGGGCAACAGATCCCAGCTCACAGGCTGGTTACTTGTAGAGGCATTGTCACACCTTTCTCTGACCCCCTCCCCTGTCACAGCTGCAGCTGAGTGTGTGTCTATGGTGTCTATGCAAGCAGAAATATCAGAGTTCACTCCCTCCTCCCTTACATCATTCATAGATAACACATTAACATTGTTAGGAGTCATGTCAGTACGGGCTGAAGGTTCAGCCCTTGGGGGGGGCCCAAACTGGGAGGTTATCTGCCCCAAATCTGTCCCAAGTAGCACGTTTGCAGGGATCCGATCAGTTACCCCCACCTCCCTCACCCCCCGCCCTGCGCCCCAGTCCACATAAATGTCAGCAACAGGCAGCGCCGGGTCAGTGCCTCCAATCCCGGAGACAGCGAGGGTTTTTCCAGGGATCAAGTCTTGGGGGGACACCATCTCAGGCCGCACCAGAGTCACCTCCGAGGCGCTGTCTCGCAGTCCTATGGTCACAGACCGGCCGACGGTGACAGGTTGGAAGCTGTCCAGGGACCTACCACCACCCCCACCCACACAATACACCTTGGGCGGCCCTTGGGACGGGGACGGAGCCGGGGCCTTGGGACGCTGAGGGCACATGGCCTTGAAGTGTCCAGGTAGGTTGCACTGGTGGCACCGTCTTGGTTCCGCCACGGGCCTGGAGAGGGGAGTTGAGGGGGACACCCCCTGCAGTCTAGGGGCAGGTGGGGCAGTCGCAGAATTCATCTTACCCCCTCTCCAGGTGCTGCTGGTGGCCGCTCTCCTGGCCTCAGGGGCCCGGTTGTTGGTGTAGTCATCGGCAAGGGCAGCTGTAGCCGTGGACCCCTTTGGCTTCTGGTCTCGGATGAACTGGCGGAGATCCTCAGGGCAGTTCCACAAGAGTTGCTCCGTGATGAACAAGTCCAGGATCTCCGGTCCGGTGGAAAGCTGCAGGCCTTGGGTCCAGTGGTCGGCAGCTCGGGCAAGTGCCCGCCGGTGGTCAGCCCAGGAGTCCTTTGGTCCCTTCTGTAGGCTCCGGAACTTCTTGCGGTAGGACTCTGGAGTGAGGTTGTACTGTTGGATCAGGGCCCGCTTGATGGTGTCGTAGCCCTGATCTGCCTCAGCAGGCAAGTCCCCAAGGATATCCAGGGCCTTACCCCTTAAACGGGGGGTCAGGTATTTGGCCCACTGGTCCTTGTCCAGATGGTGCTGCAAGCAAGTCCGTTCAAAAGCAGTCAAGAAAGAGTCCAAGTCTCCATCCTTCTCCAGCACTGGGAAGTCCTCAACACGGACCTTTGGAAGTTTGGTGTCTCGAAGGTCACATGTGGCTGATGAGGGCCGGAGCTGAGCTAGCTGCAGCTGGTAGTCACGGTCTGCCTGTCGCTCTCGCTCTTCACGCGCTGCCTGCCGCTCTCGCTCCGCAGCCTCACGCTCTGCGTGCCGCTCCGCAGCCTCAGCGTCACGCGCTGCCTGCCGCTCTGCCCTGCGCTCTGCCAGGAGTTCCTTGTAGCCCTTCTGGTCTCCAGCCTGGAGAAGGGCCATAGCCATTTGAAGAAGGCTATCCGAGCCTCTCAGGCTCGGTGGAATGGCACGTGGTGATCTGCGGCACGCTGCAGAGCTAGGCGATTCACTGTCCCTTTCAGAGCGGAGGGCTGGCATCTGGCTCGTTGAGGAACCTTGGGTGAGCTCCTCCTCATCTTGTCCAGCAGTGCCAGGTTGCGCAATGTCCTCGGCAGAACGGTTTTCTGGCGTCGAGCTCCTGGAGGACTCGTGGGCAACCTCCTCATTGCTGTCCACAGCACCGTCCTCCCTCTCTTCGGCTCCTGCCTTAGCATTGGCCAGTTGCATAGCTCTGCTCCTGGTGCCATCAGCCATTCTTGCAGACTTTTGGTCACTGACACAGAACTGACACCTGATGCCTCCACACACCTTACAGTATCTGCACTCTGACACTCTAGCGTTGAGCTAGTCTGAAGACCCCAGCAGCCACAGCTGCTGCAGGCAGTCTTTAGTGTCTGGGAGTATGGGTCTCACACTCACACACACTATTATCTCGATCCCACTGCTGCCACCAATATGTCACAAACCACCGGGGGGGTCACTCAGAAATCCCCCGCGCTGGCTACCAGTACGTCACAATCGGGGGGTAACAAGTGGGGGTCACCCCTCCTTTATACCTCCCGACCGACAGACAGAGCACGTGACGCGCTCTCTAGCGCCCCTCTTATAGTCAGGCCAATTATGGAATTGCCCGACCATAAGCAAGGAGGCCGCTATACTACTTATGCCGATTATTGAAGGGTCCCCGGTGAGAGTAAGGTATATATTCCCCCGACCTCCGCGGGCGGAATATATAAAATCTCCCCGAATCTCACTGGCCTCCCCACAATAATCCTTGGCACAATTCGCTGCCACCAACCGATTTACGGTAACTATTAGCCGAACACACAGACGTGGGATTCAAGATCGAGATAACAGAACAGCCCAAGATTAATTATATAATTTAATCAGCCTAAAGCACACTAGAACTACAATATATACAATAGGGAATCTACAGAATATACATATGTCAGAGTACAGTTACAATCAAAGCATGGGTTACAAACAGGCATACACAGTTCCAGCAGTTACCTTGTTGCGTCTGGCCACAGGGGGGCGCTGTACCCAGGTTTCTAGGATCCTTCCCACAGATGTTTCCTACACGTGCCCCCAGCGAAAAGAACACTGGAAAATGGCCGAAGTAGGGTTATCAACCTGGGCAAATCCAGTTCCCCTCCTACCTTAGTGACCTCACAGGGAGCACTGCTCCGCCCCTGGCTTGAGTTATGGACAATATCCCAACATGGAATATGGGCCATAACTTTGCCTGGGAGCGTCGTAGGCGGACGCCAACGCTCTCATTGTGACAGTTATGAATTTAGCTACAGAACGAGGGGACTCATGACCTGTCTGCCAGTTCCCCATTGGCTGATATCACGCCTGGGGCATTTCCCAATGTCCTGCTCCCATAAAAAGGGTGTGCCGGCATCGTCCGCATGCGGAGACACCATTTTTATGGTTGCCATATTTATCGGAAATATGGCTTGCGAGATATGAACCATTTTTTACTGGAGTCGTTCTGTCTGGCTATTTCCATAGCCTTGCTAACTAGCTAGCAGCCCCCACTACAGGGTCACGGCAGGGAGTCATCCTGTGTCCATTGTTCCCACACCACCTCATCTCCATATCACAGGAGATGGCCATGGGATTTGTTGCTAAACCAGTTGTGTGAAGGAAAGGGGGGGTGACACCAGGAGAGGGCTTCCTGACATACTTGAATATCATGATTTATCGTCATATCTCCGGATTTACCTCACAGGGTGGAACAATGAGGCCCTAACCAAAAACGAAGGAACTTCAGCTCTCCCCTCTTCACTCCCAAATCTTACCTCCGGTGCACGGAAACACCCTGACCTGGGTGGGAACACATGAAGAAAGGAAGAAATTCCAGCAACTTCAGGAGAAAGTAGAATTTTCTTAAAAAACAGTTTCTTTATTGGTAATAAAAATATTAATATTCCATCCAAGCAAGACAAAAAAATAAAGAGGCAAGACAGAGGAGCTGTTTCCTACGCGTTTCAACCTGAATAGGTCTTAATCATGGAATGCGCAGAGGAAATCTCTAAGACAGTATTTAAAGTCTGTGCACAACAAGAACAGGTTGAATTGATTGGATGTGTTACCACCCAGCCCATTTAGTGTGGAGAGCACAGAGAAGAGAAAAAAAAAAAAAAGTGAAAGAATAGAAACTGAGACACTGCACCAAAAAGTCAGCACAACAACAGAAAATAAAGGAAAAAAAAAACACAAAAAAATATATATACATAAACTGATTAAAAACAGAAGCAACCAGAGAGATCACATGATAAGAAATATATATATGCCCGGTATAATCTATAGAGAAGGGGCTCTTTAGAGACAAGAAAGATTTTTTTCTCCTGACAGGGACAAAAAAAAGACGGAAAAAAAACAAAAAAAAACAAAACATTTGTTAATGTCCAAATTGCTATATAGTGAAAATTTAAATTCAAATCCTAAAGGAATAACCTTAAACCATCAAATATCCAATAATTACTACAGTATAATATGATATAGTTATTGGTACTGAAAAAGGTATGTCCTATAAAGAACAAATAATTCAGGAATTCAAGTATACTGCATAACAAGATCTCTCCTCATATTCAGACCATGCGGCATTCTCGTGCCCAATTTGAAGATCCAGAAAGATTCTCTATTAAGAATCTTTCTTCTAAGGTCCCCACCCCTTTTAGGTCTGGGAACTTTTTCAATGCCTGTGAAAACAAGATTGTCAAGACATCTATTGTGAACAGAGGCAAAGTGTCTAGAAACAGCAGACACATTTACCGCAGATGTATTTAATGTGTCTGACATGTGTCTGCGTATTCTTTGTTTGAGGGGACAACTCGTGCAGCCAACATATTGAACGTGGCAGGAAATACACTCTATCAAATAAACCACATTTGGGGTATTGCAGTTTATAAAGCTGTTAATGTTATAGGAAAGTCCTGTATAATTAGATGTAAATGATTTGCATTTTTTTGCATGTTTGCACGAGATGCAAAAATTGTGCCCACAGCCAAAAAAACCTGTGCAGGATAACCAATTTTTAGAGATGGCATTGTCCTTTCTGCTTACAACCAAACTAGGGGATAGAATAATGGCAAGATTAGGGGCTCTTCTGGCCACAAAATTAATTTTATTTTTAGTGAAAATCCGATTTAATAAATCATCACTAAGTAAAATAGGCAGATGTTTTTGTACTATTTTTACTATATCATGGAATTGGGGAGAAAAATTCGTTGTAAACGTCACACCATTATTCCTACTAAAATTGTTCTTATTTTTGTTGTTATCGCTAAATAAATCCGATCTATCTATTTCATTAACTATAATTTTTGCCCGATCTAGACACCATTTCGGGTAGCCCCTGTGTTTGAGCTTGGTTACAGCACAGTCCATTTCCACTTGTAGAGCCTCTGGACAGGAACAGTTGCGCTTTAACCTGATAAATTCACCAAGCGGAATATTTTTAATGACATGCGGATAATGACATGAACTGGCCATTAAAATGGAGTTGGAGTCCGTGTCCTTATGGTAAGGAAGGATCTCCACTACACTGCCCTTCCCTATCAAAGTGACATCTAGATAATTAATGCTGGTGGAATTTGTTTGAAATGTGAATTTGAGATTAAAAGAATTTTGGTTGAGATGGTTAATGAAAGAATGTGCAGTGACCTCATCCCCTCTCCATATAATTAATACATCATCTATGTAACGTGTGTAAAAAACTATATGATCTGAAAATTCATTATCTTCATTGAAAATGTAAAATTCCTCAAAAATGGCTACAACAATATTAGCAAGGGAGGGAGAGAATTTCCCTCCCATGCTAACGCCACATTTCTGCAGAAAAAACTTTTCATCAAAAGAAAAATAATTGTGCGTTAATAAAAAGTTGATAGCAGTAATGATGAAATTTTGTATGTGAATGGGATATGAACTGTGTTTTCTGAGAAACAACTGCAAACAATCAGAAGCTACATGATGTGGAATGGAAGGATAAAGGCTGACAATATCACAAGTCAGCCACATGTAGTTGCCCTGTCAGGATATAGAATTCAAATTATTGATAAGGGATTTAGTGTCTCTGAGAAAACCTGGCAATTCTCTAACTAAGGCTAGCGCCACACATCCGTGCTGCCGGCACGTGTTTGTCATTTTTTACACGTACCGGCGGCACGGAGACAAGATCAGCAATGCTACCCTATTGTAGCAGGCACACACACGTAAAACCACACGGAACGTGTGTCCGTGTGCGTTTGTACGTGTGTGCGTTTTTCAAAGCGCTGACATGTCAGTGTTTTCTCCCGCAGCACGGGTGTCACACGGCCCGCACCCGTACCACACGGGTGTAGTGTGGATGCGGTCCCGTGTGACACGCGCCGGAGAAAACACACATGTCAGTGAAAAAAAAACACAAAACATTTACTCACCTTCTCCAGCCCTCCTGTCTCTGCCGCTGCTGCCTCTTGCTGCCGACCGCCACTCATTATTCTCATTGAATATTCACTTCACTGCCTGGCAGCAGCAGCAGTAGGGAGTCGGGAGGGCTGGAGACCGAGGATCAGCACCACGGACAGCAGCGCGGACATCAGGAAGGACCAGGTGAGTATGATAATTACCGGTTCTACGTGTGCTATCGCGGATAGCACACGTAGAACACACGTGTCACGCACGTACCAGAGACACGTACTTACCTGCACGCAACACGCAGGGAAAATACGTGTCTCTCGGCACGTGCGTGAATTTCACGTGAGTGTGGCAGAAGCCTAAAGGCTGCAAAAAATGATCCAACCAAGCACCAAGTTTTTCACCAAGGGAACCAATGCCGGATATGATGGGCCTGAATGGAGGGGGAAAAATACCTTTATGTAGTTTGGGGAGGGCATGGTACACAGGAATCACAGGATGATCCACTCTAAGATAATCAAAAATTTTTTGTGTAAAAATGCCCCCCTCCAAACCAGCCTGAAGCATTTTATACATCTTTACCTTGAAGAAATTAGTTGGGTCCCCTTGTAAATGTAAATACGTATGATCATCAGACAAAATGGCATGGTTCATTTTGAAATACAAAAGAGCATCCAAAACAACAACCCCTCCCCCCTTATCGGCTTCCCTGATAATTAAACCAGTGTTAGATTGTAAATCTTGTAAAGCCAAAACCTCTTGGGGGTTGAGATTGTTGTTTCTGACACCTGTGATTCTATCAAGAGCAACCAAATCCTCTTCAATGTGTTCCTGAAAAATATCTAACACAGATGGTCTGGACTGAACAGGATAAAAAGAAGGATTACTTGTGATAAACCTGTCAGGAAGAAAATCATAATTTCTGGATTCTGATTCAAGCTGCCTCAAATCAGAAAGTTTTTTCAACTCACAAAATCTAGGAATCACATTAGAATCAAACATATCAGAACCCAGATTAAGACTGGAATCATCCTATGGATCTTCATTTTCGGTAAAATGGCACTTCAAAGTCAGATTTCTTGCCAACTTGTTAATGTCCAGCAGCGTGTTGAAGAGATTGAATTTATTCGTGGGACAGAAACTAAGTCCTTTAGATAATACTGATAAATGGTGCTGTGAGAGAATCTGGGCTGAGAGGTTCCAAACTGGACAGGTTAATATCTCCATTTCCTGCGGTCCGGATATCTGGTATTTCCGATGTTTGCGACCTCCTCTCCTGGTGCGTTTTTTGAAGTATGGTTTTTCTTGTTTTTAAACCTTTTATCAGATGTAGCGGATGTTATAACTCCCTCCGAAGAAGAATCAGAAGAAATGTCCACTGAATAATTCGTAGTAGCTGAGGAAATACTGGTATCACCAAAACTGACTTTCCTGTTGTAGTTTTTTTGAAAAAACCTCTTATTTTTATATTGCGATCTTAAAATCGAACTTTGGTGCTGTTGATTCCTCCAGGTATAAATTTTGTCAGTCTGGTAGTCCATGATGTCTGTCAAATTTACGTTTTTTCCTTTCTGCGATTTTATCATCCAAAATATTCAGATGTTTGTCCAAGTTGTCATTAAGTGTGGTAAAATCAGAAATGTCCTTGAATTTGTCCAACAAAGTCTCTGTTTCCAAAATAGATTTTTTAACCGCTTCTAATTCCTGTTCCTCATGCTTAATAATAAGCTCCATTAACTGGATGGAACATTTAGAAAGAATGGTATTCCAATCTGATAGAAAATTTTCAGAGAATGTAGCAAACGTCGGAGACTTAATGATCCTTAGGCCACGAGGTATCATATTCTTGTCTACATATGAGCGTAATGATGTGGAATCCCACCATAACCTGGCTTCTCTGGATTTGTGTTTTTCCAAAAGTCTGTGTAGCTGAAAAAGCTCCTCATTATCTTTAACAGTAGCCTCTGTAGAAGTCGTGCCATTGCGAGGATTAAAAATGGAATTGAATTTAGTTCTCCTGTGCAAAGGTAGATCCATAAGGAGTGGAAAATGAGCAGGTTAAATAACCAAAACAGTTAGAGGTAATGTTAATAGGGGGAGCACGAAAAGGTCAAAGGCAAAATCAAAAACGAAGGAACTTCAGCTCTCCCCTCTTCACTCCCAAATCTTACCTCCGGTGCACGGAAACACCCTGACCTGGGTGGGAACACATGAAGAAAGGAAGAAATTCCAGCAACTTCAGGAGAAAGTAGAATTTTCTTAAAAAACAGTTTCTTTATTGGTAATAAAAATATTAATATTCCATCCAAGCAAGACAAAAAAATAAAGAGGCAAGACAGAGGAGCTGTTTCCTACGCGTTTCAACCTGAATAGGTCTTAATCATGGAATGCGCAGAGGAAATCTCTAAGGCCTCTGCCACACTCACGTGAATTTCACGCACGTGCCGAGAGACACGTATTTTCCCTGCGTGTTGTGTGCAGGTAAGTACGTGTCTCTGGTACGTGCGTGACACGTGTGTTCTACGTGTGCTATCCGCGATAGCACACGTAGAATCAGTAATTATTATACTCACCTGGTCCTTCCTGATGTCCGCGCTGCTGTCCGTGGTGCTGATCCTCAGGCTCCAGCCCTCCCGTCTCCCCGCTGCTGCTGCTGCCAGGCTGTGAAGTGAATATTCAATGAGAATAATGAGCGGCGGTCGGCAGCAAGAGGCAGCAGCGGCAGAGACAGGAGGGCTGGAGAAGGTGAGTTAATGTTTGTTTTTTTTTTAACTGACATGTGTGTTTTCTCCGGAGCGTGTCACACGGGACCGCATCCACACTACACCCGTGTGGTGCGGGTGCGGGCCGTGTGACACCCGTGCTGCCGGCGAAAAACCGGACATGTCAGCGCTTTGAAAATCGCACACACGTACAAACGCACACGGACACACGTTCCGTGTGGTTTTACGTGTGTGTGCCTGCTACAATAGGGTAGCATTGGTTAAAGTGTCTCCGTGCCGCCGGTACGTGTAAAAAATGACAAACACGTGCCGGAGGCACGGATGTGTGGCACAGGCCTAAGACAGTATTTAAAGTCTGTGCACAACAAGAACAGGTTGAATTGATTGGATGTGTTACCACCCAGCCCATTTAGTGTGGAGAGCACAGAGAAGAGAAAAAAAAAAAAAAAAAAAAGTGAAAGAATAGAAACTGAGACACTGCAAAACTCCATTTTAGGCTAGCGCCACACATCCGTGCTGCCGGCACGTGTTTGTCATTTTTAACACGTACCGGCGGCACGGAGACACATTAAGCAATGCTACCCTATTGTAGCAGGCACACACACGTAAAACCACACGGAACGTGTGTCCGTGTGCGTTTGTACGTGTGTGCGTTTTTCAAAGCGCTGACATGTCAGTGTTTTCTCCCACAGCACGGGTGTCACACGGCCCGCACCCGTACCACACGGGTGTAGTGTGGATGCGGTCCCGTGTGACACGCGCCGGAGAAAACACACGTCAGTGAAAAAAAACCAAAACATTTACTCACCTTCTCCAGCCCTCCTGTCTCTGCCGCTGCTGCCTCTTGCTGCCGACCGCCGCTCATTATTCTCATTGAATATTCACTTCACTGCCTGGCAGCAGCAGCAGCGGGGAGACGGGAGGGCTGGAGACCGAGGATCAGCACCACGGACAGCAGCGCGGACATCAGGAAGGACCAGGTGAGTATGATAATTACCGGTTCTATGTGTGCTATCGCGGATAGCACACGTAGAACACACGTGTCACGCACGTACCAGAGACACGTACTTACCTGCACGCAACACGCAGGGAAAATACGTGTCTCTCGGCACGTGCGTGAATTTCACGTGAGTGTGGCAGAAGCCTTAATGGCCAGTTCATGTCATTCTCCGCATGTCATTAAAAATATTCCGCTTGGTGAACTTATCAGGTTAAAGCGCAACTGTTCCTGTCCAGAGGCTCTACAAGTGGAAATGGACTGTGCTGTTACCAAGCTCAAACACAGGGGCTACCCGAAATGGTGTCTAGATCGGGCAAAAATTATAGTTAATGAAATAGATAGATCGGATTTATTTAGAGATAACAACAAAAATAAGAACAATTTTAGTAGGAATAATGGTGTGACGTTTACAACGAATTTTTCTCCCCAATTCCATGATATAGTAAAAATAGTACAAAAACATCTGCCTATTTTACTTAGTGATGATTTATTAAATCGGATTTTCACTAAAAATAAAATTAATTTTGTGGCCAGAAGAGCCCCTAATCTTGCCAATATTCTATCCCCTAGTTTGGTTGTAAGCAGAAAGGACAATGCCATCTCTAAAAATTGGTTATCCTGCACAGGTTTTTTTGGCTGTGGGCACAATTTTTGCATCTCGTGCAAACATGCAAAAAAATGCAAATCATTTACATCTAATTATACAGGACTTTCCTATAACATTAACAGCTTTATAAACTGCAATACCCCAAATGTGGTTTATTTGATAGAGTGTATTTCCTGCCACGTTCAATATGTTGGCTGCACGAGTTGTCCCCTCAAACAAAGAATACGCAGACACATGTCAGACACATTAAATACATCTGCGGTAAATGTGTCTGCTGTTTCTAGACACTTTGCCTCTGTTCACAATAGATGTCTTGACAATCTTGTTTTCACAGGCATTGAAAGAGTTTCCAGACCTAAAAGGGGTGGGGACCTTAGAAGAAAGATTCTTAATAGAGAATCTTTCTGGATCTTCAAATTGGGCACGAGAATGCCGCATGGTCTGAATATGAGGAGAGATCTTGTTATACAGTATACTTGAATTCCTGAATTATTTGTTCTTTATAGGACATACCTTTTTCAGTACCAATAACTATATCATATTATACTGTAGTAATTATTGGATATTTGATGGTTTAAGGTTATTCCTTTAGGATTTGAATTTAAATTTTCACTATATAGCAATTTGGACATTAACAAATGTTTTTTTGTTTTTTTTGGTTTTTTTTCCGTCTTTTTTTGTCCCTGTCAGGAGAAAAAAATCTTTCTTGTCTCTAAAGAGCCCCTTCTCTATAGATTATACCGGGCATATATATATTTCTTATCATGTGATCTCTCTGGTTGCTTCTGTTTTTAATAAGTTTATGTATATATATTTTTTTGTGTTTTTTCCTTTATTTTCTGTTGTTGTGCTGACTTTTTGGTGCAGTGTCTCAGTTTCTATTCTTTCACTTTTTTTTTTTTTTTCTCTTCTCTGTGCTCTCCACACTAAATGGGCTGGGTGGTAACACATCCAATCAATTCAACCTGTTCTTGTTGTGCACAGACTTTAAATACTGTCTTAGGGCTCCGCCACACATACGTGAAAACCACGTCCGAGTAAAACGGGCCGTTTTTCGGGTCCGTTTTCCGTTTTTTAGGTCCGTTTTTATGGTATGTGTGGCCTGCGTGTGTATCCCGTATGCTAGCCGTATGTGCGTGTGGAATGTCCATGTGTGCGTGAGTGAAATAACTGACATGTGTATGTGTTGTCCGTGTGAAATGTACGTGTGTGATGCAAAATGTCGTTACTACATGTCGGTCAGTCAGGTAACTGGATCCAGCGGTGGCCGCGGGTAACCTCAGTGACAGCAGCTGATCGCGCTACTCATCTCATTAGCTGCGTGGAGGTGACCGGAGCGGCGGTGTCTTCTGCTGCTCCTGTCACCTGCATGCAGCAGAGCTGGACGCGATGCTGGAGGACCGTGGAGTACGCCGGACATGGAGGGTTTGACGGGGTTAATAAATTGGTAATGAGGGAATTTGTTTGTGTTTTTTATTTCTAATAAAGGATTTTTTCGGGTGTGTGTGTTTTTTTACTGTAACTTACAGATTAATCATGGAGGGTGTCTCATAGACGCCTGACATGATTAATCTAGGACTTATTGGCAGCTATGGGCTGCCAATAACTCCTTATTACCCCGATTTGCCAACGCACCAGGGTAAATCGGGAAGAGCCGGGTACAGCCCCAGAACTGTCGCATATAATGTATGCGGCAATTCTGGGCGGCTGCTGACTGATATTGTTAGGGTGGGGGGCCCCCCATAACGTGGGGCTCCCCATCCTGAGAATACCAGCCTTCAGCCGTATGGCTTTATCTGGCTGGTATTAAAATGGGGGGGGACCGCACGCCGGTTTTTTTAATTATTTATTTATTTATTTTACTGCACAGTATAGACACGCCCACCGGCTGCTGTGATTGGGTGCAATGTGACAGCTGTCACTCAGCGTGGTGGGCGTGTCTCACTGCAACCAATCACAGCCGCCGGTGGGCGGGTAAAGCAGGGAATACGAGATTGATTAATGGGCGGCCGGCTTTTTCAAAAGAGGAAAAGCCGCCGGAGTTTTTAAAACAGCCGTGCAGCGCTGCGCCGGAGATCGGGGAATGGTAAGTATGAGAGAGGGGGGAACTGACCACCAGACAGCTAGAGGGACAGACAGACATAGAGACCGACCGACGGACTGAGGGAGAGAACGAAACATAAAAAGAAAAAAGACTGACATCACATGAAAAAAGCACAAAACATACAGGGAACAAACAGAGATGCGTCCGTGTCACTCGGACGTGCGCACAGACCCATTGACTTTCATTGGGTCCGTGCTGCGTGTTGCGTGAATAAAACGGACATGCTGGCGTGAGACACGGCCCACAAAACGCATCACGGAGACGGACTCACGGACATAACCAAAAACGTAATTGTAACCGCAGAGATATAGTAACATTGGTGCACGTTTGGCCGTGTCTCCAGTATACACGGAAACGGACCAAACACGCACGTGTTTCACGGATGTGTGTTTCAAGCCTTAGAGATTTCCTCTGCGCATTCCATGATTAAGACCTATTCAGGTTGAAACGCGTAGGAAACAGCTCCTCTGTCTTGCCTCTTTATTTTTTTGTCTTGCTTGGATGGAATATTAATATTTTTATTACCAATAAAGAAACTGTTTTTTAAGAAAATTCTACTTTCTCCTGAAGTTGCTGGAATTTCTTCCTTTCTTCAAATGAGGCCCTAACCGCCGCCTTCTGGGAAAGACTCTCTGGTCGTATTAAGGACGAGCTGGCCGGCCGCGATGTTCCTTCCACCCTGGATGCCCTGATCGCACTAACCACCCGCGTGGACCTCAGATTTCAGGAACGATCCAAAGAGGTGTCCCGCGAGAGACGTCCGATACGGCATTCCTCTCCTCCGCAGAAGCCCGCCATACTTCAGTCGGTGTCGTCTGGTGTCTCTGTCCACGAGCCCATGCAGATTGACCGTTTGCGGCAGTCCGAACAACGCCGAGCAGAACGGCTCGCCAAGGGCCTCTGCTTCTACTGCGGAGAGGGCACACACCTGCTACGTTCCTGTCCAGAGAGGCCGGGAAACTCCAAAGCCTAGGGTTGGTAGGAGAGGCCACCCTAGGTACTGGGACTCTCTCAGACCCGGTTACGTGGACGGTTCAAGTGACAGCGGGAGAGACGCGGTTCACGGCGGAGGCGTACCTCGATTCCGGGGCAGCAGGCAATTTCATCCAGCAGGCCACAGTGGACAAGTACCAGGTGCCTGTTACTCCACTCGACAAACCCCTCGTGATTGCCTCTGTAGACGGGAGACCCCTCTCTGACACCATCTCTTGGATCACCAAGCCTGTAGTACTTCGCATCGGTGCCCTGCACACCGAGAAAATCACTCTCTACGTCCTCCCGCATATGTCTCATCAAATCCTGCTGGGACTCCCCTGGTTACGGACACACGAACCGTCGGTCAGCTGGCGTGCTGGCGAAATTACCCGATGGGGTCCCTCTTGCCACGAGAACTGCTTGAGGTCCATTCAGCTTATCCGACGACCTCCGGTCCCGGAGTCCCTACCAGGACTGCCTTCGGCCTATTGGTCCTTCGTGGACGTCTTTGATAAAAAGGAGTCAGAGGTACTACCGCCACATCGTCCTTACGACTGTGCCATCGACCTACTCCCGGGAACCACACCACCTCGAGGACGGATATATCCTTTGTCCCCTGCTGAAACAAGGGCCATGTCTGCCTACATCACTGAGAACCTGGCAAGGGAATTCATCCAGAGATCCTCCTCTCCTGCTGGAGCAGGCTTCTTCTTCGTTAAGAAGAAAGAGGGCGACCTGCGCCCCTGCATTGACTACCGGGGATTGAATCAAATCACCGTAAAAAGTAAATACCCCCTGCCGCTCATCCCCGAATTGTTTGATCGGCTTAGAGGAGCTCGTTTGTTTACCATGTTGGATCTTCGTGGTGCCTACAACCTGGTCCGCATCCGCTCTGGGGACGAATGGAAGACCGCATTTAACACTCGCGATGGGCACTACGAGTATTGTGTGATGCCCTTCGGCCTGTGTAACGCACCGGCAGTCTTTCAAGAACTAGTGAACGATGTGTTCCGGGACCTTCTCTACGTCTGTGTGGTGGTATATTTGGATGACATCCTGGTCTTCTCTCCGGACCTCCAGACCCACAGAGAGAACGTGCAGCTGGTACTACAAAGGCTTAGAGAGAATCGCCTGTACGCCAAGTACGAGAAGTGTGTCTTCGAGCAGTCTTCTCTTCCCTTCCTGGGTTACGTAATCTCCGATACCGGCCTGCAGATGGATCCGGAGAAGGTCTCTTCCATTCTCAACTGGCCCCCTCCTTCCGGACTGAAGGCAATTCAACGTTTTCTTGGCTTTGCGAACTATTACCGTCAGTTCATCCCTCACTTCTCTGCCCTGACTGCGCCTCTCTCTGCCTTGACCAAGAAGGGGGCTAATCTGAAGGACTGGCCACCTGCGGCCGACGCCGCGTTTGGCTCCCTGAAGCGGGCATTTGCTTCCTCTCCTGTGCTCCACTGTCCTGAGTTAAACCGACAGTTCACCTTGAAGGTGGATGCCTCCTCCTCTGGGGCCGGGGCAGTGCTCATGCAGAAGTCCTCCACCGGGAAGATGGTCACTTGCGGTTTCTTCTCCAAGAGCTTCTCAGCGCCTGAACGCAACTACACCATCGGTGACCGAGAGCTATTAGCAGTCAAACTGGCTCTGGAGGAATGGCGCTACCTTCTGGAGGGAGCAGTGTACCCCGTGATCATTTACACGGACCACAAGAACCTGGAATACCTGCGGTCTGCTCAGCGACTGAACCCACGACAAGCCAGGTGGTCCTTGTTCTTTGCCAGGTTGGATTTTCAACTCCATTTTCGGCCCGCGGATAAGAATGTGCGAGCAGATGCCTTGTCCAGGTCATTCGTACCCATGGAACAGGAGGAGGAGACATCCCAGCCCATCATCTGCCCAAGTAAAATCATTCCGGTGGCTCCTGTCACTCTGGCCCAGATACCGCCCGGGAAGACCTATGTCTCTGAAACTGACAGACAAAAAGTGTTGCACTGGGGCCATGCCTCGAAAATAGCCGGCCATGCTGGTCAGAAGAGAACATGGAGTACAATTGTACGTCACTACTGGTGGCTATCCCTTCGCACGGACGTCGCGTCTTTTGTCTCAGCCTGCTCCTCTTGTGCCCGGAACAAGACGCCCAAACACCTGCCATATGGTCGCCTTCTGCCGCTGCCAATTCCCTCCGTTCCGTGGCAACACATTGCAATGGACTTTATTACGGACTTGCCCTTGTCCTCCGGACACACAGTCATATGGGTCGTGGTGGACCGTTTCTCCAAAATGGCTCATTTCGTCCCTATGGCTGGACTCCCCTCTGCCCAGGAACTCGCTGACGCCTACATACAGCACATCTTCCGGTTGCATGGCTTTCCCTCCCACATTGTGTCCGACAGAGGAACTCAGTTTACCTCCTGCTTCTGGAGGGCCCTCTGCAAACATCTGGGAGTGGCTCTGAACTTTTCTTCAGCCTACCATCCTCAGTCGAATGGCCAAGTGGAACGAGTCAATCAGATCCTGACCTCCTTCTTGCGTCACTACGTTAACACCCATCACGACGACTGGTCCATGCTCCTTCCTTGGGCTGAATTCTCCCATAACCATCACGTCAGTGAGTCCTCCTCCAGCTCTCCCTTCCATGTCGTTTACGGACTTCAGCCTTCCGTCCCATTATCTGTATCTTCTTCCTCGGATGTCCCTGCTGCTGATACCATAGTCCGTGACTTTTCAACAATTTGGGACTCTGTCAAGACGTCCCTTGGACGTGCTTCCCTGCGGATGAAGAAACACGCGGACAAGAGGTGCCTGGATCCTCCGTGTTTCTCTCCAGGAGATCTGGTCTGGCTTGCTTCCAAATATGTCCGATTGAAGCTACCATCATACAAGCTGGGTCCTCGCTACATCGGGCCGTTTAAAGTCATCGGCAAGATAAATGAGGTCTCCTACAAGCTGCAGCTCCAGGCCACAATGAGGATACCCAACTCCTTCCACGTCTCCCTGCTCAAGCCGGTTGTCCTTGGTCCCTTCTCCGCTGCTTCCAGTTCTGCTCCTCCTCCTATTGCTGACGATGACATCTATGCTGTAAGGGATATCGTGGCCATGAAGACCGTGCGGGGCCGACAGTTCTTCCTGGTGGACTGGGCTGGGTATGGTCCTGAGGATAGGTCCTGGGAACCCCGGGAGAATGTGGGTACTCCCCTGATACGTGCCTTCCTGTCCCGGTTGCGGGGAGGGGGGCGTGGGGGAGGGGGTACTGTCACGCTCCCCAGCTCCCCTGCCACGCTCCCCGGCTCCCCTGCCACGCTCCCCGGCTCCTCTGCCAGGCGTCCCCCGCTCCACGGCCTCCATACTCCCTCACCTGCGTCCTCCAGGCACCCCGGTTCCCGGTCCCGGCGCCCATCTGCGATGCTGAGCACTCCTGTCTCCTGTGCACCGCTCCCTGCCCTGGCTTCTGGCACCCGGGCCTCGCGCATGCGCATTAGGGCGCGCGCGCGGTCATTGACCCTCTCTTTAAGGGCCAGCGTCCTCCAACAGGATATTGAAGATTCAGGTACAGGGTATATAGGGGGTTCCTTTCCAAGTGGGCGGGGCCTGTTCTTTGTGTTTGCTAAGCTAGGAGTCAGGTCTCCCTGTGTCTTGTCCCGTACTTACCTATCTCTCTTGTAGAGCCGCTCCTGTCTCGCCAACCGGTCCTGACGGTTCCAGAACCCCGAACGGTGACTGTCCGCCATCTTTTCAGTCCCTACCGTCTCCGATCCGTGTGGTGACCGACTTCTCCGCTCCGCTGGTTCCGGACCCTGCCTGACATCATCTCAGCCTCCGAACCTGAGCTCCGTCACCCGGACTACCTTCAGAGACTCTGTGGTCCCAGGGACTTCTACACCCACTCCTCTGAACGGACTGTCCTGCTACCCGTAGTGCTCCGGCTACCGGGCACCTTGCCCTTGGTGGGGTGCTCAGTCCAGTGGATCCACCTCCTGGGCCTACCCGTCATCCTGCTCCTAACAGATACTGGTAAGCTCAAGTTATAGCAAAGTCTTCTCACAGAGTCATATTTCCCTCCAAAGGAGCTAAACCCAGAAAAAAAACCCACACAACTAGTGCAAAAGTGGGTCCAGGACTCACTGTCACACTTATCAGACAGACCCTCATAAAGACCACTTTGATGCAATGGTGCAAACAGCCACATATTTATTATGGCATCATAGCACCAAAAATATAGTCTCCTGTTAATCCATATGGTGCCCATGGTGAGTAACTCCCTCTTCTTTCTCATAGTATTCACCACTTGGTCCCTCCTGTCACAGACCACTCCTTTTCGTTACTGCTCCTGATTGTCTCTACTTTCACACAAACTGCTTCCTATGGTCCCTCCTCTCCAAGACCGCTCACAATGGTTCCCCACATTTCCCATTCAATGGCGGCTCCCTGTGGTCTCCCACTATTAATAATAATAATAATAATAATAATAATAATATATTTATTCACTTATATAGCACAATTAATTCCTTAGCACTTTACATACATCAGCATCACTGTCCCCATTGGAGCTTTCAATCTAAATCCCCTATCACTATGTCTTTGGAGTGTGGGAGGCAACCAGAAAACCCGGAGGAAACCCACGCAAACACGGGGAGAACATACAAACGCCTTGCAGATGTTGTTCATACTGGGATACAGACTTTTCCCACAAGTCTTCTCAGTCTGACAGAACACTCCCCTTTTTTCTAACAACCCTTATCTCACAGATCACTTCCCATTAGACCCTACTTTCTCCATAGTCCTCCCCTGTCTCACAGACCATCCCCTCTGGTCCTTCTCTTTCACACAGACCACTCCTCATGGTTCATGCACTTCCCCATAATAGTTCCTTCTCACACAGACCACTCGCTGTGGTCGCCACACTTTAACCATAGTTTCTCCCCTCTCACAGATCACTTCCCATATCCCGCATTTTCTTTTTAGTCCCTCTTTTAAAAAAACTCCATGGTGTCCCACTTTCCTGATGGCCCCTCTCACAACTGGCTCATCATTGTACCCCCACTTTTATAGAGTACCTCCAATGATTTCCCATCTAATTTGCTATATATGAGAAAAATCACTGTCTCCTATGAACACTAGCCAGAAGCTAGCATTCACGTGAGTAATGTCATGACAGTCTTCAGCAGACCTCCAGCTGTCGTGGTAACCCATCAGCGCCCCGCTATCATGTTGCAGTGACGTCGGTGGGCAATCAGAACATTTTTCCCACATGGGCAGGCTTTTAGGGGCAGATGATGGCTAAATAACACAACCATTATCTGCCTGCATCCAAGGCAGGGAGCCGACATATGACATAACTGTACGTCATTAGTGATGAGTGAATATATTCACCACTATTCGATAGGCTGAGGCCACATGGGGATTAATGCGAGTGCTCGCATGACACTCGGCTCACGCACGCAGGACAGCAGGAGCCAAGTGTCATGTGACTGTGGTCCAATCCTGCGATCAGACCACAGCTGCGGAGGGGAAGGATTTATTTCACCATCTCCTCCGTTGCCGGCTGATACAAGAATCGTTTTGCACTCCGCTGTTTCTCTCGCACCCATAGACTTGAATGGGTGCAAGTGAAACATGATCGCATTCTACCCGCAGCATGCTGCAATTGTTTTCTCGGTCCGATTAGGGCTGAGAAAAAAAATTGCTCATGGGAGCGGCCCCATAGAGTAACATTGGTCCAGGTGAAATCTGATTTTCTATAGAATTCCACTTGCTCTGTATTTCTCCCGATGTGTGTTTACCCATACTCACATGAATATTAAGGCATTCAGGATATTCATTACTCATCGAGTATTTTGGTATTCTCATGAGAATCGAGTCCCCTACCCACCTATTTGGTGCCTGATTTTCAGCCAAAACATGCGGGGATTGCCTGCCAATTAAAGTAATGCTGTAGCTATCTTTGCTGTGATTAGCTGGTACAGTGGGAAAAAAATGCCTAAAAATGCCTATTTGTCATAACCAGCTTAGATAAAGCAGACAGCTAAAGACTGGTATTGTCAGTCTTATCGAAAGGTCCATGGATATTGTGCCCTCCCCAGCCTAAAATAGCAGCCTGCAGCCACCCCACAATTGGCACATCCATTAGATGTGCCAATTATGGTGCTTTACCTGGCTCATCTAGATTTCCCGTGTGCGGTGGCAATCAGGGTAATATATAGGGTTGATGTCAGCTGTGATTTGTCAAAAATCACAGCTGACATCAAGCCCTGAGTTGGTAATGTAGAGGTGCCTATGAGACCCCCCACCCCATTACCAACCCTGTAAGTAAAGAAAAAAAAAAAACAAATAACAAAAAAAAACAAAAAAAAAAAAAAACCCCACAAAAATGATTTATTTTAAATAAAAAAACATCCTCTTTCATCAATTTAACCCCTAAAAGACTCAGGAAATCTAGCACAAATAGGCAGGGGACAGCACATCAAAGTTGCGTAATACTCTCACCCACGTTGCGTCGAGGTAGTTGCAGTTCTAAATGCATCCTCTGGCAGAAATGTTTTTTGCCAAAGTTGGTTTTGATCACAAAAACGCAATAAATACACGTGCGTTTTTAACGCATTTTAGATGCATTTTTAGCGCGATTTACATGCTTTTTCATTGCTTAAACTCAGATGCATTTTGAACATAAAGACACTGCTAAATAAAGTTTATACATACAAACACTTTGAAAAAAGGAAAAAAAAACAACAAACAAATATAATTATTTATATCAAAACGAAAATAGTTATCTAATATATAAAGCTGAATGTGTGTGTATGTGTGTGTGTGTGTGTGTGTGTGTATGTGTGTGTGTATGTATGTCCGGGATTGGCATCTGCACCGTCGCAGCTACAGCCACAAAATTTTGCACACTCACACTTCTGGTCCCCGAGAGCGTCATAGGCTATGTCTTGAGGGGAAATTTTAACCCCGCTCTTTACAGTTATTCACCAAAAAACCTGCCTCCATTAAAGCGAATGAAGCTGGGAGCCACAGTGCAACCAGAACTTCAGAAGAATGCGCAGCCACGCCCTTATATGGAATGTTGGCGTGTCACAATGCAGCCAGGGAAAGAGGCAGACACAGACAGGGAAAGAGGCAGACACAGAGAGGGTAAGAAACAGACATAGACAGGGTAAGAGACAGACACAGACAAAGAGACAGACTGACAGGGAAAGAGACAGACAGGGAAAGAGAGGGAAAGAGAGAGACAGGTTAAGAGACAGACACAGACAGGTAAACAGACAGCCACAGACAAAGAGACAGACAGACACAGGGAAACAGACAGACAGGGAAAGAGAGGGAAAGAGACAGACAGAAAAAGAGAGGGAAAGAGACAGACAGGGAAAGAGACAGACAGGGAAAGTGACAGAGATAGATAGACAGACAAGGAAAGAGATAGACAGACAGACAGGGAAAGAGATTGAGACAGATGGAGAAAGAGACTGTGAGAGACAGACAGGGAAAGAGACAGACAGACAAAGATAGAGAGAGAGACAGAGAGATATATACAGAGGGGGAGACAGACAGAGAATGGGAGAGAAACAGAGAGACAGTTACTATCCCGGGCGTTAATATATTCTATTTATACATTCTATCCCGGGAATGTTAATACATTCTATTTTGTTAACAGCAGCTATTAACCCGGGCGAAGCCAGGTAGTACAGCTAGTATTTAATATAATTATAGCGGTTTATACTATTTATGGCTAAAATAACATTAAATTAATATTTTTAATTATTTTAATTGTCGGACTATGTGTGTGTGAAAAGGGACATATTGTTCCATTATTTTGATGTCAGAAACACATGCGTTTATGTAGTCCAAAACGCATGTTTTCTGCACCTAAAAAGCATGTAAAACGCTGGAATTTTGATGTTTCTTGCTTTTTGCTACTTCTCATTGACTTCAATGTTAGCAAAACGCAGCCCAAATGGCAAAAACAATTGACATGTTGCTTCTTTGAACGCTGAGTTTTTGCCCAAAATTATGCAAATTAAACGCAGCGTTTTGAACAGCATGGTGGGCACAAGAAATCCCTATTTCTCATAGACGTTGCTTGGAAATCATAACGCATGCATTTTGGCATTAAAAAGGTACAGTTCAAAACGCTGCTGAAAAGCATGTAAAAACGCATTGTGGGCACATACCCTCATACTGTTTCCATTCAATTTCAGCACTTTTCCATCCATTTCAGCATTTTTACAGCCCAGCCAGACATCCTGGGAGGGTCCACCAGAAAATTATTTGAGTTTCCCATTGACTTGTATTAGATTTGTTATTCATGCCGAATATACGATTACTACGAAATATTTGAAACGAATAATCTGAATCCAAATATTTCACTATTCGTCCATCACTATCTAATATATAAAGCTGAATGTGTGTGTGTGTGTGTGTGTGTATGTATGTCCGGGATTGGCATCTGCACCGTCGCAGCTACAGCCACAAAATTTTGCACACTCACACTTCTGGACCCCGAGAGCGTCATAGGCTATGTCTTGAGGGGAAATTTTAACCCCGCTCTTTACAGTTATTCACCAGAAAACCTGCCTCCATTAAAACGAATGGAGCTGGGAGCCACAGTGCAGCCAGAACTTCAGAAGAATGCGCAGCCGTGCCCTTATATGGAATGTTGGCGTGTCACAATGCAGCCAGGGAAAGAGACAGACATAGACAGGGAAAGAGGCAGACACAGACAGGGTAAGAAACAGACATAGACAGGGTAAGAGACAGACACAAAGAGACATACACAGACAACGAGACAGACTGACAGGGAAAGAGACAGACAAGGAAAGAGAGCGAAAGAGAGACAGGTTAAGAGACAGACACAGACAGGTAAAGAGACAGACACAGACAAAGAGACAGAGACAGACACAGGGAAACAGACAGGGAAAGAGAGGGAAAGAGACAGACAGGATAAGAGAGGGAAAGAGACAGACAAAGAGACAGACACAGGGAAAGAGACAGAGGGAAAGAGGGAAAGAGACAGACAGGGAAAGAGAGGGAAAGAGACACACAGGGAAAGAGACAGACAGGGAAAGTGACAGAGATAGGCAGACAGACAGTGAAAGAGATTGAGACAGAGGAAGAAAGAGACAGAGACAGTCAGAGACAGATAGGTAAAGAGACAGACAGGCAGACAAAGAACTAGAGAGAGAGAGAGAGAGAGACAGAGAGATATATACAGAGGGGGAGAGAGACAGAGAATGGGAGAGAAACAGAGAGACAGTTACTATCCCGGGCGTTAATACATTCTATTTATACATTCTATCCCGGGAATGTTAATACATTCTATTTTGTTAACAACAGAGACAGAGGGAAAGAGACAGACAGGGAAAGAGAGGGAAAGAGACAGACAAGGAAAGTGACAGAGATAGACAGGGAAAGAGATAGATAGACAGACAGGGAAAGAGATTGAGACAGACGGAGAAAGAGACAGAGACAGTCAGAGACAGACAGACAAAAAGAGAGAGAGAGACAGAGAGATATATACAGATGGGGAGACAGACATTATAATTACATTTCTATCTATTTGTTTTGTGGTTTTTGTGTGCAGAATACATTTTTGTTAATACATTCTATTTTGTTAACAGCAGTTATTAACCCGGGCGAAGCCGGGTAGTACAGCTAGTACATCATATGTTGGTAAGGGGTTAAGAAAACCAGAGCTTGGTAAAATAAAATTGGTTTGTGCTGCCATTTTCAGAGACCATTATATTTTTCTTGAGCTCTATGAAGGCTTTTTTTTATCCAGACCAAGCTGCTCTTTTTAGTACCAAGTTGGCTTTTGATTGCTTTTTATTCCATTTATTTTGGCTTTTTCACAGAAAATCACCTGGGGGTGAATGAGTTAAAGGATGATTGCTCTAAAAAGGTGAAAGTCAAAAAGGTACATGTTAGGCCGGCTTCTCACTTGCGAGTTTCTCGCAGTAGTGCAATGCGAGAAAATCTCGCATTGGAATCGGACACGTTAGTGAATGATTCAGCTCGCATTTGCGATTTTTTTCTCCAAATCGGACTGAGAAAAAAATTGCAGCATGCTGCTTTTTTGCGAGTTTCTACTGCGAGTCTCTCCAATGCAAGTCTATGGGAGCGTGTAAAAAATCGGATGTCACGGGACGGCACTCACACCATCCTAGTGACATCCGATTTTCTAAATACATTTCTTGCATGTTTCCTAAAACACTGGAAACGAGTGATGTCTCACAATGTCTGTCAATCACTATTCTCTGTCAGTCGGTCTCTCCCTCTCGGTCTCTATTCTCTCTCTGTCGGTCGGTCTGTCGGTCAGTTACTATCTCTGTCCCTCACTCTCTGTCCATGTCGGTCTATCCCTCTTCCCCCTCTCTCATACTCACCGATCCCCGATCACCAGCGCGGCGCTGCACGGCGTTCACGCTGCTCCGGCGGCTTCTCCTCTTTTGAAAAAGCCGGCCGCTCATTATTCAATCTCATATTCCCTGCTTTACCCGCCCACCGGCACCTTTGATTGGTTGCAGTCAGACACGCCCCCACACTGAGTGACAGCTTTCTCACAGCAACCAATCACAGCAGCCGGTGGGCATGTCTATGCTGTGCATTAAAATAAATAAATAATTTAAAAAAACGGCGTGCGGTCCTCCCAATTTTAATACCAGCCAGATAAAGCCATACGGCTGAAGGCTGGTATTCTCAGGATGGGGAGCTCCACGTTATGGGGAGCCCCCCCAGCCTAACAATATCAGCCAGCAGCCGCCCAGAATGGCAGCTTCTATTAGATGCGACTGTTCTGGGACTGTACCCGCCTCTTCCCGATTTGCCCTGGTGCGTTGGCAATCGGGGTAATAAGGAGTTAATGGCAGCCCATAGCTGCCACTAAATCCTAGATTAATCATTGCAGGCGTCTATGAGACACCCCCAATGATTAACCTGTAAATTAAAGTTAATAAACACACACAGTGAAAAAATCCTTTATTTAAAATAATAAACAATAACAAAGACCCTCGGTCACCACTTTATTAAGTACGCAAAAAACCCATCCTTGTCTGACATAATCCACGTCGCTTCCAGCTCTGCTACATGAAGGTGACAGGAGCTGTAGAAGACACCGCCGCTCCTGTCACCTCCACGCAGCAACTGAGGTGAGAAGCGCGATCAGCTGATGTCAGTCAGGTAACTCGTGCCCACCGCTGGATCCTCCAACAGTGACAGCAAGTCGCCCGAGTGACAGCGATGAAGTCACAGGTGAGTTGCGGTCACGGGGGGAGGATCCAGCTGGCCGCGGGTAACCTGAGGGACAGCAGCGCTAATCACGCTGCACAATTCAGTCACTCAGGGGATTAGCGGTCACCAGTAAGTCCTTCACGGGTGTCCGCTAATCAGGACGCAACACAGACAGAGCCGCGGCATGACAATGAAGTCGGGTGAAGTTCACCCGAGTTCATTTTGATCGTGCGGCTCTGTCTGTGTCTGCTGTCATCTGCCATTCAGCTCTGCTACATGGCTGTCTGTGGCCGCTGTCAGCGGCCATGTAGCAGAGCTGAATGGCAGATGACAGCTGCTGAGAAAAAAAGGATCACACACGCATTGCACATGCACTGCAATCATGAGAAAAATCTCAGGATCGCAGTGCATTGCACTCTGACCTAACGTGAACTAAAATCAGCCGAGTTTTTTTCAGCCAACTCGGACCGATTTTACTCGCATAGATGTGTTTCCAGCCTTAGATTCTGTGTAGCAGTCAACAAACGGCATGCACCATTTTGAAGAACTTGGAGCAGAAAACTGCAACAAACACCCAAAGACAAAAAAAAGGAAAGGCTCAATTCATCATTTGCATTTTTAAGTGACTTTTTCTTTTTTGTATTCTTGGATTCATTGCCATTTTGTACTCAAAAGTTTGCAGATTAGTGCACAAGAATGTAATACTTTTGTGCAAAATAAAAAAATGACGGTACTTTATTTTACTTTTAAATATATCAAAATGCTTCACAAAATTCATGAATTGTATGCAAAATGAAAAAAAAAACCTTGTATTAGTCCAAAAAGATGAATGCTGTTTTAAAATGTTTTAAGTTTTAGGATATGTGCACACATGGCATTTTTCTCGCATTTTTCCTTGCAGATTTTAATCAATACTTCAGAAAAACACACCCCAGCAAAGTCTATAAAAAATTGGGCCTTGCTGTGCACACGCTGATTCTTTTTTCCTTGCATATTTTGTGGCTGATAAAAGAAGCAACATGTCAACTGTTTCTGCATTATTTCCTGCATTTTTATAATCCTCTGCAATGCTTTATCACTACAGGGTGTGTGAGGCTCTCTGTAGCTCAGTAACCCGGAGTTGTCATGGTTATGGCCCTGGGTTACTATGGCAGCATTAGGGTCCTTGTGATTGCATTACAGGGACCTGATCGCCAGAGGCGATTCCTCTCCCTCCTTCCTGAATGCTGCAATCGCATTGATCGCAGCATTCAGGGGATTAAACTGCCGGGAGTGGTGCGGGCACCACTCAGAGCAGAGAGAACCGGTCCCAGCTGTAACATCCGCCAGAGACTCAGCAGCAACCTCAGCAAGAGACCCAGCAGCGATCACAGGGGTACAGCGCCTGAACCCCCGCGATCGTCATTACTAAAAAAAAAGCACAGAAAAAGCAGGAAAAACACAAGTGATAAAACATGCAAATACAATAAAAAAAGTGTTTGGTTTTTTTTAGCTACATTTTTCCTGCTAAAACATGCTTTTTGTGTGCAGAAAAGAAGGACACAAAAAAGGAACATGGCCACATAGCCTAAAAGGCGCATTACACGCTAGTGATCCCACCCGCCCCCGTCGGTTGTGCGTCACGGGCAAATCGCTGCCCGTGGCGCACAATATCGCTAGTCCCCATCACACTATACTTACCTTCCTAGTGACGTCGCTGTGGCCGGCGAACCGCCTCCTTTCTAAGGTGGCGGTTCGTGCGGCGTCACAGCGACGTCACACGGCAGGCGTCCATTAGAAGCGGAGGGGCGGAGAGCAGCCGAAAGAAAATGACGCCCACCTCGTTGCCAGAGGACGCAGGTACGATGTTGTTCGTCGTTCCTGGGGTGTCACACATAGCGATGTGTGCTGCCTTAGGAACGACGAACAACCTGCGTCCAGCACCATCAACAATATTTGGGATTTCAACGAAGTGTCAACGATTAACGATTAGGTGAGTATTTTTGATCGTTAGCGGTCGTTCGTACGTTTCACACGCAACGACGTCGCTAACGAGGATGTGCGTCACGAATTCCGTGACCTCAACGACATCTCGTTAGCGATGTCGTTGCGTGTAAAGCCCCCTTTAGGCTATGTTCGCACGTTGCGTTTTTTACCGCGTTTCTGCAGCGTTTTTAGCAGCAGCGTTTTTGTGCTAAAACGCATGCGTTTTTGTTTTCCAGCAAAGTCTATGGGAAATGCAGAAATCCTGTCTGCACTTTCCTTTTTTTTCTGCAGCGTTTAATTTGCATATTTTGGGTCAAAAACCATGCTGAAAAAGAAGCAGCATGTCAGTTGTTTTTGCCATTTCTGCAGCGTTTCCTTAACATTGGAGTCAATGAGAAATGGCAAAATGCAACCAAAAGCACAATTCCTGCATTTTTCATGATTTTTACCTGCTTTTCCACTGCGTTTTTGGCTCCAAAAACGCATGCTTTTCTGGCCAAAAATTAATGGGTTCTAATGTTCCTTTACACACACACAATAACTAAAAATTTAAATGCTAAAAAATAATAAACTTTACCTATTTTTCTGATAAAATGTGCATAACCACTATTTTTTCATTAAAATTGTAAATTTTCCATATAGTTTTATTAAAACTTAATTTTATATTTTTTTTCTCTTTTTTCATTCTTTTTGACTATTTCAACTTTATTTCTCAGTGTCTTGATCTACAAAACGCATCTGCAGAAACGCAGGTGAAAACGCAGGTACAAAGAGCTGAAAACGCACTAAAAACGCGGTAAATACGCATGCGTTTTTAGCGCTAAAAAATGGTCAAAAGCCATTTGGTCAAAAACCAAGGGAAAGAAAACGTGCAGAATAAACTGCAGGTACTCCGACGCAACGTGCGCACATAGCCTTAGGCTTGAATAAAACCACTCCCGAGAAGTGCATTGGGGTAAATTTGCAAAATTTGCAAACTATCAAAATGTCACAAATTATGAATGGCAAAAATATCTGGAAACCCTAAACTCCAGCCACAGTGGCGAACTAAAAAAAAACAACAGACAAACATATAAAAAAGTAACTATAAAAAAAGACCCAAATGAAATTATAAATGAATATATTGCAAACAAAAAAGGCACAAAACAGTTTTCCTACGTTCTCCTGGTTTTTATTTTGCTTTCATTCGCTGCCATGGGCAAACTCAACTCCCCTTGGAGTAATCTATGACAGTTATTTTAGTGCTATTTTTGCAAAATATGCACCGTTTTGCCCTAAACAAAAATGCTAATATGGTTAAAGACAAAATAAATACCATTTTGTGCAAAATTAAAAAAAACACTTAGACAATTTTTAATAATTTGGTGCAAAAATGGCAACGAATACCCAAAGACAAAAAGAAAGTGTTGTTTGTTTTTTTTTGCTCCATTTTAAAAGTTACCTACTTTATTTCATATTTCTTCCACAACTTTGCTTATCTAGATGTTTTTTGATAAATTAATAAAATGCAATTTTTTCAATTGTTGAATTTTAATTAGCACATCTAACTCCGGGTCCTGCTTTCAGTAAGGTTTCTGGCGTCTTTTTTAATTTGTGGTAGATGTGACCTTTTTAAAGGATTTTTAGTCTTTTCAACCTAAAAAGTTGCAAGAAAATGCTAAAAACAAAGCAATTTTTTGGGGCCAAATTGATGTCCCGAATGTGCCATTTTGAAGAATTTGGTGCAAGAAACATCAGCAAATATTGCAAGACAAAAAAGAAATGTAACCTCAATAAATCGCATATGATGAATTGAAGCCTAATTGCCCCATTCATCAAAGTTTTCATGCCGAATTCTGGTGTAAAAGCTTTAAAAACTTGGAGTTACGCCACATTTTCACTCCATTTTCTACCAGCTCCAGCAAAATGGGCAAAGCTATGGTGAGAAGGGGGACAGAACACCGGAGCTCATCTAATTTATGACAACATATGGCGTTCCCTATGCCACAAATCTCACCCCTTATCTGAGTAGAGTGAGATTTGTCATGTAGAATGCTCTTCATTAATCAGGAGCGTCCCCTTATCAAGATTGGCATGAACAATGCTAGTCTTCACAAATCAGGCCCTAAATTGTTTTAACCTCTTAACGACCGCGGGCCGTACTGGCATGTCCTAAATGATCAAGGTGTAATCACCTGCGTCTGCTGTGGACAGCCGAAGGTGATTCCTGCACGTCAGCTGATTTGAACATCTGACATGTGTGCCTCGCAGACGCAGGTGGATCCACAATCCACCCGCACTTGTTAACCACTTAAATTACGCTGTCAAAATGTGACAGCGCGATTTAAATCCCTACCGCAGTAAATACGCATTCACCCACACCCATCGGAAGTCACGTGACATGATCATATGGAGCCGATAGTTGGCATGGTAGCACAGGATCATGTGATGCCTCCTGTAGGTATCATAACTCACTTCCTGTAACAGCCAGCCGAGTGCTGCCTGTTACAAGAGACAAGCATTGCTGCTGATCTGAGCTGTGTAGCTGTGATCAACAAACGAATGAATTAGCCATCAGAGTGCTGATCCTTATAGTCCCCTAGGAGGAGTAGTACAATAAAAAATAGTAAAAAAAAAAATATAAAACAAACAAAAACTAAAAGTTCAAATTACACCCCTATCGCCCCATTGAAAATTAAAGGGTTAAAAAAATAATAAATATACACACAATTGGCATTGTCACATTCAGAAATGCCCGATCTATCAAAATATAAAATCAATTAATCTGATTGGTTAACGGTGTAGCTGTAAAAAATTCCAAACACCAAAATTAATTTCTTTGGTCGTCATTAATTTGGCGCAAAATGCAATAACAGGCGATTAAAATGTAGCATTTGCGCCAAAATGGTACTATTAAAAACATCAGCTAGAGAAACAAATAACAAGCCATCACTGCGCCCCATAGCGTAAAAAATTAGAATATTACGGGTTGCAGAAAATGGCGCAAAAAGTGTGCCACTTTTTTTATACAAATTTCGGAATTTCTATTAACCCCTTAGATAAAAGTAAACCTATACAGTATCTACGAACTTATACCGACCTGAGGCATCACAACGACACATCAGTTTTACCATTTAGTGATCATGATAAATAAAATACCCCCAAAACAATCGTGAATTTGCACTTGTTTTGCAATTTCTCCGCACTTGGATCATTTTTTACATTTTCCAGTACACTATATGGTAAAACTCATGGTTTCATTTAACAGTACAACTCATCCCTCAAAAAACAAACCCTCACATGACAAATTTGACAGAAAAATAAAAAGTTACGGCTCTCGGAAGAATAGGATCGAAAAACAAAAACGAAAAATGGGGTTAATCAAAGTTGCAGAAATTCACTGCACTTTGATTGATGTGTGTAAGGGGGGTGGACCTTTGTGGGTCAGTTCCTCGGTGTGTACTGCGCCTCCAGCGTCCTCCTGGCTTGCCTCCTTTTCTTTATTTGAATATCGTGCTGCACTGCTATTTTTGTTGTTGTTGGCGCATGTGGCTTGCCACAGGAATTATGTCTTAATTTAAATAGCTCCGGAGTCCACGCATGCGCGTACTGTGATCTCCGGCGCCATTGTATTGAAGACGCTGCGGTGAAGACTATGAGCGGCATTGGTATGTGCACATTTTTTTTTTCTTATATCTGCGCATGCGCCCCTTCTGCTCATAGTCTTCACCGTAGTGTCTTCAATAAAATGGCGCCAGAGAGCACATTTTACAGTATGTGAATGCACGGTCTCTGGCGCCATTTTAATGAAGACCTGATTTGTGTGACAATGCGCACGTGCTGCCAACAACAGCAATGATGGCGCAATGCGATATTCAAATAAAGAAAAAGGGACACATCATAGAGGAAGCTGGAGGAAGAATAAACGCTGAGGACCCGACCCTCAAAGGTCCACCCCGATGCACACATCAATCATAGTACAGTGCATTTCTGCAACTTTAATTAAAGATATTTCATCAACCAAGCATCAGATCTTTCTATAAGAGTGCGCTCACACGAGCGTATATATCGGACGAGTGCAATGCGAGAAAACCTCGCATTGCACTCGGCCCCATGTTTAACAATGCTGCAGCTCAGATCTGCGTGTTTTTCCTCATTCCTAGACGGGCTGCAAAAAAAATCGCAACATGCTGTGATTTTCTGCGAGAGCCGTATCACTCGCACCCATTCAAGGGAATGGGTGCGAGAGAAATATCGGACTGCACTCAGATGTTATCCCAGTGCAGTGCGATATACGCACAGGCTGATAATGGAGGAGATAGGAGATTGACCCCTCCCTCTCCTCCGCAGCGCCCGCCCTCAGCTTCACAACTGTGACCAGATCGCAACATCTGGTCACAGTTGCATGACACTCGGCTCACGCTCGCAGCAAAGCCTGATCCAGGGGTCATTAGCATATCACATCCATTGCTCTCGCATGGGATGCCATACGTTAATGTGACTGCAGCCTAACAAGTATGGGCTCGTGCGCACGTTGCCAAATTTCATGCATGCGTCCTGCGTCTCCAGCACAATCTATGAAGATTGTGCATAATCTATGCACACGTTACGTTTGAGAGCGCAGCGATTTGGATGCCAAAATTTGGTTCCAAATCGTGCGTTCAAAAAAGCAACATGTCAATTATTTCTTGCACTTTGGATGCTGCTCCAACTCTATCAATGGGAGAGGCTGCATCCCTAGCGCATGAAATCGCCATTTTTTTTGCAAAAACACTGCATCCACTATGCAGTGTTTCTGCAGAGATTTGAAGCGCACATGAGCTGTCAAATCACTGCAGAAATTTCTGCAGTGACACGACGCAACATGCGCACATAGCATATGTCTGGATTCAGCATCTTAGTGCCAGTATGGCCCTGTCTTTACTTTATATAGCGAAATCCTTGTGGTTGATCCTCTTTAAGCATGTTTTGATGTTTTGGACAGATTCTTGAAATATGACATTTACCAAATGTATTTTTTTAATTTGGTGCCTTGTAAAGCAATAATGTGACTTTTTAAAGAATTAGTAATGTTTATTTGCTGTAAACAAGTTGCAAAAATTGATTAAAGACAAAAAAAGATTTTGAAGAATTTGGCACATAAACTGTCAGCAAATGCTACAAGACAAAGAAAGAAAAGTTACTTCAAAAAAGCACAAATGATGAATTGGGGCCACAGTTCACACCATTTTTTTGCCACCCGTCGTCACTTTGTGCCCTGTCTCACCTTATTTTCGTCAGTATCTAACTTTTTCCAGTAGGTGCAATAACGCAGTCGAGAATGTTTTTGTGCCTGCCAAATAAAGACAGATACTGACCAAAATAAGGTGAGACAGAGCACAATGTGACTAACGTGTAGCAAAAATATGGTGTGAACTGTGGTCTTGATTCATCATTTGTGCTTCTTTTAAGTCACTGTTCTTTTTTGTTTTGTAGTATTTACTGACTCCATCTGCCTCATTAAACTCAATGGACCCGTCAGCGGATACATCTAAATCAGAAATCCGGATGCAACTGATGTGTGGCAAAAAAGTGATGTGAAGCCGGCCATAGGCGCATGGACTAAAGACACTAATAACAATCCAATCACACCAGAAAACAGGAGAAACATTGAGGATGAACGGGCCAAACATGTAATGAGGGGCCGTGCAGATAATATACGATGTGTCAAATTCATTAATGAATAAGGCTAGTTTCACACATCCTTCTTTTCGCCGGTTTGCCGGATTCGGTGGACTCCAGAACAGTGTGATACAGTACAATGGCAGCGCGGCAACTTCCGGAGCTTGTTGCGCTGCCATTGTACTGTGTACACTGTACTGGAGTGCGCCAAATCCGGCAAACCGACGAAAAGCCGGATGTATGAAACTAGCCTTAGGCTAATTTTTTTGCATCAGGCACAATCCGGCTCAAAAACCTATGCAACGGATGCGGCGAAAGAAACGTATCCGTTGCATAAGTTTTTCCATGCGGCCCGTCCATTTTTTGACGGATGCAGCTTGATACTGAGCATGCGCAGTTCAAAAAACCGCATCCGGCGGCCGGATGCAGTTTTTGCCGCAGGACGCCGCATCCGGCGTCCATAGGCTTGCATTGTAAATCGTGCCGCATCGCGCCAGATCTGAGGCGATGCGTTTTTTTTTTTCGCCGCACAAGAAAATGTGTCAGGCAACGTTCCATCTGGCTGCCGCATGGGCTAAATATGCCACATCCGGCAAAAACCGGACTCAACGCAAGGCCATGCGGCACAATACGGCGCTAATGCAAGTCTATGCGGAAAAAACGCAACCGGCGGCAAAAAAAAACGGTTGCGTTTTTTCTGCAAAGTGCCGTATTGTGCCGCTCAGCAAAAACCGGATGTGTGAAAGTAGCCTTAGGGGCCTCTACCAGTGTTGGCGCCCCTGCACTCCTCAACAATCAGGGACTGGAGTAACATTGGTGGGATAAGGCTACTTTCACACATCCGGTTTTTGCTCTGCGGCACAATACGGCGCTCTGCAGAAAAACCGCCGGTTGCGTTTTTTTTTTGCATAGACTTACATTAGTGCCGTATTGTGCCGCATGGGCTTGCGTTCGGTCCGGTTTTTGCCGCATGCGGCAGATTTAGCCGATGCCGCGGCCGGATGGAATGTTGCCTGCAACGTTTTTTGCTCCGGCAAAAAAAACGCATCGCGCCGCATCCGGCCTCTGTGGCGCATTTTTCAATGCATGCCTATGGACGCCGGATGCAGTGCGATGCGGAAAAAAAACGCATCCGGCCGCCGCATGCGGTTTCTTCCACTGCGCATGCTCAGTAGCGTGTCACAACTGGAAAAAAACGGACCGGCCACATGTAAAAACTTATGCAAAGGATGCGGTGTTTTCACCGCATCCGTTGCATAGGTTTCACAGCCGGATTGAGCCGCACGGCTCAAACCGGATGTGTGAAAGTAGACTAGGAGACGCTGTTACTTTTGATGAATTTCACAGGCGGGTGTAGCCTCACCTCATCCCACCCCAGCTCCACCTATTTCGAGCATGAAAATGTCAAATGTTTTGCACAACTTCACGTTGTGAAAAATGTTTCAACTTTTCAAAATATTTTATGTCGGTTTTCTGACATAAACATTTTTTAATTTTTCATTCCATAGTCATTGCCAAGCCCTGGGCTAGTAATCAGACATAAACTGCAGCAGCTGCTTACTGATGGTCTCAGCCAGTCGCCTGCTAGCCTCTAGGATATAAAGCACAGAGAGGAAGCAGTCAGCATGTTGTGTGCTGTGAGGAGACACTGTGGATAGTAAGGATGGCAGCTGTGATGACCAGGGTAAGTGGAAGGGCTCTGTCTGCTGCCTTAGGAGGTGCTGGGGTAATGGGTTATATGTAGATTCTGTATTTTTTTTTTTTCCCCTCCCCCCTTGTGCTGCAGTTTATGGGATTTGTATTGCTGTTTGGTTTGTTGAGGTGTTGCATGCGCTAATTTCAGCAATGAGCCCATGTTGTGTTTTGATAAACTTATATGTATATGTGTATGCATGCACAGGGGTTCAGGTGCTTTGCTGCCAGATTACGGTTGGTGGGGGTCCCTGGGCAGAAAATCTGGTGGGGTGGGGGGCCATAACGTTAACACTTTTAGCCATAACAGTAGCGCATGAACTGTAGCATTTAGATATAAATCCAATGAACACTTATCTTATCCTGTTCTGCCACATTCAGATTTTCAGTACTACAATACAGCAACTTGTTGCCTGTGTTGCACAAACGATTAACCCCCGCCACATGTACTTACCTTCCAAACGACCTCGCTGTGGGTGGTGAACATTCACTTTCTGAAGTGGGAGGGATGTTCAGTGTCACAGCGACATCGCAGAGCAGCCAGCCAATAGAAGCGGAGATGAGTGGTACGTAAACATCGCGCCCACCTCCTTCCTTCCGCATTGCCAGCGGGACGCAGGTAAGCTGTGTTCATTGTTCCCGGGGTGTCACACGGTGCGATTTGTGCTGCCTCGGGAACATTGAACAACCGGATGTTCACTTATTAGAAAATGGACGACGTGTATGCGATCACCGTTTTAGCGCACAATCAGGGTCGCACGTAGCTGTCACACTACAATATATCTACAAATCCTAGAACAGAATGCGGCAACTCACTCCATCGCGTGCAAAAAATATCCTTTATTCTGCGTTATTGCAGACAAAATACAGGAGCATGGGGAGAGAGGGGGTGCAGGGGACGATGAACGGACGACAGCCTGTTTCGCGCTGACACGCGCTTTGTCGAGTCCTAGAGAAAACAACCAGCTGGTCGTCTTTAAGAGTCTTCCCAGCTGATGTGAGTGCTAATTAAAAAGCAGCATCAGCCGCTGACATATACACACACAACATCAACAAACTACAATGACATTGGAACAGTATAACAGACCACTATATATGCATGATATCCACCATTGTTAATATTAACCCATTATTACACATTTTCAAAACGGTCAATTTAATTTTTTGCAAGTTATGCATATTTTTTCATAAATGTCTGAGCATACCGGTGGCTAGAGTGGAGCTAAAATATTTTACAGTTATTCATGTTTATTTTCTATCCATGTGCACCCGGGCTTGTATGCAACCGACAATACCCAGAGGAAAGAAAGAGCCTCCTAATTTTGCAGCGGGAATATAGGGGAAGCATCTTTATTTTTTGATTTTTAATTTATCCCCTAAGGTTTTTTTGTACCATCTATTATATACCAAGTAGCTCTTACTTTATGTCCTGGACTGGCAAAGGAGAATAACGAGCGCAGATCATGAACTCCTAGACCTATTTATTTTTTAAAAAAAGGAAAATATTTTTTCCTTCTAATAACAACTGGGGAAAAAGCTTTAACCCTCATTGCTTCCATGGACGATCAGGGGCCACAGAAGTCATAAAAGACAAAAAGGGCTGACAAAAGACGAAAAAAAGGGAGAAAGAAAAAAAAAAAAAAAAAAAATGGAAAAGTAGGAGAAATAGGAAAATAGAGAGACCCGAAATACCGGTAAGGGCCCACTTATGTTCATTGCCACGTAACCACTAGTAATAAGAAAATGAAAGATACCCTGTTTTGGAATATGCACTTTGGCGCTACCTTATATGTAACGTTGTCTGACTCCTAATTTTTAAATAGTTTACTAATTTTATTTTGTTTAATTATAATTTTAAGTTCCACTACTTGTTAACATAACCTCAGGTCATCTCATCAAAGGAATACAGCCATATCGTTGCGATCGTTGAGACCCAAAGGGCCCATCGCCCTTGTTCTTATAATCAATCGCGATTCTTTCTGCAATAGTGTCTTGTGGGTGTCCCCCCCAGAATCGGACGGAGACACCCTCAAGACACCGGCAAATCTCAGGGACTCAGGATTTCCCGCATGGCATTCCCTTATATGTTGGATGAGCCTTGGTGACCCTTTACCAGAGGTAATAGAATTAAAATGCTCCCGAAAACGCACATATAAGCATCGGATGGTTTTACCGATGTAATATCGTAAACATGGGCAGTAGATGACATATACCACATTCTTTGTTTTACACGAGATAAAATCTGTTACATTAAAGGTGACATCACCCATACGTAGTGTTTTTTCTATAAGATGGAAAGGACAGAACCTACAATTTCCACACTTGAAATTTCCCTTCATGGGGGTTTTTTCAAGCCATGTACTACTTCTGTCCCTCCACCTATTGTGTACGAGGACGTCTCCTAAATTCCTACTCCTCTTATACGTGATCAGAGGACCAAGTGCTACTCTATTTTTCAATACAGGATCGTTTTCTAACACGTGCCAGTGTTTCCTAATGCTTGCCTTTCTGATGGTCCATAGGGCCAAATTTGAAAGTGAATGGGAATTTTTTGTCATATACGTTCCTTCCACCTCTGCCCGTACCTATGACCTCCCTACTGGTTCTTTCATTATTACTATCGCCTTCCTCTGTTCTCAGTAGCGTGCGAATCTTTGCAGCCTCAATGACAGAGGACGGATATCCTCTCTCCTTGAGGCGACCAGTAAGCTCCAGGAACTGTTCGTCTCGAATTTTTCTGTCATTATTAATTCTGTTGGTTCGCAAAAATTGACCAAAGGGTAGCGATTTTTTTTTACATGCGGGGGATGAAAACTGCCGTAGTGTAATAGTGTGTTTTTAGCCGTGGATTTTCTGAAGACCTCACGGGTGAGGGAACCGTGATTCAAGGATAATTTTACATCCAAAAGTTCCAATTTTTTTTATCCCCAAACACGTGGGTGAATCTCATGTTGTAAACGTTGACCCTATTCAAGTATGCTACAAAATTTTCAAATTCCTCCTGTGACCCGTCCCAAATGATGAAAATATCATCGACATATCTGAGATGTTTTGATATGTCTCAAAGGATTTTGCATACCATAAACTAATTCAGTTTCTATAGCCGCCAAAAATAGGTTGGCAAAAACACATGCGACGGGGGTACCCATCGCGGTACCCCCGCATTGTTTATACCACTGAGCTCCAAATTTGAAAGAATTGTTTTTGAGCACCAACTTCAAAGCCTCTTCAATGAAGTCGATGGTTTTTTTCTCGACATGTACTTTTTCCAGCAAACCCCTTATTGTTTCTATCCCCAGATCCTGAGGGATTCTTGTATATAAACTTTCTATATCTATAGATGTTAAGTGAAAGTTATCCTGCCATTCAATAGTATCGATTACCTCTATGAACATTTTAGTGTCCCTTATAAAGGCTGGAATTTTTTCCAACAAGGGGTTTAACAGCCAGTCAAGGTACTGCGAGAGTGGTTCAAAAATCGAATTGATACATGACACTATTGGTCGACCGGGCGGCATATTTTTGTTTTTATGAATTTTTGGTATGCAATACCAATGTGGCGAGGACGGGTGCAGAGGGAGTAATTTTTCTGCTCTACTTTTTGAAATGAATCCTTCTGTGACTTTACGGTTCAAAAAGCTGCGCAGTTTTTCTTTATACTGACTTGTAGGGTCAAACAATTGCTTGGAATACGTGGACGCATCATCCAGTTGTTTTTTGGCTTCTGCCAAATATAAAGTTTTTGGCCAAATCAGTCCCCCCACCCTTATCGGGCCTCCTGAAAACCACATCATCCCATGCAGATAGCTCCTTTAAGGCTCTCTTCTCGCCTGATGACAAGTTATGCGGCGCTTCAGGATATATGAGAGCCTCAATATCTCGTTTAACAAGATCTTGGAAAAGATCTATAGTGTTGCCTGGGGTGGTTGGGGGATGAAAATTAGATTTTAACCCCCCCACAAAGGGGGCGGATAAATCCGCTATTTCTTCACCACTACACTGCTCAATAATGTTTGGTTCTGTAAGTTCCAGTAGCAGCAGGGCATCATCCTTAATGGCATCCATGGCTTCATTAATTTGAAAAAAGCCTAAGGGTCCAATACTTATTGGATTCTTATCAATGGATACCTTTTTGTGTTGTTCAACGGATTTTTCCGTGCTGCCATAGAACTTAGCAAGATGCATTTTGCGACACCCTTTATATAACTCAACAGAAAAATCACAAAAATCGAATTTCTCTGGGATACAAAAATTCAGTCCCTTATTGAGGAGGGAAATCACATTATTGTCGAGGGCATGAGTTGACAAATTCCAGATGGTTTCTTTCTCTTGGATATTGGTCGCTAATCCCTCCATGACACCTGCTTTTCTTTGCTTGCCCCCACGGTTCTTTCTGCCCCTTCTGATTGCCTTTCTAAAGGGGCCGATCCTGAAGCCCCATCTGTGAGAGAGAAGCTCATCTTTCTTTTGTGGGGGGGGGGGGGGAAGCTCATCCCCTCCACTTGAGTCTGAGTCTGTTGTCCAGGCTCCACGCTTTTGATGCTGGTTCTTTTTTTGGAATCTCTTATTGTTAGAATAAGGTCTCCTATATCCCTGACCACTGACATTGGCTGCATCTCCTCAAGGATTTTTTCTCCAAGAAAACACTTGATCTGTTTCATAGTCTATTTTATCACGTATAAATTTTTCCTTCGCTCTCTTTAATAATCGTCTGTAAAGGGATGAGTTTTTTGTCTAATCTGCCCAAAAATTGTGTCCATTGTTCAGATGACAACCTTTTCTCCAATTCCCGCCGTAAGCGGATAAGTTCTGCAGTGATGGAAGCATGTTCACTCTCATTTTTTGCCAGAACTACCTCCAAAAATCGTAGTGAACAGTCCTGCTGGGCTTGTTCCCAGGCCTTCTTAAAGGTAGAGTCTTCCTGATAGAATGAGATATTTTTTTGTACTCTAAGACCTCTCGGCACCCTGTTACAATCTTTGTAAGCTCTTAATGAATGGATTGTCCAAAACAGACTTATTTCTCTTTCGGCTAACTGATTAATTTTATGCTCCAAACTCTTGCTGCTGAGTACATCGGTATCCAATGCGTCATTGCAGCTTGAAAAAAACGTCCCCGCATTCTCTCTCCCCTGCAGGATGTTAGGATTGTCCAGGTCCATGCTAATGGAGTCCATGGCTTCCATGAAAACAGTACTATGCTGTGTCAGAATCTCCTTATTGGCTATGAACTGCGTGCTCTACGATCAAAAATCCACAGGGTAATATATAAAAATTATCAAGATCGGGCACTGCAGAGCAAAATCTGCCAAACAGTGGAGCCGTACTCACAGTTGCATGGAATCAATGTTTCTGGACTTTAACTGCTCCTGGATTGAAGATGCCTGGTGGAGCGGTGCTCAGCAACAACACAAGTCCATAACCACAAATCCTAGAACAGAATGCGGCAACTCACTCCATCGCGTGCAAAAAATATCCTTTATTCTGCGTTATTGCAGACAAAATACAGGAGCATGGGGAGAGAGGGGGTGCAGGGGACGATGAACGGACGACAGCCTGTTTCGCGCTGACACGCGCTTTGTCGAGTCCTAGAGAAAACAACCAGCTGGTCGTCTTTAAGAGTCTTCCCAGCTGATGTGAGTGCTAATTAAAAAGCAGCATCAGCCGCTGACATATACACACACAACATCAACAAACTACAATGACATTGGAACAGTATAACAGACCACTATATATGCATGATATCCACCATTGTTAATATTAACCCATTATTACACATTTTCAAAACGGTCAATTTAATTTTTTGCAAGTTATGCATATTTTTTCATAAATGTCTGAGCATACCGGTGGCTAGAGTGGAGCTAAAATATTTTACAGTTATTCATGTTTATTTTCTATCCATGTGCACCCGGGCTTGTATGCAACCGACAATACCCAGAGGAAAGAAAGAGCCTCCTAATTTTGCAGCGGGAATATAGGGGAAGCATCTTTATTTTTTGATTTTAATTTTTAATTTTTAATTTATCCCCTAAGGTTTTTTTGTACCATCTATTATATACCAAGTAGCTCTTACTTTATGTCCTGGACTGGCAAAGGAGAATAACGAGCGCAGATCATGAACTCCTAGACCTATTTATTTTTTAAAAAAAGGAAAATATTTTTTCCTTCTAATAACAACTGGGGAAAAAGCTTTAACCCTCATTGCTTCCATGGACGATAAGGGGCCACAGAAGTCATAAAAGACAAAAAGGGCTGACAAAAGACGAAAAAAAGGGAGAAAGGAAAAAAAAATAAAAAATGGAAAAGTAGGAGTACCCCCGTCGCATGTGTTTTTGCCAACCTATTTTTGGCGGCTATAGAAACTGAATTAGTTTATGGTATGCAAAATCCTTTGAGACATATCAAAACATCTCAGATATGTCGATGATATTTTCATCATTTGGGACGGGTCACAGGAGGAATTTGAAAATTTTGTAGCATACTTGAATAGGGTCAACGTTTACAACATGAGATTCACCCACGTGTTTGGGGATAAAAAAATTGGAATTTTTGGATGTAAAATTATCCTTGAATCACGGTTCCCTCACCCGTGAGGTCTTCAGAAAATCCACGGCTAAAAACACACTATTACACTACGGCAGTTTTCATCCCCCGCATGTAAAAAAAATCGCTACCCTTTGGTCAATTTTTGCGAACCAACAGAATTAATAATGACAGAAAAATTCGAGACGAACAGTTCCTGGAGCTTACTGGTCGCCTCAAGGAGAGAGGATATCCGTCCTCTGTCATTGAGGCTGCAAAGATTCGCACGCTACTGAGAACAGAGGAAGGCGATAGTAATAATGAAAGAACCAGTAGGGAGGTCATAGGTACGGGCAGAGGTGGAAGGAACGTATATGACAAAAAATTCCCATTCACTTTCAAATTTGGCCCTATGGACCATCAGAAAGGCAAGCATTAGGAAACACTGGCACGTGTTAGAAAACGATCCTGTATTGAAAAATAGAGTAGCACTTGGTCCTCTGATCACGTATAAGAGGAGTAGGAATTTAGGAGACGTCCTCGTACACAATAGGTGGAGGGACAGAAGTAGTACATGGCTTGAAAAAACCCCCATGAAGGGAAATTTCAAGTGTGGAAATTGTAGGTTCTGTCCTTTCCATCTTATAGAAAAAACACTACGTATGGGTGATGTCACCTTTAATGTAACAGATTTTATCTCGTGTAAAACAAAGAATGTGGTATATGTCATCTACTGCCCATGTTTACGATATTACATCGGTAAAACCATCCGATGCTTATATGTGCGTTTTCGGGAGCATTTTAATTCTATTACCTCTGGTAAAGGGTCACCAAGGCTCATCCAACATATAAGGGAATGCCATGCGGGAAATCCTGAGTCCCTGAGATTTGCCGGTGTCTTGAGGGTGTCTCCGTCCGATTCTGGGGGGGACACCCACAAGACACTATTGCAGAAAGAATCGCGATTGATTATAAGAACAAGGGCGATGGGCCCTTTGGGTCTCAACGATCGCAACGATATGGCTGTATTCCTTTGATGAGATGACCTGAGGTTATGTTAACAAGTAGTGGAACTTAAAATTATAATTAAACAAAATAAAATTAGTAAACTATTTAAAAATTAGGAGTCAGACAACGTTACATATAAGGTAGCGCCAAAGTGCATATTCCAAAACAGGGTATCTTTCATTTTCTTATTACTAGTGGTTACGTGGCAATGAACATAAGTGGGCCCTTACCGGTATTTCGGGTCTCTCTATTTTCCTATTTCTCCTACTTTTCCATTTTTTTTTTTTTTTTTTTTCTTTCTCCCTTTTTTTCGTCTTTTGTCAGCCCTTTTTGTCTTTTATGACTTCTGTGGCCCCTGATCGTCCATGGAAGCAATGAGGGTTAAAGCTTTTTCCCCAGTTGTTATTAGAAGGAAAAAATATTTTCCTTTTTTTAAAAAATAAATAGGTCTAGGAGTTCATGATCTGCGCTCGTTATTCTCCTTTGCCAGTCCAGGACATAAAGTAAGAGCTACTTGGTATATAATAGATGGTACAAAAAAACCTTAGGGGATAAATTAAAAATCAAAAAATAAAGATGCTTCCCCTATATTCCCGCTGCAAAATTAGGAGGCTCTTTCTTTCCTCTGGGTATTGTCGGTTGCATACAAGCCCGGGTGCACATGGATAGAAAATAAACATGAATAACTGTAAAATATTTTAGCTCCACTCTAGCCACCGGTATGCTCAGACATTTATGAAAAAATATGCATAACTTGCAAAAAATTAAATTGACCGTTTTGAAAATGTGTAATAATGGGTTAATATTAACAATGGTGGATATCATGCATATATAGTGGTCTGTTATACTGTTCCAATGTCATTGTAGTTTGTTGATGTTGTGTGTGTATATGTCAGCGGCTGATGCTGCTTTTTAATTAGCACTCACATCAGCTGGGAAGACTCTTAAAGACGACCAGCTGGTTGTTTTCTCTAGGACTCGACAAAGCGCGTGTCAGCGCGAAACAGGCTGTCGTCCGTTCATCGTCCCCTGCACCCCCTCTCTCCCCATGCTCCTGTATTTTGTCTGCAATAACGCAGAATAAAGGATATTTTTTGCACGCGATGGAGTGAGTTGCCGCATTCTGTTCTAGGATTTGTGGTTATGGACTTGTGTTGTTGCTGAGCACCGCTCCACCAGGCATCTTCAATCCAGGAGCAGTTAAAGTCCAGAAACATTGATTCCATGCAACTGTGAGTACGGCTCCACTGTTTGGCAGATTTTGCTCTGCAGTGCCCGATCTTGATAATTTTTATATACTACAATATATCTAACGATGCCGGATGTGCATCACGACGTGACCCCCGCCGACGCATCGTTAGATATATTGTAGCGTGTAAAGCCCGCTTTACACTTTTTTTTTTTTTTTTTTTTTTATTGATCCCAATGTTAAGGCAGCCAGGGCCGGCTCCAGGTTTTTGTGGCCTCCGGGTAAGTCTCAGTGGCCTCCATCCACACATGTGGTGCCCTGGTCAAGCCAGGTCGTCACAGAACACCTACACACCCCACACTCCCAGTCAGGCACACCGAAGTCAGGCAAAAACCCTTGTTGCCTTCCTCCAGGGGCTGATGTCCACACCAGGGGGTGGGCCAGGCGGTTGGTCCCACCCACCGAGGAGTTCACAGGCCTGGAGGTGGGAAAAAGAGTTAGTTTAGTTGTGGAGTTTGAAGTTGGAGGAAGGAAAGTGTGGTAGTGGAGCAACTATCTGACAGCGTCCGGGTGTGTGGCCTGGGCGGTACAGCAAGGTTGGCAGATGGTGGTGACCGTCTGCAGGAGTGGCCTATTGGAGCTAGCCGTAAGGACCGTGGACGGGCAGTGGCCTGGCGGTACCGGACCGGTAGGCAAAGAAGCCAGCACCATCCGGCAGGGGCTTATGTACCCCGGCAAGGCTAGGAGTCACCGTGAATTTGCCAAATCCGTTTGCTGGGAAACCCAGGAGGTTCCCTTCGCTGCCAAGTCCCGACAGAAGGCAACCGTCCAACCGAGAGGGAAACAGTCACCGCCAAGGCTAAAGTTCCCAGGGCCAGAGCCTACGGGCAAAAGGGGCTCCTTCAGCACCCATCCAAGCTGGGGAGCGGGTTACCGGTGGGAACCCATTGGAACCGTTACACTACATAGGTGCAGGGAAAGGCAGTCACCATCAACCTGCTGGGAGAAACACCGCAGCAGTCTGTAGGACCCGTACATCCAGCCGTGTGTTTTACCGAGAACTGTGTCCTCATCATTGGCTGAGTGAGTGCCCCCGCCACCCTGCACCTCACCAGGCCCCGTAACCCGCCTGCCATCCATCCATACTCCATCACCAGGCCCCCGGGACAACCTACCCACGGAGGGGAGAACTAACATCAAAGCTGCTCCCTGTCACCACTCCCGGGATCCCCGTCCAGAGCAGCGGTGGTGTCACCAACCTCACCACAACCGTGGGTGGCGTCACGGACAATATCAAATCCCCACCCTTTTCACTCACGGGCGAGGAGCGCCGCTCTAGTCCCCAGGATCCGGCCCACCGCTCGAGCCATCACCGAGCAGCGGCCGGACCCGAGCAGTGGGAGAGCGCAGCGTCCCCTCCTGCGCCTGCGACATACAGGCATACGTACATATTTGAAGACAAATTCAGAAAAATACATATAAACAAATATATGCAGTCATATACACTGACATACATGCAGACACATTAGGGCTCGTGCGCATGTTGCGCAATTCCATGCATTTATGCTGCGTATAGCACTGCAGTGTAAATGCATGCGTCCTGTGTCCCCTGTACAATCTATGAATGTGCATGATACGTGCGCACGTTGCTTTTATGAACGCAGTGATTTGGGTGCTAAAATGTCGACCCAAATCTGTGCGTTCATTAAATGAGCATGTTAATTTTTCTGTGTGCTATGGATGCAGCTCCCACTCTATCTATGGTGGGGGCAGCAGCCATAGCGCATGAAATCAGCTTTTTTTTTTTTTTTTTTTTTTTTTTTTTTTGTACAGAAACTGCATCCATTATGCAGTTTCTGCAGTGATTTGCACATGTGCTGTCAAATCACTGCAGAATATTCAGCAGTTACGTGCGCATGAGCCCTTACAGGTATTAATATGGGGAAGTCGCCTGCAGCCTCACTCGCCTCTCCCGCTTGTTTCCGTCCAGCTCCTTCAGGACATGTGGCTGTGTTTCACGATGGCTGTCACAGACATGACTGCACACTGACAGCACTGCTGTATATACATCACAGGAGGGGCTGGGGGCTACAGTATATACATTATAGGAGGGGCAGGGGGCATAGATGTTACTGGAGTGGCAAACAGCTCTGGTGGTGTAATCATTACTGGGATGGGTGACAGCGCTCTGGTGACCCATATAGTTCTTGGGGGGGCCGCACAGACTGCTCTAATTCATAAATACACACAGTACTGCTTCTTACACACCACACACCCTTATTCTTCCCCCTCCCCCACACACACTCAATACAGTACATACGCACCCACACACCCTTACCCTTCCCCCTCCCCCACACACTCAATACAACACACGCATATGCGCGCACACACTTACCCTTCCCCCTCCCCCACACTCAATACAGTACACACACATACATACACGTGAGGTCACATACATGTCACCCGATAGGGAGACCTGATGCCTCCCCCAGGGTGAGTGGAGCACACCAGGTGGGCGGACTCGGGCAGAAAAACACGCCCACCGAGGAGACTACTGTCCTGGGGCAGGAAGTTCAAGCAGTTAGACAAAGAGTTGAGTGGACAGTGACAGGAGGTGAAAGTGGAGAGACTGTCAGGGACCCAGGTTGGAGCCTGGGCCCCTTGGAAAACGTCAGGCAGGCGGTGGTGGCCTGTCAGCAGGAGTACCAGTACAGCAACCGGCAGAACTGTACGGACTGGGCTTGGAGCCCACCGGTCCCGAACCAGGGAGCCAAATGTGTACCGGAGCACCAAACAGAAGGGTACTCAGACCCCGTCCTAGCTTAGAAGCCACTGAGTATAGGCAAATTGACTGATTGCTGGCTGGACCTCAGGGGTTCATTCACAACCCAAGTCCCGAAAGAAGGCAAAAGCCCACCGAGACCAGGTGAGCGCCACCGCCAAGGGCCAAACACCCGACGGGCCAGCGCCTGCGGGCAACCGAGGGCTCCTTCGGCAGCTCAACGCCGGGGAGCGGGCTACCACTGCTGAAGCAGGGGGAGCCGAAACAAAAAAAAAAAATTCAGAGGTGCACGGGAAAAGGGGCCACCATCAACCCCACAGGGGACAACAGCAGCCGGCCGTGGGGACCGACCACTACCGAACTTTGGTTTACCAGTGACTCGGTGTGCATTAATCGTGAGTACAGCAGTGCCATCCGGGCACGGCGCCCTGCACCCCGACTACAACAATCAACAACTCCTACAGTCCCCCCACCGGGACACACTGCCCCTACCCACGGAGGGGTTTCATCTCGGCTGCGGCCGCAACACTGATCCCAGACGAGCCCGCCATCACTCCAGCCGCAGCGGTGGTGCATCCCGTCACCACGACCCGTGGGTGGCGTCATGACCCGTTACCCGACCACCATCCTCCCTCCGCCTACTTCCCCTTTTTACAAGAATGACGTGGCCACCGGTCCGGAGGCGCTCGTGCCACCGACAAACCTGAGCCTGCACCTCGAGCAGCTCGGCCCGAGCAAGCGGAGGAAGCGGCCGGGCCCCTCTCAGGGCGGTACACACCCTCCATTACTCCTCCTCCCCCCCCCCCCCCCCCAAAACAGTGCACCCTCAATTACTCCTCACCCCACACAATACAGTGCAACCCTCATCACCCCCTACACACAAATTACGCTACCCCATCACTACACACTCCTGCCTCCCCCTCCCTCAGAATACAGTGCTCCTCCTCTGCCTGTCACAAAGCTGTGTTCCTTCACAAATGTTCCCCGTTACGTGTCCTCAGCCCCTCCCCACTCATCCCCCATTAATTAAATCTGTCTCTTCAGCTCCTTCATGGAGCGCTTACTGCTTCCTGGTGTCCCCTGTGTGGCGCCCGCAGCACTGTGATGACGTCAGCAAGGTGCTGATCTCATCACGTTGCTGCATGTCGGGGGCGGGGCCCAGTCTCAGCGCACTGTTCAAATGTATTTACGTCTGAAAGACGCAAATACATTTGAATAGGAACGGAAAGAGGAAGCTGCTGTCGTTGCCACCGGCTCTGCTGCGTTCCTCTGCACTGTGTATATGCCGGGCACACATCAGAGCCAGCGCTGCCTCCTGCTCCTGCTAGTGTGCTTGGCATGTACACAGTGCTGAGGAGCGCAACGGGGACAGCTGATACAGGGGCCCACTACACCGTGCCCCCCCCCCTCACTGGGTACGACCGCAGCACATAGCAGGGAGCATTGGCACACCACTGACCCTGGAAGTGCAAGCGCTGTTACTTCCGGGGTCAATCAGCATCCTGTGCCCGCAGTTTGTTTTTGCGTCTTAAAGACGCAGCTACAAATAGCGGTGTGTCAACACCGCGCGCCCCCCCCCCCCCCTGAAAACACAGCTGATTTATTAGACTGTCTTTATGGAGGGGGAAAGGGTGTGAAGAAAAAAAAATGCTGACAGGTGCCTAGTGGCAAGTATGGCCGTGGTGGGGGGGGGGGGGCCTTAGAAGCTCTTTTGGTGGGGCCCTGGGGCTGGAGCCCTGCCTGCACTGCCTATAATCCAGCCCTGCTTACCTCTCCCTATTGATTGGGTCCCTATAATATGATTGTCGCAGGCGACTGGGTGTTGCGCTCGCTAATGCTCGGGTCCGGCTCTGCTGCGGCTGCTCAGTGGGCTGGATCCGGGGACTCGAGTGGCGCTCCTCACCCGTGAGTGAAAGGGGGTTGGTTTGTTTGGGGATTTAGTCTGTGACGCCACCCATGGGTTGTGGTGAAGATGGTCACCACCGCTGCTGGTGACGGGGATCCCGGGAGCAATGGTAGGGAGCAGCTGGGTTGTTTTGTTTTTTTTTTTTTGTTCCCTGGCTAGTCCAAGGTGCCACATGATCACAGGGACCTGACTGTTGCTATGGTAACCCTGTGTTACTGAGGCACGGATCTCCTCTGACCAGGGCAACTATGTCAATGGGGTTCCCTGCAGCCCCTTCCTCACCTTGAGGTCTGCAGGAAACCCTGCTGATCTACCAGCATGAAAACGATTCACCTTGTGATGTCACAGGTGTTCTTGCAGACTGGGGGATAAACAAATAGCTGCATGGAGCCCCAGTGATGTCAAAAAAGCAGATAAAATTGCACAAAAACAAGCCATGTGCTTTTTATTTGAAAAACGGCCTTGCTGCCAAACTGGGTATATTGAGGGGGCGTGGCCTAACTGCCAGTCATGTAGGACGTGTTTATCTGCCCCTGTCATATTTCTCTCAAAATCAACAAAATTCTGGAAAAAAAACCGCTACTTATTACACTGGAACAGCCGGATATCTTCTGAAGTGGTATAGCAAACGTTGTGGCACTTTTCAGAAATCGCAGAAAATGGATGAAAAGTGCCATTTTCTGTTTATCACTAGTGACTGTTTTGTGTGTGAAAAAGATAAGTTAAAAAAAAAGTGCATGTGGTTTTTCAAAATGTATTGTTTCGTTACAATTTCTATTTGTGAGGACAAATATTGGATTTTGGACTTATTAACTGACTAATTATTTTCTGTGAGGGGTTGCTGTGCAACTGACACGGCGGCCATCTTGGATATTTCATGAGCATATATGCTAATATCATATGTCCTGCTTATAAATTTTAAATATCTTCCTCTCGTCTGGATATTAACTAAACTGTGAATATTTTACAGTTTGAGCTTAATTCCAGCATTTTCTTTTTTCAAAGAATTTCTGACCCTCGGCTGTATTCATCATACTGACAGGATAGTTACACCAGTTTTACTATTCCTCTTTTGTACTGAGGCGTGCCCTGTCAAAAAACTGTAGTTATTTTTTGAGAAGTTTAATGCTGATCTTACTGCATGTTTGCCATCTTTATTTAAAAATATAAAACAATTTTTTTTTTTTTTCACTCATAATTTTGGGGGAGTCTTGTTTACTTTTTTTTTTTTTTCTTTTTTTTGATGGTTATATTTCACGGATAATTAAGATTTTGCCTGATGTGCCTGAGTCAGAAATCATCATAGACAGGGCTTATAGGCTGCCAAAACCTAGGCATATCTCGTCAGAGCTTCCTAGAGATACTATCTTACGGATCCATTTCTTCCATGTTAAAGAAAAAATCTTTAATTATTTGAGACTTCATAGCATCATGCCACCTCCATACGAGACACTAAAAATTTTTGCAGACCTATCAAGAGAAACACTTCAACAGCAAAAGTCATATGCGAAAGTCACTGAACTCATGCGGCAACAGAAAATTCTATATAGGTGGGGATTCCCTACTAAGCTTCTTATACAACATAATGGCAAGACAATACCAATTACATCTTCAGAAGAGGGCATGAAGTGATTAAAAGATTATCTTGGAGATTCTATCTGAATTTTTGCTGTGCCTGATATGGAGTATCTTTTTTTTTTTTTTTTTTTTTTCCCCTTACTAGTTTCTGGTTTATGCAGCTTCCTTACAGGATCTAGTGTGGGTTTTTTTTTTATTTTTTTTTTTTGTTTGTTCCCATTCCCTGCCCCCTCTTCCCTCCTCCTTTTAGGTACATGAAAAACTGTGTGCGTAATTCATGCAGTTATGCTGCGCTTTGTAGCGCAGTGTAACTGCATGCGTCCTGCGGCCCCCTGCAGTCTATGGAGATTATGCAGGGGCCGTGCACACGTGGCATATTAGAACGCAGCGATTCGACTGCTGCCCGAATCACTGCGGTCTAAGTGACATGTCACTTCTTCCGTGGCTTTGCCGGCAGCCCCTGCTCTGTCTATGGCAGGAGGTGCAGGTAGAGTGCACGTTCTCGCCGGCACCATGCGCTTCAGAACGGAGCTTTTCAACTGCGCTCTGAAGCGCACCTTTTTAGGTGCAGAGCGCACACGTGCGCACATAGCCTTAGGATGGAGGCATGAGAGGAGTAGAAGAGAAGTTCCTTCAACCATTACCAAGAGAGTATGGCAGGACTTTGACCTATTGACTCTGTTCCCATAGGAGTTTTCCTTGACAGTCGAGGATTTGTAACTCCATCTGAATAAAAGAGGTGAAGAAGATGGTGATATTTACTGTTTCATTTATAGTGACTTTAACCCCTTCAGCCCCCGGGCACTTTCGGTTTTTGCGTTTTTTGCTCCTTTTCTTCCGAGAGCCGTAACTTTTTTTTTTTATTCCGTCAATCTTGCCATATGAGGGCTTGTTTTTTGCGGGACGAGTTGTACTTTGGTAAAACCTATGGTTTCATTTAATATATTGTACTGGAAAACAGCAAAAAAAAGTGTGATCACACAATAGTTTGAGATGTTTTATTCAGTGTTCACTCTATGATAAAACTGATGTATCTATGTGATGCCTCAGGTCGGTGCGAGTTTTGTAGACACCAAACATGTATAGGTTTACATGTATCTAAGGGGTTAAAAAAAAATCACAAGTTTGTCCAATAAAAGTGGCGCACGTTTTGCACCATTTTCCAAAACACGTAGCGTTCTTATTTTTTGGGATCTATGGCTCAGTGATGGTTTTTTTTTTTTTTTTTTTTTTTTTTTGCGTCTCGAGCTGACGTTTATAATGGTACCATTTTTGCGCAGATGCTACATTTTGATTGCCTGTTATTGCATTTTGCGTAAAACTTGCGGCGACCAAAAAACGTAATTTTGGCGTTTGGAATTTTTTGCCACTACGCCGTTTACCGATAACATTAATTGATTTTATATTTTGATCGGGCATTTCTGAACGCGGCGATACCAAATGGTGTTTTTTTTTTTTTTTTTTTTTTACTAGTCCCCCCTAGGGGGCTATAGCGATCAGCAATCCGATCGCTATTTTCGATCTACAGCTGTATTGCTGTGATCAGCAAACAGCAGATTCAGTCACTTTGTTTTTCTCTCGGCCGAGGGAAAACTAAAGTGAAACTTTGTAGCTGCAGGCGTCATCACATGACCCTGTGCTACGATGGCAACCACCGATAGTCACGTGATAACACACGTGACTTCCGGTGGGGGTGGCAGTATGTAAAAAAACATGGCCAAGCCACTTTGAATACCTTAAAAATCACTGAAACATCCTGGGTAGTGAAAATAGTCTCTTATAAAGCTCTTATTCTACCAAAATTTTTGTATATAATGTGTTGTCTGCCCTTGACTATCCCTAAACAAATATTGATTAAAATACAAGCACAGATCTCATCTTTTGTTTGGCAAGGGAAGGTTCCCAGAATCTCTAAACTTACCTTATTTAAGCATAAGAAAAATGGGGGTATTGGCTTGCCTAATATCCAAGCCTATTTGACGAATTTGGTCAAGCAAACCCAAAACACATTACTGGATCATTTCAACAATAGTTGGATGTACATTGAGAAAGGCCTGTGCCATAATCATCATAAACGGGATGTGATCTTGTCATATTTTTAATAAAAAGAAACAAACGTTTAGTGGATAATCCGACTACCAAGGCAGAAATAAGAGCGTGGAGATTACTGCAAGATATTTTTACACCAGGGCAAACCCCTCAGCGAGATTAGAGAGGTCTTGTTTAATTTATTAGAATTATTAATCCCACGTATTAAACTAGATAGTTGGAAAAAAGAATTTTAAACATGTGTAAGAAATAATTTTCTTAGGATTTGAGGCTCTTGCTGAGGTATACCATCTGCCTGATACAGAAAGATTAATTGGGTTAGGATAAGTGAATTCTTGGCAGATACAACAACTTCTGCCTTCAAGATTCCGAGATTACTGAAATTTTTTTTTTTTTTTTTGCACAATCCGACTAATGAGAGCTTCTGCAAAACTAGTACAGAATATTCAATGATCTCCAATTGACTAAATTACATATGAAATCTTGGGAAAGAGATCTGGATTGCTCATTCTCGCTCAAACAATGGCAAACTTCCTTGAAACACACACATACGAATTGTGCTTGTGCTAATTTGCAGGAAACACACTATAAATTACTTAGTAGATGGTATTATATGCCTCAGAGATTGAATGTCATCTCATCCTCTAATTCAAGTCTTTGTTGGAGGGGTTGTGGCTGTACTGGCTTTTTTTTTTTCCCCATTTTTTTTGGAGTTGTCCTTTTGTTGGGTACCCTATGGAAAAACACCGAACATCGTATATGTATATGTATACCTCTGAGCTAGTTCTCCTATCTATTGGTTTGGAGGAGTTGAAAAAGCAGTGTAAACAAATTTACTTGCCACATTCTTTTGGTCATTAAATCTTTACTAGCGTCCAAATTGAAGGAAATAGATGTCCCCTCAATACAAGAAGCTATAGATAGGGTTTCCTTACACAACATCTAGGAGTACAACATAGCCCTGAAGGAAGGGTAACTTTTCTAAATATGCTGATGTCGCGGGCGGAGGAGGGGATGCTGTGCTCTCCCACTGCTCGGGTCTAGCCGCCGCTGCTGCTCGGTGGTGGGCCAGATCCCGGGGACTCAAGCGGCGCTCCTCACCCGTGAGTGAAAAGGGTGGGGATTGGATTGTGGGGATTTGATATTGTCCGTGACGCCACCCACGGTTGTGGTGAGGTTGGTGACACCACCGCTGCTCTAGACAGGGATCCCAGGAGCAGTGACAGGGAGCAGCTTTGATGTTAGTTCTCCCCTCCATGGGTAGGGGGTTGGTGGGCCCGGTGATGGAGTAGGGATGGATGGCAGGCGGGTTACGGGGCCTGGTGAGGTGCGGGGGCAGTGCTGTGCCGCACAGCACGGTGGTACTCTCAGCAAATGATGAGGACACAGTTCTCGGTAAAACACGGCTGGATGGACGGGTCCCATAGACGGCTGTGGTGGTGTTTCTCCCGGCAGGTTGATGGTGACTGCCTTTCCCTGCACCTATATAGTGTAACGGTTCCAATGGGTTCCCACCAGTAACCCGCTCCCCAGCTTGGATGGGTGCTGAAGGAGCCCCTTTTGCCCGCAGGCTCTGGCCCTGGGAACTTTAGCCTTTGCGGTGACTGTTTTCCTCTCTCGGACTGTTGCCTTCTGTCGGGACTTGGCTGCTGGGAAACCCAGGAGGTTCCCTTCGCTAACGGATTTGGCAAATTCACGGCGATTCCTAGCCTTGCCGGGGTCCGTAAGCCCCTGCCGGATGGTGCTGGCTTCTCTTTGCGTACCGGTCCGGTACCGCCAGGCCACCGCCCGTCCACGGTCCTTACGGCTAGCTCCAATAGGCCACTCCTGCAGACGGTCACCACCATCTGCCAACTTTGCTGATCTGTCCGGGCCACACACCCGGACCAACTTCAGGCTGCTTAACTGCCACTTTCCTCCTTCCACTTTCACTTCCAACTCTCATCTCTCTCCACTCCTCAACTCATCTGCCTGCTTTTCCCGCCTCCAGGACAGTGAACTCCTCAGTGGGCAGGGCCAACCGCCTGGCCCACCCCCTGGTGTGGACATCAGCCCCTGGAGGAAGGCAACAAGGGTTTTTGCCTGACTTCGGTGTGCCTGACTTCGGTGTGCCTGACAGGGAGTGTGGGGTGTGTAGATGTTGTTACCTGTGGCCCCTGGCTTGTCCAGGGCGCCACATTCCCTCTTAGTAAAATGCAGACCATCCGCGGGCTGCCCGTCCATCACCGGTTTTATTTTTTCAAACTGAAAGATAAACGGTAAAACAAGTTACAATTATAATAACATCTTCCCACATCGGGAGGTACTCTTACTTAAACCGTTACTAACTGTGTTGGCTTTCGCTCTCTCCCACCCAAGCAACCTGGCCCTGATGCTGCCCCTAAGCAAATGGGCAGCACCCCTTGACCCCAGTCCAACACAAGTTGCCCGAGCGGGTTCTGTCCTTTTCAGGGGACCCACATCCATGGGGAACCCCTGAAACCCCCAGAGGATCGCCACCAGTTCCAGTGGTGGCTGGGCCCCAGCCTGCTCCACTGCGGGCCCTTCCTCCAATCTGCCTCTCCGGAGGCGGCAACGGTGAAAGCCACAAACATAATTATTTACAAGCCACAAGTTCGTGGTTGTCTTGCAAGTTCTCAGGCTTGTCCATAAGGAGTCCCTTACGCAAAACTTGAAAACAGTCCCCATGGGGACAACTGTGCCGGCAACGACCGGTTTAAATCACTGTTTGTCAATCAGGTGAATCTTCGGTTATCATTCATTCTTCTTTCAAAACATTTAAACGGTACTTTTAACAGACACAATTTCCCCCCTCTAAAGAGTAGTTTCCCTGTACCAAAGTGGGGGTCTACCTAGGTTAGGACGAGTGGACCTCTGGGGTCCAGTGTCAGTGGGGACAGGCAGTGGGGCAGAGGGAACAATCAGTTCCTCTTCCCTGCTATCGTGTGGGGCAGGCGGAGGCATAGGGGAGCTGGGTACAGGTTCATCCCTGGGCACTGGCTCATGGTCGATCACTTCCTCATCCACGGGTTTTGGGAACAGTATCACTGGAAGAATCACCGCACCATTCTGTGTAGGCCAGTCTGCTGGAAAGTCACCCATCACGGTGTGGATTACCTCTTTTGCCTTCTCCGCCGGTCTAGGAACCCGAGCTTCAGCCGCTGCCATCAATGCTGGTGGGCACCTCTTTAGATGGTCCCGGGAAACCGTGGCCAGAGTGCCCCCTTGGTCACGACTGATCTGGTAGGCCTTCCCATCTTCCCATCCTGTGGGCTGTATGACATATGGGGTCTGCTCCCATTGGTCATCCAGCTTGTGGGTCCTCCTCTTTCGCTTCAGCACTACATCTCCAGGCTGGAAAGGGCCAGCAGATGCCTTTTGGTTGAAGCGCTGCTCCTATTGTTCCCGACTCTGACTCATGTTCTTCTCAACATATTCCTGAATTTGTCGATACTGCACCCTCCGCCGAGTGTCCCATTCAGCTGTCAAAGGGAGTGCTACTGGGGCTTCCAATCCAATGTCTAGATCCACCGGTAGCCGGCCGGGGCGAGCCCTCATCAGGTATGCTGGGGTGCATTTCGTTAAGCTGGAAGGGATATTGTTGTACATATCGACCAAGTCAGGTAGCTTCTCCGGCCACAGGTTCCGCTCTTCTAGCGGCAACGTCTTGAGGAGGCCAGGACCAGGTGGTTCATCTTTTCACACATGCCGTTGGTTTGGGCATGGCAAGGCGTGGTCTGGATTTTCTTGCAGCCGTACAACTGGCAAAATTCATGGAATACCTCCGCTTCAAAGGCCAGGCCTTGGTCAGTAAGCACCTTCTCGGGGTATCCATGTGGTCGGCAGAAATAAGCCTGGAACGCTCTAGCGGTGGTACGGCCAGTTAGGTCTTTGGGACAACCACCATGAACCTTGAATAGTGGTCTACAATGGTTAGAGCGTAGGTGTACCCACTTCGGCTGGGGGTGAGCTTTACATGGTCCAGGGCAACCAGCTCAAGCGGTTGATGTGTAACGATCAGGTGTAGGGGCACCTTCTGGCTGGCCTCATCCTTCCTACTCAGCGTGCAAGGGCCACACTCTCAGCACCAGGCCTCTACAGATTCCCACATTCCACTCCAATAGAACCGCTCTCTCAACAGCATTTCTAGTTTCTTCCATCTGAAGTGTCCAGCACAAGCATGGTATGCTTGCAGGACGGTGGGCACGTTGGCTTGGGGGAATCACCAACTGGCGGATCTTCTCATGGGTCTTCGGGTTAATCAGCTCGCGGTACAACTTCCCCTTGTGTAGATACAGCCGGGTCCGTTCTCGCCACAGGCGTTGGGCTTCAGCTGGGGCGGCAGGATCTGTTCCAGCAGCGCCTTGTTCCATCAAGATCTTGACTAGGCGGACAGCGGGTGCCTGGTCCTGAGCTTCATGCCACTCCTGGCTGGGCAGCGGGTCCAGGTTTACCCGTTGTTGATGGTCATGCACCTTCTCAGTCGGTGGCTGATGAAATGCGGGCAACTCAATCTCTTCGAGGTTGTCATCCTCGGGCCCTTCTTCCAACAGGTGGGGCATCCGAGAGAGTGCATCGGCATTAATGTTGTCACGGCCGGCCCTGTACTTGATGGTGAAATCGTAGTTGGCTAGCCTAGCCACCCACCGCTGTTCCAACGCGCCCAGCTTGGCTGTGTCCAGGTGGGTCAGCGGGTTATCCGTGAAAGCGGTAAACTTAGCCGCTGCCAGGTAATGGTGGAACCGCTCGGTGATAGCCCACACCAGGGCCAGGAGTTCAAGCTTGAAAGAGCTGTAGTTCTCGGGGTTCCTCTCAGTCGGTTGAAGCCTTCAGCTAGCATAAGCAATCACTTTTTTCTTTTCCGTCCTGGACCTGGGATAGGACTGCCCCAAGCCTACATGGCATCGGTGTAGAGGATGAAAGGGTGGTTGTAATCAGGGTATGCTAGGATTTCTTCTCCGGTCAGGGCCTATCTCAGCTAACGGAAGGATTCCTCATGCCTTTCTTCCCACACCAATGGGGCTCCTAGGGGTCTGCCACCTTTGGTCTGTCCCACGAGGAGGTCTTGCATGGGGGCAGCCATCTTCGTGTACCCCTTGATGAAGCGACAGTAATACCCCACTAGGCCTAGTAACTGCCTCACCACTCTCACCGTGGTCGGCCTCGGTCAGTCCTGGATGGCGGAGATTTTCTCAGGGTCAGGGGCAACACCCTCTGCACTGACCACATGCCCTAGGTACTGCACTCTGGGTTTCAGCAGATGACACTTTGAGGGCTTCAACTTCATCCCATATTTGGCAAGGGACGCGAACACCTCGGCTAGGTGCTCCAGGTGGGCTTCATATGTCTGGGAGTACACAATCACATCATCCAAGTACAGCAGGACGGTCTCAAAATTTAGATGCCCCAGATGGCATTCCATCAGCCGTTGGAAGGTTCCAGGGGCATTGCACAGCCCGAACGGCATGCTATTAAATTCGCAGAGTCCCATAGGGGTGGCAAATGCAGTCTTCTCTCGGTCTTCTGGCGCCACAGCCACCTGCCAGTACCCGCTGGTGAGGTCAAGGGTGGAAAAATAGTTAGCGGTTCTCAGCGCAGCCAGAGATTCTTCAATGTGGGGCAGAGGATAAGCATCCTTATGCGTTATCTGGTTAATTTTTCGGTAATCCACACACATCCGCATGGTGCCATCCTTCTTAACCAGTACCAACGGGGCGGCCCAGGGACTACAGCTGTCCCTAATAACCCCTGCCTCCATGTTCCTCAACATGTCCTTGGCACATTGGTAGTGTGCAGGGGGAATAGGCCTGTACCTCTCCTTGATAGGGGGGTGTTCACCGGTGGGGATATGGTGTTGGACTCCTTTTTTTTTTTTTAATCTGCCCAAAGTCTAGGGGATGTTTGCTAAAAACTCGCTCATACTCCCGTACCACCGGTATACCCCTTCTTTGATGTGTAGGGGTATCGTCAGTGCCTACATGTAGCTGTCGGCACCACTCGTCTAACTCCCCTGGGGATGGGTGAGTGCTGGCAGTAGGTGGTGAGGTTGGGGGAACAGCCTCGCGGATGGTGTGGGGATCCAGAGTGAACAACTTGGCAAGGGTAGCGTACCGGGGAAGCCAGACTTCTTACTCCCCGCATTTCAGCACCCTTACAGGCACTCTCCCCTTTACATCTACCACCCCTCGGGCGGCCATTACTGTGGGCCAGTGTTCAGAGGGCATGGGCTCTATCATGGCGGTGTAGTCACGCCCCCTGGGGCCCTACCACTGCCCTACACCAAATAATAATCTCGCTCCTGGGAAGCACAATCAAAGGGGCAACATCCATCACTCACCCCACCAATCTCTCCTCCTGTCGAGTTCACATGTTGGCGGTACATCAGGGCTCGATCTCACGCTGCACAGCTGTCGGCTCCCCACCACCATAGCGGCCAGCTGCTGCAGTAGGGTCAGCGCATCACTCATATAGTGCTCCATCACGTTAGTCCCTAGCACTACCTTCGGGTTATGATCACTGGGTTCATTCATTATCACAATCATACCCTGGTGTTGCAGTTCAGCTCGTCCCACAGTCATGGCCACTTGCTTGTACCCCACTTGGGTCAATGGGAGTCCATAAGCAGCAATCGGTGTCATACTGGCATCTGGGGGAGCCAGTTCGTCTTTTCCCCAATACCGTTGATAGTGTATGGTATGGTGGTTACCTGTGATCCAGTTTCCAGGAGAGCCATCACCAGTATGCCATCCACAGCCACGGGGATGATGGGCTGGGCCCCGATGTACCGGTCCCGCCAGTCTGGGGGGCCATGGGGTTCTACTCCTGAGGATTGGCCCGTGGCCCCAGGGGTTGCTCGTTTAACGGACACCGTCGGGAGTAGTGGCCGGGTGTGCTGCACCTGTAACAGATTGGGGGTCCATACCGTGAGTCATTGGCCCTTCTCCGCTGCATCCAGGCGACGTCCTCAGGGCTGTCGGCGAGCTGCATCTTCACCGGGGCCTGGGATCTGGTCGGAGGCTGGAGTGCGGTGAGGATCTTAGCGAGGTCCCCATCCATGTGGCGAACTTGAGCAGCGAGTTCTTCCATCGTTCCGTTTGGAGGTGCTGGTGGGGTAGGGGCCACCACGACGGGAGCAGTCTCAACCGTCCACGGGGCTAGCTCAGGGGCTTCAGATGCAGGGGGTTGCAAAGCTTTGATGGGCCATTTCTTTAATATGGCAAAGTCCACATCAGGGTGTTCTAGGGCCCACAGCCAAAGTTGTTTGTGGTCCTCTGAGGACCTCATCCCCTGCACAAACTGCTCACTTAGCATTTTGTTACTGTCCGCACTGTTGATGGTGTCCACCCGCTTCAGTGTGCGGAGTGCGGTTTGCAGGCGCAAGGCATAGTCCCGAATGCTATCTGCAGGCCGTTGCCGGCATTGATAGAACTGCATCCGCAACTCTGCCTCGGTACGGGTCTCAAAGGCAGTCTGCAGCTTCTCAAAGATGGTGGCTAGAGGACCGGTCCCCCTCGGCCCAGGTCTCCGCCTCTTGCTCAGCCGCGCCGGTTAGCTGCCCCAGCACTAGCGCTGCACGTTGCTTATCAGTCAGGGGGTACAGCTCTAGTAGCGGACTAGGTTTTTTCTGGAAAACCTGATGCCTTGCAGGTTTTCATCGTACTGCGGTAGCCAGGCAGCTCCGGGCACATAGGGCAAAGAGAACGGCATCACCTGAGCGAGAGCTGGGGCCGCGGCGCCCCCCCCCCCCCGCCAGCGCAGCCGGGACCTGGGCAGGCCCATTACCATCTACGGGTGCTCCCACGACTGCGTCCGCCGCTCCTCCAGCGGCTCCGTCGGGCGCAGACATCTTGTTTCCATCCCCCTTAGTCTCTTTCCGGCTCCTCCTCTACTTGGGCGGGGTTTTGGCCTTCGCGCCTCCACTACTCGAGACGCTCGAGCGGGAATTCTTCACGCCCAAGATGGCGGCTTCTCAAATTTTCTGGCCGGACACCTCCGGCGGTTACAAGGCGCACCTCTACCAGACGGCAGAGCGGTAAGATCCTGTTCGTGACGCCAAGTTGTCGCGGGCGGAGGAGGGGACGCTGCGCTTTCCCACTGCTCGGGTCCGGCCGCTGCTGCTGCTGCTCGGTGGTGGTTCGAGCAGTGGGCCGGATCCCGGGGACTCGAGCAGCGCTCCACGTCCGTGAGTGAAAAGGGTGGGGATTGGATTGTGGGGATTTTGATATTGTCCGTGACGCAACCCACGGTTGTGGTGAGGTTGGTGACACCACCGCTGCTCTGGACGGGGATCCCAGGAGCGGTGACAGGGAGCAGCTTTGATGTTAGTTCTTCCCTCCGTGGGTAGGGGTTTGGTTGTCCCGGGTGATGGGGTATGGATGGCAGGCGGGTTACGGGGCCTGGTGAGGTGCAGGGTCGCGGGGGCAGCACTGTGCCGCACGGCACGGTGGTACTCACTCAGCAAATGATGAGGACACAGTTCTCAGTAAACACACGGCTGGATGGACGGGTCCCACAGACAGCTGCAGTGTTTCTCCCGGCAGGTTGATGGTGACTGCCTTTCCCTGCACCTATATAGTGTAATGGTTCCAATGGGTTCCCACTGGTAACCCGCTCCCCAGCTTGAAGGTTGCTGAAGGAGCCCCTTTTGCCTGCAGGCTCTGGCCCTGGGAACTTTAGCCTTTGCGGTGACTGTTTCCCTCTCTCGGTTGGACGGTTGCCTTCTGTCGGGACTTGGCTGCTGGGAAACCCAGGAGGTTCCCTTCGCTAACGGATTTGGCAAATTCATGGCAACTCCTAGCCTTGCCGGGGTCCGTAAGACCCTGCCGGATGGTGCTGGCTTCTCTTTGCGTACCGGTCCGGTACCGCCAGGCCACCGCCCGTCCACGGTCCTTACGGCTAGCTCCAATAGGCCACTCCTGCAGACGGTCACCACCGTCTGCCAACCTTGCTGATCCGTCCGGACCAACTTCAGGCTGCTTAACTGCCACTTTCCTCCTTCTACTTTTACTTCCAACTCTCATCTCTCTCCACTCCTCAACTCATCTGCCTGCTTTTCCCGCCTCCAGGACAGTGAACTCCTCAGTGGGCAGGGCCAACCGCCTGGCCCACCCCCTGGTGTGGACATCAGCCCCTGGAGTAAGGCAACAAGGGTTTTTGCCTGACTTCGGTGTGCCTGACTGGGAGTGTAGGGTGTGTAGATGTTACCTGTGGCCCCTGGCTTGTCCAGGGCGCCACACTGAGGTGGTATCTGTGGTCTCTTAAATTTAACCCAACCCTTAAGATATACGACCTTTGTTATTCTCTTGTTTGTGTGTTTGTTTTTTTTTTTTTTTTCTACATGTATTGTTTGCATTTTCTTACTGTTTGCAAAATTTGCCTTATATTTTCAGTGTTTCTTTTGCATAGTAATAGTTGCTAGGAATCCTGGAGGTGTATATATTTTTGTTAATATTGCCTTTCAAATTATAGCTAAAACAAATATATATATAATATAATATAATATAATATAATATAATATAATATAATATAATATAATATAATATAATATAATATATAATATATAATATATAATATAATTAATATAATATAATATAATATAATATAATATAATATAATATAATATAATATAATATAATATAATATAATATAATATAATATAATATATAATATATAATATATAATATAATATAATATAATATAATATAATATAATATAATATAATATAATATATAATATAATATAATATAATATAATATAATATAATATATAATATAATATAATATAATATATAATATAATATAATATAATATATAATATATAATATAATATAATATATAATATAATATAATATATAATATATAATATAATATAATATAATATAATATAATATAATATAATATAATATATAATATATAATATAATATAATATAATATAATATAATATATAATATAATATATAATATAATATAATATATAATATAATATAATATATAATATAATATAATAATATATAATATAATATAATATAATATAATATAATATAATATATAATATAATATATAATATATATAATATAATATATAATATAATATATAATATAATATAATATAATATATAATATAATATAATATAATATATAATATAATATAATATAATATATAATATAATATAATATAATATATAATATAATATAATATAATATAATATAATATAATATAATATAATATAATATAATATAATATAATATATAATATAATATATAATATATAATATAATATAATAATATAATATATAATATAATATAATATATAATATAATATATAATATAATATATAATATAATATAATATAATATAATATATAATATAATATAATATAATATATAATATAATATAATATAATATAATATAATATAATATATAATATAATATATAATATATAATATAATATATAATATAATATATAATATAATATATAATATATAATATAATATATAATATAATATATAATATAATATATAATATATAATATAATATATAATATAATATATAATATAATATATAATATATAATATAATATAATATAATATAATATATAATATAATATATAATATAATATAATATAATATATAATATAATATATAATATATAATATAATATAATAATATAATATATAATATAATATAATATATAATATAATATATAATATAATATATAATATAATATAATATAATATAATATATAATATAATATAATATAATATATAATATAATATAATATAATATATAATATAATATAATATAATATAATATAATATAATATAATATATAATATAATATATAATATATAATATAATATATAATATAATATATAATATAATATATAATATATAATATAATATATAATATAATATATAATATAATATATAATATAATATAATATAATATAATATATAATATAATATATAATATAATATAATATATAATATAATATAATATAATATATAATATAATATAATAATATAATATATAATATAATATAATATAATATAATATATAATATAATATATAATATAATATAATATAATATATAATATAATATATAATATAATATATAATATATAATATAATATATAATATAATATAATAATATAATATATAATATAATATAATATATAATATAATATATAATATAATATAATATATAATATAATATATAATATAATATAATATAATATAATATATAATATAATATAATATAATATAATATAATATAATATATAATATAATATATAATATATAATATAATATATAATATAATATATAATATAATATATAATATATAATATAATATATAATATAATATATAATATAATATATAATATATAATATAATATATAATATAATATATAATATAATATATAATATATAATATAATATAATATAATATAATATATAATATAATATATAATATAATATAATATAATATATAATATAATATATAATATATAATATAATATAATAATATAATATATAATATAATATAATATATAATATAATATATAATATAATATATAATATAATATAATATAATATAATATATAATATAATATAATATAATATATAATATAATATAATATAATATATAATATAATATAATATAATATAATATAATATAATATAATATATAATATAATATATAATATATAATATAATATATAATATAATATATAATATAATATATAATATATAATATAATATATAATATAATATATAATATAATATATAATATAATATAATATAATATAATATATAATATAATATATAATATAATATAATATATAATATAATATAATATAATATATAATATAATATAATAATATAATATATAATATAATATAATATAATATAATATATAATATAATATATAATATAATATAATATAATATATAATATAATATATAATATAATATATAATATATAATATAATATATAATATAATATAATAATATAATATATAATATAATATAATATATAATATAATATATAATATAATATAATATATAATATAATATATAATATAATATAATATAATATAATATATAATATAATATAATATAATATATAATATAATATATAATATAATATATAATATAATATAATATATAATATAATATATAATATAATATAATATAATATATAATATAATATAATATAATATAATATAATATAATATATAATATAATATAATATAATATAATATATAATATAATATAATATAATATATAATATAATATAATATAATATAATATATAATATAATATAATAATATAATATATAATATAATATAATATATAATATAATATATAATATAATATATAATATATAATATAATATATAATATAATATATAATATAATATATAATATAATATATAATATAATATATAATATAATATATAATATAATATATAATATAATATATAATATAATATAATATAATATATAATATAATATAATATATAATATAATATATAATATAATATATAATATAATATAATATAATATAATATATAATATAATATATAATATAATATAATATAATATATAATATAATATAATATAATATAATATAATATATAATATAATATAATATAATATAATATAATATATAATATAATATAATATAATATATAATATAATATATAATATAATATATAATATAATATATAATATAATATATAATATATAATATAATATAATATATAATATAATATATAATATAATATATAATATAATATAATATAATATAATATAATATATAATATAATATAATATAATATAATATAATATATAATATAATATAATATATAATATAATATAATATATAATATAATATAATATATAATATAATATAATATATAATATAATATATAATATAATATAATATAATATAATATAATATATAATATAATATATAATATAATATATAATATAATATATAATATAATATAATATAATATATAATATAATATATAATATAATATATAATATAATATATAATATAATATATAATATATAATATAATATAATATATAATATAATATATAATATAATATATAATATAATATAATATAATATAATATAATATATAATATAATATAATATATAATATAATATAATATATAATATAATATAATATATAATATAATATAATATATAATATAATATATAATATAATATAATATAATATATAATATAATATAATATAATATAATATATAATATAATATATAATATAATATATAATATAATATATAATATAATATATAATATAATATAATATAATATATAATATAATATAATACAATATAATATATAATATAATATAATATAATATAATATAATATATAATATAATATATAATATAATATAATATAATATATAATATAATATAATATAATATAATATAATATAATATAATATAATATAATATAATATAATATAATATAATATAATATAATATAATATAATATAATATAATATAATATAATATATAATATATAATATAATATATAATATAATATATAATATAATATAATATATAATATAATATAATATAATATATAATATAATATAATATAATATAATATAATATAATATAATATAATATAATATAATATAATATATAATATAATATATAATATAATATATAATATAATATATAATATAATATAATATAATATATAATATAATATAATATATAATATAATATAATATATAATATAATATAATATATAATATAATATAATATATAATATAATATAATATATAATATAATATAATATATAATATAATATAATATATAATATAATATAATATATAATATATAATATAATATATAATATAATATATAATATAATATAATAATATAATATAATATAATATAATATAATATAATATATAATATAATATAATATAATATAATATATAATATAATATATAATATAATATATATAATATAATATAATATAATATAATATAATATAATATAATATAATATAATATAATATAATATAATATAATATAATATAATATAATATAATATAATATAATATAATATAATATAATATAATATAATATAATATAATATAATATAATATAATATAATATAATATAAATAATATAATATAATATAATATAATATAATATAATATAATATAATATAATATAATATAATATAATATAATATAATATAATATAATATAATATAATATTTTTAACAAATAGGCAAAAATAATAGTGATGAGCGAGTATGCTTGTTACTACTCGGTACTCGCACGAGTATCACTGTACTCGGGCTACTCGGCGGGTACCAAGTAATTTCGCGATACTCGTGGTCTTCATCCCTGCATGTTGGCGCTCTTTTGAGAGCCAGCCCTCATGCAGGGATTGGCTGGCAGACCACTGCAATGCCACAGCCCTGTTGTGGAATTGCAGTGATTGGCGGGCCTGCACAGCGTGACCGAGCCTTTATACCGGCGGGCGCGCTGTGCTCTGTACACAGCCATCTCATATTCCCTGCTTTCCACGCCCACAGGCGCCTATGATTGGTTGCAGTGAGACACGCCCCCACACTGAGTGACAGGTGTCTCACTGCACCCAATCACAGCACCCGGTGGGCGTGTCTATACTGTGCAGTAAAATAAATAAATGATTAAAAAAAACGGCGTGCGGTCCCCCCAATTTTAATACCAGCCAGATAAAGCCATACAGCTGAAGGCTGGTATTCTCAGGATGGGGAGCCCCCCAGCCTAACAATATCAGTCAGCAGCCGCCCAGAATTGCCACATACATTAGATGCGACAGTTCTGGGACTGTACCCGGCTCTTCCCGATTTACCCTAGTGCGTTGGCAAATCGGGGTAATAAGGAGTTAATGGCAGCCCATAGCTGCCACTAAATCCTAGATCATGTCAGGCGTCTCTCCGAGATTCCTTCCATGATTAATCTGTAAATTACAGTTAAACACACACCTGAGATCCTTTATTAGAAATAAAAAAAACAATAACAAAGTCCCTCATCACCAATTTATTAACCCTGACAAACCCTCCATGTCCAGCGTAATCCACGGACCTCCAGCGTCGCGTCCAGCTCTGCTACATTCAGGTGACAGGAGCTGCAGAATACACCGCTGCTTTTGTCAGATTCACACAGCAACTGAGGTGAGTAGCGCGATCAGCTGCTGTCAGGTAACTCACGGCCACCGCTGGATCCAGCGGTGGCCGCGATTAACCTCAGTGACAGCAGCTGATCACTATACTCACCTCAGTTGCTGCATGGAGCTGACCGGAGTGGCAGTGAGTAGCGCGATCAGCTGAGCTGTCACTGAGGTTACCCGCGGCCACCGCTGCATCCACTGCTGGATCCAGGTAACCTCAGTGACAGCTCAGCTGATCGCTATACTCACCTCAGTTGCTGTGTGAAGCTGACCGGAGCGGTGGTGTATTCTGCAGCTCCGGTCACCTTCATGCAGCACAGCTGGACACGACGCTGGAGGTCCGTGGATTACGCCGGACATGGAGGGTTTGTCGGGGTTAATTGGTGATGAGGGACTTTGTTAGTGTTTTTTTTTTTTTTATTTCTAATAAAGGATTTTTCAGGTGTGTGTGTTTAACTGTAATTTACAGATTAATCATGGAAGGAATCTCGGGGAGACGCCTGACATGATTGATCTAGGATTTAGTGGCAGCTATGGGCTGCCAATAACTCCTTATTACCCCCGATTTTGCCAACGCACCAGGGCAAATCGGGAAGAGCCGGGTACAGTCCCAGAACTGTCGCATATAATGTATGCGGCAATTCTGGGCGGCTGCTGACTGATATTGTTAGGCTGGGGGGCTCCCCATAACGTGGAGCTCCCCATTCTGAGAATACCAGCCTTCAGCCGTATGGCTTTATCTGGCTGGTATTAAAATTGGGGGGACCCCACACACACACACACACACACACACACACACACACACACACACACACACACACACACACACACACACACACACACACACACACCTGTGTTTGGTTGCAGTGAGACATCCCCCACGCTGAGTGACAGGTGTCTCACTGCACCCAATCATAGGTGCCAAAAAGCAGGAAAGTAGGGAATACGAGATTGTTTAATGAGCGGCCGGCTTTTTCAAAAGGGGAAAAGCCGCCGGAGTTTAGTGAACAGCTGTGCAGCGCCGCGGCAGTGATCAGGGAAGGTAAGTAAGAGAGGGGGGGGAACTAACCGACAGACTGTGAGAGGGGGACAGACAAGACAGAGAGAGACCGACCGACGGCAGATAGCATGAAGAAAAAAAAATGACCGACATCGCTTAGTAAAAAGCACAAAACGTGCGTTATGGACATCGGAGTGCCACACAATGTTTTACGTAAAATCTTTCATGTATTAATCTCAAAAAGTAACATACACCAGCTCTATCTCACTATTGGGTATGTGCCTTTAACATTTCCACCATGAAAATTCACTTTGGTGTCATTTTGGAAGGTTTTCTGGTGAGTCCGTAAAAATGGCGTAAAACTCGGACAAAATTGTTCACAGCTGTGACTTTTGAGTGATAAATGCTTCAAGGGGTCTTCCCCATGCTGTTGCCATGTCATTTGAGCACTCTTCTGAGACTTTTGTGACATTTTTTAGGGTTTCTACATGCTGCCGGGGGTCATTTCAGAAAAATACTCGGGTCTCCCATAGGATAACATTGGGCTCGGTGCTCGGGCCGAGTACACGAGTATCTTGGGATGCTCGGCCCGAGCCTCGAGCACCCGAGCTTTTTAGTACTCGCTCATCACTAAAAAATAAGTAATTTCAATGCTTGCTACACCTAATCTTATGTTTCCCCTTTCCCTTTTCCCTGTTATAAATTAAAGACAGTATACAAACTGGGTATATTCTGTCTCTTCCTGGTAGCAATGAATCCAACCACTCCTAATTATCAGTCCCTTAGATAACTGTATGATTTTACTCACTCTACCGACTTCCACAGATAGTGTTAACTCAGCCCAAATGATGACTTGTAGGAAGACAAGGAGAAACGCTGTAGTTTTCTTCTAGAATCTTGTATTAAGTACAAAGTAAAGGCAGGTGAAAAGGAATAATCTGTACATGGTTTTGGACATGTCTCTTCAGCAATGGTTCCTCTAGACTAAACTGGAGAAGGGAGGAGCTTTCTATACAGAAGCCAACTAAGGGAGGTACAAAGGGGCAAACGTCGTACAGTCTAATCTACCTAGTAACAATGGAATTTCCTGAAAGAAGGAAAAATATGCAATGCAAGAATTATATACAACAGGTTGTTCCCATTCATGGGACACAACAGGGTACATGAATAGCTGAGACCTACCACTGACTGATACATGCAGCTCCAGTTTGTTATACTTGTTAGAATGCACACTTCTGTATCCAACTTGGTGTCTTTGCCGACTAAGGCTATGTGCGCACGTGTGCGTATTACATGCAGTTACGCTGCGATGCGCAGCGTAACTGCATGCATCCTGCGTCCCCTGCACAGTATATGGAGATTGTGCAGGAGCCGTGCGCACGTGGCGTCTTAGAGCGCAGCGCTTCGGCTGCTGCCCGAATCGCTGCGTTCTAAGAAGTGACATGTCACTACTTCCATGCGGTTTGCATGCTGTCTATAGGGAGAGGCAGCATGCAGAGCGCACATTCTCTGCCGGCACCATGCGCTTCAGAACGGAGCTTTTCAGCTGCGCTCTGAAGCACACCTTTTAGGTGCGGTGCAGAGCGCACATAGCCTTAGTTACCGGTGTTCTCATTGAGATCCCAGTGACAGACCCCCTCCCCTTGGGCTTGTGGGGTTTTTTTTTTTTTTTTTTTGTTCTGCAAACACTAATGAATAGTCTGACACCTGAGTTTGTCATGTCACTTCCAGAGCATGTGTATTGATGCAGAAAACCCAGATGCTGTAGCTGCAGGGAAAAAGGTGATTACCAGACAGCGGCAAAGAAATGCTCTGGGAGATATTGGAAACTGCATGAAACCTAAAGTGGCTCTGAAGAAGGTAAGTGAACATTATCATCTGGTCTTCTGCTGATTAAATGGGTTAATGCTACATGTGCTGGTTAACACTAGAAGTTCCAGAGGGGTCATTTAACATTTCTACATTTTGGAACCCAGAGACGGGTCGAATGACCTGAAGGATTTTAGCTAACATCCTATAATCACCATCTTTTGTTCTGTAAGGCCATTACTGTCGCACCACAGGAGGTTGTTTTCCATTGAGTTTAGCCATTTAGTTTCTAGTTAGTTCTATTCAGTTTGGACTAAGGGTCATTTGACCGCCTTTCGGGACTTCAGGGGAGCTCGAAATTTCTAGGACTTCTAGTGTTAAGGTTATGGGTTGACCTTGCTGGTATCAAGGTCTCTGTATGAAGACCTATGGATTCCTCTGATCTGGAATCTGTAGCACAAATTCCTTTTATTCCATATCTGACACGCCCACAGGGTTGGGTGCTGCTCGTTGCCAGGCCGCAGTGCTTCTGCTGGGTTGCCGTGGTAGGCTTGCCTAGTTCTGTGACCCCAGGTGTCAATAAGACTATTTGGGGACAGGGATGATGGGACTCTTAGTTCATGACACCACCTGGGGGTGTGTGGCCAGGGTTAGCTGTCGCTGTGGGATAGTTTCTCTGCTGGGGCGGATGACTAAATGGCTCATTTGGTACAGATCTCCACAGGTAGAGCAAGGCGTGTGTGTGTCTCTTTACTCATTCGTAGCACCCTCCTGTTGGACCATGTCTATGCCTGCTGCGATGGGCTCCAGCCGATCCGAGATACTGCGGAGGTTGTCACCGGCGGTCCCTTCAGTTTCCTTTCGATGGGCTCCCTCCATTCCAGCTCTTGGGCTGTGGAATGGGTCACATGTGCCTGCTGCACTCCCTGGGATCCCCCCTTTAAAGAACCCGGGTCGAGCCTCCAGCTGCAGACCACAGGCCCTAAATTATTCATTGTCTGCCTGCTCTTCCTACGTGCGACCTCACTGTCTGGTGCTGACTGCCTGTGTAGGATGACTCCAAACTTCCCTTCTGGGTGCCCCGCCTCCCAGGTATCTGACTAGTGGGCATGAGGTCCAATACCTCATGATGGCCACCCTTGCACCTACCCTAGCCCGGTTCCAGTAACAGAACAACCTTATGTGGTGTCTGTTACCGATTAATGCATCCCAGATAAGCACTGCACCTTAAGTGAGGTGCAGTACCCTGTGGCGCTCAAGGCCTCAGGGGCACCACATATCTATGCACTAACCTCTTAGGTCTCTGCCCAAGAACTTTATCTGCTGATCATGCAGGCCTCAACCCAGGTGCAACGAAGATTTGGGATGCAAAATCAGGACAGTTATGGAATTGTGATGCCCTGGACTAGTCAGGTCGTCCCAGGTAGTAACACACATCACCCCCTCTGAGTAAGTGACAGCAGCCAACCAAGAAACCCTTGTCACCACCCTCCAGGTTTGATGTCCACCGGGGGGCGGAGCCAGGCGGTTGGCTCTGCCCACCGAGGAGTTCAGAGGCCTGGAGGCGGGAAAGATACAAGTTCAGACGGAAGTTCTAGAGCAGTGTGTGAGAAGTAGCCTTTAGGCTATGTGCGCACTTTGCTTTTTACCTGCTTTTTCAACTGCAGCGTTTAATGCCAAAATGGTTGTGTTCTGCTTTTCTAGCAAAGTCTATGGGAATTTGGTTTTCTTGTCCGCACTTTGCAGTTCAAACTGCAGCCTTTTTGTTGCAGAACTTTGGTCAAAAACTCAGCTTTGCAGGGCAAAACCCAAATGGCAAAAACAATTGTCATGTTTTTGTTTTTGCCATTTGGGTTTTGCCCTGCAAAGCTGAGTTTTTGACCAAAGTTCTGCAACAAAAAGGCTGCAGTTTGAACTGCATAGTGCGGACAAGAAAACCAAATTCCCATAGACTTTGCTTGAAAAGCAGAACACAACCATTTTGGCATTAAACGCTGCAGTTGAAAAAGCAGGTAAAAAGCAAAGTGCGCACATAGCCTTACAGTGAAGGAGGGAGGACGAGTTCAAGGGCAGACCTGTGACCAGGCCTGCCAACAGTGTACTCAGTTGGCTGGGTCGGAGCCCAGTCACCTTTTGGCAAGGAGGCAGACTGTGGCCGCTTGCAGGAGCTGGTATTACAGCCAGTGGAACCATAGGGACCGGGACCGGCGTCGGGCGCTGGCCCGCCGGTACTGAACCAGGGAACCGATTGGAAACCAGAGCACCAGTAGGGGTACTCGGACCCAGTACAAAGCCCCGACCGACAGGGCCGAGTCAAATCAACTGATTGCGGACTGGACTTTAGGACCTATCCCACACAACCCGTTAGAATACAACATCCCAACCATACAGGGTAAAGCCACCGCCAAGGCATAGAGACCCAAAGGGCCAGCGTCTGCGGGCAAACAGTGCTCTTCCAACAGCCAGCAAGCCGGGGAGCGGACTACCCTTGCTTAGGCGTCAAGCGTTCATCTAAAAGGTGCAGGAGAAAGGCGGAAACCACTAACCCGTTCAGGGAGAAGCTGCAGCCGGCTGTGGGCCCCGTTCATCATCCCGTTTGGTTTACCAGAGACTCCAGTGTATTGTAACATAGTGAGTACACCAGTGCCTTCGGGCCGCGCACCGCTTCAGCATGCACCCGCTCCAATGTCTCAGCACCCCCCCCCCACCCCCACCCTTGGGCCCCCAGGACTATCGCTCCCGTACCCACAGAGGGGACAACACCAAGCTGCGCAACACCGTCCCTGGAGACCTAGTTAACGGCAGTGGTGGTGTCCATCTATTCACCACAACCCATGGGTGGCATCACTCTTACATCCCAAATCAAACCACCGTGGCCCCAGCCGTGGAACTTCACGTCAAGTCCCTGCATGTAGCGCCAATCCCCTTGTAGAGCAACGTGACCCCCAGGTCCATGAGAGGCTCAAGCCACCACCCACAGTACAAGCACGGATCTGGGCAGTCACAGCAGAGCCCACGGGGCGTTACAGAAGCAATAGATCCCAGACTGTCTGATGCTTATAGAAATTGACCCCAGTTTATAAGCTTATGAATACTTAGGGGAACCACACATGTTCTTTTTGAGTACATCAGGGTACTGCATCTGTGGTGCCCTGGACAAGCCAGGGGCCACAACACCCACGCACCCCACACTCCCGGTCAGGCACACCGAAGTCAGACACAAAACCCTTGTTGCCTTCCTCCAGGGGCTGATGTTCACACCAGGGGGTGGGCCAGGCGGTTGGCCCCACCCACCAAGGAGTTCAGTCCTGGAGGCAGGAAAAGTTAAACAGTTTTAGCTTTGGAGGTGAAAGTGAGAGGAAGGAAAGTGGTAGTGGAGCAACTAACTGACAGCGTCCGGGTGTGTGGCCCGGGCGGTACAGCAAGGTTGGCAGACGGTGGTGACCGTCTGCAGGAGTGGCCTATTGGAGTCTAACGTAAGAACCGTGGACGGGCAGTGGCCCGGCGGTACCGGACCGGTACGCAAAGAAGTCAGCACCATCTGGCAGGGGCTTACGGACCCTGCAAGGCTAGGAGTCGCCGTGAATTTGCCAAATTCGTTGGCTGCTGGGAAACCCAGGAGGTCCCCTTCGCTAAGACCTGACAGAAGGAAACAGTCCAACCGAGAGAGGGAAACACGGCCACCGCCAAGGCTACCGTTTCCAGGACCAGAGCAAAAGGGGCTCCTCCAGCCCATATCCAAGCTGGGGAGCAGGTTACCGGTGGGAACCCATTGGAACCATCTACCGTACATAGGTGCAGGGAAAGGCAGTCACCATCAACCTGCCGGGAGAAACACCGCAGCTGTCTGTGGGACCCGTCCATCCAGCTGTGTGTTTACCGAGAACTGTGTCCTCATCATTGGCTGAGTGAGTACCACCGTGCCGTGCGGCACAGTGCTGACCCTGCACCTCACCAGGCCCTGTAACCCACCTGTCATCCATCCCTACCCCATCAATGGGCCCCGGGACAACCAACCTCCCCTACCCATGGAGGGGAGAACTAACAACCAGGCTGCTCCCTGTCATCGCTCCCGGGATCCCCGTCCAGAGCAGCGGTGGTGTCACCAATACCACAACCGTGGGTGGCGTCACGGACAATCACCAAATTCCCCCCCCACCATCCAATCAATCTCCCTTTTCACTCACGGGCGAGGAACGCCGCTCGAGTCCCCGGGATCCGGCCCACCGCTCGAGCCACCACCGAGCAGCAGCGGCCGGACCCGAGCAGTGGAGAGCGCAGCGTCCCCTCCTCCGCCCGCGACACATCCATACCGTAACATCTAGAGAGACAGGACCCAGCACCTGTAATCGTGGACTAAAAGGGAGCAGTCGCCAGAGACTGGACTGGGCACAAGAGAGGTACAGAGCCCTAGTCCGAGTGGCCAAGCTTCAGCAGCAGAGAGGAAGCCTGGGAGGGGGATAGAGGTCCCACAGGAGGCCCAGGCCAAGACCGGGGGAAGAGCAGAGGTGTGCATGGAGGAGAGAGGCCACAGATTACCAAACCGGATCCAGCCTCTGACCTGCCCAGGAAGCGACCAGAGTTTCTGATGGCGAGGACCAGCACCCAGGGTGCGCTACTACCTGATCCAGTGAATAAAGTGACTGGAACCCGCACCTGTGACCAACGGGTCCCGGGGCCACCATCCCTGCCCACGGAGGGGTTAACAACTTGCTGCACAGAAGCTCCCCCCCCCGGGTGCCCCGTAACTGCAGCAGTGGTGTCCAAACTCACCACATACTGTGGGTGGCATCACAAACCTAGTACGGCCCAGCCCGTACATATGTCCTACATCTCCTCCACCCCCCCCAACCCTTTTCATTCAGAGTGTCCGCAGGATCCCCAGACCCAAGCAGCAGCAGGCTGCCGGCACGGGGGCAGCACAAACAAGTTTTGATGCAAATTGATATAGAGGACCTGGTCCATTAACTGTCAGCTCTGACTGAATCTGTGGCTCTACTTCTGGTTAGCTAGTGCAATGTCATGTGACTTAAGCTATGGATGCCATAGGGGAGAATAGCTTTTGGGCTCTGGTACAATGGCCATAAATTTGACATGGCAGGTGGGCTAGGGCCTTTGAATTGATTGGTAACAATTCCGTAGCTGCTAACCATCCAGGATTCATGAGGACTGATCTGACGGCTCAGTCCCAGCTTCGTTTTCACCTCTAGCTTTGTCTCGGGGGTGCAGTGCCACCACGTCTGACATACAGAAGTTAACAATTCCTCACTGGTGTCCTAAACTCATGAACTTGTCCATGGGCATTAGCTCTTACCATTGAGTGTCTAACTGGACTGAAGTATAGGAGGACTTGTTAATCTTGACATGTATTGCTGAAGAAAATTTATTCAGCTACATGAAGACTTAAAATCTGACTACACTGTGTGTGTGTGTGTGTGTGTAAAAACAAAAAACCTAAACTGACTTAACTTGGACACTCTAAGTCTAATAGATCTCTGAAGATGCATAATCAAAGGAATTTTTTTTTGGGAGGTGGTTGCTCTCTGCATACTGAGCTCTCCATGCATGAACTGTCTTCATTGTAGGAAGTCAAGGCTTTGGGAAGCAATGTTGAAAAACCAGCACCAGTTATCGAAGTCCCTGAAGAGGAAACTATGGCAAGTTGTGTGGTGTGTGTGTGTTGTGTTTTTGTTTTTTTTTTTTTTTGTTTTTTTGTGGGGAATTGCAGCACTAGTACTGATGGTTAAGAGTTCAGTTTTTGTTTCAACAAAATTATAATTTTAAAATCTAGTGCATTAAATACTACCCCACAATGTAATCTAAGTCATGAGCACCACCCCCTTATGCTGGCAATCTCCTACATGACCTACAAACTTTACTCCCCAGACAGTGAAATCCCAGTCCTCCAGCTCTGCACATAATAACCAATTAATAATGGAGCAACAGATTGACATGCAAGTACATGAACATCCAGCTAAAGGGTGCATTGGGGTCCAAATGCATAAATCTCTACCCAACCTTAGTTTGTGGTATGCCTGTCAATTGGGCTGGATGGGTGGAGATTAAAGTGGCCTACACCTTCCTAAAGGTTAGTACCAGACATAAATCCTACTTGAGGATCCATTTATACAGGGATTATGATCCTTATTTTAGGAGTAAGTACATGACCAGATATTTTTATTACATGGATCATAATCTGTTCTGTCACAATCTAAACTATATAGCCCTTAAAGTGAGCTGTTCACACATGTATTATGACATATGTTCACTACAGAAGTCATGGAATATTGCTGGATTCATCACATAACTGATGGTGCCTGACACTAAAGTGAGCATAGCTGTGAATGTATAGGTTTAGGGTAAACTCTTGCCATCTGTAGTATCTTAGATTGTTGCTCAGTTGCAGTATCTGGGGAAATTATTCTTAGGCCTCTCCAAGTCCTATGGAAACACCTGGGGCCTCTCCTATGGAAGAGCAGAGCCAGTCCTTCTCAAACGCCCTACTTGAGATCCAAGATGTGGATGAAGAGGACTCTGACAACCCCATGCTCTGCAGTGACTATGTTAAAGAAATCTACTGCTATCTGATGGAACTAGAGGTGAGGAAGACTATTGTACCTGATCAGTCAATTTTCTAAGTACTCAAAAATAATTGGTGCAGTTAAGCCAAACTACCAGGTCCTGTTGGCTTCAGACCTGACTGCTGGATACTTGTGGTCATGCACTCTCTGGTCCCAGCATTGGTCAAACCTCACATGGTGCATACTGTAAAGTCTACAGACTTCTAGTCTAAGGCTGGACAACCTCTCGAATACCTAATCTGATGTTGGTAAGCAGCACTGGTGGACTCAGAAATGGGTCCCCTGTGCAAAAAAATATGGCCCCTTCAGTCCAATAGCTCATCACTCCTGCTTGTGAGGTAGAATTGGGCCCCTTTGCAGTTGCACCAATAACATAGCACCCCTTGGTAAGCAGGACTGTAGTGGTGGCAATATTCCCTGAGTTTTAGAAGTGCCCATTATTGTCACAATTTTTGAAGTACATGATGTATATCTATCACTTCAAAGGCCAGAAGTCTACAAAATCCAGCCTCCCCTCCCCAACATGCTGCCATGTAAGGCACATGCATTTTTGTTTTGTCTCCAGCCGATGTGTCTTTCCGCAGGCTAAACAAGCTATAAAAATGCACTACCTTAAGGGACGGCAAGTTACTGGCAACATGAGGGCAATCCTGGTGGACTGGCTGGTGCAGGTGCACATTCGGTTTAAGCTGCTGCAGGAGACAATGTTCATGACTGTTTCTATTCTGGATCGTTTCCTGCAGGTAAGAACTGGTTTTATAAAGAGATCCCTGGACATCTCACAAGATGCCTACATATGTAACGAAGACTGATTTGAGTGTATATGGAGCTAGGGCTTAGGCTGAGTCCCTGCAGAAATTTCTGCAGTGATTTGAACAGCACATGTGCACTTCAAAGTGACATGTTTCTTTTTAGAACGCAATGATCTAGCAGCATGCTAATCACTGCGTTCTAAAATGCAAAATGCGCATGGATTATGGATAGATTGCTCAGGACGCATGCAGTTAAGCCGCAGTGCAATATGCAGCATAATTGTATGCATACATGGGCACAGCCTAATCCACCCATCCACAATGGTGTTTGAGGGACCTGTAATCTCTTGTTGCAACAAAACAGGATGCAATTTGTGGCCTCTGACCATAAACAAGGTTAAATCTTGGGTTTGATAACTGTCTTGTGTATACCATATTATAGGACAATCCTGTGCCAAAGAAGCTTTTGCAGCTGGCTGGAGTAACTGCCATGTTTGTTGCTTGTAAATATGAAGAAATATATTGCCCAGCAATTGGTGACTTTTCATTTGTGACTGATCACACATACACCACAGCTCAGATCAGAAACATGGAAATGCAGATCCTCAAGGCACTCAAATTTGATATTGGAAGACCGGTACCTCTGCACTTCTTGAGGAGAGCATCAAAGATTAGTAAGGCAAGTGAATATGTAGATGCATGACCTACTGTGTTCTGTATCCCACACTAGGGGTGTAATACCTTGCATAATTTTACAACCAACTTTAATCAAATTCTAGGTGGAAGCACTAGTGCACACATTAGCCAAATACCTAATGGAACTGGCAATGCTGGACTATGACATGGTTCACTTTCCACCATCACAAGTGGCAGCTGCTGCTTTTCATCTGTCCCAGAAGGTTCTTGATGGTGGTGAATGGGTGAGTCTACCAGCTGTAGGTTCATAAACTGACTCTGGTATACAGGTGGAAATTGATGCAGGTGTCTTTATATCCAACAGTTAATCTCTTCATATAACAGTCAAGAGTGCACTAATCAGCTCTCTGGTTTATCCATCTTTAACAGACTCCAATTCTACAGCACTACATGGTCTACACTGAAAGCTCTCTGGTCCCAGTCATGGAACACTTGGCAAAGAATGTTCAGAAAGTCAACCGAGGACATACAAAGTTCATGGTAAGTAACTTTGCATGTGATTAGTTGCTCCGTTCAACATTGGTGGCAAAATGGATAATGTAAACTTGTGGGATCTTGGACAGCTTCAGCCTTCCTATGGCATCCAACAGAAGTTGGTTCCTAACAGGAGTTTGTCAGCAGCAAGGATGTTGGGACCTTAAAAGTTCAGGAGCCTGAGGGCATAACTCTGAGAATAAAAAAAGCACCTGTAGCACCCCACAGGGCAGGCGGTTAACCTACTCGTCACAGGCAGCCTAGCCCGGCTTTTGCCCGAAGGCATACAGTAAATGGCTGGGGAGATGGAGGTAGTAGGATGAATGTCATGATGAACCTGTGGTATGCAGCCAGGGGTTTAGCTGCTGTCACTGTCCTCCAGGGCAGATGGTGGTAGTAGCTATGGATGGTATCACTCTCCACAGGTGGAGTGGGCCCCAGGGAGGATCATGAGGAGGAGTAGTAATAGTGGGCGGCTGTGCTGGTAATCAAGACAGTCTATGGCTGCGGTTCCAGGTGTGCAGTCTGTAGTAGAGCTGGAAACGCTTGATAGTTTTGAGAGCCTCAAAGCAGGAATTCCAGTGACTAAATTCTGTGTGCAGAGAAACTAGATTTGTTTTAAACAGCATTTGCTCTTAAGATAAGGGTCTGGTTATGATGTGCCAGACAAAGTTACAGGCCTTGCAGAGGGCACCTGTAGCACCCAGGGATATGGAGTACTGTTTTGGGCAGTATCTCTATTGGGAATGTCAGTGGTGGCAGTTACCCAGTTCATGCCCTGAGCCCTTTTTGTAATGGGGAAACAGTGGAACCTCTGAGTAACCCAGTTAGCAGTTGTTTGCTTAACAAGCGAGAAATACTCACCGCACACTTCTGGTTCTGTACATCCACCTCGCTCTAACCCGCTCTTGCAGTCTGCAGAAACGCACATTATGCTCACCTGCCGTTCCCTTGCTGGCCTCCTGGATCTTGTAGTTAGCCTGTGCAGGGTGTGTATCAGGTAAGCATCGCGACCGATGCTGGATCTTCCGCTCCCAGCACGCTGACGTAAAAGGCAGGAGCCGCTTGCCTCTGGCCAGCGCACTGCCTTTGATCAGCAGCTGACGGGAAGGTCCATCCTCATAATCATGCTTGCAGATACATACTGTAGCAGCAAACTACAAAAACCATGAGGCCGGCAATAGAACGGAAGGTACTCATTTTCCGTTCCATCGCCGGCCCCATGGTTCTTGTAGTTCGCCGCTACAGGATGTGCTTCGGGAAGCACGGCGACTAGGGTAGACCCCCCCCCCCCTTTCCTCCCGGTCAGCCGCTACTCAAAGGCACCGAGGCACCGCGTGCCTTTAATGGAAATCTGACAAGCTGAAGGCTGCATGAGGTAGGGCTTAAAGACAGAATTCAGTGTCACATGCAATCTTCTGTACTTGTTACCTAAACATTAAACATTACCATTGCTGGTTCCTGCCATGCCCTCTTGTGACTGGCACCATGAATTTAAAAACAAGGCAGTGCATTGTCCAGTTATACCTACTATGTTCTGTGTTGGGGGTCCTATAGCTGCATACAAAGGTATGTGTCGCGGGCGGAGGAGGGGACGCCGCGCTCTCCCACTGCTCGGGTCCGGCTGCTGCGGCCTGCTGCTGCTGCTCGGTGGCTCGAGCGATGGGCCGGAGACTCGAGCGGCGCTCCTCGCCCGTGAGTGAAAGGGGATTGGGATTTGGGATAGTTTATTGTCCGTGACGCCACCCACGGTTGTGGTGATTAAGTGGACCCCACCGCTGCTCTTTCTGGGGAGCCCGGGAGTGATGGTATGGAGCAGCCAGTTGTTGTTTTGCCGCCGCCCCCCCCCCCCCCCCCCCCCCCCCCCCCGTGGGTAGGGGTTTTTGGTGGTCCCGGGGCACAGTGATGGGGTTGGTATGGTGGACAGGCGGGTATGGGGCTGTGGAGGTGCAGGGGCGCAGGGACAGCGCTGTGCCGCACGGCACGGAGGTACTCACTCAGCCAGTAAACACTCCACAGTTCTCGGTAAACAAATGGCTGGTTGGACGGGTCCCTCGGACGGCTACGGTGCTGATGTTCCCTGCAGTTAGCGGTGACTGTCTCTTCCCTGCACCTATGTAAAGTCTTTTTGGTAGCTATGAGTTCCCACCGGTTACCCACTCCTCGGCTTCAATCTGGGCCGAAGGAGCCCTACTTTGCCCGCAGGCGCTGGCCCTGGGAAACTGGTGCCGTGGCGGTGTCTCCCCTTCACGGTCAGACTGTTGCCTTCAATCGGGACTTGGTTGTTAGGAGACAGAGGTCCCCTTCACTGACGGATTTGGCAAATTATGGCGACTCCTAGCCTTGCCGGGATCCGAAAGGCCCCTGCCCTGGTGCTGACTGTTCTTCGTGTACCGCTCCGGTACCGCCGGGTCACCACCCGTCCGCGGTCCTTCCGGCAACCTCCAAGCAGTCCCCCTGCAGACTATCACCGCCGTCTGCTGACCTTGCTGTCTCAGTCCGGGGCACACACCCGGACCAACTTAAGACTTTCTTAACTGTTCCTTTTCTGTCACCACTCTTACTGTCCTCCTTTACCACTTCACTGTTTACTCCTTCACTTCCCTAGCTTAACTGCCTGGTTCTCCCGCCTCCAGGGCTGTGAACTCCTCGGTGGGCGGAGCCAACCGCCTGGCCCACCCCCTGGTGTGGACATCAGCCCCTGGAGGAAGGCAACAATGATTTTAGGTTAGCCTAGGTGTACCTGCTGGGAATGTGGGGTGCATGTGATGTTGTGACCTGTGACCCCTGGCTTGCCCAGGGCGTCACATATGCACCAGGACTGACATCATTGGCTCAGCTGCACCAGGGCTCAAGAGGTTAGGGGGCCCATTTCTATCACAAAGTAGCAGGAATTGTACACTATGTTGAGCTGTTGGCCTACAAAGGGCCCATGTTCGTTCATAGGACCTTTATCTATCCACCAATGGTGTGAGCATAACGTGTCACTGGTACTCTTGTATTTTTCAGAAACTGCTAACACTAAGGTAATTCAATTGTACTGTGATTTCTTTCTTGCAGTCTGTCCGGGACAAATACTCCAGGACTCAGCAGATGAGGATCAGCTGTCTGCCACAACTGAATGGGGAGCTCATAGTTACCTTGGCCAATGTCTCATAGCTATAACAGGTTGTTTTAGTATGCAAACCTATAATCTCTATAATTTAATTTTATTCTTATTTTTATTCTTTTAGCATTTTAATAAAACATTGCACTTTAAATGTCTACATGTTTTAATATACAATTCTTGGTGACTACCATAAGCTATAATGAATGTGTTCTAGCTCATAAAGGGGGTGTCCAGGGAGGGGGGGGGGAATATCTCAGACTCCTAACCAGGTAACTATGCTGAAAGCCACAAATCATGGCTAAGTTTGGCAATTTGTTCACCATGCTTCTCAATGACCTTAGTTCTCACTATTGGTGGCTCAGATTGAGCTTTACAGCCTAATGGGGTATCCAGTGCCCTACCATCCCATTTTGATCTGGTGACTTGTGGTATTGTATGAAATCACCTGTGTAATACAGCCAGGTATCACTGATACCTGTGTTTTCTTGGTGAGGAGATGAATAGGGAGTGACATGGCAGCAGGGGTTAAGTGGGGAGGAGCGGTCCCCAGGATAGGAGAAATGGGAAAGGGAGCTTCCTTGTAGCAGGAAAAAAATATAAACAAAGGGAGGTCAGATGTAGAGAGTTCTGTGGAGGTGGTAGAGGCAAGACTGGAGAAGTGAGAATACAGAGGGGAGCTCATCTGCAGTAAAGTGTAAGAGCAGGGTGCATAGTTAGGGGCGCCCAGCTTCTCCTTTCTTAGGCAGCTTTCACACTTGTGTTCAGTGCTATCTGCCGCTATGGAGAATACCGCAGTCCGTTAACACACTGCGCTATTCTTAGATTTGTATTGATGACGCACTGTTGCGTAAGTGTCTGCGTTGCATTTGCTGGACGATGCAGCGTCAGGAGGAGGAAACGCTGCATGTAGCATTTTTGTCATATCGCACGTTGACAGATTCTATTAGAATCCTGGAAGGTGTATAATTGCATGGTCAGCATGTCCAGCAGAACTATCTAAATCGTTTAAAATCACTCTCTCGACCAAACGCAGTCACAGCAGGAGGGCAGCTTGATCCATCCACTTATGAGCTGAACGACCTGCCATATGGGGAAGTGTGTGGGGGGGGGGGACCCTTTCTGACCCAATCCCTCAGCATAATGGCTCACTGTAGAGCCTGGTACAGAAACTAATGACTGCAAATGTTGGTGATGACAAATCTGCCTTAATGAAAGTTACTGTAAAATGTTCATTAGTAAAGTTATGAAGTTTTTACCTGCTGGTCATATCTTTAGTGACTGTACCGGGCACAAGGCCCATGGAAGTGATTGGGACACAACAGCAACTGAAAGGTGCCACCTCCACCCTTACTCCATACACCATTCTGCCCGTCTCTGGCACTTCCCAACAGGAACAGTAGCACATTGCTTGGTCACTTCTCCTGGCAGCCAGGAGAACTTACACTCATTGCACTTCCTTAAGCAGCAGATTGATGGACTGGGATCTGATCTTTATCACTGCACCTCACTTGTGGCGCAATGGGATTGAAAGTCAGAACTCAAAGCACTTGTTCCAGACGACATTGATCATCTTGTGCAGGTCTAAAGCACGCTACGATATATCAAACGATATGTTGTCAGGGTCACGTCGTAAGTGACGCACATCCGGCACCGTTTGATATATCGTAGCATTTGGCACTACGAGTGTCAACGAGCAAAAATACTCACCTTATTGTTGCTCGTTGACACGTCGCTCATTTTCTAAAAATCGCACATCCTTCTGTGTGCCGATTGTTCAGCATTCCCGAGGCAGCACACATCGCTCCGTGTGACACCCTGGGAACGATTAACACAGCTTGCCTGCATCCTGCCAGCAATGCAGAAGGAAGGAGGTGGGCGGGATGTTTACGGCCCTCTCATCTCAGCTACTATAGGCTGGCTGTTGTGACGCCAAATGTCCCTTCCCCTTCAGGAAGAGGATGTTCCCTGCCCACAGCGAGGTCGTACAGGAGGTGGGGGTGGTGGGGTGTTTGAAGACTTTGTACGACACGGGCAACAAATTGTTCGTGCCGCACAAACTATGGGGGTGGGTGCGATTCCACAACAAACTGCAACGTGTAAAGTAGCCAAGGGCAGACTTTAAGCCTGCAATTATATGCAACAGTTTATCCTGTAGATGAAGAAAATCTGACCAATTCACAAGTCCTGGTAGGGTGTGTGGAATTTATAAAGGATCTGGTGTTCTCTGTGGACACCAAAAGCATCTTCTAGGACAGTTATGTAAAGAAGAGATTCAGCCAGTTCTGGACGATTCGGGCGAACCAGTTGTTAAAACAGCAGCCGGTTCTCCAAAACGGCTGTCGATCCAGTTCTCTAAATTCACTTGTGCTAGTGTCTTAAAGACAATACAAATCCCCGTACCTCCGTACGCACCGCATTTCTAGGTTCAGTGGAGCCCCTCTTCCCTGACTTGGCATGCAGCGACACGATGACTCTGCAGAGGTCACGGGAGTGTGGTGAGGCAGTGTGCTGTTGTGACGCCCTGGACTAGCCAGGTAGTCAGACATAACTACACACACACACACACACACACACACACACACACACACACACACACACACACACACACACACACACACACACACACACACACACACACACACACACACACACACACACACACACACACACACACACACACACACACACACACACACACACACACACACACACACACACTCAGACAGTTACACGAGTCAAACAAAAACCCTTGTTGCCTCCCTCCAGGGTCTGATGTCCACACCAGGTGAGGCAGAGCCAGGCGGTTGGCCCCACCCACCAAGGAGTTCACAGGCCTGGAGGCAGGAAAAGAGATTCGTTTTGGGGGTGAAAGTGTGAGGAGTATAAACTGCAAGTGTCTGGGTCGGAGCCCAGGCACTGACAGCAAGGTTGGCAGACAGTGGTGGCCGTCTGCAGGAGTTAGCGAATCTCTGCAGAGCCGTAAGACCGGGGTTGGGCATTGGCCCGCCGGTACCGAACCAGGGAGTGAAGCGAAGCATCCAGGCAGGGCCATCAGACCCCCGACTAGGCTTGGAGCCGCTGACAAGTCAAATCCGAGTGTGACAGGAACCCCAGGGGTTTCCCAACAACCAAGACCCGACAGAAGGCAACAGTCCACACCGAGGATATACAGCCACTGCCATAGGCTAGAGATCCAAGGGCCAGCGCCTGCGGGCAAAACTGACTTCTGCGGCACCTATACGCCGGGGAGCGGACTACTGGTGGGCAACCACAGGAGTCAGAACGTTCTAACAGGTGCAGGGAAAGACTGCCACCATCAGCCGTCCAGGGAGAGCACAACACTGCAGCCGGCTGCGGGACCCGTCCATCCAGCCGTTTGGTTTATCAGAGACTGTCTGTCATTGACTGCCTGAGTGAGTACACCATTGCCATCCGGCGCTGCCCCTGCAACCCTGCACCCCAGCCATCCAGCCTCCCCGTTACAGCCCCGGGATCACCAAGCCCCTACCCACGGAGGGGACAACATCCTAGCTGCTCCCTACCATCCTTCCCAGGATCCCAGTCACCAGCAGCAGTGGTGCTAATAATCACCAAGACCCATGGGTGGCATCACTATCTCCCCAAACAAACCACCCCCCTTTTCACTCGTGGACGAGGAGTGCTGCTCAAGTCCCTGGGTCCGGCCCACCGCTCGAGCCACCGAGCAGAAGCCCCAGACCAGAGCGTGGTGAGTGCGTCCCCTCCGCCCGCGACACTGCCCCTGCTTCAGCAGCCAGGCTGCTCGGACCCACGGTGGTCCAAAGTTCTGGACACCACTGCTGCTGAGGGGAGCACGCCTGGGTCCCGTTCCCACAGGTGTTGCCTGATCTGTGACCTTTTCCCTTGGAACACTTTTCTTCTTAGTTGGCCCCTATCGCCTGAACTAGTCGGGTCCTGCTCCCCAGTCTGGCTGAGGGAGCTTGCTCTCAGGGTTCATGCTAGGGATTTCCTGGACAGTTTTAGTGGAAAGTCCTATCCCCCCCCTCGTTGTGCTATTACCACTATTTTGGAGCGGGTGGATCTTGAAGGCTCCGTTCTCGTCGGGTCAATTGTCAGGTTGCCTGAAGCCACTCACTGACCTAGGGTCAATGTGCCCTGGTCCCAGTCCAGTGATAATACAAGGCTGCTGGCTGCCTTCCTCAGCAATACCGTGCCCCTTGTCACGATCCCCCTGCGACTGGGGGTCCAGCTTCTACCAGACCACAGTCTGTTACCTAGCACTTCCAAGGAGCCCAGCTCCTGACCTCCTCCTCTCATTTCCTATCTGACTCACTCCTTAAGCAACCCCCCCCCCCCCACGTGGGTGACCCCATTCCACTCAGGCTGTCCACTGGTGGATGTGGTGCATAGTGTTCCTAGGATTTTAATTAGCTGCTGTTGGCAACACTATTGGTTGGGGACCCTTAACGAAGGAGGAGATGCATATTGCACAGAAGTGCAGATTGCACAATACCCTGTGACAACCTGATAGGCCAGGGCGTCACAGTAGCTCCTCCTACTGCCATCTGTAAGTGTGCATAGAGTGCTGTGGAGGAAGACAGAGGCGAGACCGCCGGTGCTTGGAGCAGGTAAGCTCTGAGCCGAAGATGCAGGGAGAGGAGCTGCATAAGTTGGGAACTACATGGGGGAAGGAGTCATATGGGACAGGATCTGCAGGGGAGAGGAGCACATGGGATGAAATCTGCATGGGAAAGGTCGCCACATGGGATGGGATCTGCACGGGAAAGGTCGCCACATGGGATGGGATCTGCACGGGAAAGGTCGCCACATGGGATGGGATCTGCACGGGAAAGGTCGCCACATGGGATGGGATCTGCACGGGAAAGGTCGCCACATGGGATGGGATCTGCACGGGAAAGGTCATCAATTCCAATCTTAGCACGGCTCCTTTTAGTAATTTTTAAATGTCATATTGTATTAAAATGTTAATACAATAAAGTGACTGGTACTGGACTGGAGAGAAAATATAGGAGCTGAAGGGGAAAGGGATTTTACTTGAAATTGTGTGTTTTGGTTGAAAGTACGTGAATATGGGTGTGGCTAACAAAATGGGTGTAGTTTTCAAATGGACGGGGTTTACCGAAAACCTGTTAACTTGAAGCCACCCCTGCATGTAAATTCTTAAAAGTTGTCTCGCTCTGGCTTTGCAAAGCAGCCTCCAACTTCTATAGCATATCCATTCAGACTCTCCAATTCTCAGTCTCTTAACAGCATCAGTTCACTGCCAGTCTTCTAGGCAGGGGCGTACATAGAAATCATGGGGCCCCATAGCAAAAGTCTGAATAGGGGCCCCCCACCTGATAAAAAAAATACAAAATATTAAACAGCATACACATTAGTGGGTGCAGCATATAAATTACTGGGCGATGGCCTACAAGTTACTGGGGGCATATATACACATTATAAATGTTTCTTACCCAGGCTATACATCTAACAATCCAGTAAGTAGACTATTACCAGGCCCGGCTCTGTTTGCAGAGGACCAGCCTGTGTGATGTGCCTGTCTAAGTCAGTCACTGCCAGGTGCAATCACTGTGCTGAGCTGTCTATGAGCAGTACAAACACACATGGCTGCCACCCACCTGCCTTTAAAGTAGTGATGGGAAAATTTATTTTTTTTTTTTTTTTTTTTTTTTTTTTTGTGAGCCGACTCTTTTGGCTCCGAAAACTGCTCTTCATTTCCGATTTTACCTTTTTGCTTTAAATTTGAAGCCAAATTCTGGAATCTTTTAACCCATGATTGTATACCTTTTTAGTAAAAATCTACACGTGCCAATTTATGACATAAAACAATAGTTTCCAGTATAACCAGATTTTATATTTGCTGTAAACTTTAACAAACACAAAATAAACATGCAAAATGGCAAGATACTAATTATCAGTGCCACATTTTAAAGCTACCTTCACACTTGGCAAGTTCGCTGTGGGCTGTCTGCTGCAAACAGTCTGTAGCAAAACTGCAGTGTCAAATGTCGCATCTGCATCCAGGCGGATTTAGATAAGGAATTTGCTGCGGAATTCACCCATCCATTGACTGCAATGAATTTCGCATATCGGAGATGTGAAGCCCCGCAAGTATTGTGTCGGTGCATTACCTTCAGGGACTCCACTCGGCTGGATCTTGTCACAGGTAGGAGATCTTCTTTTTGTCGTGACGCCACTCTCAGAATTGCGGTCAGTGGGAACCGCCACTGCAGATTAAGGGATGCCTGGGGCTGATGGTAGGTGCAGTCGGTTGTAATAGCCTCCTGAGAGTGAGGCAAGCCCCAGGGCCCTGTGTATGTGTGTAGAACCACAAGGCGCAGAATAACTCCACACAAGCAGAATGTCTTTCAGGGGTTTTACTCACAGTTGATGGCAGGGTGAGTAACCCGGGCGTAGCTGGGATGAACCAGGTTGGAACCAGGTGTCCTTCAGGCTGACTGATGAGGGTGACTACCGACTCGCCTTCCTTAGCCCTTTGCGTTTTGGGGTAACCCCGACTTTTAGTCCCTATGGGGGTCACCCAGGGAAGTTGCTGAAGCCTCTCTCCCCTTCGTTTTGTCCGTTTGCTTGTAGCCTGGACCAGGACACTCCGGCTGCTTGCCTCCTGTGAACTATGGGCCCTAACTGTGGCGACGTGGCTGCGGACGTTGTAGTGTGATCTTGGGGGTGTGAAGTGCCCCCTCAAGCAGGTTTGGCAAGGAAAGGTGGATCTATCCCTGCACTGGGACCTACTACCCGTTTGGGCCTGGTAACTCCCTAGCAGTCTCCTTACTTCCCACTCCGTTGCTCTCTCTTTAGCTGAAGATGGATTTCGGGTAGCACTACTAGGTGACCGTTCTCCCCCGTCGGTAGCCACTGCGCGGACGTTGTCAGACTGCAACAGCCCCAGGGGTCTGCTCCTGACGTCTGCTCCCCCTGAACTGCACACTGAACTGGCTCACTGCTCCTCCTCTCCTGTTCTTGCCTACGCCACCTAGCAACCAGGCTCTCCACCACACCCCTTGAGTGGAGATGGAGGCTTTTTACCCCCTCCACTATTCCAGTGGAGGTGAACGCTTTGCCCCCTCCTGGGATCCCCAGGGGTCCTCCCAAAGGTACATGTGTGAGACCTGATCACTATGCGCCTGTGTAGTCACACCTCGGTCAGCCTTCTGGATTACCTGTTTGTACTGTCCCCAGCATGGGTGCAGTACTCAGTGGTGCCTGACCAGGTCAGGGGCGCCACAGATATTGTGCACATATTGACATGCTGCTGAAGCCAATTTCACACCTCATGTCAGATTCTGAATTTTTCCACGAAGTGAGAATGTTTTGGATAAAAACCATTGCCACTGTTGGCTTTTGTAAATGCCATGGAATTTCCACGCTGATGATCTGCATGGAAACTACGCTGCAAATCCACAAAGTGTGAAGGCAGCCTAAAATTGTCTTTAGGGCCCATTGGATAGATAAACTAAGTGCCATAGCTTGGATGGACTGATTCAGTTTATTTCCTCATCTGTTTTGGAAAAGACTTTTTTTTTTTTTTATTTTTTTTTATTTTTTTGGTGTCCCATCAAGGACCAATGTCTTCTGCCATCACTAATATAATGTCATTAAAGGGGTTGGATCACATGGGCAAGTGCCATTAATTGTAGAGAACTTTTTAAAATGGGTATATTCTCCATATACTTATTTTAAAAATTCTGCTTCAATCCTGCTGGTATTACATAAAAACCTATAACGGTTTACATGGGTTTCCATGGAAGTTGTCCTGTGCCGAGAGCCATTTTTGTACAGGTCAGTATTGAACTGCATTGCGAAGAAACACTGCGGCCGCTAAAATAGCGAATATTAGCTATTTTAGCCGCAGTATCGCGTATATTTACAATGCGGTTTAATTTAAACATTCAAATTGGACCGCACAAAGTGTTCGAAATTGCCAGCACCGCACAAAACGAGAAATGTTTGATAAAAAAAATGCAGAAATCAAACAAGTGCAATTCAATTAGCTCAACACTACTGGCAATTGTATGCAAAATCGGATGTGATTTGAGTGCTGTACTGCCTTGTATAGTACTAGTTTAGTGCATGACGTTTGTCCCTCAGATTGGCACTGCTATCATGTAACATGGGCTGCTGGGAGGTTATTCACATACCAGAAACATAACCATTCCAAGTTGCACTAGGTAATGGTGCATTTACAGTCGATGCAGCACCCGAGCCTGCGATCCAGTGATGCTCAATCCAGCGATGGTATGTTTGCAGAGGAGATTCTTATCTGCCCTGCCCATATGCATCACTGGATCATTTGTTCTCTTCCATTCAAGTGAATGGGAGAGAACAAGGGACGCACATTTACATCCGCTGTTTCTCCGTCACTCAGCGAGGATTTACAAGCTGGCGGTAAATAACTATAATCAGGCTAAATCCAGATGTCAGTGTTCCTTTAATAAAGTGCCTGACTGCTGCTTGCTTGTCACAGATTGGAGGGGAGCGGGGGCTGTGAGTCAGTGCTATGTGCGGCAGCAGGAGGAGCATGCATTCTCAGTCTCCTGGATAAGAACAGAGTGACTACTACCGGGAGGGGCGGGGCAAGAGGGGACTGACTGTGGAATGTAACTGGCAAAGAGCCGTTTAAATTTCAATTGGCTCCCTGCCAGGGGCCGACTAATATGATTCACTATGAAGAGCGGGCTCGATCAGGAGCTACCCATCACTACTTTACATTAAAGCTCCTCTCTGGCTGTAAAGCTATGTCAGCCAGGGGGACATTTAAGTTCAACCCGAGAGGAGCAAAAGCAGCTTCTAGGGGACTGCAGTATACACGACATGCTGGCGCTGAGTAGCAGATGCTGACAGTATGACACTCAGCCTGGCGAGAAATCAGAGGCTGGATGGCAAATTTTGGCCTGGGGGTCAGGACTAAGCAGTGGCAGCTGATAAGTGGCCTGATTCATTAGAGGTGGTCCAAAACTAAATTTTTAAATTACTCCTAAATCTGTTATAATTCAATCACTTTTCTAATATACGTTAATGAAAATTTCTCACTACTCTGCTTTTACTACCTTGCTGATGACATTTTGTTTTTAAAAGCCCCAATGCACCCTGGGATACTCAAACGTCATTAAGGTGAAGAGGTTGTGGTCAATCTGCAGTCTCCGCCCTCTTGCTGACACAAAGCATCAGTAACATCCATTTCAGGGGTCAGGCTAATCCCTGTTTTACATAACAGTTGGTGCATGCAAATTGCAACAGATGCTCAGTAGAATGTGGTCACTGTGCACTATTCTTCTCAATGCACAATGAAAGTGCACTCACAAGTAGAGTTGAGCGCGGTTCGAGGTTCTCCAGTTCGTGGCTCGAGTAATTTTGGGGCTGTTCTAGATCGAACTAGAACTCGAGCTTTTTTGCTAAAGCTCGATAGTTCTAGATACGTTCGAGAACTATTCTAGCAGCAAAAAAAAACCAGCTAATTCCTAGCTGGCTTTCCGCTGTAATAGTGTAAGTCACTCTGTGACTCACACTATTATGACATTTCAGTGTATAGTGTGCGGGAACAGCGCATTCAGATCACTGCTGTATGTATAATGGCGATCGCCATATATTATTTTTTTTTTTTTTTTTCTTCCTTGTCTTCCTTCCTTAAGCGCGTGCGTGTAGTGGGGCGGGCCAGCATGTCAGCCAATCCCAGACACACACAGCCAAGTGTACTTTTAGCCAGAGAAGCAACGGCATGTGTGATAGGATGTCCATGTCACATGTCCCTGCATTATAAAACCGGACATTTTCCTCCAGCACGCCATTATCTGCCTTCTGCGTCCTTGGTGTCAGACATCACCGGCGCAGCTCCTATCGCCGATACTGCTGTATACGATCCATACACAGCGCTGGACAGCTTAGGGATAGCACTTTCTATCAGTCCTTTTAAGGGCTCATACCGGCAGGGTCAGAGCCATAGGGGACAAAGTTTAAAACGGAGTTTAACAGCTACACAAGATGACAGCGTCTGTGTAGCTAAGGTCAGGGATTTCCTCGCTGCATTTCCCCATTAGGAGGGATAGAAAGGCAGGCTTCCTTTCCTCTACCCAGAGACCCACAACCCTGCCACTGTACCCTCCTGTCCTTTGCATACTCAAACTCATTGTTACTAAGCCATTATACTAGCAAACACTGAGGAAACTTAGTGGCATCCTAAACGTGGCTGTTGGACTGTTGTATTGCCCCAGTAGTGCAAAGATATTTGCAGCACGTCTGCCTGCATTGCACACTAAAACTCATTGTTACTAAGCCATTATGCTAGCAATTTATGCTGCCAGTTTAAGGGCTGTAATTGCATTGTCAGGGATAATTATTCTTTATTATTCTGCTGTTTAATAAAGCTAGACCACCGCTGCAATCTACACCACCTCTCAATTTTTGCTAATACATTTTAAGTGCACAATCTTGTCGCAATCAAAATGAGTGGCAAAATGACAGATGCAGGTGGAAAGGGGAAGAGGCGTGTTGGAAAAGGAAAAAAGGGTTTGTCTGTGGGGAAGGTGGCAAAGCTCCATTAACATCTGCTGAAGATAGGCCCTCTTCCAGCAAAAGTAAGATGTCTACTACTTACCATGGACAATCCGATGTGCTCCCTTTTTTACGGACACGAAAAACTGGAACAAAGGTAGATGATGGCCAAAAAAGGAAAATGCTTGAATGGATCTCAAGTGGTCCAACAAGTGCCCTCTCAGCCACCTCAACTACCGCATCCAAAAAACACCAGTCCTCTGAGTTGTCATCCCAATCAAACTTGCTTTCTCCCAGCTCTGAAGTCTCCATCAGCCCTGCACAGTATGGTGGAACTGAGATGGCTGAGTCTGCAGAGCTGTTCAGTCACACTATAGCCTGGGAATCAGAGGTCTGATCCCAAGCTACAGTGAGTACAGAACAGGAAATGGTCTGCAGTGATGCCCAGAACCTTTGTGACTCTGATTTAGGCCGTGAGGACCAAGTTTCTGAGCATAATGTTGACCCTTTGTCACAAACTGTAACACCTGTGGTTATAGACAATGAGGAACATACTGATGACGATGAGACGCAGATACCAGATTGTGATGACAACTTAAATATTCGGTCAGGGCAAGAAGAGGCTCGGTCTGAGGGTGAGGGGAGTGCAAACACAACAATTGATGAGGAAGTTCTAGAGCCCACCTACTGCCAACCCACAGTCAGGCACACGAGGAGGTCAACAGAGGCGGTGGTGGAGGATGCAACCGACGACGAAGTTACCTTGCGCCTTCCTGGACAGAGTCGGAGCACTGGTAGCACATCTACAACTGCATCATCAGCCACCACTCTGCCTCTGAGCACTAGTCGGGGGGGCTCAGCAGGTCGCATGCCCTCTAAGCCTTGCCTAGCCTGGTCCTTTTTTGACTTAGAAAAAGATTGCCCAAATTATGTGATGTGTAAAATTTGTCATGATTCTCTTAGTAGAGGTCAAAACCTCAGCAGTTTGACAACTTCTTCCATGAATCGTCACATGAATAAATATCATAGGTCCCAGTGGGAAGCTCACCGTGCTGCAATGCGGCCTAGCGGAGCGAACCATCCACGGCCTGCCCCTTCCAGTGCATCCGCGCGCTCTTCATCTTCTAGGACTGTGGGGGACAGCTGTCACACCTGGTTTTCCACACACAACTTCCACCACTGTAACCGCAACAGGCAGTTTGCTTGGTAGGTCGTCAGTTGGTTTGGAAGGGGAAACAAATGCGTGTGTACAGCTCTCTCAGACATCGATAGCACCAACGTTGGATGAAGGCAACATCATGTCTCCGACTGCACTTTCCTCACAAACCTGCATTTTTCCAGGGACACCCTACTCACCACCGTCTACACACAGCAGCCAGATCTCTGTCCCTCAGATGTGGACAAATAAAAGGCCATTTCCTGCGACCCATGACAAAGCTAAGAGGTTGACTTTATCCCTCTGTAAGCTCTTGGCTACCGAAATGCTGCCTTTCCGCCTGGTGGACACACAGGATTTTAGAGACCTTATGTCTGTCGCTGTGCCCCAGTACCAGATGCCCAGTCGCCACTACTTCTCTAAGAAAGGTGTGCCTGCGCTACACCAGCATGTCGCACACAACATCACCGCTTCCTTGAGAAACACTGTGTGTGTGAACGGGTGGATTTTACCACAAATACTTGGACCAGTAAGCATGGACAGGGACGTTACATGTCGCTGACTGGCCACTGGGTAACTATGGTGATAGATGGTGAAGGGTCTGCTGCACAAGTCTTGCCGTCCCCACGACTTGTGTGTCAATCCTCTGTCTGTCCAAGTTCCGCCACTGCTTCTGCCTCCTCCACCTCATCTGTGTCCTCCACCTTTGCCCCAAGCCTGCCTGGTCAGGCCACCAGCATTCTCACTGCGCAGAAGGAATCACGCACCCCTCATTACTATGCTGGCAGCAGAGCGCAACGGCATCAGGCGGTCTTTAGCTTGACATGTCTTTGGAATAAGAGTCACACAGCTGAGGAGTTGTGGTCAGCTCTGCGGTCCGAGTTTAATAAATATTTGTCTCCACTCAACCTGCAGCCTGGTAAGGCCGTGTGCGACAATGCTGCAAACCTGAGTGCGGCCCTTTGCCTGGGCAAGGTGACACACGTACCTTGTAAAATTATAGCATAGATAGATAGGGGAACATATCATAACATAGTTTCATCCTGGTGGATTAAATATTGTACCCCAATGAACGGACGTCATAGAATATACTCCAAGGTTTGACTCAAAAAATCGTGTAGAAAACACGTAAAGGAGACTAATTCAGATTAAAATATCAAATTTTATTTAAATAACCAAAAAGGTAAATTCATTATACAATGAAAGTATGAGGTAAGTGGATTCAATATTCACCCACCCATCAATGAACCACCAAGGTCAACCCATCATAATATCCAGACCGTAGAAGACAGCCAGTGCAGCAATAATAAAGACACACCATGTGAATGAATAGTCACATTGAATAACAACCGTATATGGACTTACCCATGGTGTAGAAATGGGGAGCCAGACAAAGGTGGTTCAGAGGTGGACAGGCAAATACCCTTCAACCCGGACGCGCGTGTCGCCAAAGCTTCATCAGCGGGGTGCAGGCGAATGCACCCCGCTGATGAAGCTTTGGCGACACGCGCATCCGGGTTGAAGGGTATTTGCCTGTCCACCTCTGAACCACCTTTGTCTGGCTCCCCATTTCTACACCATGGGTAAGTCCATATACGGTTGTTATTCAATGTGACTATTCATTCACATGGTGTGTCTTTATTATTGCTGCACTGGCTGTCTTCTACGGTCTGGATATTATGATGGGTTGACCTTGGTGGTTCATTGATGGGTGGGTGAATATTGAATCCACTTACCTCATACTTTCATTGTATAATGAATTTACCTTTTTGGTTATTTAAATAAAATTTGATATTTTAATCTGAATTAGTCTCCTTTTACGTGTTTTCTACACGATTTTTTGAGACACACGTACCTTGTATGACTCACGTGTTGAACCTTGTTGTCCAGCAATTTTTAACACACTATCCCGGCCTAGATGGCCTTCTGACCAGGGCATGAAAACTGTCTGCTCACTTCCGCCGTTCAAGCGCCGCAGCTGAGCGACTTGCATCGCTCCAGAAGTCTTTCGGCCTACCGGTTCATCGCCTGAAATGCGATGTGCCGACACGCTGGAATTTGACTCTCCACATGTTACAGCGACTGTGGCAGCACCGCCGAGCCCTGGTGCAATACGTCATGACGTATAGCCTGGGCCAACGAGATGCAGAGGTGGGGCAGATCACCCTGATGGAGTGGTTTCAGATCAAGGACCTATGCACCCTTCTGCACAGTTTCGACATGGCGACGAATATGTTTAGCGCTGACAATGCCATTATCAGCATGACAATTCCAGTCATTTACATGCTGGAGCACACGCTAAACACTATTCGGAGTCAGGGGGTGGGACAACAGGAAGGGGAGGAACTACAGGAGGATTCATATGCGCAAGACATAACAACATCTCCAAGGTCCAGACGTTCATCATCACCAACGCGGCAGACATGGGACCATGGGGGACAGGGATCAACAAGGGCGCATGGTAGCAGGCGAAATGTTGAGGAAGGTGCAGGAGAACATGAAGAAATGGAGGACGAACTGTCCATGGACATGGAAGACTCAGCGGATGAGTGAGACCTTGGTCAAATTTCAGTTGAAAGAGGTTGGGGGCAGATGTTAGAGGAAGAAAGAACGGTTAGCACCTCTATGCCACAAACACAGCGTGGACTTGATCCGCATGGCTGCGCAAGACACATGAGTGCTTTCTTGCTGCACTACCTCCAACATGACCCTCGTATTGTCAAAATTAGAAGTGATGATGACTACTGGATTGCCACACTATTAGATCCCCGGTACAAGTCCAAATTTTGTGACATAATTCAAGCCATAGAAAGGGACGCACGTATGCAGGAGTATCAGCAGAAGCTGTTACTCGATCTTAGCTCGGCTTTTCCACCAAACAACTGTGCAGGTGCAGGGAGTGAATCTCCCAGTTGTAACTTGACAAACATGGGACGGTCTCGTCATCTTCAACAGTCTACCCGTACCAGTAGGACTGTATCTGGTGCTGGTAACAGCAATTTTATGGAATCTTTTCATAATTTTTTTAGACCCTCCTTTGCAAGGCCAACAGAGACAACAAGTCTAACACATAGTCAACAGCTGGAGAGGATGATACAGGAGTATCTCCAAATGAACATCGATGCCATGACTTTGCAAATGGAGCCTTGCTCCTTTTGGGCTTCAAATCTAGAAAAATGGCCAGAGCTCTCCACTTACGCCTTGGAGATTTTGTCGTGTCCAGCTGCCAGCGTTGTCTCTGAACGTGTCTTCAGTGCTGCTGGGTGTGTGCTGACAGATAAGCGCACGCGTCTGTCCAGTGACAATGTGGACAGACTAACGTTCATCAAAATGGACAAGTCATGGATCCACAAGGAATTTACTAACCCTGTGTCATCCTGGGGAGAGTAAATGCTTGTGGATTTGGAATGTGCTTGATGCAAATCAAAACATCCTGTTTGCAACTAGGGCACAAGTGCTGCCACTGAATGGGTGGGTGTGTGTGGGGCACAATTTTTGGAAAAAAAAGGGAGACTCCGCTTGGAGTAACCCTTGCTTGCTGTGTTTTTTAAAAATGATCCAAGATGAACAGAGCTGGGATCAGGAAAGACTTTGCTACCTACCCCGGTGTCATCCTGGGGACAGTTAATTATGGCGTATTTTTGAATGTGCTTGATGCAAATCTAGCTGTGAAGTGTACAACTAGGGCACAAGTGCTGCCACTGAATGGGTGGGTGTGTGTGGGGCACAATTTTTGGAAAAAAGGGAGACTCCGCTTGGAGTCACCTTGCGGTGTTTTACATGATTTTAGAAGGGCGTGCCATGCCTATATCTGTGTCTAGTCCTCTTTTTCCTCGTTATGCTCTTTTGTTTTCGCATGAGAATTTGTTCTTGTCACTTTCCCATGTGTTTTTGTTGTGTTGTGAGTTTTGTCACCTTTTGGACACCTTTTGAGGGTGTTTTCTAGGTGTTTTTATGTGTTTGCGAATGCCTGCCATTGTTTCCTATGCGGCTTGAGTTTGGTTCGTCGAACATTCGACGAACCGAACTCGAACGGGACCTCTGTTCGGCGAACCGACCTCGAGCCGAGCCGCGACCGGTTCGCTCATCTCTACTCACAAGCTCTGGTCAGAAGTGACATCACTTGTGGGGTAGATGCTAGTCTCTGCTTGCTCGTTGTTTACTTATAATGTGCACTTGTGCCACCCCCCACGTTAGCAGTCGAGCCGCTCGGATCCGGACCTGCAGTGGCTCGAGGGATCTCCGGACCCGGGGGTCGTGCGGACACTCAAATAAAAGGGGTCACGGCTTGTACAGGGTATTGTTGTGATTTCTTCGTGACACCACCCACGGTGTGTGGTAAGATGGAGTACCACCGCTGCGGTTGGAGAGCACCTGGGGGCGTTGGGGTGGCAGCTGGTTGGTTAACCCCTCCGTGGGTGGATGCCCCTGGGGCTCAGTGTCCAGGACACGGGAGACGGCTGCCGGAGGTGGTGCGCCAGACTGGGGGATGTTGGTGTACTCAATGAATAATTGCACACAAGTCTGCTGGTAAACCAAGGTTAGTGGCTGGCTGCCGCATCCGGGTGTACTCGGTTCCCACACCCGGCTGGTGTACCAATGTCCCTTCCTCCGGCACTCTGTACTTTTTCCTCAATTCTAGGCAACCTCGTATGGAACTGGGAAGTTCGCTCCTGGTGCTGTTCTGGTTGGGAGATGTGCCCGTGAAAACTGACCCTTGGGATCTCAGTGGGTGTTTGTGGATACCCTATCCCCCGCGGTGGGCTGCTGTTTCGCTTTAACACTTTGGAACAACTACTGGAACCTTGCTCCTGGCCTGGTTAGAGAAGGGGCTTGCAACAGTCTTCTAACTAGGGTCCAGGTACCCCACCTGTGCACGGTTTCTGGACCGGATCTCCACAGGCGGGCTCAAACCTTGTCCCGGTCCACTTTGTATTTCCCGCGACCGGACTCCCGTCACCTTTGGACACGGTAAACTGCTTGCCAGTAGACCAGAGCCACTACCCTGGCTACCCGTCACTAGGCTCAGCCTTCACTTCACTCAACTCAAAACTCGATTCGCTGGTTCCCTCCCCCGGATCCTCAAGACCCCTAGGTGGGTGCTCCCAATCTGCCTGGTCCTGCCCACTGGTGTCCTTCTTACCCTGAGGGGGGTGACTAGGATTTTGTGGCAGATGGAACCTGATGTGGGTTGATGTTGTGTTGGGTGAATTGTTTCTGTGACCACCTGGTGGTTCCAGGTTCACACACTGACTCTATCTATCACAGCCACAAAATTTTGCACACTCACACTTCTGGACCCCGAGAGCGTCATAGGCTATGTTTTGAGGGGAATTTTTAACCCCGCACTTTAGTTATTCACCAAAAAACCTGCCTCCGTTAAAGGGAATGGAGCTGGGAGCCACAGTGCAGCCAGACCTTCAGAAGAATGCGCAGCCATGCCCTTATATGGAATGTTGGCGTGTCACAATGCAGCCAGGGAAAGAGACCGACAGACAGGGAAAGAGGCAGACACAGACAGGTAAAGAGACAGACAGGGAAAGAGACAGACCTGGAGCACATTACTTGGCCAGTGTAGTTAAATCTGTGTGGAATATCTGTGGTGTTGAAATATATGTTGTGAAATGCTTCTATTAGCTTAGTTTTTGCCTTTTAATAATTACATTTCTATTTGTTTTGTGCTTTTTGTGTGCAGAATACATTTTTGTTAATACATTCTATTTTGTTAACAGCAGTAATTAACCCGGGCGAAGCCGGGTAGTACAGCTAGTCTAATATATAAAGCTGAATATGTATGTATGTATGTATGTGTATGTCCGGGATTGGCATCTGCACCGTCGCAGCTACAGCCACAAAATTTTGCACACTCACACTTCTGCAGCCCAAGAGCGTCATAGGCTATGTTTCGACATATTTTAACCCCGCGCTTTACAGAGCCAAAAAACCTGCCTCCATTAAAGCGAATGGAGCTGGGAGCCACAGTGCAGCCAGAACTTCAGAAGAATGCGCAGCCACACCCTTATATGGAACTAGCTGTACTACCCGGCTTCACCCGGGTTAATAACTGCTGTTACCAAAATAGAATGTATTAACAAAAATGTATTCTGCACACAAAAACCACAAAACAAATAGAAATGTAATTATATCTATCTCCCCCTCTGTATATATCTCTGTGTCTCTCTGTTTGTCTGTCTCTTTCCCTGTCTCTTTCTTTGTCTGTCTCAATCTTTCCCTGTCTGTCTCGTTCCCTCTTTCCCTGTCTGTCTGTCTCTTTGTCTGCGTCTGTCTCTTACCCTCTCTGTCTGTTTCTTACCCTGTCTGTCTGCCTGCCTCTTTCCCTGTCTGTGTCTGTCTTTTTCCCTGGCTGCATTGACATGCCAACATTCCATATAAGGGCGTGGCTGCGCATTCTTCTGAAGTTCTGGCTGCACTGTGGCTCCCAGCTCCATTCGCTTTAATGGAGGCAGGTTTTTTGGTGAATAACTGTAAAGCGCGGGGTTAAAATTTCCCCTCAAAACATAGCCTATGACGCTCTCGGGGTCCAGACGTGTGAGTGTGCAAAATTTTGTGGCTGTAGCTGCGACTGTGCTGATGCCAATCCCGGACACACACACACACACATGCATGCATGCATACATGCATACATACATACATACATACATACATACATACACACACATATACACACATACAAACACACACATACAAACACACACACATATACACACACATACATATACATACATATACATACACACACACACACACATACGCATACGCACACATACGCATACGCACACATACACATACGCACACATACACATACGCACACATACACATACGCACACATACACATACGCACACATATACATACATACACATACACATATACATACATACACACACACATATACATACATACATACATACACACACACATATACACACACACACACATATATACATACATACACATACATACACACACAAACACACACACACACACACACATGCACACGCACATACACACACACACATACGCACCCCCACATACACATACACACCCACACACACCCACATACACCCACATACACACACATACACACACATACACACACATACACATACATACACATACATATACACACACACACACACATACATACACCCCCACACACACATACATACACATACACACACACATACATACACACACATTTACAGATACACATACACACATACACACATACACACATACATACACATACATACACACACATACATACACACACATTGTCATGATTTATGTAGTTTTCTCCATCCCATATTTTTGTATAAGATGCCATGTGATGTATTTTACCGTCTCTCTGTATTTGCTGTAGTACTATGTCTTGGGATGTAAGTGACCATACCTTCCCCCAGCCTGTATCATATTGCAATCAGGCTTCAGCACTAGCTATTGTCATTGATTTGGTGGGGGTTGCATATATATATTGTTCTTCTCAGCATGGGACTTCTCCAATCTACAACTTGGTAAACAGAACAGAGCCAGCAGTCTAAAGTCCATTCATGCATAAAATGGCGAGGGGGAGGTGTGCCCACCTAAGGGGCTGATCCCAGGAGAGAAGAACATGTTAGTTCAGTTAGTTGGAGCTCGGCTGGACAAGGACTAGGACCTATAGCTGAGGCTGGATCCTGGGGTCTGTGTGTGTGGACTGTTACAGACTGGAGATCAAGTGGCCACATGGGATTGTGTTGTCTCAGCCACGCTATCGGATTTAAGGAACACATCTAAGGACTGTTGTTGCATTTTCCTTGGCGTCGGATTTCCCTGGATCTTTTTCCTTTGTGTGGACTCTAAAGAACCATTTTATTATTGGATGTTTTATGCTCCCTGTCTCATTAAATCTTCTGGGATTGTTCATTGGCCTGGCGTCCCTCACTGCTCTGTCGCATACCCCGTCACAAACTGGTGGCAGCAGCGGGATCAGAGCAGAAGAAATGGAGGACAACGGCCAATCAACGTCTGAAACCAGAACCTCAGGATACAGGAACTGGACTGTGGTGAGCCTACAAACAAAGGCCCGTGAATTAGGTGTCGGCTACAAAGGACTCTCTAAGGAGCAACTAATTGAGGCATTGGAAAACGCTTGCCAGCAAGATGGCACCGAGGAACAATTTCCACAGCAAGGGGAGCAAAGACGGGAGCCGGAGGTGAATACCCAAAAAAGTCAATGGATTGTGTGGTACGAGGAGGAGATGGCCTTGCTGGGAGAGGAGACGACCATAGAATATAAGAATGAGGTCATGCGTGGAGCTAAAGAGAAGGAGCGCAGGATGGAGGAGATGGCATTGCTGGATAAGCAGCTCGCTGTGGAAGCCGCGAGAGGTTCCAGACAGACTGTAACCCCAGCACCCATCATGAGGGAACTTCCCAGGGTGTCCCGCAAAGACTTCAAGCAGTTTAATGAGGCTGCTGGTGACATTGAGGGCTTCTTCCAGGACTTTGAGCATCAGTGTCGATTAATGGAAGTCCCAGAAAGGGAGCGCGTCTGGCATCTGGTTGGGCTCTTAGAGGGTGGAGCTGCTGCAGCCTATAGAGCTATGGACCCTCGGTGGAACTGTGAGTATGCGGATATTAAACAGACTATTCTAGAACATTATGCTGTAACGCCAGACACTTACAGGACTCGGTTCCGTACGTTAGCCTGTGATGGGGAAGTGTGTTTCAAAATGTATGCCCACAGAC